>NC_143150.1:101762500-102387500 GCF_059928025.1 Delphinapterus leucas | reverse complement strand
CCGGTAGCCTTTATTCCAATAACTAGCGCCCAGGCCGGACTTGAGAGAGCTCATTGACACATACCAGCAACACAGGTTAAACGAAGATTGACTTCCCTAAAAGCCCGCCTCTGAACTAAATTGGTCCACTTCCTTATTCGAGTCAGATTCAGTGTTGCAGTTTGGTGGCCTTTTAATAAAAGTAAATTGCTTTCTGGGGTCTTTTCTAAGTCAGAAGTATGTTGACAGCTTTCTTCCAAACATGCTGACATTGCTGCAGCTTTATGTAGCTGAAAACACACAGGCTGGTCTGCAGCTTTATGTAGATGAAAACACACAGGCTTGTCCCACGGGTCGCAGTGAGTGTCTGTCCAGTTGCTATAGCAGCTGAGCATATGCGGTGCCCACCTTGGCCTGCAGGCAGGAACTGCAGTGCCTGCTTTCTCTCCAGGAGCTGCCTGGCAGAGCCCTCTCTGCAGAGTGGTGCCCGGTGTTTCGGGGGCAGGTACTTGAGGGAAAGGACTTTGTCTTCCACGTAAAAATCTGTTTCCTGAGAGCACCTTGCAGATGATTCTGCATCCACTCGCGCCCAGTGAACTGGCAGAATTTCCTCAGGGTAAATAGGGGATAATGAGTTGGCTGCCTCTGCAGCCTGTGTTTCATCTTGAGACTCTAGAGGGGGAACTGAACTTCATTGAATCTGGGGCTTCCTTCTCCACCGCACAGACTGTTTCTCTAAGTTGCTTCAGGGTCCTCAGCTCAGATGGAAAGCAATGCCTGAGCGCTGGGGACTGTACGGTGTTACTGGTTTGAGGGACCCGGGCATCTCTATCAGGCTGTGGAAGCCACACACTCTTCGTGAGGCAGAGTTTCCAAGTTCTCGCTGGCTGCTTTTGTATGAAGTCCAGCTCAGGGGAAGATCTCCTGTTTTCTTTCTCTTAGAGCTGACTCCGCCAGTTCTGAGTCAAGTGATTCCCTGAAATATGATTTAGTAACTCCTCATTTTTCTGTGGGGGACCTTTTATTGGAGGGCAGTCAAAATTCTGCTGGAAATGACGTAATCCATCCAACGTTGGTAACTCAGCCAAGGCTGTAGCTATGCTCTGGAATTCAACAGTCAGAAAGTCTCTGTCCCTGCGCGTTATATAGGCCCTCTCTGAGACAACCTCATCCTCAGTCTGTTATATGAAGGAAAATTAAATACTACAGACCGTGGTCACGATGTATAAATCAAGCTGAAAACAGACATTGAAGCCAACGTTCTGATGAGAATCTAAGCCACTTTCAGTTTATTTACTTTTCATCAAGCCCCTTCATTCGAGCCCTATGAGGAAAGTTGAGAAGTATTAATGACAGGTGAAGACAGCAGCATCTTTTTCACATTTCCTTTCATGTCAAAACAGACACCATATCTCAGAGGTAAGGATTCTCATCTTTAACTGATGGTTCTCATTAATGGTACTATAAATCTATCACTTTCTACAAAGCATTCCAGTATGCATTATCTCACTTGATCTTCACAACAACATTAGGAGCAATAAAGTCTAAGGGAATTTAATTTTGTACGGTGGTTTCAGTTCCAGGAAGTCTTCAGAAACAAGGTGGACTTTGAGTTGACCTTTGTGGGAGGAGGCATGAAATCTGCATGAGCGCTTTTCCGTGGAAGATTGCATTTCTCCGCATCTAAGGGGTGTAGCCTGCAGTACAGTGCTGTTGACCCCGATGCAGGTGCACAGACCATGCCTCACTCTTCCTGCCTTTTCATCCTTTCTCATTATGGATGTTCCATGGCTTTAACTCTTACTACTATAACCCCTGCCCCCTGGCCTCTTTCCACATGGGAATATGGTAGAGGATCGTGTTGGGTAATGCCTAGACTGGGGCTCCAGAGGCAAATTCTAACCCTAAGTTAACAATAGCTCTATGATGTTTGACTAATTTCATGTGTTAAAAAACAAGGAAAGTGGTTGACACGATGAACTCTTAGGTGGCTTCTTTATCTGTAGGGCTATTTACAGAGGTGTGGACAGGGTCAGGGAGCCCATGGAGGCTGCTGAGGCACCCGGGAACCTGCAGCAACAGAAGCCTTTACCACACCTGAAGGGGAAAGGTGTTTTGACAGGAGTCTTTCAGCAGGGTCCCTGGGCAGGGGCTGTAGCTGTGGAGGAGTACTGTCACTGCCATAACTGTGCAAGCCAGGAAGAGGTGAAAGAAATAAACTCCGTGACCTTGCTCTCTTTCTGCCCTCCAAGGTTCTGCTGACGCCTCCCACTGGCCAAACCCAACAGGAGCCAGAGTGCAGGGGAGCCCAGGTGATGCACACTGCAGGGCACAGCCTCCTGGGGCATGGAGAAGAGCAGAGAATGGCTTTCAGTAGATCTAGGGGCAGATGGCACTTACCCCCCAGAGACCTCAAACCATGACTTGGTTGTTCTTTGTGCAGAGTGACAGGTTCTAGCTGCCATTTATATGTTTGATTGTTTATTCATTTAAACAGCTGTTATTTCTATCTCTACTTGCAAAATGCTCTCTGGTAAATCCACCGATAGAGGAGTATCCATTTCGCAAATCAGTCAGTTTCTCTACAATAACTGAAAAACATTGATTTTTATTTGGTGACTGGTTGAAACTTACAAACACTGGTTTAGAAACTAGTACCATATTTTCTTGTAGAGAATAAAATTTTATCAGTGACATAGATTTGGTAGTCCTCTTAAAGTAGGTGCTACCAGACTAGTTACAACTTGGGTAACACATGTTTAATGCTGATAAATAATGGGGATACATTGAAGCGTTTGGAACTTTATAACTAGCATTATTTTATACAAATGAAAGCATGAGGAGTAGAAATCCCAGATTTTATTCTTTGTAGGAATCAATATATTTTTATACACTGGTGCGTGTGTGTGTGTGTGTTTATGTGTGTGTGTGAATCTGTCTCCTGACTAATGGCTCTTTTCTTCCTTCCAAGCAATAGACAAAACATAATCAAATGCTTGTTGAAGCAAAATACCATGTTATACAATCTGATAGATTTTATTTGTTTGTATTGGGCCTAATGGAGCTGCTTGAACAGTGTGCTGGAGGATTTTCTATATCTAATTTATGTCACCACTCACTCTGATTTTCTACTTTGTTACTACCCCAATAATCTGTTGCTATGCCCAGCTTTCTAAAATTCTAAGCAGAGTGCAGAAGGGTACAATGAGTCTGAAATGCCACATCAGATCTAACTTTAGGACTGATGTTAAATAAACCTGAGAGTAAATATGAAGTGAGGAAAGGCTCTTACCTTCAAACTCCAGGTTTTAGGATCTGTGTCCTTTAATTTCATTCCATCAATTTCTGAAATACACTCTAACACAATGCATTTTAATCAAGCAACAAGATGCATTGTGTCTTTAGCTTGTGCTTTAAAATATTTAACAAATAATATTAGGTGGCTCCTGAGGGATCTGCATGGTATAATAGGACGAGTGGTTCTATCTGTAGTGGGAGATGAGGACACAACTGACATTTAGATTTTCACATGGTTCCCCCCAAACAATGTCATGCTGTGAAAAGCAGCACAGCTGCCAAACTGAAGGGCGGGGGAATCAATACAAGCACACGGTCCATAAACGCGAATTTGGGGAAGCCAAGAAAAACAAAGGACACGTCGAGGCAGACACAATCTCCTGTGAGGAGTGAGAACAGGAGACCCGAGGCTGATATATCCAGCCCTATTCTCCACCGTGTCTGCCTTGAGATGCTATGATTTCAGACCTTGTGCAAGAGGCACGTGGGGGAGTCCAGGGTGTTCATATCCATGAATAATGAGTCAGTGAGAACAGGGGAGGGAAAAGGGTGGACACTCCCCACACAAGTCCTGAGTGCTCATGATGCAGTGGGCTGCCGAGATCTGATTTCATCCCACGTGAGTCAGGGTAGTAAGCAGTGGTGTATGAGGTATCATCTGGGTGATTCGAGGGCACATATCCCCGTTCCCAAATACCTTCAAACAGAAACTGCCCCCAACTCCCACCACTCATCACCCCTCCCCGCTACCTCTATGAAGTCCCATATTATCGCCTCCCTTAGGGAAGAGCACCTGAAGGTCCCTATTCACGGGGAAAGGTGTGAGCCACATGGGGTCACAGATTAGCAACCGTTCAAACGTGGGGCGTAAATGATTTCATTTATCGTGAGACACTAACTAACGCGGCTTGGAGGGAAGAGGACAGAAGGCAGGGATGCCACAGTCGGATGGGGAAGCAGGATATTTCACCTCAGCCTCGGAGCAGCCGGGAGAATAAGGCACTTGACTCTCAGGGGAGGGTGGGATGTAGAGGTAAAAGGGCTGAGAGAAGCTTTGACAGGATGAGTCCCCAAAACTCAACTGGGCGCAGCTCTCCCACGGGGGAGTAACCCCCAGGGAGACAGTCCAGCAACGGGGTCTCTCTGGAGCAGAGCCAGGGCAAGGCACACATGCCAGGTTCCACCTCATCTCGGAGTCAGTCACCTGTCAGGGGTCCTTAGCCCTGCGCTGCTTAATGTCCCTTGATTCCGCTTCACTCCTTCACTCGTGTGCTTTTGTGATGAGAGTCTTCCCTCTCCTTTCAGGAGATATTTGGCGATAAACAAACAGGAGGTCTGTGAGGGTCCCCCTAGCTCACGTGCTTCAGTGTCATTGTCTATGGCTTGTGTCGAACGACCACGTGGGGCTTGAGCAACCCGCCCCTGAACTGGCCTGTGCTTCTCTAGTATTCGACTGTGAGGCAAAGTCAGGAGGCAAAGCAGAAGCAGAGAGAATTGTCCTTACCTGGGATCGTGTGTGTGTGTGTGTGTGTGTGTGCGCGTGTGTATGTGTGAATGGAAAAGGAAGATCTTTGAACTTCACGTGTATAACTAGACAGCCTCTTTTCAGGTTAAGATTTGCCATATAACCGTTTTGGGGATCCTTTTTTGGTAGCGCAAAAAAGTATTGTAATGTCAATACCGTTTTTCTGTTTTTGTTTTGTTTTGTTGCTGTACGCGGGCCTCTCACTGTTGTGGCCTCTCCCGTTGCGGAGCACAGGCTCCGGACGCTCAGGCTCAGCAGCCATGGCTCACGGGCCTAGCCGCTCCACGGCATGTGGGATCTTCCCGGACCGGGGCACGAACCCGTGTCCCCTGCATCGGCAGGCGGACTCCCAACCACTGCACCACCAGGGAAGCCCAATACCGTTTTTTAAAAAATTGTAACCTATTAAAATTAACAGATAAGAACGAGGTAATTCTCTAGACAAATGTCAGGAACACTTATTCTTACGTCTTTAAGGGAAATACACTAGAATACTAAAAAAAAATAATAAACAGAAAATCCCATTTCAATTCTTGAAAAGTCTGAATTATTCAATTTTTCAATATGATTTTATTTCAAGTTCAGCAGAGTGAGTTCTTCAGTTACCTCTTTGTTGAATAATGATTTGCAATTGCATATCGGTTGTATATTAATGGATATTTCCAAAGGGCTTTAAGGTCTTTGAAACCAATTTCTTCTCTTAAATGCTTAGTTCTTATTGATATATGTGATTTTCCCTATCACTGAATAAAAGCTTTGGTAAACAGATGCTAAAAAAAAAAAAAAAAAGAACGAGGTAATTATTTCACTGAAGTCACTAAGTGTTGGAATTTTGCTCTATACATCCCTGTCATGGTCATATGAAATGCAGAGCTGTAGAATTCATTGAGTTGGTATTGGTAATCTTTTTATTTACAACTTTGATTTCTAAATGTTAACCTCCTGATTTTGATTGCAGTTTCTTTTTCTGCTTGTTTATATGTGTAATTCTTGAGGTAATTTATTATAAATCAAAAACTACAAACTTCTAATTTAGTGTCTGGATTTACAGATCCCTGACTCTTCATTAACTTCTTGATTTATAAACAATGGACCAAAAGTTCCAGCTGATTGATGCAAAAACTTGTGAGGGATTTCGCACTCGAAGAGCCCTGCTGTAAATCATTGTCACATTTACAAATATTCCCATTAGTTAGTGCTTTGGCTGTCTGATTTGAAACACCTTCTCTTTTTACTATTTAATTCTGATTTATCTTTTTAATATATGGCACGTTCTGATAATTTGTTACTACCAAGTGCTGATTTATAAGGGCACTGTAATAAATTTTATAACATAAATTTTAAAGGCTTTGAATTAGGTATACCAGATTTTTGAAAGCTTTATGGCCCAAAAACATTTCTCAGAAACAAGACGTAAATTTATGTCCTATAAAACAAAACACGGAGTGCTGGCCATAGGAATGTTTGTCTTTTTCTTTCCATACTGTCTCCCCACCCCCTGCATTAAGACCTTCCTTTTAAAATAAGTGCCTACAGTTGTTGGCTGCACCTAAGAAGACTTGCATGGGCAGAGAAGTATTAGTGTTTGACCTGAACAGATTGATGTGATTATTGTGTACTAAGCCTCTTGTTGAATTGGGGGGGCCCTTAGTGGTTTTATTTTGGTTCTCTCTTTTGTCTGTGCTTTTCATCTGCTGGGGACACACTGAGGCATATTTGGACTTAAATCCCTGATTGGGGAGCTCAGGTTTTTTTGCTGGGCAGCCTGTTAACTACATATCTGTTGAAGTTATTTATTGTTTCCCTGGATAAAGGCTAAGGGACTCATGTTTATCAGTTTTATTCCCCATGCCTAGTGGTGACTGAACTACTGCCCACTGTCAGAGAGACTTGCTCCTATAGGGGATTAGGGCAAGACATGAGGGCACTGAGTAAGAATTAACATTTTAGAATGATCATATTCTAGACGGTGTTATTCACAATAAAGGAAATGGATAATTTTCCTCTCCATTCTATCAAATCTAGCAGATCTGTATGGTTGACTTTGTTCCTTAGGTTCATGTGGTTTACCTTTGTACTCTTGCTAGAGGGATGGGGAGTGATATATATTCTTGCATGGTATCTTTACTACAAAGGTTTTATCTTACCCAATGTCCAAGAACCGAAAGCTATCTAAAGTGGACAACTAAAGGCATAGATCTTCATTTGGATGAACTACCAAACAGGAGACAGAAATGGTTACCCTGTAGTTTCTACATAGCCCCGCAATTTATAGGAATCTGGGAGACTTTTGCAAGGAAAAATGGTGGGTGGACAATTTACAGTATAGTGGTTGGGTGTGACTATAAATCATTTCTTTTTCATAAAGCAGTTTTTAACAACAAAATTTTTAGAATCAAATAGTCCATATGTTTTTCTTAAAGACCTCCTTTGGAGCTATCTCTGAACCTGGCATCTGGACTGGAATTGGGTATGTTGAGGAATAAAGACAATGTTCTAGAAGTTCAACCTATGGTCTGTGTCCTCAAGGGCAAGTCAAGGAAACAAGGCAAGGTTCAAATCCAAAATAGTTAATAAACAACACAAGATTTTTACTAGGAGCCCTGGGGTTTCAGCTAGGTGTGGACAAAGAACAAAGGATGTTGGGGCCATAAAGTCATCAATCACTGCAGCCTCCCCCTATGGTGCACCTGAGGGGAATTCAGGATGGAGAAAAACAGGATACTGGACCTAGATAGTTAAGATGCATATCAAAGAAATGATTTCGATAAGCCCAGACTCTTGCATCTTCCCATACATAGAAAAGCAGTAAAAACCATTAATTTGAGATGTCTGTTTTTGTGATTAGCAGTAATCTTTTTTTAAAAATCTATTATTTAATTTATTTATTTTTGGCTGCATTGGGTCTTTGTTGCTGCGCGTGGGCTTTCTCTAGTTGCGGCAAGTGTAGCAGTAATCTTTTTATGTTCAACTACGTCTTGGGGGTTTTTTTGTTTGTTTTGTTTTGTTTTAGCAAAAACTACTATATATCCTGGCTCCTCCCTTACCTCTTTGGAAGCTCCCTTAGAGCTATCTGAGAGGCTGTACCCTGGGCCATAGTCCTCAGTAAGTCCACCAAATAAAACATAATTCTCAACTTTTAGGCTGTGCATCTTCTTTTTTTTTTCAGTCAACATAGGTTTCCCTGCTGAGTAGCTGTGTGAGCCTCTGCAAATCACATCATTCTTTCAGGATTTTAGTTCCTCCACCTTATACAGAGAAGACAATTAACAAATGTTCACTGAGCACCTATTTTTTGCCAGGCACTATTAAAACTATTGGGGAAGGAGTGATTAAGCCATAGTCAACTTTGTGGAATCAAAGTCCAGAAGAAAAGGGAGAAACTTCTATAATTAATAAGGTCACATATGTTAGAAAAGTTTAAGTACTGTAGAAGAGAAGAAAAACACATAAAGTCCATTTCAGCCCTGTAGTGCTAGTGATTTTATGATAGATGTCAATAAATCTATAAGTAATGAACATTATGCTTGTTGCCGTTACCTGTTCCATTTACTCCACACACACAAAAATGACTTTTAGGTCATAGTTATTTCCCTCCTACTGCCACAATGTTTTTGATTAGGTACTCATTGCATAGAATTGGTGATTTCAAACAGGAAAGAGAGGGAGAAATAAAACTGAGTCAAAGAAGAAAGTGAAATACAAAGGAAAAATTATCTAGGTGGGATTATATTTGTTATTTATTTTTTGCATGCAAGAAAAATGGCAGTGGTGTGCTCTGCTGCTGTTTCAATACTAGACTTGATCATGACGGACAAGAAGACTGGTCACACTGATGTTACATCTTGAAATATGAATGAATTTAGTGAAATAACAAAGGGCTGGTTTTTCTATTTTGAACAGGACTTTAGGTGTGCTATAGGACCGTGCAGTGAAATCATCAAAGAGCAACAACTGGCCAAGAAGAGGTGCCCTCTTAAGCAGGTCCTGGCATTGAAGATTAGCCATGTAAGTACATCCGTGAGCTTAACAGACCTCTCTTATAGTGGTGCTTCCTCCTCTTTCACTGAAAGGTTTGGGATTGCCTTATCTTCCTGATATTGCCTAGTACAATATTCTTCAGGACCTTGGGGATCCAGATGTAATGGACTTACCGCCTCAAGCTTGAGTGTGTTACAAATTTGATCACTGCTTTTCTATGACCACCAGGGGTTTAACCTAATTGTAATATTTCAAAACATAACTTGGGTCCTCTCACTGTCACTAGAGCGAATTTCCCAATAACAGCTTAATTGAGAAAAAAAGTCCCTTATTCACTTTGAAAATAGGAAATTTCTAGGTAAAAATGAAATAAAATGGTTTCATACCTAAAGTTCTTCAAGACTGGTCTTTAATTAAGACCAAAATTACACACGGGCATTTAAAGTACTCATTTCCCTCATATCCAATATTATCATTCTGCCTTTTTTTTCTGCATTCAATGCATTTACTAGACATGAGAGCTTTGAACATAATCATGCAAATGTAAGCATCAAAACTTAATTACCAAAATGATAAAAAAGAAAAAAACAGTTCAGCAGGCAGATGACCTCTTTGAAAAAAAGGAACAATAGTAGCTAATAAAGCTGCCAAGTGAATATGAGAAATTCACTGCTTTCTGCAAAGCTAAGATGAGAAAGGGTATTTTTAATTATTCATTACACTGATGCTCAGGAAAAAATAAATTAAGGGCATCTCATTTTATGAGGATTTAATTCAATTTATATGCTGTCCTTCTCTACTACCTTTCCCATGAGGCCTGTTTAACTATAGATCTGTGTGAAAAATAGCAGCTTTCTCCCTTCCATTAGGGTTTCTTCCTGCCACAGA
This sequence comes from Delphinapterus leucas, assembly GCF_059928025.1. Taxonomy (NCBI): domain Eukaryota; kingdom Metazoa; phylum Chordata; class Mammalia; order Artiodactyla; family Monodontidae; genus Delphinapterus; species Delphinapterus leucas. The sequence goes on along the minus strand of NC_143150.1, from coordinate 102,377,830 downwards.
CATCTCACATACTCCATGCCTGGGCTAGTGACATCAGACTCATTTCAATTCAGGGTCTCGACTCTTCTTATGAAAGACAGACATACACAGAATGATGTCCACCTTTGGACATGACGCTGGTGGCACAGACATGTGCTTGAGTTTGGATGCATTCTGTACAACATTATAGAAAATGAATTGAATGAATTCATGGAAAAGATGCATATTTGTTAAATGTATGGACAATGCAGAAATGGGAGGGTCAGAGAATATAATAGATAACAGAATCAAGTGTCAGAAAGATCTTGAGAATTTGGAAATATAAGCTAAAATTAGCAACATGATGCATTTGTATCTAGCAAGGATATCTATGAAGTTCTTCACTCAGGATGAAAAAAATCAATTGCATATATAAACAGGTTGGGGGAACCTTGATAAGTGGTAGATTATGTTAAAGCAACAACAACCACAACGATAACCATAGCAGTAGCACAAAAGGAACCTGAAGTTCTAGTTGACTTGAAGTTCAAGTCCCTGGTTGCAAGTCCACTGCCATGAAACTCAATTTTGGAAAATGTGATGAAGCTATATAGCAAAGCTGCCTTTGGGGGATGAAATACATTCTAGAAATGCTTCAGTAGGAAGTTACTGCATTCCTTTTGACATATGACCTCCTGGACCGCACATACTCCTTATTTGTGTCAGGGGAAGCCAGAAGTACGGAATAAAAAAATATGAGAAATTAGCACTGGAAGTTCTGATTATAACTTTTCCACAGCTTCCTCATTTATTGAAATGCCTCACCTTGATCATTTAAAGTTGGAACTAATAAAAGCCAGCTTCCAGGGTTTGAATAGAGATACACTTGATAAAGAGGACAAAATTACATTAAAACCAAAAGTACAGCAAGTCCCCTACACATGAACCTTCAAGTTACGAACTTTCAAACGTGCATTCGTATGTCCAATCACGTAAGTTAGTTCACGTGTCTGGTGTACATTGTCACATGTGTGCATCCTCTACAAGTGGTTGTGACTTTGTATACTTTACTGTACAGTACTGTATAGAGTACAGCAGTACAGTATCTTTATTCCAAGCCCAGGATGTCTGGAAGCAAGCATAAAAGCAGCAGTGATGTAGCTGGTACTGCTAAGAAGCGCCAAGCCATAATGATGGAAACAAAAGTGAAAATAATTGAGAAAGTGGAGTGAGGCGAAAAGATGGTACACGAAGGTTGCAATAACTGTTCAGAATGCAATCCAGTGCTACTGTGTCATCTATGACGAGAAAAAAAGAGCTACTACCCAGACACCACTGGATCGTTTTTTCAAGAGGGTAGATAGACTTGAATCCAGCAAGGAACCAGAACGTGTGCATCAACGTCAGGCGTGAGTGAAACTGCAGCTTGCCCTCCGTCTCCTGTTGCTGACGATCCCTCAGCTCCACCATCTCCCACATCCTCTCCCTCCTCCAGTCAGTAACTCTTCTTGCCTGTTCACTTGATGCCAGCCCCTGGATGCCAGCTGTTGTACTGTACTAATGTACTTTTCAAGGTACTGTGCTGTAAGACTAAAAATGTTTTCTTTATTCTTGTGTTTGTTTTTTATGTATTATTTGTGTGAAAAGTATAATAAACCTATTACAGTACAGTACTATATAGCCGATTTTGTTAGTTGGGTACCTAGGATAACTTTGTTGGACATAACGAACAAATTGGACTTATGAACGCAGTCTCGGAACAGTTCGTATGTCTTTCCATAGGTTTATCCTTAGTAGGGCTATACAAGTATTTCAACACACATAGGAAAACAGTATTTGGACACTCTAATATACTGTTGGAAAAATATAAATTGATAGAGGCAACTCGTACATATTCTTCAAATTTTTCAATGCACATGTTTTTGATCTAGTAATTCCATTTCTATTAATTTTGTCTACAGAAATACTCAGACATGTGAACAAATATATATGTATAAAGGCTGTTTTTCCCAGCATTTTTTGTAATAGTAAGACATTGAGAAATATCTACAAGTTCATTCATAGGGAAATGGCTTAGAACTTTTAATAAATCATGGTAGATAAATACTATGGAATACTATGTAGTTGCTAAAAAGAATGAGGCATACTGACAGGGAAGAATGTCCATGAAAAAAGCATGTCACAAAATATATTAAAATTGATACAATGTATGCAAAAATTAACTTTTATGAATGTGAAGAATGCACATACTGTGTGTCTGTGTGTTTGTGTACATACAGACATATGTATAAATGGAAGACAATTATCCATGGATATCTTACATTTTGTACATCTTGTGTCAGCTTTTGTTTTGGACTATCAAGGCTGTTTGTTGAACAAACAGCCTTGGAAGGTAGAAATAGTGTCTCCTTCTGGGACAGAAGGCAGAGGGCAGATTTTTTTTTTTACTGTCAGAATAAAAAGCGTAATGCCTCCCTCAAGAGTAAAGGCTGGGCAGGTTCACTAGCAGCCCTCTTTAAAAGATTATGGTTTCCTAAAGTCAGGGCTCCTCGTGCATTCAAATATTACCTTTTGCTGCCTCTTTGAGTATGTGTGTAAAGGGCCTGCTCAGAAGAACTTGATCTTTCTCTCCTTTCCCCACTCTCCCTCTCCACCCATAAGGCTTGGCCTTATCTGGGTGGCTCTTTTTTCTCTGTTCCAGTGTTCTTCCTTGTTCATAGAAGTGGGGATTAGGGCCAGGATTTAACGTGAATATTGGGTGCAGCCTTTTGTCTAATTGAAATAGGAAACAAAACCTTTTTTTTTTGGCGGTACGCGAGCCTCTCACTGTTGTGGCCTCTCCCGTTGCGGAGCACAGGCTCCGGACGCGCAGGCTCAGTGGCCATGGCTCACGGGCCTAGCCACTCTGTGGCATGTGGGATCTTCCCGGACCGGGGCACAAACCCGTGTCCCCTGCATTGGCAGGCAGACTCTCAACCACTGTGCCACCAGGGAAGTCCGAAACAAAACCTTTTGATTGTGGGGCTATGGAATCCAGAAGGCCATTCAGCCTGCTTTGACTCTGGGCTCTGTCTCTCCTCTGAACCAAAGGAGGATGGAGCCTGATAGGTGGTCTAGATCATCTTGTAGTTGTGCTCAACTTTGAGGTTTAGGCCCAAAGCCCCACTGAATAATAAAAGATCTCTTTATTTTCTGTGCCTCTTATGTACCTTCCTTGGGAAGGTGGTAGGGAAGATCTTGCTGGGCTAGCTAAGCAGGATTGAGGTAATTCTGGGTCCCGGGCCCAGCATCACTGTAACACCACTCCCTAATGGGACCCCAGCCATTTCTGTTCCCAACAAATATTGACAGGAATATTGATGAGGAGTATCTTCTATTGGGCCAGAGAGGTTAGAGTAGAGGCCTTGTATGAAGTCTCTATAAAGTATTCCATTTATATAAGAATTTTTTGTATTATCTTCACAAATCACAGATACTGTATTAGTGATATTAAGGTTGTAAAATGGAGGGAGGAATAAAAATTTAAATGCTTATCTGTAAAAACATGCATCTTAAAATATATTTTGTTATGTCTCAATGTTTCACAAACCAAATTACAAATAAATTCTCTGTGTAGATGAAGTCTGAGAAGATAAATATCAGACAAATCTCAAATATGTTTCAAAATCATTTTGTCAAAAGGGTGGCAGCCTAATGTCCAGAGCAGTAAACAATACATTAATTCATCTACCTTCTGTGATTTTCCATTCTTCCCTTTTCCCATGTAAGAAGCAGCCATAATGTCTGCATATTTCTTAGAATAATTTTATTGGCTTTTTCTAACCTTCACCATTGCTTCTTTATCTGCCTTTTGGGCCTGTTTCTATTTCATAGAGACATCATGCTATCAAAATCTCCATACAGGAAAGATGGGGGCTGGCCAGTTCTCCTCAAGCAATGCTAATAGAATTTCCGTCCCTTTTGTTAACCCTTTGTAAATGCCAAGCAGTGATTTACAACTCCTCGCCCCTGCAGGGCCTTTGTCAAGAAATCACCCAGATGGTGTGAGAGCAGTGCAGTGCAGGATGCAGGGCTCTGGGCAGCAGGAATGTCTTGCAGGCTTGGTGCCATCAGGACAAGGCGTGAACCATCCATGAAGAAAGGGATAAAGGGAAAAATAATGGAGCTCAAACTTGAAGCCTGTATCCTAGATTCCTTGAGGGTGAAGCTGTGCAAAAGAATAGTATCCTGTATTTATGGAAAGTGATGTTTAATTGGAACTGAATAAAGAACATCAAATCGAAATAGTAAAGAAAAAAATAGGATCATAGATACACATATATGAACACATACATTACATATACTAAATATATGCACACATTCTTTTTAAAGGTGGTTTTCAAAACATAACCTATTTGAGAGAAAGGATCAGCAAACCTTTTTTCTGAAAAGGGACAGATATATTTTAAGTTTTGCAGGTTACATCAAGTTTCATCTCAACTACTCATCTCTACTGGTGTAGCTCAAAAGCAGCCATAGATAATATGTGAATAAATGTATGTGGCTGGGTTTGAATAACATTTTTTATTTATTGACACTAACATTTGAATATTGCAATTTTCATGTCATTAGATATTATTCTTCTTTTCATTTCATTCATCCACTTAAAAATGTAAAAGCCATTCCTAGCTGGCAGACTGTACAAAAACAAGTGGTGAGCTGGATTTGGCCCACAGGTCATAGTTTGCTGATCCCTGCTTTAAGAGGGTCAAGGTCCATGAGATAAAATAAAATTTTATGATATCTAAAATTTGAAAGTATTGCAGATTTGAGGAAATCTCCTAATACGTGACGCCATTCACTCATCTAATGGATGTGGCTATTTTAAAGTGCTAAAATAATTACAAGTTAGAAACGTATCCTTTATGTTTCCTCTGTAACTTGTTACACAGCTTATTTATCATCTTCTGCCAAGTTACCAGAAATTTTGACTGTGTTTTTTAAAATATTCTGAACAAGAGAGACAGCACCAATAATATGTATTGGAAATGACTACACAATAAATGGCTATCAGATCTAAATTACTAAATAGAGCTAAAAACAAATCCAAATCATGTCCTTATTATATACATGTCATCACACTCGACCTTCCATTTGCTGAAGTATTCTATTTAACTATAGATCTTCAGCCGAAATTCTCTTCACCATAACTATCTCGTTACAAACATAACTATTTGTTTTCACTTTAAAACTCTTGCTAGAGTTTTAAAGTGAAAACAAATGTTGGGAGAATCTTAAGGTATGTATATTAGATTAATATATATATATTAATCTAATCCCCCACATTCAAAGAAGAAAAGTGTTGGAAATAAATCTATATCTAGAAGAAAAAGCAAGAAGATGTAAAAGAAAACTTAAAAATTGTCATACTGTCCTAACTCAAGGAATTTGTGCTTACTCTTCCTGTGCTCCTTTTTTTCTTTTTTCCCTAATGGCACTTGTATTAGCTATCTATTTTTGCACAATAAATTATCATACATGTAATCACTTAAAACAACATGCATTTATTATCTCATAGTCTGTGGGCTAGGATTTCAGGCACAGCTTATCTGGGTTCTCTGCTCATAGCTGCAGAAGGTTGCAATCAAGTTGTCAGGTGGCCTGTGTTCTCATCTGGAGCTTGGCATCCTCTTCCAAACTCATGTGGTTGTTGGCAGAATTCAGTTCCTTGTGTTTGCTTGTGATTGTAGGACTGAGGGTTTTGCTTTCTTGTAGGCTGTTGGCTGGAGGTCACTCTCATTTCCTAGAGGCCCCCACAGTTCCTTGCTAAATGGCCCTCTTAAAACATAGCAGCTTACTTCTTTGAGGCCAGGAGACTCTCTTTTGCTCCAGTACTAAGAGGGAATCTCATGATCAAGGGAATGACTATCCTTTCATCTTTGCTATATTCTATTGCATAAGAGCAAGTCACAGTTTCTGGCTGACCTCAAGGGAAGGGGATTATATAAAGGTGTGACTCATTGAAAACCACCTATGGTATGTCCACTATAATACTACTAATACTGATCTGAAAGAAATTACCTCTGTGACTCAAATATTAGTCATATAAGTCTATTATTGGGTTATGCTCTTAGTGGCTATACACTGGTTCTACAATCCAATCTGTAAATATTTCTCAAAAGTCTTCTAATTAGAACACAAAAACTCTAGATCAGGGTTTCTCAGTCCAGGTACTACTGATGTTTTGGTCAGAGAGTCCTTTGTTGTGGAATGTATCGTAGGATGTTTTGTAGTATCCCTGGCCTCAACGAAATACATGGCAGTAGCACTCCCTTCCCTGGTTGTGACAATCCAAAACATCTCCAGACATTGTCTGGAATACAGGAAGAGGTGTGGGTCTTAGGGCTACATAGTGAAGATGAAGGAAAATGACACCCTGAGTTTGAGTTTTTTATGCAATATCCCAGTGGATGTGTGCAACAAACAGTTGAATATGTAAATCTGAAGCTCTGGGGTAAGATTAGAACCAAGGACCGTTGGTATTTAAACGGTACTTAAAATGAAGAAAGGGGTGGATGAAATCACTTAGGCACAGCATGTAAAATGAACAGAGTAATGGTCTACATAGAGCCCTTGGGATATGAAAGATAAGGCCAGAGACAGAAAGAAAAGTTAATTATAGACTTCAAAAAGGAACACTCAGATTTAGGATGAGAAAGAGAAGAAAAAGAGAATGATACCATGAAATTGAAGGTAGTTGATAGTATAACCAATGAAATGTGATAATTGGTGCCCAACAGAGTATCAAAATCCAGCATGATATCTATTGGATTTGACAATATGAAATCAGTTTCTTGGATTATTCAATGTGAAGTCTGGAGGTGCATCATTCAAAGCCCGCTTAAGTCTCCTTACTCAATGATAACTTGTTTCAGTCAGGCCAGTTCATACCAATCTTCTCTTACGCATACTTCCTAAGGCCCTTGAATACAATAATATCACACAATTTTGCATTTCATCCCTGTTTTATCGAATACCTTGGCTTTCGGCTCAAAGGAATCTCAAAAGAGATGCATAACCCTTTACTCAACTTTTGTCCTACATTTTACAGAGCCCCCATAAAGGGAATCTGGTTTAAATCTTGCTTAAGAGCACAATTGTAAAGAGCAGAGAGAGAACTGAAGTTTAAGACAATTGACTTCTAAGGAACACCATTGATTTTCAATTCACTGTTCCTTATTCTTGGCCATATGTCTATGTATACACTTTGTTAAGTATTTGTATTTTAATAGTCTATATAGGAGCTGCCAAGTGATTTATTTGGCTCTTTGTAAGGAACTAGTATGTGTTTCCAGAAACTTAGTATTTTGAATCTCAGTTTTAAAAAACCCAATCACTTAATTGAATAAAGTATATGTATCATAGCGATACTATCAGAGGATCTAAAATGAAATCAGTGGTCTCCCCCTCCACTGCACTCTAATTCCACCCCTGTAATGTAGCCATTGTTTGGAATCTGTTTTCCTTCACCCTTTTTCCTTTTTTATGTACATGTATAAAAAACAAATATACCCTTATATGGTTAGGTATTTTAAAAAATAGATTTTATGAAATTAGTATGATAAAATACATATTATTGTGCATGTTTTTTTAAAACTCTATGTCGAGGACATCCTTTCAAGTAAATACATCTGGATCTGCCATATTCAATATAATCAAACTGGTATTTCAGAGTATTGATGTGAAGTTATTAATTTAGTCACTTATCCATTGATGTATATTCATGTAGTCTTCAATTTGTTATAAACAGTGTTTTAAAAGTGAACATTTATGGTTTATACAGGCACAGTCAGGTAACTGTTTTCTCTATTTAGCTTTGCTTTCTCTCTCCTTTCACTTTCTGGGACCTCCTCTACTTTTTTATTGGTTTCCGGGTACATTTTGAAATCCCTTACACCTGTCATCTACCAATCACAGCTGGCATTAAAGGTTGGGTTTTAGGATTCGACATTTTTTGGAATTATTTGTTGCTAAGTACTTTCAGTCATTTAACCTTTTCTCTGCGTTTTGGTATTTCCTGACTTGCCAGGTGCTTACAGTACCAGTAGCTTGGGTTCTAGGAAACCAGGGTTTTTTATCCATAGCAGCTAATGTGGTTGGTGCCTCTAGCATTAATGTCAAACCTGGGCATAGATAGTCTTTAACTGAAACAACTAATTAAGCTAAAATAAAGTCCACTCCTTTCACTTGATCTTAGCTACTATCAGTTACTTCACACATTATGGAATGCTTTGAAAAATACAACTACTTCGCTAATGGTTTTATTCTGCTACAGTTTTCTTCAACCACTTTTTACCTTTTAAAAAATGTTTCTTTCTTATTCTCCACCAGATTTTAGGAAGTTGATGAGCTCAACTAAGATTGTGTAAGATGAGAATACTAGAAAAATAAGGACCCAGGAAATTGAGAAAATTACTTAAAGAAATCCTACTCGGAACAAATGTTTCCCGTATCCCTCCCTGAATCCACTTTCACTATATTGAATTTCTTTATGTAGTCAAGTATATTCAAACCTAGAAAATCTATAGGAATTTCCAGTGAGACAAATGCCATTGATTCCCATTCATTCTAGTTCATGTCACATAATTCCTAACGTATATTTTGAACATCAGATTTTGTGTGCAACATAAGAAGAACTGAGTTACATAATATTTTTCTCTTCAATAATCGTGTTATGTAAAAAGATCAAAAGGCTCAGAATTGGGCTCTAATCAGAGCTATTTACCAGCCATGTGATCTTGGTCAAATCATTTAACCTCTTCTGGGCCTTGGTTTCCTAATACATAAATTGAGGGGGAGGGGAATAGATTCTCTAAAGAATTTTCTAACTCTGAAATTGTATGACCCTCAAATTCTACTGCAGATAGAATCTCATTGAACTTGGACCAGTGGTGTCCCTTAAAATGAAAATGTCTTGGTATGATTGCCATTGTGATGTGCAAATGTTCTGAAATTAGATCAATAAAGCGAAATTCTTGTTGCTCTTTCATATGCATGGTTATATTGCATGATGTTAAACAGCTGCTGTATTCTATCATGGCTGTAGCACTTCAGTTCTGGTTGAAATGGCTCCTATGTGTATACTGAGAAATAAGGCTAATGCATGATTCAGCGCCTTTATAAATCAAAGATTCTATTACAGGCAGAAAATAGCCCAACAATAGCTATTCTATTACACTTCAATGGCATTAGAAAAGAAGAGAATACATCAAGTGGAGAACATAGGTCCTCCCTTTTTATTCTGCAATACAATGAAAAGGCTATGTAGGTTTTAGCAGTTTCTTCTGTCCAGTCGTTAGTGCATTGACGCCTACGTTGAATGACATTGTCCAAGATGAACCTCTATTTTTTTCAGAATATCAATTCTCTTCTGTGCTTTGGTGAAGAAACTGCCTCTACTATACAGAGTACACGGGATCATTTTTTCAATCTAGCTCAATTGAAATTTTACTTCCTAAAAGCTAACAGGGAACAACTGCATAAAATCTGAATTAGGAGAACAATATATGTCTTTTTGTATTTGTATACAAAATTAGTTGATTTGATAAAATAATTGTATTTAATATAAAATTTTATGTGTAAAATGATCCTAAAGGCATTATTGTTGTAAATTCTATCCCTACTCTTCCAGCTATACTCTAAGGCCCAGGTCTATGTTTTATCATGTAGAGAAGAGTTAGACATTTATCCTTAACGTTTCCTATACCATTTTAAGATGACATGCTTAGAACTGTCATTAAAGCTGCTATTTAAAAATCAACAACAATTGTAGGCCCTATATATAGTGTTGAGTACTTCATGTCACCCCAGTCCCATTTAGCCCAGAATTTCAAACTTACGAAATTTATTTGGTATAGGCAATCAATTAATTTTACAAGAGGCATGACATGAATAAATGATTTAATATATGAAACCTGTTCATCACAGATAAGAACATTACATACCAGACAGCAGCAACTATGGAAAATATGCAATCAAAATCCCACTTTATAAAATTTCTAAATGTATAAGATAAAAACAGAAAGGACAAGGCTAAACCCATTTTGTTGAAATTGTTAGAACACAGGAGGATTTGAGAATGAGGCAGTGAGTGATGGAGAAGGAGAGATGGAGGTAAAAATAGGTATTCTCAAAACCGTAACTCCCAGCAGGCCATAAATCTGGCTGTTATCTTGATTGTCTCATTAAAATAATTCAATTTTGAATGTAACCACCTCCATTCTATAAAATAACTTAATGAGAAAATAGTGTTTCCTTGAGAACTTGGTGGAATATATCTACTCTCTAAAGATATAAACTCGTGTGCTACCATGTTTTGTTTTTTCTCTTTTACAGTTAGTATTAATGAATATAGAAACTATTTTCCCTGAACAGCAACATGATCAACTTCTGTTCTTATTATGAGAAAGCTAAATAATGTTTTAATGTCAACTTAGAAAGTGGAATTTATAAACGTGCCCTATCATCATAAGGAGCATTTTTGTATAATAATATATTAAAATCATGCATTTGGCTAATAGAAGCTACACTGTTAAGAGCTACATAAAATTAACCTGACACATTAAAATAGTCCACAAGTATCTAATTCTAAACAATATTTCATAAAATAAGTAGGCATGAAATAATTTAGTAATTTAAAACTAGAGTTGACTTTGCTGTTTTATTTCTATAGTGAAATAAATGAATTTCTGAAACCCAAAGAAATGACACATTAATACACCCTCAGTGAAGTAAAATCAATCCTATAGGTCATTGCTTGACTTTGTGGGTTAAAATTGCTTTCAAAACTTATTATTAGCACTGTTGCATCGGAGGCTCTGCCTCCATTACCATAGAGGTGAGATTTCATTTTTTGTAACAACTTGTTGCCTTTCAAAATGCAAAGTTATAAGTACAGGCACTTTGAGTAGACTTGATTTTCCTAAATTGAAAGAGATTGAGCATATTGTCAGCAACTTGTCTCAAAGGCAAGCTTTCAAAATTTACAAGTTATGGGAAAATGTTGGAAGAATTGATAGATAAATAAATCACAGGCCCATTTAAGAACAAAAATGCTTTTGAAATGGGTTGCTGTGTTTATGGTTGGTTCATTGTTTTTTTTTAATTTAAAAAATTTATTTATTTATTTATTTATTTTTGTGGTACACGGGCCTCTCACTGTTGTGGCCTCTCCTGTTGCAGAGCACAGGCTCCGGACGCGCAGGCTCAGCGGCCATGGCTCACGGGCCCAGCCGCTCCGCGGCATGTGGGATCTTCCCGGACCGGGGCACGAACCCGTGTCCCCTGAATCGGCAGGCGGACTCCCAACCACTGCGTCACCAGGGAAGCCCCTAAAATTTTTTTTTAATTTATTTTATTTTTGGTTGCGTAGGGCTTGTGGGCTTTCTCTACTTGCGGCGAGCAGGGGCTACTCTTCGTTGTGGTGCGTGGGCTTCTTATTGCGGTGGCTTCTCTTGTTGCAGAGCACGGGCTCTAGGTGTGCGGGCTTCACTAGTTGTGGCTCGTGGGCTCAGTGTGGCTTGTGGCGCACGGGCTTAGTTGCTCCACGGCATGGGGGATCTTCCCGGAAGAGGGCTCGAACCCGTGTCCCCTATATTCTTAACCACTGCGCCACCAGGGAAGCTCCTATGGTTGGTTCATTTTACCTTCTTACCATCTTCTTAATTTAGATCTCCCTCAAGCTGAAGAAGAATAGATGAGGGAATCCATTTCTGTCATTTTATTTTACTGCCAAATCCATACTCTAATTTCGTTTCCACATGCTGTTTTCCAAATGTCTTGAGGTTAGAAGGCTGTTTGTTTCTATTCAATTTTAAGTGTTTCTGCATATGAGAAATGTACTGGATTATGTGTGTGTATACCCAGTGCGTCTCCAAGGGAAACAATAGCAAAAATAGCTCGCCAATCAACAGTTTTAAAATCTAATAGAATTGTTTTCAATGTAGTGCAATCCTTTACTACAGGGTTGAGCAAACCATGTTTAATTTACCATTATTTCTTCATTCCCTTTCATTTTTGTATGAAAAATGTTTTGCTTTGATCTGTCTTTTATTTCTGTGTGCATTAAATCAAGAAACTACATGATACAATTTATACATTCTGAACTGATAGAATACTGTTATCAACTCAAAACAATGCTTATATATTGTCATAACTACCTATCAACAGAGTAATAAAGATATATTATTCTTGAAGTAGCATCTTTAACAGGTCTGGATTTGTTTTTCATCCAAAATAATTTCCTCACTCCCTATCATTCTTTAACTGAATATGCTCCTTTGAATAGGAGAACTGAAGAAATTATTTTGCTTAAATAGGACATTTTATTTCATTAAGGAAATGAATTTCTGCTCCTTCTCAGAAATTTGCAACTGAAAGTTGGGGAATAGTATATACAAAATTTAAAAAGAGAAAAAGGAGGATATGCCTGCCTTACATTTAATTTTCTTACTTTAATTGTATTTTTCCAATTTAAGAAATTCACATTTAAGCTGCACAGCATAAAGTTGAAAAATTAGTTGAAATTATCTAATGGATTTGAGTTTAAATAGACAATCTAAGAAAAAGTCAGGTCTCAATGTTCCCTATTGGGAAGAGGTTATCGCTTATACCAAATTGTAATTCCCACACAGAAATCTGGGAAGTTAAGAAACTGAGATAAGTCATGAGGAAGAAGCTAGCAGAAACATTGGGGAAATATTGCATTAGAAGTTTTGGTGCCCACTCATCATGAAAAAAATTCTGGTGCCTGAAGTTCATAACAAATGTCAACTAGGAATTTTGAAATCAGCTATTACCACCACATTTTCTGTATCTGTATTTAATCAGTGATTCAAATTCAACTTTTCTTCTTTGATTTCCAAAGTTCTTCACAAACAACTGGTGTCTATCTAGGGCTACTACATATATTTGAAGACTGCTTACTGCAGAGTGACCAAATCCATATACCCTGGTGCTGAGCTGCGTTCATTAGGATGCACACACAGGTGTGTGGGCCAGCAGCTTCCTGCCTCTACCTCAAGGATAATTGCTTCCTCTGGAACATGCCTTAACACTCCCCCCCACCCCCTGCAACTTGTAAAAGATATCCCCATTCTAATCCCTGGAACCTGTATGCTAACTTATATAGAAAAAAAAAGATCTTTGCAGATATGGTTAAGGTAGGGATTTTGAGATGAGACTATCCTGTTTATCTGGGTGAACCCTAAATGCGATCACATGTAAACTTATGAGAGAGAGGTAGAGGACAACTGGACAGATACAAAAGAGGAGAAGGTGAGGTGACCATGGAGGCAGCAGCTGGAGTTATGCAGACACGACAAGGAATGTTGGCAACCACCAGAAGCTGGAAGAGGCAAGGAACAGGTTCTCCATTAGAGACTCTGGAGGGAGCATGACTCTGGCGAGACCTTGATTTCAGTCCTGGGAAACTGACATAAGACTTCAGGCTTCCAGAACAGTGAGAGAACAAATTTCAGTTTTGTTTTTTTTTTTAATAAATTTATATTTATTTATTTATTTATTTTTGGCTGCGTTGGGTCTTCGTTGCTGTGCGCGGGCTTTCTCTAGTTGTGGCGAGCGGGGGCCACTCTGTCTTGCGGTGCGCGGGCTTCTCACTGCGGTGGCTTCTCGTTGGGGAGCACAGGCTCTAGGCGCGCAGGCTTCAGCAGCTGTGGCCCACGGGCCTCAGTACTTGCCGTGCACGGGCTCTAGAGCGCAGGCTCAGTAGTTGTGGCGCATGGGCTTAGTTGCTCTGCAGCCTGTGGGATCCTCCCTGACCAGGGCTCGAACCCGTGTCCCCTGCATTGGCAGGTGGATTCTTAACCACTGCGCCACCAGGGAAACCCTGAATTTCAGTTTTTTTAAACAAACCCAGTTTATGGTAATTTGTTACAACAGCCACATGAAACTAACATACTGTCAAAAGTGTCCCATTTTGGAAGACAAATGTTCACTCTATCTCCATCTCAGCTACTGCAGAATTTCTTGACTGTCCTTACATCCCATTCTATCCATTTCCCTTCATTCTCAGCTGATGAATATAACATCTATTTTATCAATAAATGGACATGCTCAGATAAGAAATTTCTCAATGTCTGGTCTCCAATTTATCCATAATCTGCATGAATATTAATCTTTACCTCCCTTTTGCTGCTCTTGGAAGAAGTTTTAGTTCCATACTTGTGCTCTTGACCCTATTTCCTCCTATTTCCTCCTTGCTTTTTGATAATATTTAATCATTCAAAAAATTTTCCCATCTCTCCAGCTTTCTATTTTCTTTTCAGTCTGTAAACATACCCACATATGCACATGAAAATACTCAAATAGCCTTTGACACTTAAATCCTTCCTATATTTACTGACACAAAAGTGTTTTCACTCTTTTCTGTTCTAAGAACTTTATTTTATTATTATTATTATTATTTTTTGCGGTACGCAGGCCTCTCACTGTTGTGGCCTTTCCCGTTGCGGAGCACAGGATCCGGACGTGCAGGCTCAGCGGCCATGGCTCACGGGCCCAGCCACTCCGCGGCATGTGGGATCTTCCCGGACCGGGGCACGAACCCGTGTCCCCTGCATCGGCAGGCGGACTCTCAACCACTGTGCCACCAGGGAAGCCCTAAGAACTTTATTTTTAATTAAATTACGTGATATAGACAGACAGAGAGAGAGAGATGTGTTAATATAGTGTGAAGCCCTGACAGTTTTTTTTTCTTTTTTGTAATGCAAGTGCCTAACTCAAGCTTTACAGAGGCATCCACTTCAAAGAAACATTCCCTTCGATGATGGCCATCTCTGATAAACACATTGCCAGCCACATGACTAAAGAGCCAGGTTGCTTACCTGTACCCCCCTCCCCGCTGGTCCACCTGTTTTTTCTCTTCCTGAGCTTTAAATTCCCACTCTTATGTTTTAAATTTACCAATAAAGAGTGAGCTGGTGAACCCCTGGGCTCCCACCCTCGACCCCAATAAAAGCAGAACCCCAGGTCCCTGCTCTCTCTCTCTCTCTCTCTACCTGCAACCTTGCTGTGTGGCCCCAGGTATGCCATGTAATTTCCAGGACCTGTAAGCAATAAACCTTTTTTTTTCAGTTTCCTGATGGTTATTGCTGAAGGGTGTTTTGCAATCATAATAAGAACCACAAGGGCCGGTTCAGCCACAATACTGGCTATTAATAGTCTGAGACTGGCACTCAGAACAATACGTATACATACACACACACACACACACACACACACACACACGCTAAAATATTCAAATAGTTCATTATGGCTTATTAAAAAAATCCTCCTTTCCTATTCTTGCATTTCACTCTCAGAAGTGATCATTTTCAAGTCTTTTAGCTGTATTATTTTTATATATAATATACTGTGAAATAATATAAAAATATATATTGGTCTCTGCCCCCGTTTCCTGGCATAGAGTTCATAAACCCTTGGAGTTTCCTAAGTGACAAGAACCAGGTGCATCTTTTGTTCTAATATTTGGTCTTTGACCCCAGTTCTAACATAGAGCTCTTGAATCCCTTGGAATTTCCTGGGTGATAGGAGTGTTCTGATTCTAATGATGTAATTCTTGGTGGGCTCCTGGATAGCTTCAGGAGGGGGCTGGTAACCAGAAAGACCAAGCCATGATTAGAAGCTTGGAACTTTCAGTTGTAACCCCCATTGTCCTAGGAGAGGAGAGAGGCTGGAGGTTGAGTTAACGATTGATTGTACCTACATGATGAAGCCTCCATAAAAATTCCAAAAGTATGGGGCTTGGGGAGCTTCCAGGTTTGTGAACAACATCTACATACTGGGAGGGTAGCACACCCCAACTCCACAGGGACAGAAGCCCCTATGCTCGAGACCCTTCCAGACCTTGCCCTAGGCATCTCTTCATCTGACTGTGCATTTGTATCATTTAAAATATCCTTTGTAATAAACTGGCAAAAGTAAGTAAAACTGTTTTCCTGGGTTCTGTGAGCCATTCCAGCAAATTATTAAACTCAAGAAGGGGGCCATGGGAATCTGATTTGTAGCCAAGTCAGAAATAAGTGTCAGTAACCTGGGGACCTACTACTTGTAATTGGCATTTGAAGGTGGGGGGAGTCTTGTGGGACTGAGCCCTTAACCTGTGGGGTCTGTGCTAACTCCAGTTAGTACAAGAATTGAATTCAATTGCAGGACACTCAGCTGGTATTGGAGAGTTGTGTGGGAAAAATCTCACACATCTGGTGTCAGAAGTATTGCGTGTGAGTAAAGGTAAACAGTGTGTTTTTCCCTAGACATACACTTTTACAGCTATTTCTTGATTTATCAGTTTTAGCAAGTGCTCTCAACTTTCAGTTCAGAAATTGAGTACACAGATCAATCTCTATTTGCTCCTCTAGATCCAATCTTTGCCTCTCTCTGCTCTGTTCTATGCCCTGGGAGGATGACTTCTATGGACTGGATCACGAGAGCCCCCTTTAGCTATGCTTAGCATTTGCATTTTGCCAATTACAGGTATTGGCAGGAGATCTAAGGTCAGGAGCAGAGAAAAGTCAGGTGTCTATTCACCCTCCCTAATGATCCTTCCCTGCCAGATTACACTTTAATAGTGGCTGTGTTCCCCTGTTGATGGCCACAACTTCTATTGGGGGTCCCTTTCCCACAGTTATAGGTCTTGCCAGTTCCAGTAACCCTGCTCTCTCCCTTGCCTTCTTTTATAAGGCTTGGAATAGCTTCCCTACTATTGTTAATCTCTGGGTGCATCACTGCTTCTATTGAGTTCCTTAATCCTTCCCTTAACTCTATGAATAGTCATTTCATTAAATTCTCTTCAACTACTTTTTGAATAAGCTGCTTTCTGCAGAAACCATGACTAAAGAATATTTAGCTCCTGTATTTCTTATTCACACACTTACCTCCCCCTCCCATTCTTTCAGCATAGTTAGTTACTAGTTAGGATATTACCAGAAAAAATAGGACTTAAGAAAACAGTACTTTAAAGAAGTATTTAAATAGAAGGATCTTAATTAAGGGAACTAGCTACTCAGTTGATGGATTTCTTGGGAACCCAAAATTGCGGGGAGGTGGGGCAACAAAGAAATTAGTATCAGCAAGAAGCAATTACCAGCTCTAGGCTAGAGGGACAAAGCTAGGGTTGTCTTACTGGTGTCCAGGGCCCAAGATAACTTGGTAAGTGCTGGAACCATGGCAGGACTGTCTGCAAGTGCTACTGGAGCAAAGGAGATGCAGACATTGCCAGAGAAGCCAGATGAAGCATAGAGGGAGGAGGAGAAATCTGGATTCTCTCTACTTCCTCTCCTTCCTGTCCTTAAGTGCCTCCCACGGGCTGAATGTTCATGGAAGCCAGAGGACAAGAAAACTTGGAAATGTAATTTATAGGAGTTGTACCTCTGAGATACAGAAAAATTACCCCAGGGGAATTCTGGGTCATTTGAACTCTTTTATGTAGGCCACCATTCAATCCGGGCTTTAGCAAACTGTTAGATCCACTTCCAGCTGCTTCACCTTGTCCATTAAATGCCAAATCTCAGGTAAGTTTACCATCTTAATAAATTTTACCTGATTTAACCTTATGTTCTAGTGTCCTTGGTCCAGCAAGCTTAAAATCCATTCCCACAATACTTCCTGATTTCTTGCTTATACAAATTAGCAAGAACTTGTAATTACCTCAGATACAGGTGCTACTTCATCCCCATATCTTGAAATTCTTCCCTGGGCCATGCTAGAACCTGAGCCTTCAAGGGCAATGTGGAGGCAATATGAATGGTGAGGTTTGTTCTTGAGGCGTTGCCTTTCTTTTGCAAGGGAACTGCCTCTGTGAAGTCATTAAAGATTCTTTTTTTTTGCTTCAAATAAGCTTTATTTTTAATAGAACCTGGAAACAACCTAAATGTCCATCAACAATTGATGGATAAACAGTTGTATAAAATCCATACATAGTGAAATATTACTCAGCAACAAAAAGTAACCTATTGATATTCTCAACAACAGTAAATAATCTCAAAACAATTATGCTTACTGACAGAAGGTAGAAAAAAATAAACCCATACTGTATTACATTTATATAAAATTCTAGAAAATGCAAACTAATGTACTACGAAATAAAACAAAACAATACTCGCATGTGGATTAGAGAGGGACAAGAGGAAGAGATTATTAAGGGGTATGAGAAAACTTTAGATTTAATGATATCTTCATTACCTTAATTGTTATGATGGTATTATAGGTGCATACATATGTCAAAATTCAAAAAATTGTACAATTTAAGTGCAGTGTACTGTATTCCGATTATACACCAATAAAGCTGTTAAGAGATAAAATGGTTCTACATAAAAATCTGGATCCCCCACTTCTTTTGGAAAATCAGCCAATCCTATATCAACTCAACCATCTCCCATGTCCCATATCTTGGTAGGATCAGCTCTGCCTCAGTAGCAGCAAAAACTGGAGAACAATTAAGACCACGCCCACCTAAACAATGGCTTGGTCACAAGACCCATCCAAGACTACTGAGAATCTCTTCTCTCTGCCCTAGGGTTCCTGCCTGTGCAGTGATGGCCATAAGGTCAACAGCCCAGGGAGGTAAATGAATCCAGGAAACCTTTAGATTATTTGTTATGACATTGGCCTTGGTCACAGGAGATAAAGAGGTCTGTAGGTCCTGAGAATGTTTTTTTTTTTTTTTTGCGGTACGCGGGCCTCTCACTGTTGTGGCCTCTCCCGTTGCGGAGCACAGGCTCCGGACGCGCAGGCTCAGTGGCCATGGCTCACGGGCCCAGCCGCTCAGCGGCATGTGGGATCCTCCCAGACCGGGGCACGAACCCCTGTCCCCTGCATCGGCAGGTGGACTCTCAACCACTGCGCCACCAGGGAAGCCCTATCCTGAGAATTTCTGTACACCTTTAACCCACAGAGCCACTGTCACATGAAATTTGTATATGCCCTCCAGAAGAGACGCAGAACCTCTAGTTTGCCACAACCTCCAACACTCCCTACTACTCAATGTTTCTGTACATAGTATTTCTATGTTTATTTTAATCAAAAAGATATACTTTATTTTTTTAAAGTTTTTTTTCTCTAGATAATATAGTCAAACCTACTTTACGATTTCTAAGTAAAACAATATTTACCAGAGTTAGCTTTACTAAGTGTTATGGCTTAAAATTTGATAAAGTATAAAAACAGAATTTATACCTTTAACCCTTAATACCTTTGAACATCAGGAAAGATAACATTGTCATTGTATGCATTAGAACAAGAGATATATCAACTATGCTTCCCACTTAGACCTACCTATCAGATTTTAGACTTCACAGGGGCTATGACTTCTGGATAGGTCTTGGGAGACAGCTATCAACAGCGTTGAGGAATGTGAGACATCCCGTGGGAAAAAGGGACTTAACTCATGCTGTTCCTAGAAGCACTAGAAGTTGTCATACCAATTACCCCTTCACCAGGGTTAGCTTAGGGCTCATAAGAGATCCTGACATCTAGGTCATAAAATCAACCCCACAAGGCTGAACAGTTTTTCTTAGGAGGGATTAGCCACCATTGCCAATTAGGCCAAATTAGACTGACAGCTGTTCTCTGCCATCCTGCTATTTTCTCTGAGGCACATAAAGTTTGGGGCTCCCACAAAAGATGTTCCTGTCTTCATGCTAGCAAAGCCTATTTCTTTTTTAAAAAAGTTAATAACATTCTATTTAACCCAATATACTCAAAATAGCTTTTAACATATAGTCAATGTAAAGGTTATAAGATGTTTTACACTCTTTCTCTCTTTTTTTTTTTCATACAATGTCTTGGAAATCCAGTGTGCATTTTATGATTATAGCATACCTTAGCTTATTTCAAGTGCTCAATAATCATATGTGGCTAGTGCCTACCGTGTTGCTTAGCTATTTAGCTCAGCCCACGGTCCTAGTTTTGTTCATAACTGTGGCAAGCAAGCAAAACCTTTGTAGGTGTGAAGGGAAGAAATGAGCTCAGTGAGCCCTGTTTCCTGAAAGCCCATTTCTTTTCTCAATCAACCCCACCAGGTAAACAGAACAAAGCCTTTTACAATAACGCTTTTTCACTGCGCAAGTCAGATCACTGTGGTGCAGGCAGTTCCAAGGTTGGGTGATTTGGCGGCTGGAGAAATCCATTTCAGCTAGCTCATGTAGAGTCAATACTGTCCATGGAAAACGAAAACCTTTGGAAAATTGCAGCAGATTCTAGCTCAGATCTTTTCGGCAGGAGCTGGGTCACATCCACACTGAAACCACCAGGGGGTAGGGAATGAGGATCCCCAGTAGGTTCAGATCACTCATGATTCCCTCCAGGAAATAGGAGAGAGACTGGTGGTCTGCCTCACCTGAGTACATTGGGGTAAGAGACACACAGTGTGTGGCCCCTGACTGCTGACAGAAGTGGGATGGTTTCTGCAACCGACACTGGCAATGATATACCGCAGGCCAAGGGAAGGTCCTGGGAAGATTAGAAAATGTAAAGTAGCTCCTGAAAGCTTCCCACATACCTGGTCCTTGAAGTTATCTCCCCCGTGTGGATACTGGATGTATGAAGTTCAACTTCTGGTTGTTGGCTCCACTGCAAAGGCTACTTTCAGAGTTTTTCTCTTTTATGAGTCATACTATGTTGAGCAAGGAGAAAGCACGTTCCCTGCTCTCTTAAGGCCTCTCTCCAGTGTGAAGGTTCTGGTGCTATACGAACTTAATAAATGCAGGCAAAGGAACAACAAAACTGCTACACTCATGAGGCCTTTCTTCAGTGTGAACTTTCATGTGCCAAGCAAGGTGGGAGGGTCTTCTGTAGGCTCTTCCACATTTGCTGAATGCATAAGGCCTTGCTCCAGTGTGACGTCTCTGGTGTAAAATGAGGCTGGATTCATCAACGAATTTCCCACATTCACTTCATCCACAGGCTTTACTGAGGCGTGAAGTTTCTTGTGTTGATTAAGGTGGGGGTTACTGATATATGCTTTCTCACATTCACTGCACACATAAGGCCTTGTTCCACTGTGAATTCTCTTATGTATTTTAATGCAGGCACTGTGGCTAAACAATTTCCCACATTCATCACACTCAGAAGACTTCTCTCTAGTGTGGATTTTCTGGTGCTCAACAAGTACAGTTTTATGGACATGGGCTCTCCCACAACTGCTGCACATATAAGGCCTTTCTCCATGGTGAATTTTCTGGTGCTGTGTATTTGCAGTTGAAGGCTTTCCCATATTCATTGCACTCATAAGGTTTTGCCCCAGTGTGAATTCTCTGGTGCTGAACGAAGTGGGATCTTCTGCCAAAGCATTTCCCACATTCAGCATACTCAAAAGGCCTTGATTGGGCTTCCCTGGTGGCGTAGTGGTTGAGGGTCCGCCTGCCGATGCGGGGGACGCAGGTTCGTGCCCTGGTCCAGGAGGATCCCACATGCCACAGAGCGGCTGGGCCCGTGAGCCACGGCCGCTGAGCCTGCGCGTCCGGAGCCTGTGCTCCGCGGCGGGAGAGGCCACAACAGTGAGAGGCCCGCGTACCGCAAATAAATAAATAAATAAAAAAAAGGCCTTGATCCTGTGTGCACTGTCTGGTGTATTTTGAGGCTAGAGCTGCAGCTAAAACCTTTCCCACAGTCATTGCACACATAAGGTGCTACTCTTCTGTGAGTTTTCTTGTGTGATAGAAAGTAGCAGCTGTGGCTAAAGAGTATCCCACATTCATTGGACTCATAGGGCTTTCCTCCCATGCAGATTTTCTGGTGGCCAACATATTCCTCTTTGTGGCTACAAGCTTGCCCACTTTCACTGAACTGGTAATCCCTTTGTCCAGTGTGGAAGACTTCCTCACACTCAGCACTCCTGTATGCCTTCTCTCAAATGTGAGTGGCATGGTGCTGGCCAAGTCCAGAGCTGCCCAAGAAGTCTTCCTTGCCCTCTGTGCATGTACAGTCCTTCTTTAACATGTGGCATCTGCAGCTCTTCACAGAGGAGGCCGGGCCCTTTTCCATTCTAGGAATGTCTCTCCACTCTGCTGCCTCAGGATTCCATCAAGGTCAATGAACCAGAAGTCTCTCCCACATGACTTACATGGATATGGTTGTTGCCCAGGAGATGTTCCCTGCCGCCCAGCCAGATGCAAAATGCCTTTCAAGATTGGGTCACACATGTCACATATGTGGCTCTTTTGGATACAAGGACCTGCCTGGAGACTTCACACATTTGATTTTTTTTTTTTTTTTTTTTTTGCGGTACGCGGGCCTCTCACCGTTGTGGCCTCTCCCGTTGCGGAGCACAGGCTCCGGACGCGCAGGCTCAGCGGCCATGGCTGACGGGCCCAGCCGCTCCGTGGCATGTGGGATCTTCCCAGGCCGGGGCACGAACCCGTGACCCCTGCATCGGCAAGCGGACTCTCAACCACTGCGCCACCAGGGAAGCCCCTTGATATTCTTATAGGAACACCCTGTTCAGAATATGTATCTCTATCCTCCACATTACGGCTACAACTAGGGCCAGGGCGTTCCTGGATCACCTCTGCCTTGGCTGGAGCTATGACAACCCAGTCAAGAACCCTGAGCTCTCTCTCTGGCTCGGATTATATGGTATCTGGAAACTGCAAGTCCCAGTGAGATCACCAGCGTGAAGTTCTCCAGCATCGCTTCACAGTGCAGGAATTTCTGATGCTCATCAAGCAGGTCCCACTCCTCTCTAGTAAAGTGGATGCATACATCCTCGAAGGTCACAATGCTTCGGGGGACGTCCCTCTGTGCTGGGGCCTCCGCCATCTTCACAGTACCAAGGTCCCGAGAGAGCGCACCCTAGTGGGCGCCGGCAAACACAGGCCCGGTCGTCTGGGTCACAGTCAGGGGAACTAAGTCTCACGATAAGCTGGAACTGGGGCATCACGGTGCCTACAAAGCACAGAGGTAAGTTCCGACTGCGGAGGTAGGTCCCAGGCGCGAAAGTATGCTCGGTATGGTGCGGCAGAGCCGGCGGAGAAGCTGCCCCTCCCCAGAACTCCCGTCCACGTTTCCAGAGCAGCAGGAACCAAAAACTCAGGGCGTGCAAATGCCTCGAGGCCGGAAGTCCCGCCCCGCCGCTGGCGTAAAGACTTTTTTTTCCTGATCCGGGAAAGGCTGGCTTCCTTGATAGGAGAGCGGAAAGAAGGCTTCTTCTGGCAAAGGTGACCTGAGGTAATTTTAAAATTCACAGTTCTCAGCTTCATTCAGATCCAGCCAAATGCCTCCATTTCAGATTTCAAAATTCAAAAATCTTGTATTTAGGCACTTTTGAATTCTCTCTTTAGTTCTAATTGTTGGTCGGCTATCTTCGGTTGGTTATGTAATCATTATCCTCTGCAAATAATACTTCATTTCATACTTTCCAACTTTTGCATCCATTCTCCACTTATTTTTCTCTCGTTTTATTGCAGTGGCTAGAACCTTTAGGACAGTGTTGATTAGTAGTGGTGGTAAGAAGTGACTTTTTAAATTTCTGAATTTAATGTACATTATTCTAGACTTTGGATATTATACTGTACATATATTTGCTATAGGTATATAGTAGATATATTTATGAAAGTTGTTTGCCAAAAATTCTTTTAATCATGAGTGATTGCTGGATGTCATTCAGTGGTGTATTGATGTGTATTAATTTAGACAGATTATTTTAGTGGATTAATTTTGTTGGTAAATTTTCTTTAATTGTGCTATCCTTGCAATTTTGAGATTAAACCGTTGGTAATGATGTCATTATTATAATGATGTGTTGATTGTGATTTGCCAATACTCTATTTAGAATTTTTGCTTCTATATGTATAAATGTGATTAATATACATTTTTACTTGCTTTTCTGTCTTGGGGGCCACAGTCAACGCTAAGCTCAGAGAATTAGGAATTATCTATGTTTTGTTCTATATTTTGGAACAAGCATTATACAATTGAAATTAGCTTTTTATAAAAACAGTTTAGTACGTCTGATATCTTTGTGGTTGAATACATTTAATTACCCTTTCTTTGATTTTATGATTTTCTTCTTCATGGGCCACTTTGCTGGTTTATATTTCCCTAGAATATTTTTCGTGTTATCTAGATTTTCATATTTATTCGCAGTGTTGATAAGTGTATATTACTTTTATCTTTATTTAAACTTATCCAGCTTTGTTGAGGTATAATTGACAAATAAAATTGTATATGTTTAAAGTGTACAATGTAATGATTTGATATATGTATATGTGAAATGATTACTACAATGAAGTTAATTAACACACTTATCACCTTATATAGCTACCTTTATGTGTTTGTGTGTGTGCATGATGAGAATGCTTAAGATCTTCTCTTAGCAAATTTCAAGTATATAATGCTGTATTATTAAGTCACTATGTAGTACATTAGATCCCAAGAGCTTATTCATCTTATAACTGACGGTTTGACCCTTTGGCCAACTTCTCCCTATTTCTCCCATCATCTAGCCCCGGCAACCACCATTCTACTGCCTGTTTCTATGAATTTAATTTTTTTTTTTACGATTCCTCATATAAGTGAGTTTTTACAGAAACTTTCTGTTTCTGGCTTGTTTTATTTAGTGTAAGGTCCTCCAGTTTCATCCATATTGTCACAGGTGGCAGGATTTTATTCTTTTATATGGCTGAATAATATGCCATTATATATATATATATATGTATATGTATATGTATGTGTATATATATACAAAGGGTGGAAAGAAATACCCAGAATGAGGGAAAATTTGTGTAGCTTTTTCCTAAGTATCGTCCTGTCTCTTTGCTGGTGCTGATTGCACTGTTTCTTTTTCACAATCTGCTCTGCCCTTCACTCCTTCCTGCCACAACCCACAAAATCAGGCACTTTGAAGAATAAAACAGCTTTATGACATTTTTCAAGATGAAGGAGGTTCACCACACTGAGCAGAAGTTGTAAAATGGAACTTTTAATATTTTAAAGCCATTTGGAATACAGTTCTTGTGCATGATTCTGTACGATGTCCAAATTGGTGCAGAGATGATGACCCTAGAGATTTCGCACTGACAGCTATGGGAGGAAGACATGCAGGAGTAACTTTTAATTGCATGTTTAATTGACCTTGTAGGAAAATGACTCTCATATTTTGTACTAAGTACAATTACATAAAGATTTGAAAATATTATGATCTAAAAAAGTTACTCAGACTACTTTGTGGTATTATTAAAATCATATAATGTCTATACTCTATACTCTTTAGACAGTGCTAAGACAACCACCATCCTGCTTTGTAGCAGAAGTGGGGGGGAAAGTAGTTAGGAGATAGGATAAAGCATACTGCTACCAGTATTTTTAGTAATTTATGATAAATAACTTTATCAAGGACTCTCTAAAAGGTTTTCAGACATCACTTTGAAACTATCAAATTTATAGTTAATATAGCTAAGATGTGTAATTTTAAGGTGGCTTATTGCCTTTCCAGCCAATTGGATATTAATGTAACTTACAACCAGATAAAATCAGTAATTTTTCTACCTATGTTTTCACTTCGGATAAGCTAAAGAAATTGTTTTAAAGAATAAATATGTCTATTTTTTTCCAAGGACATTTGTCCTAAGAGCCTTTTAAAGACATCTTTTAGGGACTAAAAAGATAACATATATAGAAAAAAGCATTGGCTCATATAAAAATAGAACCTAGTCAAGGTCCTGTGTATACGGGGAAATAGAAAGATAATTTTAGAAGTTATAAAGTAGGAAATGATCACTGCTCAGTGTGAGAGAAAGCAGAGGTATTTTCTTAGACTTAGGACATAAACCAGGCAGCCACTTGCCATGATTGGCAGTGATTTGTGGTGAAAATAGAGACCTCTAAAGGCACATAGGAACTGTGACCTATTAGAACTGCAGCTCAGCTAATATGAGTACATTTCCGTTTAGAATTTTGACATGAGTTGCAGTAATGACTCAGAGTATAAACTACGAAACATCTGGCAATGCTTAATGCCATAGCCCATCCACTGCCATCTTAGGCTGCATTAAAAGAAATAGTGTCACAGGAGGGGAGAGTCCCACGAAGCTACTTTTCTGAATTCATTCAAGGTGTAGCCCAGGAGAAGTAACCCAGAGCAATGATGTAAAGAAAGGAAACAGTATTTTTTGATCTTTTAGCCAAGAGTAAAGATTTCAGGGGACATCAGTTGTATTCTTTCAAAAATCTTAGAGCTCTTAAGGAGAAAATAATTTGATTTAGTTTGCTTTGTTTTACCAGATAGTAATAAAGATACTCGCTTACTAGATGTATGGTCCACTGCCACAGTAAATCTTCATACCTATGTTACAAACTCTGAGATAGCACTGGAGACCTGATTTGCCTATGGACTTTTGGCTGAAATATATGGGCAATCATTTCTAAACACTGGAAAGACAACGTTGCATAAAGCAGATGCATAAAGCCTGCCCTTTACATACCACGAAGAACAGTGGTCCCAATGATGTAGCAAAGAGTAGTGACATAAGTCTCTCTTCCCAACACAAAGACCACGGAGAAGACATTGTTTTTTAACACCAATGTTTAATTTATTAAAGTCAGAAATTAAAACACTTGATTCTTCCATAGGCTAGGATTTTTCCATAGTTTCCATTTTAACATACTATTTTACTATTTGGAATCTAGAAAATTTAACAATCACTTTTAAAAAGGCTTTGGAAAATACTTGGTCCCATTTAAACATACCCTGGAACAATTTTAAATTGCAGATATAAATGTAATATTCAGTTGCCATTTTACTTTATCTGAAGTAAAATCAAAGCCTCCCCAAATAATAAATATTCTTATGAATTCAACATATATACACACATGTATCTATGTATGTACACACACACAGACACACACATACATATACTGTGAAACTAAGGACTGGGTGCAGTGGTGAAGTAGAAGGTGAAACAAATCAGCTGGATAGAAGTCCTAGCCAAATTCCGCATCTGTGGGAGTGTGGATTGCGGGACAGGACTGATTGCTGGGGAAGAGGTCACTGAAGCTGGGACGGAAGCCGGCAGGTGCGAGTCCGGCCCCGCCCCACCCCGCCCCCCCTCCCCCCGACAGTGGGAGATGAGTGCTTCTGCGTTTATATTTAGCTGACATGGAGTAGAGCCCATAGGTTCTGTGCGCCTGCACATCCCCCCGCCCCCAAAACTGATGTTTACTGTTTACGTGTGTGAGTGGCAGTGGGGTTGCCGTCTCGCCCCTACCCTGCTCGCGGTCCGCCCCCGCTGTGCGTGCTCCGCACAGCTGTCCACAGCCTGTACCCTGGAAATGAGCAGTGGCTGTTTTCCCTTGTTCAGGACCCCATTCCCCACCCACACCCTTCCGTTTTTTTATTCACAAATTCATGTTCCTTTCTCCTCCAGCTTTTGACTTGGTATCAGTAACTTCTCTGTCTGGCTTCTCAGAGGTACCCCTTGTACATTTGTCTTCAGGCGGTCTTAACGGATGTCATTCAGAAAATGGTTATTTTATATGATTTTTCATGGAATTTGTTGTAATAAATCATTCTTCTATCACATGTTATTAAAAACAAACAAACCAACCAACCAAACAGCAGTTTGGGGTTCAGGACTTGTTAAAAGGAATCTTGGTGCCCCAGGACCTCCTCCTTGCACTTCCTTAACAGCAAAGGACTTAAGTATATTTCCGTAGGGTGAGGAGCATATTAAGGGATGAAGACCAATGGCATCTAGTCTGGCTTCCTTAATTGTAACTCAGGCTCATGTTTTTGATATTTGTTCTAGAATGTTCTGACAGTTAAAGAGTTTTAAAAAGTGGATTAGACTGCCTAATAAAGTAATGAACTTATGCTGCTGAGAAGGTTCACGAAGGTGCTGTATGAACACCACCTTTCAAGGTTGCTTTAGGGTGATTCCTCAATTGATTTTGAGGCTGGACTAGGTAAAAAGGTAGTGCTTTTCAACATATGCTAATGGTTCTTCATATTATGAAAAAACCCACAGATTTAATAAAAGCAGAAAAATTTTAAGATCTTAGTGAAGCAGTGATTTATACTGTAGTTTTTCACAGCAGCCTAAGATTTTCTTTTTATGTGAAGGTTTACCAGGAAAAAGTGCTTTAAAAGTAGTACTTATATTTGCTTTGTGCGTGTTTTCTGTCGTTAGGAAGAGCCATATCCTCTATAATAGATATGTGTCTAAGCACTGAAAGTTATTTCTAAATAGTAATAATTTCCCCTTTATTCCTCACTAGATATAGTAAACACTGTGTTGTGCAATATATAATTTTATCTACATTCTGGTAAATACCAGAGGGCAAATTTGTGGCTCTGATTCAGAAAATACAGCCCGTACTTAAATCAATAACCAGCTTTAACATATTCTTACAAATAAACATATTTTCAAATAAGTAGTGTATATTTATCTTGCTTTAGAGAAAGTTCAAATTTCATTTCTAGTTTTAGTTAGCAGTTACTTTTTTTTTGTGTGTGGAGCTCTTTCATAAGAAATACACTCTTGATTTTTTTCCACAGACGTAAAAAAGGATTATTTTCTGGCTTAGTTTTCATGTATATTATCTTTTGAAAGGAAGATATAGAGAAGAAATCACCTTTGCTCCACACGTTGGGAATTATTCATCAGTTTTGGGGAAGATTGTTGGTTTGGGGGGAAGAAAGTTTAAAGATGACAGCTGAGGAGATTGTACTCAGGTCTTTGGGGGGCTCAGTGCCTTGGGGCTTCAAAAGAGGCAATCAAGACCTGTAAGACTTAGAAATCAAAATCTACCGAAGGTCTTTTATTATGTATAGTTCACATATTTGAGACATTTAATTTACAGAAAGTTTAAACTGAAAATCATTATTGGGTAGAATGAATGGGTGTAGACTAAGGACCACTAAAAGAGAAAATTCTGTAAATACTAAGCACTTCTGTGACATTGAAAGCCACTGAAAATCTAATACCCATGTTTTTGTGGCTAGATATACACTTATTAACGATCACTATGTCTTCTGGGTTGCTATTTTTCACTAACTTACTTAGGCAGATTTTACAAACATTCTTTCTGTTGTAAAATTTATATTATTAAAAATAAAAGCGAACAAACAAAAATTATGACCATACAGCTCCTTAACTACAGCTTCAGCATTTCCTGGCTCATTACATTTTTTATAGGCAGAGCTGGTGGTTCAGGTGAGGCCTGGCAGCTATGCATGGGTAAGAGGAGGATGCATGGTTTGTTGTCATCTGTGCATGGGTCAGTGGCTTGTCACATAACTGCCATTTAGTGCCACATAGTGCTCAGTAATGAAGATAACATTAGAGATAATTAAGGAAACTCTTTTTTCAGCTCTTTGATTACTTCTGCCTTCTTTATCTCCCAATAGTTCACATTTACTTCACAGCTAAGTGAATTTCAGCATCTTCCCTTTCTGGTAAGTGACATTAGAACTCTGCTCACTTAGTACTTCAGTAACACTCATTGCTTTTTCAGCATATTTCAAAGCTTTTTCTTTCCTAAATTTTGAGCCAACAATTACTCAGAAACTATTACTCCTTCACTGTGGGGCATAGAAAGATTAACTAAGTGTGATCCTTCTCCACAAAGAGCATAAATAACGAGAGTTCAAGTTGGTATCTCAAAGAAAATTGTGTGTGGAAATTGAGCAATAGAGCGATTGCCTCTAGCTGGTGAGATTAGAGGAGGCTTCTGGGCCTTTTAACTAGGCCTTAAAAATGGGCAAAGCACCTGACAGGTGGATATGGTTACTACCTGCTCTCTTTACTTCTCCATCTTCGGCTCTCTTGGATGCATGGTGTCAGTCTTTAGTCCCTACCTATTGTCTAAATCCACTTGTTATAGCACCTTCACATTATCAAATCCAGTGGTCAACTCTCAGTCCTCACCTTAACTGAACTCTCAATGGCACTTGCTTGAGCTCATGTGTCCTTCTTGAAACACTTTCTTTTCTTGGATTATGGGACACTGTCCTACTCTCCATATTTTCCCATGCCTTGGTGGCCACTTTTTTCTAGCTTCCTTTGGTATAATCTGCTTTTATAGATCTCTAAATTTTGACGTGCTCCAGAGCTGTGTACTCAGACCTCTCTCCACACCATTCCAGTAGGTCAGTGGTTCTTAAACCTGGTTGCACCTTAGAGGAGATTTTAAAATTCACCATTATCCTGGCCCCCCTGCAGAGATTCGGATTCAGTTGGTCTGAGGATGGGGGGGGGCATCAATATTTTACCTTAACTCTCCCCCAGTGAATTGAATGTGTGGGAGGGTTGAGAATCACTGAATGGAGTGATCTCATCCTGTTCAATGACTCCAAATGACACAATAATATCTGATGGTTCAAATGGAAGTCTCCAGCCTTGAGCCCTCCTTTGAACTCCAGACTCATAACTAAAGGATTACTAGACATTTCTACTTTGCAGTCTAATGACCATTTCAAAGTTAGCAGGTCCAGAACCTTTTGATTTCCCATCCAAATCTCCTCCATTGTTTCTTATCTCAGAAGGTGGCACATGCCATAATGCACCCTGTTGCTTAGGGCCCAAACCTAGGAGTCATCTAGGATTCCTCTCATTCTTTCATTTCTCATATCCAATCATCAGCAAATCTCTTTGTTTCTGTCTTCCAAATTAATCTTTAATTTACTCATTTCTTACCACCTCTACCCCAGTTTCCCCATCCTAAGCCACAATCACCTCTTACTTAGACTGGTCCCATAGCCTCCTAACTCAGCTCCTATGTTCATTCGTTCCACCACCCTCACAGTCTCTATATGCCTGCAAAGTGACCTTTCTGAAAAATATATAAAATTGCATTATTCCTCTGCTCTCAATCCCCTGATACTTTTCCATCACACTGAGAATAAAACCCATACCTTTACCATGGTCCATAGCCTTGTGAGATTGACTTCTGGTTACTCTGACCTTGTTTCCTACCTTCTTTCTTGAAACCCCTCTCTCAAGGTGCATCAGCCACACTGGTTTCCTTGCTTTTTTCCTCTAGTACCTCAAATGTGCTCTTGTCAAGGGCCTTTGTACCTACTATTACATAGATCCCAATATAATGTGGCTAGCTCTCTCATATCATTCAGACTATTGTTCAAATGCCACTCCCCTCAGGGAAGAGTTCCCTGAGTGCTTGATTGTAGGGAGTAACTTCTATCCCCTTATTTTTATTTTTCGTACCTGATATTTTATTATATGTGCACTTACTTAAATTCTGTCTTATCACTAGAATATAGGCTCCATTAGTGTAGGGACATTGTTTTCTTCACCATCACATTTCTGGAGTCTAAAACAGCATCTTGCATGTGGTAGGTAGGTAGTCACTAAATGAATTGATGAATGTGTGTGTGAATGTGAAGGGAGAGATTTCAGCCAAGGGAGCAGTATGATCAATGTCATGGAAATGAAAAATATTAGCTAGTTAGGGAGAAGAACATATTTGGCTGAAGGTTGCTTAGAGAAGAGTGGCAGAGATGGTTCTAGAAAGGGAGGTACAAGCCAGGATGTGGAGAGCCCTAAATGACTGATGTGGATTTTAGGAAATGGGGAGCCATTGAAGGTTTTTTTTGGTGGGCTGCTCATTTGATTGAATTGAAGCTAAAATCAAATGATTTGATAACTGAATAAAAGTGGTTAAGGGAAAAGGAAGAGTTAAATATGATTCTCAAATGTTAGGCCTGGGTAATTGAAAGGATGTTAATGGCACCAACAAAGAGAAAGAAGACAGCGAATAGTGTGATATTGTTGTTTGTTATTACTGCAATTGGTAAATTTGAAGGTTAGAAAAATAATCCTTTTAATTCAGGGTATGTTAAGTTTAAGATGCTTGGGAAAGTCACATGGAAATGTGAAAGAATCAATTGTACATGAGGATGTGGAACTTGAGAGAATTCAGGGCTAAAGTTCAGGGTTTGAAGGTTCTTCCCCAGGGAATAAGATGATATAGGTGTGGATATGAATATCAACTAGGAGATTGTGAAGTAAGAAATGAGAGCCTACTATGGAATCTTAGAAAATGCCGCTTTAAAAGATGATGTGAACATCGGAAAGCCAAAGGTTGTTCAGAGAAATAGGTAGAAATCTCCATGGGCTACAGTATCATGAAAGCCAGGGGAATAAAGAATTAGAAGAAAGAGAAGTTAATCATCAGTTTAAGTACTGCAGAGAGTTTGAGGAAGATGAAGAGGTAGAGCTTTTGATTAGAAAAGGGAAAATTGACTGTAACTGTGGTGATGTGGATTGGTAGTTTAGAAGAACTTAAAAGAATGTAGGAGGATAGTATCATTATAAGGTACCAGGGTTAAGAAAAGAATGTTTAAGGAGAGAAAAAAATGAACCATACTGTCAAATCAAGCAAAACTACTTTTAGAGGAAGAAACTAAAAAATCAAGAAGGGAGTGTGGGTCATCCACAGAGTAGAGCCCTGTGTATCAAAGTGCAAAGTAGCTGTGCTAGCCCTAGAAAGAAATATGGATGTATCATCTTCTGACAGAGGAAGGAAAAACAAGAGAAAAGAAAAACAAAAGAAGAGGAGAGGAGAGAAGAGAGAGTGGTGGGTGGGATAGAGGTGAGAAACACATGTTAAGTAACTAAAATCCCAATAAGCCTGAAAATAAAATCATCTATTGAGATTTGGTACAGAGTGGGGTGGGAGAGGAGTTGACTAACATAAGTGAAAGGATTATGATCAACACTATGTTGACACCTTTTCCTCTTGACCTACGTTTTAATAAGTGATGTATGTAGACTTACATGTAAGTTTATAAAAATACATGGATAAAATACTACATTTAAATGTAGAGTCTATCACTATTGTAATTTATAAAGATGTTTTTTCTTTGCATGATAAAAGTATCAGTCTTGATATTTCTTATTTATTTATTTACTTATGGCTGTGTCGGGTCTTAGTTGCAACACACAGGATTTTCATTGCAGTATGTGGGCTTCTCTCTAGTTGTGGTGCGCGGGCTCCAGAGCGTGTGGGCTCTGTAGTTTGCGGCAGGCAGCCTCTCTAGTTGAGGCGCGCCGTCTCAGTAGTTGCGGCGCGCGGGCTTAGTTGATGCGCAGCATGTGGGATCTTAGTCCCCCGACCAGGGATCAAACCTGCGTCCCCTGCATTGGAAGGTGGATTCTTTAACCACTGGACCACCAGGGAAGTCCCAGTCTTGATATTTCTTAAAAAGCATTTTTCTGATTGAGGATGAACATTCATCAACTTTGATGATTTTAATGATGATACCAATGAGTCTTCAATTCCAGGTCCAGCTGTGAAATATTTGCTCATAAATAATTAAGGGTCTCCCTTTCTTGCAGAGGAGCATCACTATAGTTTTCCTAATTATATAGAAATTAGGTAAGAAGTTCTAGAATTATTTCTCATAAATGAGTTGATTCATGTAAAGTGCTTAGAGCTTAGCACAGTGCCTGGCACATAGAAGGCAGTCAATGGATGTTAACTATAATTCATCATCATCATCGTTGTTGTTAGAAAGAGGCGTATGAATTTGGATTACTAAATTGTGTAAAATGTTGATTTATCCCATATTTTTGATATTGTCATGGACTTGTTATCATTTGAAACATACTGCAAAGACTTTTTACTAACTGTTTGATATTTGATCATAAAAATTTTACCTGTTCATATTCAATGTCAAGGCACTGATCAATATTAATATATTTGATATCATGTCACTATCATATTTAATCTCATGAGAGTTCCACTGTAGCTTAGCATTTATTAAACATACTATTAAATTGAGTAGCATAGCCTTTTGAAATGAATTACTATTCATCAAAATAACACCAATCATTATGGATACATTAGACATTAATATGAATTTTATATATGTATTTCTACAAAAATTTCATTGCAATCATTATTGCATTATTATAGTAAAGGCAGAAAATACATTCTTAATCTATCCAATGTATTTTTGTTCTTCAAAATTTTATCCTATTAGAGAAAAAGATTTTTTTATATTTCAGACTTGGAATTTTTTATATATTACAGATAAAATTTTTTTCCCATTTTTTTCAGTTTTATTGAGATATAATTGACATACATTTTATAAGTTCAGGATGTACAATGCATTGATTTGATACACTTATGTGTTGCAAAATGATTACCACTATAGCATTAGCTAACACCTCCATCACCTCAGATAATTAACATTTCTTTTTTGTGGTGAGAACAATTAAATCTACTCTCTTAGCAACTTTTAAGTATATATTACAGTATTATTAACTGTAATCACCATGCTGTATATTAGATCTTCAGAACTTATTCATCTTATTGCTGGAAGTTTCTACCCTTTAAACAACAATATTCTATTGGTCTAAGTGTGTATTTTTATGCCAGTTGTTGTTTTGATTCTATTTTTGTAGTATAGTTTGAAATGGGGAAGTGTTATAACTAAAGCTTTGTTTTTCTTTCTCAGGATTGCTTTGAATATTTCGGGGCCTTTTGTAGTTCCATATAAATTATAGGATTTTTTTCTATTAATGTGAAAAATGCCACTAGAATTTTCATAGGGATTACATTGAACCTGGCTTTGGGTAACATTGACCTTTTAACAATATTAGTTTTTCTGACCCATGAACAGAGGATATCTTTCTGTTTGTTTGTCTTTTTCTTTTTTTTTCATCAAAATCTTCTAGTTTTCAGTGTACAAATCTTTCACCTCCTTGGTTAAATTTGTTTCAAAATATTTTATTGTTTTTGATGCTATTGTGAATGGGATTTAAGCACTTTTTTTTTTTTTTGGCGGTACGCGGGCCTCTCACTGTTGTGGAGCACAGGCTCCGACGCACAGGCTCAGTGGCCATGGCTCACGGGCCCAGCCACTCCGTGGCATGTGGGATCTTCCCAAACCGGGGCACGAACCCGCGTCCCCTGCATTGGCAGGCGGACTCTCAACCACTGCGCCACCAGGGAAGCCCTAAAGTCTCCTACTCTTACTGTATTGTTGTCTATTTCTACCTTCAGATCTGTTAGTATTTGCTTAATATATTCAGATGCTCAGATGTTGGGTGCCTACATATTTATGATTATTATATCCTCTGACTGAATTGACCCTTTTATCATTATATAATGGCCTTCTTTGTCTCTTGTTACTGTTTTGGGGTTAAAGTCTATTTTGTCTGGTATAAGTATAACTGCCTGTGCTTTCCTGTAGTTTTCTCTTTCATGGACTATCTTTTTCCAACTCTTCACTTTGAGCCTATGTGTGCCCTTAAAGGTGTAGTGATTCTCTTGTAGGCAGCATATAGTTGGGTCTTTTTTTTTTTTCCATTCATCCAGCCACTCTGTGTCTTTTGATTGGAGAATTCAATACATTTACATTTAGAGTAATTATTGATAGGTAAGAACTTAACTATTCCCATCTTACTCATGTTTTCTTGCTGTTTTATAGATCTTTTGTTCCTTTCTTCTTCTCTTGTTGCCTTTCTTTGTGAATTGATGATTTTCCATAGTGGTATGCTTTGATATTTTTATATTTAATATATTATATAGGCTTACTTGGAATATATAATATATATTATATTGTGAATTAAATATATATGATGGTATATTTTATGCTAAGAATTTAAATTTAATTGCATACAAAATTCTGCCCTTTTAATCCTTCTGTTTTATGTTTGTGATGTCACAATTTACATCTTTTTATGTTGTGTATCCATTAACAAATTGTTGTAGCTATAATTATTTTAATACTTTTGTCCTTTAGCCTTTGAACTAGAGTTAAGTGACTAACACAATACATTGCAATATTAGAGTATTCTGAATCTGATAATATGCATACCTTTACCAGTGTATCCTTTTATTTCAGCTTGAAAAACTGTTTTCAACATTTCTTGTAAGGCAAGTTTAGTGGTGATGAATTCCCTCAGCTTTTGTTTATTAGGGAAAGCCTTTATCTCACCTTTGTTTCTGAAGGACAACTGGGTTAAGTATTCTTGGTTGACAGTTTATTTCTTTCAGCCCTTTGAATAAATCATCTCATTTTCTCCTGGCCTTCAAAGTCCTTGCTGATAAATCCCCTGATAGACTTATGGGTGTTCTCTTGTGTGAGATAAAATTTTCCCTTCCTGCTTTTAAAATTCTATTTTTTTCTTTGATTTTAGACAGTTTTATTTTACTGTGTCCTGGTGAAGATCATTTTGGATTGAACTTTTGGGGTGACCTGTTTAGCTTTATGAACTTGAATGTCCGAATCTCTCCCCAGGTTTGGGACATTCTCAGTCATTATTTCTTTAAATAAGCTTTCCACTTCTGTTACTCCTCTTCTTCTGGGATTCCAGAGATGCTGATATTATTTTTTTGATGTTATTCATAAGTCCTGTAGGCTTTCTGCATTCATTTCTGTTCTACATTTTGTTTCCTTCTCTTACAATTGATCCCTCTTCTAGGTCACTGATTCTTCTGCTTTGTTGAATCTGCTTTGAAGCTGTGTTTTGAATTCTTCAAGTTCAGTCGTTTTATTCTTCAGCTGCAAAATTTCTGTTTTGTTCTTTTTTATGTTTTCTCTTTGTTGAATTTCTCATTTTGTTTTTGTGTTGTTTTCCTGATGTTATTCATTGTTTATTGCTAATTATGTTCTCTTGTAGTTCTCTGAGTATCTTTAGAACAATTGTTTTGAATTATTTGTCAGGCACTTCCTGGATCTCCATTTATTTGGGTCCAGTTACTAGAGGTTTACTGTATTCCTTTGGTGGAGTCATATTTCCCTGACTCTTCACGTTCCCGGTAGCCTTGTGCAGGTGTTTGTGCATTTGAAGAAACAGTCACCTCTTTTAGACTTATGGACTGCCATCCATAAGGGAAAATTTTCAAATGTGGGAGGAAGGCACACTGGAGCATTCTGTGATTCTGGGTCTAGTGGTGCAGGACACCTACTACGGGTGTGGATGTGGTAGCATGTGGCAGCACTGGATCCTGGGAGGCATGATGTCTCTGGCTCAGGCTCCTTGGGGTTCACAGCATTGACAACTGCGTGGACTTTGGTGAACACTGTGCAGGGTCCTTGGTGGCTGCAAGCACTGTCGTGGTCTTCCGTGGTTCTTCCAGGATCAGCAGTTAGGGCAAGCATTGGTGATGGCCTGAGGTGTTGGTGTTCACACACTCATCTCTGGTGGCCAGCTGCAGGCGCCTGTGTGGAGGCAGGACCAGTTGCAGATGCACGCATCGTGGTGGGGTCCAGGTCCAGAAGCAAAGGCTAGGGACAGCTAAAAGCTCACTGGCAGTTGCCCATTCTACTCCTGTGCATTCACACTGAATCGGTGGCTTGTGATAGGGGCCTGTGTGGGATTGTGCAGGTGCACATCTGGAGGGGCTAGCTATAGGTGAGTATGCTGGTACAGGCCAGTGATAGAAGACCAGGCCTGATCTTCACTCACAAGCAGCAGCAGAGACCTTGGGTTGGCTATTGGTATGCACTCTGGTGAGTATACACTGTCTGTCCATGAGTGCACACTGCAGTGGAGGCTGGTGATGGGGGTTTGCCAAGGGCTGTGCCAGTGCACAGCTGGAGGGGCTAGCCCTGAGCACTCGCAGGCAGTGGGGGTCAGCTGAGGGTGTGTAGGATAGTGTCTAGCACTCTTGCAGCTCAGAGGCCTAAGCTGGTTGCCAGTATTGT
The DNA here is from genome assembly GCF_059928025.1 of Delphinapterus leucas. NCBI lineage: Eukaryota > Metazoa > Chordata > Mammalia > Artiodactyla > Monodontidae > Delphinapterus > Delphinapterus leucas. The sequence continues at coordinate 102,340,203 of NC_143150.1, read as the reverse complement.
TCCAGGGTTCAGAGTAGGGTGGTAGGGGTGAGGAGTAGGGAAGGATGCAGGTAGCTGTCATCAGTGAATGTGAATATGTACCTGTGGGGTGAAAGCTTATGGAATTTGCAAGTGTCTGCCTTGGCTGTGCTGGCTTTGGTTTCATCAATGGGGAAATCTGCCAGGTTTGTCTACAGAGCAGGTCACTGTGAATTGCAATTGCTACTGCTGATTGGCTGCTAGTAGCAGCCCCTGCTTTTTTTTCTTGTTCCTAGCCATTTCCATATATCGCAGCTTTCTAGTCTGGGTGGGATTAAACCAAAGCAGGACCATTGTGTGGGCCCCTGAAAGGCTAAAGAAGCTGGTTGCTCACCCCACTCTTCCTTGTCTGGCAGGAGGAACTCTTTCTAGCTCGAAGTTCCCTCTTGGTGCTGAACAGTTCTGGCTTGGGGAATGGGATGGTACAGGCAAAATGAAGCTGTCTTCCTTTCCTTCTTGTGCGGTTATTCTCAGGCTTTCTGTTCCACTCTGTTACTAAAATTTCTTAATATCACTCCAGAGCACTCCCAGAGCTCTTTTTGTTTGTGGATAGCTGTCTAGTTGTTGATGCTCAGGTCTCCTACATCACCATTTTGGTGATATCACTCCTACAGGTGAGATTTGAGTGCTACCCAACTGTGAAGGGAAAAAGTAACAGAATCTATTTGTAAACAATATTAAAAATATATTCTACAAAGTTCACTTACATGAATCTGATCTTTGACGGTGTGGTAATTTGCTTCATGCGTAAAGTGGGAATGATGTCCTCGTTTATATAACTAGTAAATGATGCTGGTGTCTAAATAAGTAAATGTCAACTCTTATAGTAAAATGTGAATCTGATCAGTAGGCTTCAAAACAGAATAGCTAAAGTACACACTTTAACATTGTTACTATAAAATTAAAAACATAATAAGGCAGCAATGTTTATTCCACCCCCCCAAATGTCTTACCATGCTAAATTGTAATAAATGGACAACATTTTAATGCAATTTAGTTTTTACTCACAATAATTTCTAAAGCCCATATGCTTTTCCTGCTGGGTCCATTACTGAATATTATTCTAAACACAGTGCTAGGTTAAACAGGGATATGAGACATGAAGAGGCAGTATATCCTTGTGGGGATACGGATGGAGAAGTGTGGCCTTACTCATGTCTCGTAGTTTCTGTTAGAGCGAAGAATGGAATACTAGTTGATATACTTAAGCTCTTTTTTTTTTTTAGAGCAGAATTAAGCCTATAGCCAGCCAGGTTTAATGGTACAACTAGCATACTTAAATAAATATCCAAATACAAGTAAACTATCTGAATATTAAATAAATAGTTTATATTCACAATCTGATTTATATTTGGTTATCACAGAATAAAGACCTATGCCTTGGAAAAATCTTAAGCTCTAATTTTTAATATTTTCCTATGGTAGTAAATATCAATTACATGACTTTTAAAAACTACAGACACTATCTATGGGTAATAGAGTTATCACATTTCATTACCTAGAGATGTAGTGAATAGACTAGCCCATAATCTTTTTTACCAACTGGCCCTTCTGTTACCTTAGGGCAACCAAGCAGAGGCTTGAATTTTATGGTTGGTTGCAAATCATTGGCCATTTTCTTCAATTTCAAGGCTACAATGTACCAAACCAAATTTGGAAAATAATAAACTGATATGGATCTTTCTTCCTTGAGAGGAAGTGCTCTATGATATGCTTCATTTTGATTTAAAACTAGTGTGTTTTATATAGTCTGAAGGCATTTTTAGTAAAAAAGGATTTATTCACCCACTAACCAAACCTCCTTTACCTCATAATTGCAAATGATGAGGGACATGACATACGCGAAGCCCAGTATCTTAGTTCATGAGTTTAAAGGCAAGGTGTATACTTTTGATACCTATTCTCATTTTATAGTCCTCTATACTAAGGAAGCACAAGTTCTTTTCTATCATAAACAAAACTAGAGTTTTCTGATAAACATAGACATCCAACCTGTGACCTAAAAAATGGAGTAGAAAGAGCATAATCAAAACGTTTTTGAAATAATGCTTGATTTTATTAGCTGTGCATCCTGATTTCTAGGCTATAGAAAGCCCTAAATTCTCATGTAACTACTTGGCTATATAGATGAGATTAAAGTCACGCACAGTTTTGTCCACAGAGTAAAAAATAAAATGAAAAATGAAATTTTACATAAATAAAATTTAACTAATCAGCCAAATGTAATATATGTTTTAACAATCTAGATTCTTATTTCCCTCTTTACCCAAACAGAATTCCATATAAAGCTAGCTTTTTATAAAATAGATACCTTGGTGGGTTAATTATTATTATTTTTAGACTGTTTAATGTTACCTAGAGCTTTTATTTTAAACTTAAAACTTTATTTTCTTCACATTGATACCAAAAATTTGGAACAATCAATAATTCAAGCTAATGTCTCTCAGTCATAAATATGAGCTTTCTAAATAGTTGTCTATAGGGGAGTCATTTGAAAATTTAGCATAGCAAAATGGATGAATGACAGATTCTTGCCTCTTGCCTCCTTCCCTTTTGAGGTACACTGAGTATGCCATTATATTGAGTTGCATGTAGTCCTCCAGCTAGTGTTCCTTTTTGTTTTTGTCACAAAGGATCAATGATATATTTCACAATATATATGTGTATCAAACGATCACACTGTACACTTTAAACCTACACAATGTTATGTCAATTATATTTCATTAAAGCTGGAAAAAAGTGAAAAAAAATGCCTCAAGACAGCTAGGGAAAGGAATGGTGCATTTAAAGAACTAATATTTTTCAATTCCCTGGCTGTAGTTTACCATCAGCTCCTTTTCTTGATGCACTGTTGCAAAAAATGTCTACTCTAGTTCTTTCAAAATATATTGTGGCAGCAAAGATATAAATTTTGGGATTTTTCTTCTAGAGTTCTGATTTCAGTTGACCCCAGAGCATTAAAATGTACTCTCTGGGAGGCTTATAATACAACACAGAGAACAAAGTTTAAACTCTGGAGGAGCTAAGTTATACCAGGACATAGAGCAGTACTAAGGAAAGTATGCCATCATAATATATTTTCAAAACTGAAATGAGAAGGGGCTATCATTATTATTTGCAAGCATTCAGTACTTATAATATGTAATGTACTGTAGTATGCTCATTGAGGCATACAGAATTGAGGAAGATGTGGTTCCTGCACTCCATGAGTTTGTAATCTCTTGGAGAAGATGTGTGTACTTATAAATAACTCTGATGCATAGGAGATAATGAGGTGCAGAAAGTGAATGGCTGAATGTGCACTCTGAATAAAGAAGAAGAGAGCTTTCAAGGTTCCAAACTGAAACACTGCTGTTATGACATAAGAGATTAAGCAGAATGTGTTTAATGCTAGATATTTCTATCCAAAGTTTTCTGGAAGCTGTGCTGTACAGTATGATAGTAACTAACCACATGTGACTATTTGGATTTAAACTAATTAAAATAAAAATTCAGTTTCTCAGTTGCACTAATCACATTTCAAGTGCTCTTTGTGGCTAGTGACTATTACACTGGACAGAACAGATATGGAACATTTATATCATCACAGAAAGTTCTTTTGGACAGCACTGTTCTAGAGCCTGCTCTTTTATATATTAAAGATTAACTGAGTTTATTACTCTCTAAAGTAGTGGGGACATGTGATTATTTGAAATACTGAGACGTCGTGTCATTTTATAAATTGCAAGACTCACATTCTTAAAATTTGGGGGAAATATTTTTAGGATCTAAGAATGGTTTTACAAGAATAGGAAATGTTGGTTGTCTAAAAATGTATCTGTTTAAGTATAATCTATGGCTCTGTAGTTTAGAAAAAAAATGTCAGATATTACAAATATTAACATTATTAACAGATATTACAAATATTAACATTATTAAAAGGAGTTCTAATTTAATGGGGGTTAAGGCAGATTATCCTCAGCCAAATATAATTGAGTTTGAGACTAGACATAGCACTAATGTACATGAGGTAATATTATACATGATTGTTTCCATGGGAACATTCCTGGAGTGGCTACTGCCTAAAAGGGATATTCAGGGCATTACACAGAGGATTTGGTGGTGTTTATGCAGCTGATTCAGATTCTAATCAAGAAGTGATTTTAATTTTATTTATTTATATATTTTGTTAACTAAAAGAAAAGTAAAATGTACCATATGCATTGCAATAAGCTAGAAAATATAGCATTAGAGAGTAGAAGTGGCTCAAGAAGAGCATAAGACCAAGAGTTAGAGCAGAAAAATCTGCCCTTGGCTGGCTGGATGACAGGAGGTAATCTACATTTTGCACAGTGTCTGGTGTCTGGATGGAGTGTATTGTGGTAGGAAACAAAGGATGGAGGCATATAGGCCCTGTCATGGACACTTTACCTGAGAAAGGGAAAAGACTTTGGTGTATACAGTAAGTAGAGCCCTCAACCAGGAAAGTAGCATTCCAGAAAAAAACTTCTGTGATTTAAGAGTGAAAGGGGACTCATAGAAAAATGTCATCAGGACATAGAAAGAGGGAAATGTAGCTAGTAGTACAGAGAATGGTCTCTGTCCATGTGGCTTAAGGGTTATTATCAGGTCTTCACAGAGGGAAACGTAGATGTTGATACTGGAACCTAACTTATGTGTCTTTTGTAGCTCTACATATTTTTATGAGTAGTTTGATATTTATGTAACTCTCAAATCAGGTTATAGATTCAATCATTATCATAAATCCTTTTATCCTCTTAAGGTCTTTATTTTAAGCAGAACCCCAGACACTGTCACTGATTCATACTCAGCTGGATTGACCCTGCCTGAGTTCTTCAGAAAAAAGCTGGTGAAGTCTGGCAAGCAGCACCATGTACACAGTAGTACCTGTGTAAAACCTATTTCATTTAATCAGTTCAACACCTCTATGGGGATATACTATTATTATTCAGAATTTACAAATGTGTAAACGGAGGCCTAGGTGTATAAACATCTTGCCTGGAGTCACAGTAAGTGACAAAGCCAGAAATGAAGCAATCTTTTACCTGATTCTAAAGCAAACTGTAGGTAATAATTACTACAATCCACTCTCTTCCTTCTGTATAGCAATATGGGAAAAATATTTGGTTGATAAAAAACAGTCTCGTAGGCCTGTTGTTGATGTTCTGATTCTCCTATAAAATTTGCTGCTACCTGAAAACATCTGCAAGGTTGAAAGATATTAAAATAGTTATTTTTATTCCTGTGGTCATTTGGGGAAGGATTTGATTCTTTTTGAATGTCTGAAACCTTGTGTGAAAACTGTAATATTATGGTTAAATAAATTATTTTAGGATCTCCCCCACATACACACAGTACATGGCCATAAATTTATATTCTAAATATCTACTTGATAACATAGAAAATATTTGTTAAAAATTTTATTTATACAGCATGAGTACATTCATATAAAGGAAATAATGTATAAGGCAGAGAAAAAATATCTCCAAAAAGAAATACACCAAAATATTAATAGTGGTGATCTCTGAGTAGTAGGATTAGAAGTGATGTTTAGTTTATTGTGATTATCTTTTATTTTCCAGATTTAATTATGAAAAATTTCAACCATACTATAAAGTTGAAAGAATTTTATAGTTCACTTTGCTTAACTTTTCATCAGTATTTTCTATGACATATTTTAAAAATAAGTACAAAAACATTATTTTAAGAAATGAGTTGGATCATCATTTATTTTGCCTCTGTTTGCTTAATATTTTTTTCTCAGATATTTTTTACTCCATCTCATTTTTCCAAAAAGAGGCATAGATCCCTGGCAACTAATGATATTTATATATGCATTTCAAGCTCATTCTTGCAGTCTTTTGGGGACAGTTTGAGGACTTTCCTGACAATGGATTTTCCCTCTTAGCCTTAGGTGGGAAGGTACGGCGCTAATCTAATTGTTGTACTATGATGTCTGAGGATATTCTCAGCCTACTCATGCCTGGTTCACAGTGGGTAAGCAGACATAATCGTGTACTCACTCTTTTGGATACACACAGTTAGAAAAACCATAACTATCTGCCGCCTCCACTCAAGTTGAAGGAAGGGCAGGGCCAGGCAGCCATACCTCTTTGACTTGTAACCTTAAAGAAAATCTATACTGGTTGGTACCTTTGCTTGGGGGAGAAGAGATATATGGCAAACATTTCTGAGTCCACAGAAACATGTGTTCTCATTCTCCTTTACCTGACAGTTTATGTCAAGAAAGTGAAGGACTTTGTTCCCTCTTTTTCCTTCACGGACTTTGTTGCCTCTTTTTCCTTCACTAATCATCTCTGATATGCACCTGTCTACCCAGTCTGGGTTGCTGTGTCTTCAGCACTCCGCAGCAAGCATACTGTCTGAGAGTCTGAAATCTACTTTTGTCCCCTGCTTGTTCTCCTTCTGATGTGTAGTTAGGTGAGGTCACTGTTATCTGTGCTTAACCTCCACTTGCTGTGGCCATTTCTTTTACTTAAAGAGAATCAGATACATGAGACTGGGTAACTTAGACTTAAAATATTTTCACAGAAAGTAAATCATCCTTATGTTAAAGTTATGTGCTTTTTATTTTTTTAACCTGTATAAATCAACATTCTGTGAATTGTGTACTGTGAAGTATTAGGATGATTTTTACTCAGAAAGGTAATTAGGTACTGTGGTCATATATGATTGGAGAATGCTGGGTTATTTAAAGTTCAGTAGTTTGCTTTACCCAGAGCCTTTAATGTTTCTGTGTATATCAGGCTCTTCAAGAAGGTGACCATGTATTCATCATTTTCCAAACCAATTTCATTAGAGGAATTTTTTCTTTTGCCAGCCACCGTTAAGCAGGAATACTCTTTGGAGACATAACAGTTTGTAAAGCAGTCCTTCCACACAAAGTGTGGTCTGAGGAACCAGCAGCATCAGCATTACCTGGGAGATTGTTTGAAATGCAGGATCTCAGCCCCCCACCTTAGACTTGCTGAATCAGTATCGTATTAACAAGCTTCCCAAGTGGTTCATATAGATGCTTTAATGACTTTTCAGTGCACATCTGTTGAACACCTACTATAGTCAGACATTGCAAGGAATTTTCAAATATATCATTTTCTCCTCATTGTCAGACACAGACTTAAATATTCTTACACATCCTAGGGTTAATTTTACAGTAGGAAAGGAGTAATAAACTCCGAAGTTGTAGCCTATGAGTGAATAGACTCTTTGTCCACAGATGTCACTACTGATATTGAATTTTTTAAAAATAGACGTTTTAAAAGATCAGTTTAGGTTCATAGCAAAATTGAAGGGAAAGTACAGAGTTCCCAGATACCTCCTGCCCCTTCCCACCACATGCACAGCCTCCCCAAGTATTAAAATCCTGTACCTACACTAACATGTCATTATCATCTACAAGCCATAGTTTACATTAGGGTTCACTCTTGGTGTTGTACATTCTGTGGGTTTTGATAAATGTATAATGACATGTATTCACCATTATAGTATCATATAGCACAGTTTCTGTTATCCCTCCCGTCCCTCTAACCTCTGGCAACTACTGATCTTTTTACTGTCTCCATAGCCTTTTCCAGAGTGTTATATAGTTGTAATCATATAGTTGCTTTTTCATATTGACTTCTTTCACTTAGTAATCTGCATTTAAGGTTCCTCCATGTCTTTTCATGGCTTGATAGCTCATTTCCTTTTCGTAATAAATAATAGTCCATTGTCTGTTTGTACCACAGTTTACTTATCCACTCACCTACCAGTGGACATCTTGATTGCTTCCGAGTTTTGGTAGTTATGAATAATGCTGCTATAAATGTCCATGTGTAGGTTTTTGTGTGGACATAAGTTTTCAGTTCATTTGTGTAAATACCATGGAGTGCAAATGCTGGATTGTATGGTAAGAGTACGTTTAGTTTTGTAAGAAACTGCCAAACTGTCTTCCAAAGTGGCATTTCCAAAGTTGTACTCCCACCAGTAATGAATATGCATTCCTGAAAATGAGTTTTAATAAGATGTTAGTAATCATTGCTTAAGGAACCCTTAGATTTGCTTAATGTTCTAATTATTATTCTTTAAATATAATTCAAGAAAGAAATCTTATTTGATGAAAAACAAATATTTGAATGATACTTCATGTTTCTGTTTGCCTGTTATCATAAGTATGTACCTAATAAAAGTTTATACCAGAAGATGAAATATCAAAATATCAAGTCATACAGCTACATTTGATAAAAGACATTCACAGTGCATAGATAGATAACTCCATTTGTAGTGTTGACCTTCTTAAAATTGGAACAAGATTATCTGAGTTATCAGTGGTTAGTTAAGTTCTTACACATCTCAAATTACCTCAGATATCTCAAATTAGGTGTGTAATAGAAGCAACTGCAAGCAATTTTTTGTTTGATTGAGAATGTAAAAGGCTTTCTCTTGCTTTTCCCTGCCCCGCCCCCTTCAGCCTCATTCCTGAGTTCACTGTGACCACGCCTCCTCAATGATGGGGGGATGCTCCTCCCCTGTGAAGTTCTGTGTCTCCACCACTTATGCTCTTATGAGTCTCACATAGCATCTGAGTCCATCTCAAACCTACTTTTTCTCTGCAACCACGAATAACCATCCTTGTGTTATCTTCTCAAGGCTTTACTATACATTTTTTGTATTACTAACTTGGTATTTGTCATGCTGTTTTTACAGTTAATTACTGTTTATTCATCCACTTAACAAATATTTATGGAATGCTTACTATGTGTCAGGTGCTGTTTTAGGAGATGGCTATATAATGTTGAACGAAAATGGATCCCTGCCCTCTGGGATCTGATATTCAAATCATGGGAGAGAGAAGAATAAATATATAAAATGTAGTGGTAAATGGTGGAAAGTGGTGTGGCAATAATAGAGGAGAGTAAATGAAATGGGATTGGAGGCATAAGAGTGCAATTTGAAATTTTAAACAATGGTCAAGATAGAGGTCCCTGAGAAGAACGTCACTGAGAATGCCTTATGTGAGCAAATGTGTGGAGGATATGAAAGACTTAGTAATGTGTTTATCTGAGAGCAGAAAGTTTCAGGCAATGGGGTTTGCCAGTGCAAAGACCCTGAGGTGGGAGCTTTCCTGCAGGTTTTCCAAGAGTAGCAGGGAAGCCATTGAGCTCGGAGTAGACTGAGGGGAAGAGTGGTAAGAGAAAGGTCAGGGAGCTAGATAATAGTAGGGATGATGAGGGAGGGGGTGGGGACGCGCATGCCATAGGGAGCTATAGATGCTGCTAAGGATTTGTCATGTTATTCTGAGGGAAATTTGAAGTCAATTGAAGGACTTTGACAGAGGAGAGAGAATATCCAGTTTATATTTTAAGAGGTTTTATACAAGTATTTATGTGTGTATATATTTGTCATGTGTTCTCAGCTAGTGAAATCATTGAGAAGTGGATCTGTGTTTGATTTATTTTTTTGCATTGTCCTTATCACCTAGCCCTCTGCATTTCATAATATAGTTACTGAATAAATAGTAACTTATTATCAACTTGACAATTGATTACTGATTGACTGATTTTAAAACTTAGAGTGTGGCTTTCTCTCACTTATAGAGAATGTATCCTGCCACATAAAACTTGGCTGTTCTTAAAATGTACAGGGCCACCTATTCACTTTTAATCACCAGGGCCACCTATAGAGTTAGTGAATTTCGATATTTTCATAGACCTTAGAAGTGTCACTTTTCCCCTAACAGGTGTCATTTAAATAACATGCGGGCTTCCCTCGTGGCAGAGTGGTTAAGAATCTGCCTGCCAATGCAGGGGACACAGGTTCAAGCCCTGGGCCAGGAAGATCCCACATGCCGCTGAGCGACTAAGCCTGTGCGCCGCAACTACTGAGCGTGTGCTCTAGAGCCCGTGAGCCACAACTACTGAGCCCGTGTGCCACAGCTACTGAAGCCCATGTGCCTAGAGCCCATGCTCCGCAACAAGAGAAGCTACCGCAACGAAGACCCAGTGCAGCCAAAAATAAATAAATAAATAATTTTAAGTATTTAAAATTAATAAATAAATAGCAGGCATTTTCTGGACCTCAGAAACAATGGTGTATATTCTGCACTGTTGTGCTAATTCGTGTTAAAACAATGTTGTATATTCTGAATTTCTGTGCAGTGAAAGGCTGCTGGGTGTCATAAAAGTCCCAGTAGTAATTCGGTTTTTTCCATGTGATAACAGTTGGAGCTTAATATTCTCCAACTAATGGAGCAAAATAAAATGGTTCTTGCTCCTGTATAATGTGCTTAGAGCCCCATAAAGCCTGTCTTCATATGTGCGTAGAGGAGCTAGCTGGCATTTACCTTCCTTACCTCATGTTCACTCACTCCACTGATGTCTGCTTAATTGCATGCAGACAAATACAAATTGGTGTGTGTTGCCATTTTGATATAGTTGATTGTGTTTAAATATATTGGCTGAAAGTACCAATTTATGCTATTATGTGATGTAGATTATTTAATGTTATGACAGAGTATATTAGTGTTCAATGTGTATAACTTTAAAACTCCATGAAATTCTAGCTCTGCCTTCAGGCTTTAGCCTCATGTGAGAGATATGATGGGAAAGATTGGATGTTGTCCAGGGCATTTGAGCAGTGTGGATGCTCCATGAATATGTCTACATGTCTTTGGTCCAGAAATGATGATCTAGTGTCCACATATTCAGAATTCACTGGGAAACTAAACTTTCCACTCTAAATTAGCTCCAAATTCACTTTCCCTTGTTTCTCCTTACTTTGCATCTTTGCAAGATTATTCTGTTTCTTTTGAACTTAGTCCTTCAAAGCGGCCCAGTTAACTGAGAATGACCTTAAAGTCAGGGAGTCCTGCATTCTATCTCCAGCCCTAACACTGAGGAGCTTAAACACTTCTCAGTTCTTTGACCTCTTTGATCCTCAGATTCGTTGTCTGTAAACTGAAGATTAAGGACCACTCATCATGAACATATCATAATATAATTACATGTAATTTATGTAAATTATGTGATATAAACAATATGTACATATAAATATTATATACATGCATATATTATATAATGTAAATTATATATATGCTCTTAAGTGTCAGTTATATACTTTACCTTCATATCTATATATTTAAAAAATCTCTGCCATATAATAGATGTTTGTTAAATATTATTTCCACAAGCGTTTAACCTTGAACTTAGAGTTATTATATGATTTCTGTTTGGAATATAGTGTGCTGCTTACAAATTTATGAAGATTTTGAGAGGTGAGTAGGTAAAAATTATCATGGTGGACAGCATGTAAATTAATATGGTTTCTTGTGACTTCAACACGCACAGTATTTTCAAAATATTACCTTCTTTGTTACCGTGTTTATCTTTAATTCAATATTTTTGTCAAGTTTTGGAGAGAAGATTAAAGAGCTTACTTTTATTTTTATATAAATTGCTGCAGTATAGACCATATTTATCTTTTCATATTAAAATTAGAGGTCAGATTTCCACTTTCAAGTCTAAATGAAAAATATGCTAAGGTCTCAGAGAACCATACTCAAGTGCACTTTATAAATCAGGGTCTTTATGCTTTCCCACATTAAATCATGACAGGATGCACTGCTGTATGAACAACACATAAATAATTTTTTAAAATTAATTAATTTATTTATTTGGCTGTGTCGGGCCCCAGTTGCGGCATGCAGGATCTTTTGTTGCAGCGTGCGGGCTTCTCTCTAGTTGCGGCGCGCGGGCTCCAGAGCGCGTGGGCTCAGTAGTTGTGGCACGCGGGCTTAGTTGCCCTGTAGCATGTGGGATCTTGGTTCCCTGACCAGGGATTGAACCTGTATCCCCTGCATTGGAAGGTGGATTCTTAACTACTGGACCACCAGGGAAGTCCCCATAAATAATTTTAATCTTGGAAGATTAAAATCTTCAGGAACAGTGGTAAGTCATTTCATGGGATCGGGGTTTGGGCTCCGGATTTAGAACAAATTGGTTTTGAATCCCAGTTCTTCTAGTTATCCTCTATGTGGCAGGTTAAGCAAATTACTTAACCTTCCTGAACCTCACTTACTCCATCTGAAAATGAGATAAAGGCAGTAATTAACCCTTGGTTTTGTTCTACTGAGTCATTATAGCCACAGTGTAAGCAATGAGCCTGGCCCTTGGTAGCAAATGATTACTCTTAAAACTATTTAGAAAAATTTGGAAATCAAACTTTATAATCAAGTAGTTTATAACCAAGAGTTTTATAACCAAGCAACTGATTTTGGGGTATCTCCTTCCTCCTGGAAGTCATGTGTAGAAAAAAGGAGAAATGAAAACCAAAAAACTTTACATTTTCAGTGAAACTAGGAGATAGAGAAAACTCACAGACTCAGTTGCATATAGATTACATTGAGGGTGAAGCTGCACAGGAAGCTGGTGGCTGTGAGAGAACTGAGGAGGTGGAAGTGGGGGCAGAGGGTTTCAAAGAGCTCTGGGATCTCAGCCGTCTCCAACCAATCGTTGCTTCCCAAATGAGGCCATCCTATCTGAGCGGAAAATACCGGGAGTATAACTGAGACTGAGAACCTCAAGAGCCCTGGGGAAGGAAGAGAGAGACAAAGTCCAGAAAGAGTTTCGGAGCCCAGAGGTGGCAGACAGCAGGACATGCCAGCAAGAAGCAGCATCTAAGCGTGCGTGATGGTGGAAGAAAGGGCCGTGGAGGGAACTAGGAAATCCAGGGCTGGCAGGAGAAGTTCGCTCTTATCAGGCTGGGCTCGGAGAGTCAGAGCAGGGCTGGCTACAAAGTTGACCATATTGTAAGGCACTCACTGTAGTGACAGAGGAGGGAGGTGTGAGCTGTGAAGCTGAGAATGATATCATGGCACATCCCTGTATTCCTCACACCAGCTCCCTACTAGAAGTCCAGGAAAATCCATCTCATTTAAATGAAAACAATAGGAAAGGTGGAAGTTCTGCCCACACAGAAAGGTGCTACAGAATAAAGCATGAATGAGAGGAACATTAATTCCTATAGATAATAGGAAAACTCACCTAAAAATAGTTTTGATGAAGCAGATAAAAATTATAATTTAACATTACAAAAAGGACTAAAAAAATCAACAAAACTAACAGAAAAAAAATCCTTGAAAGAGCAATTATAGTTACTGAGGAACACTACAAAGCACAAATGGAAGAACTCAAACGGTGACCAGAAAACAGGAAATGATGGCCTGAAAATAGGATATGAAATGTCAATCAACCTAACTCTTTAAACAGAAAAACTTCTAAATGAAGACTAAATTATAAGTGCACATTGAAGAATAGCCAACACAGAAAGCACAGAAAGGGATAGAGAGGAAATAAATGAAAAAAAAACAACTTATAGAAACAGCACCAAAAAAGGAGACTAAAAAAGTTAAAACCAGGGCTTCTTGTAGAAATGGCTAATTACATATTTGGGGATGAGAATGCAGATGGTGCCTAAAATATTTGGTCATACTAGAAAGAAAAGACATTATTAAATGATCCTGGAACCACAGTAGCAATGTAGCCAGCTAAAATACTTGCATCTTCAGGTTCCCTTGTAACAAGAGGTACCCAGTGGAAACAGTTCTGGTCATTGAGATAGATATGAGTTGCGGTTTACCGGGAAAGCTTTGCTTTTCCAATATAGCTGTCACCCTTTTCTGCTTCAGTTCTTCTTCCTGTCTATCAAATGGACACAAGGCTAGCATAAATTAGCCATTGCATACTCTCCGGGCAAGCAGTGTGGATACAGAAGCCAAAATACTAGGGGAGAGGGCAGCAAAACAAAAGAAAGGCTTGAGTTTTCTCTTATTTTCAGTTGACAGTGATTTACTGACAGACAGTGTTGAAGTATTGTCAGAATTAGAGAATACAACGCATGTTAAAACCTTAGGAAGTCCTTGGCACTTACCAGATTACACCATTAATGTTAGTTCTTCTTTATACCCCTTCTCATCCTTTCATGGACAACTGAGCATTAATAGTTACTTTCCTTTCTGTTTCATTCTTTCAAAATGAGGATGTTTTTGAAACTAAAAATAGTCACACATAGTGCCCCCTAAAGAAAGTTGTGAAATGAGGTGGTGTGACAAAGTATTGATAAAAAGAGTATAGAATTCTGCATCAGAAAACCTGGACTTTGAATCCCAGTTTAGACACTAAAGGCTGTGCATTTGTTCAGAGCTTATTTAACGTAATCCCTTTTAGAATCAGTTTCTTCAGTATGATTCATGTAAACCCCTTCACATCATGGTCTGGCAACAAGTGATACTCAGGAATAGCAATGATGACCAGTTTGACGTACTCTAGTAGTCTTAAAATTTACTGCCTTAATAACACTGGTACTTTTGGGGGAAAGTGCTTAAACTCTCTGTGCCTCAGGTTCCTCATTTGTAAAAGGGGGAGATTAATAATAGTACTTTATGGACTTTATCGAGGAGAAAATAATATAGTCCGTGCAAACAGAGCAAATGTCCAACAAATGCTAGTTCTTTTTTTTTTAATTGGGGCATAGTTGTTTTACAATGTTGTATTAGTTTCTACTGTACAGCGAAGTGGAGTACCCTGTGGTATACAACAGGTTCTTATTAGTTATCTGTTTTATACATATTAGTGTACATACGTCAATCCCAATCTCCCAATTCATCCCACCACCTCCCCCCACCCCGCCACTTTCCCCCCTTGGTGTCCATACATTTGTTCTCTACATCTGTGTCTCTATTTCTGCATTGCAAACCAGTTCATCTGTACCATTTTTCTAGATTCCACGTATATGCGTTAATGTACGATATTTGTTTTTCTCTTTCTGACTTACTTCACTCTGTATGACAGTCTCTAGGTCCATCCACGTCTCTACAAATGACCCAATTTCATTGCTAGTTCTTATGATTATTTCTCCAAAGAACTGACCTGGCTTGTGTGTGTGTGTGTGTGTGTGTGTGTGTGTGTGTGTGTGTTTTGAGTCGCGTAAGAGATCATAGAATGTACTCTCTAAAGAAAGGGGACTATACAGCATAAAAGGAGGCCCCAAACTTCCTGGCAAATGTGTGTATCAGTTACAGTAGAGTCTCCCAGTCCTGCTTCTGCATTAGCTTCACTACTAAGGGTTTGGAGGCCTCCTAATGGGCTCCTGTGCTGTGGCTCCTACAGGGCATGTACAGCTCTACACAGAGAAATGCAGTGAGACTACCATCTCCTTTTCCACCCAGGGATAACCATCAGTCATCAGATTAGAGTCATTTCTGCCTCCCAGGACATTGTAAATGTCCAGATGCCCAAAACATAGCAATGTTAGGGCCATGCTTTGAACGGAAGCATGTTGTATTAATATGAAAAACATATAGACATGCAAAAATTCCAAGAGATTTAGAAAACCTTAAGAAAAAGACCCAACAGTTGGGCTTCTGGATCAGTGGGAGGATTTAGAATTTCAAGTTTGTACAACTAACTTCAATATTATTATTTTTTTCTTTTTTGAGAACTTCTTGTGTATATGGTTATTTTCTCTCTCTCTAACTCAGATTGTGAAATGGATAGGAAGTCTTAAACAGAAACAAGTTTCCAAGAGCTGAAGGCACTTGGATTTAAAGCTGTGCTTTTAAGCTGGATTTTTTTGTTCATTAGCACACTAATGCCTGAGGACTTACTGGGCTGGTTATGGCTAGATCAAGGAGGAGGCAGCAGTAAAATATCCATTTATCATAGGGATACGGTCTCCTTCCTGGTTCCCTTTCAAATGAGTTCAGAGATTGTCTCTGTGAACAGCACTCCATCCATCTATAGTCTCCGGAGCCTGATCCTTAATTTTGGCTAATCCCAGAAATATAGGTGTGGAAGGTGTAGGTCCAAAATTGTTTCTACCTCATACGGAGGCAATGAGTTTTCAAATTCAAGTTAATGGCAGTCCTAAAATTCTTTTTGAAAAGCCAGTAGTGTCTGAAGCTACTCAAAGTATCTAGAGCTTCTTTGGGACCAAACCCAGTCCCAGATTTCCCCAGGCAAGGGTGTACATATGTTTGTTTTTGTTGGAAGAAGCATGGCAAGGACCTTCATGCATTTGGGCCAACTCCAGATCAATAAAAACTCTTTACTGTATATCCTGCCTGGCAGTAACGGTGGATCAGAGATGGTTTAATCATCCTGTGAGACATAATTAATAGATGTTGTTCTAAAGGAGTTTGCAGTCTCAATGCCTATTAGGAAAGTTTAATGCTGATGATAGGGGAGATAAGAAATTCTTTGGAAAATGGGCTAGAAAGCTAGATGATCTTTATTTTGAGATTTATTGGGATATAGCTGAGTCTGAGGGAGTAGAAAGCCACCTTTCAATTTGAACAGCAGTAACTTTGGGAATGCATATTAATCAAGCACAGCCCATTAGTCGCAGGTTCTACAGCAGTTTTGGAAAACAATTTGGAAGCCTTAGTAAGCACTGTCCCAAAACAATAACTTTAGCCAATGTCCAGAGGCAAAAAACAAGACAATAGATGTTGCTTTAAAACAATTTATCTCTTCTTTTGGTATGAAAATAAGGTAATGAATGGGAAGATTTTCGTGAAATAGTGATGGACAGCTCTAGTCCCTTATGCATGCTATGAGGAATCCCCCAACTGAGGAGTTTGATATTTCCACAAGAGGCCATACATTTTCATGCCCCACTTCAGGGAGGGAGGTGTTCATGTTGGATATTCCCCACTTGTCCTTCTAGATCCATTCTCCTCCCTTCTCCACCATGCTCTGTGTTCTGGAGGCTGATCACAATGGACAACATCAATTGGGCACCATAGCTCTCTGGCAAAGAGAGACACCAACAGCAGATCAGTGAATTTATTCTCTCAGCCCCCTCCCGCCTGGGCCAAGAATTGGCAAGGGTTGCTTCCTCTCCCAGGGACTTCAGTTCCTGTTGGGTGTCCTTCCTCTATACCTATATGCTTTATTTATTTATTTATATTTAATTTATTTTTTATACAGCAGGTTCTTATTAGTTATCCATTTTATACATATTAGTGTGTATATGTCAATCCCAATCTCCCAATTCATCCCACCACCACCCCCACCACCCCCTGCCACTTTCCCCCCTTGGTGTCCATACATTTCTTCTCTACATCTGTGTCTCTATTTCTGCCCTGCAAACCGGTTCATCTGTACCATTTTTCTAGGTTCCATCTATATGCGTTAATATATATTTGTTTTTCTCTTTCTGACTTACTTCACTCTGTATGACAGTCTCTGGATCCATCCATGTCTCTAAAAATGACCCAATTTCGTTCCTTTTTATGGCTGAGTAATATTCCATTGTATATATGTACCACATCTTCTTTATCCAGTCGTCCATCGATGGGCATTTAGGTTGTTTCCATGACCTGGCTAGTAAATAGTGCTGCGATGAACATTGGGGTGCATGTGTCTTTTTGAATTATGGTTTTCTCTGGGTATATGCCCAGTAGTGGGATTGCTGGGTCATATGGTAATTCTATTTTTAGTTTTTTAAGGAAGCTACATACTGCTCTCCATAGTGGCTGTATCAATTTACATTCCCACCAACAGTGCAACAGGGTTCCCTTTTCTCCACACCCTCTCCAGCATTTGTTGTTTGTAGATTTTCTGATGATGCCCATTCTAACTGGTGTGAGGTGATACCTTATTGTAGTTTTGATTTGCATTTCTCTAATGATGTTGAGCAGCTTTGCATGTGCTTCTTGGCCATCTATATGTCTTCTTTGGAGAAATGTCTATTTAGGTCTTCTGCCCATTTTTTGATTGGGTTGTTTGTTTTCTTAATATTGAGCTGCATGAGCTGTTTATATATTTTGGAGATTAATCCTTTGTCAGTTGATTCATTTACACATATTTTCTCCCTTTCTGAGGGTTGTCTTTTCGTCTTGTTCATCGTTTCCTTTGGTTTGCAAAAGCTTTTAAATTTCATTAAGTCCCATTTGTTTATTTTTGTTTTTATTTCCATTAGTCTAGGAGGTGGACGAAAAAAAATCTTGCTGTGATTTATGTCAGAGTGTTCTTCCTATGTTTTCCGCTAAGAGTTTTATAGTGTCCAGTCTTACACTAAAGGTCTCTAATCCATTTTGAGTTTATTTTTGTGTCTGGTGTTAGGGAGTGTTCTAATTTCATTTTATACATGTAGCTGTCCAGTTTTCCTAGCACCACTTATTGAAGAGACTGTCTTTTCTCCATTGTATATCCTTGCCTCCTTTGTCATAGATTAGTTGACCATATGTGCATAGGTTTATCTCTGGGCTTTCTATGCTGTTCCATTGATCTATATTTCTGTTTTTGTGCCAGTACCATATTGTCTTGATTACTGTAGCTTTGTAGTATAGTCTGAAGTCAGGGAGTCTGATTCCTCCAGCACCATTTTTTCCCCTCAAGATTGCTTTGGCTATTCAGGGTCTTTTGTGTCTCCATACAAATTTTAAGATTTTTTTGTTCTAGTTCTGTAAAAAATGCCATTGGTAATTTGATAAGGATTGCATTGAATCTGTAGATTGCTTTGGGTAGTATACTCATTTTCACAATATTGATTCTTCCAATCCAAGAACATGGTATATCTCTCCATCTGTTTATGTCATCTTTGATTTCTTTGATCACTGTCTTATAGTTTTCTGCATACAGGTATTTTACCTCCTTAGGTAGGTTTATTCCTACGTACTTTATTCTTTTTGTTGCAGTGCTAAATGGGAGTGTTTCCTTAATTTCTCTTTCAGATTTTTCATCATTAATGTGTAGGAATGCAAGAGATTTCTGTGTATTAATTTTGTATCCTGCAACTTTACCAAATTCATTGATTAGCTCTAGTAGTTTTCTGGTGGCATCTTTAGGATTCTCTATGTATAGTATCATGTCATCCGCAAACAGTGACAGTTTTACTTCTTCTTTTCCAATTTGGATTCCTTTTATTTCTTTTTCTTCTCCGATTGCCATGGCTAGGACTTCGAAAACTATGTTGAATAATAGGGGCAAGACATCCTTGTCTTGTTCCTGATCTAGGAGGAAGTGCTTTCAGTTTTTCACCATTGAGAATGATGTTTGCTGTGGGCTTGTCATAAAAGGCCTTTATTATATTGAGGTAGGTTCCCTCTGTGCCCACTTTCTGGAGAGTTTTTTTTATCATAAATTGGTGTTGAATTTTGTCGGAAGCTTTTTCTGCCTCTATTGAGATGGTCATACAGTTTTTATTCTTTAATTTGTTAATATGGTATATCACATTGATTGATTTGCATATATTGAAGAATCCTTGCATCCCTGGGATAAATCCCACTTGATCATGGTGTATGATCCTTTTAATGTGTTGTTGGATTATGTTTGCTAGTATTTTTGCATCTGTATTCATCAGTGATAGTGGTCTGTAATTTTCTTTTTCTGTAGTATCTTTGTCTAGTTTTGGTATCAGGGTGATGGTGGCCTCATAGAATGAATTTGGGAGTGTTCCTTCCTCTGCAATTTTTTGGAAGAGTTTGAGAAGGATGGGTGTTAGCTCTTCTGTAAATGTTTGATAGAATTCATCTGTGAAGCCATCTGGACTTTTGTTTGTTGGAAGATTTTTAATCACAGTCTCAATTCCATTACTTGTGATTGGTCTGTTCATATTTTCTATTTCTTCCTGGTTCAGTCTTGGAAGTTTATACCTTTCTAAGAATTTGTCCATTTCTTCCAGGTTGTCCATTTTATTGGCATAGAGTTGCTTGTAGTAGTCTCTTAGGATGCTTTGTATTTCTGCAGTGTCTGCTGTAACTTCTCATTTTTCATTTCTAATTTTATTGATTTGAGTCCTCTCCCTCTTTTTCTTGATGAGTCTGGCTAATGGTTTATCAATTTTGTTTATCTTCTCAAAGTACCAGCTTTTAGTTTTATTGATCTTTGCTACTGTTTCCTTCATTTCTTTTTCATTTATTTCTGATCTGATCTTTATGATTTCTTTCCTTCTGCTAACTTTGCGGTTTTTTTGTTCTTTCTCTAATTGCTTTAGGTGTAATGTTAGGTTGTTTATTTGAGATGTTTCTTGTTTCCTGAGGTAGGATTGTATTGCTATAAACTTCCCTCTTAGAACTGCTTTTGCTGCATCCCATAGGTTTTGGGTTGTCGTGTTTTCATTGTCATTTGTTTCTGGATAGTTTTTAATTTCCTCTTTGATTTCTTCAGTGATGTCTTTGTTATTTAATAGTGTATTATTTAGCCTCCATGTGTTTGTATTTTTTACAGTTTTTTCCTGTAACTGATATCTAGTCTCATAGTGTTGTGGTCAGAAAAGACACTTGATATGATTTCAGTTTTCTTAAATTTACTGAGGCTTGGTTTGTGACGCCAGATGTAATCTGTCCTGGAGAATATTCCATGTGCAGTTGAGAAGAAAGTGTAGTCTGCTGTTTCTGGCGGGAATGTCCTATAAATATCAGTTAAATCTATCTGGTCTATTGTGTCATTTAAGGCTTGTGTTTCCTTATTAATTTTCTGTTTGGATGATCTGTCCATTTGTGTAAGTGAGGTGTTAAAGTCCCCCACTATTATTGTGTTACTGTCAATTTTCTCTTTTATAGCTGTTAGCATTTGCCTTATGTATTGAGGTGCTCCTATGTTGGGTGCATATATATTTATAACTGTTATATCTTCTTCTTGGATTGATCCCTTGATCATTATGTAGTATCCTTCCTTGTCTCTTGTAACATTCTTTATTTTAAAGTCTATTTTTTTTTTTTTGTGGTACATGGGCCTCTCACTGTTGTGGCCTCTCCCGTTGCGGAGCACAGGCTCCAGATGCACAGGCTCAGCGGCCATGGCTCACGGGCCCAGCCGCTCCGCGGCATGTGGGATCTTCCCGGACTGGGGCACAAACCCGTGTTCCCTGCATCGGCAGGCAGACTCTCAACCACTGTGCCACCAGGGAAGCCCTAAAGTCTATTTTATCTGATATGAGTATTGCTACTCCAGCTTTCTTTTGATTTCCATTTGCATGGAATATCTTTTTCCATCCCCTCACTTTCAGTCTGTATGTGTCCCTAGGTCTGAAGTGGGTCTCTTCTTGACAGCATATATATGGGTCTTGTTTTTGTATCCATTCAGCAAGCCTGTGTCTTTTGGTTGGAGCATTTAATCCATTCACCTTTAAGGTAATTATCAATATGCATGTTTCTATTACCATTTTCTTAATTGTTTTGGGTTTGTTTTTGTAGGTCCTTCTCTTCTCTTGTGTTTCCCACTTAGAGAAGTTCCTTTAGCATTTGTTGTAGAGCTGGTTTGGTGCTGCTGAATTCTGTTAGCTTTTGCTTGTCTGTAAAGCTTTTGATTTCTCCATCGAATCTGAATGAGATCCTTGCCAGGTAGAGTAATGATTGTAAGTTCTTCCCTTTCATCACTTTAAATATATCATGCCACTCCCTCTGGCTTGTAGAGTTTCTGCTGAGAAATCAGCTGTTAACCTTATGGAAGTCCCCTTGTATGTTATTTGCCATTTTTCCCTTGTAGCTTTCAATAATTTTTCTTTGTCTTTAATTTTTGTCAATTTGATTACTATGCATCTTGTCGTGTTTCTCCTTGGGTTTATCCTGCCTGGGACTCGCTGTGCTTCCTGTAATTGGGTGGCTATTTCCTTTCCCATGTTAGGGAAGTTTTTGACTATAATCTCTTCAAACATTTTCTCTGGTCCTTTCTCTCTCTCTTCTCCTTCTGGGACCCCTATAATGCAAATGTTGTTGTTTTTAATGTTGTCCTAGAGGTCTCTTAAGCTGTCTTCATTTCTTTTCATTCTTTTTTCTTTATTCTGTTCCACAGCAGTGAATTCCACCATTCTGTCATCCAGGTCACTTATCTGTTCTTCTGCCTCTGTTATTCTGCTATTGATTCCTTCTAGTATATTTTTTATTTCATTTATTGTATTGTTCATCTCTGTTTGTTTGTTTCTTAGTTCTTGTACGTGTTTGTTCTTTAATTCTTCTAAGTCTTTGTTAAACATTTCCTGCATCTTCTCGATCTTTCCCTCCAGTCTTTTTCCGAGGTCCTGGATCATCTTCACTGTCATTATTCTGAATTCTTTTTCTGGAATGTTTGCTATCTCTACTTCATTTAGTTGTTTTTCTGGGGTCTTACCTTGTTCCTTCATCTGGTACATAGCCCTCTGCCTTTTCATCTTGTCTATCTTTCTGTGAGTGTGGGTTTTGTTCCACAGGTTGCAGGATTGTAGTTGTTCTTGCTTCTGCTGTCTGCCGTCTGGTGGATGAGGCTATCTAAGAGGCTTGTGCAAGTTTCCTGATGAGCAGGACTGGTGGTGGGTAGAGCTGGGTGTTGCTCTGGTGGGAAGAGCTCAGTTAAACTTTAATCCGCTTGTCTGCTGATGTGTGGGTCTGGGTTCCCTCCCTGTTGGTTGTTTTGCCTGAGGCGACCCAATCCTGGAGCCTACCGGGCTCTTTGGTGAGGCTAATGGCGGACTCTGGGAGGGCTCACGCCAAGGAGTACTTCCCAGAACTTCTGCTGCCAGTGTCCTTGTCCCCATGGTGAGCCACAGCCACCCCCTGCCTCTGCAGGAGACCCTCCAACACTAGCAGGTAGGCCTGGTTCAGTCTCCTATGGGGTCACTGCTTCTTTCCCTGGGTCCTGATGCACACACTACTTTGTGTGTGCCCTCCAAGAGTGGAGTCCCTGTTTCTCCCAGTTCTGTTGAAGTCTTGCAATCAAATCCCACTAGCCTTCAAAGTCTGACTCTCTGGGAATTCCTCCTCCCGTTGCTGGACCCCCAGGTTGGGAAGCCTGATGTGGGGCTCAGAACCTTGACTCCAGTGGGTGGATTTGTGTGGTATAAGTGTCCTCCAGTTTGTGAGTCACCCACCCAGCAGTTATGATATTGATTTTGTTGTCATTGCACCCCTCCTACCGTCTCATTGTGACTTCTCCTCTGTCTTTGGATGTGGGGTATCTTTTTTGGTGAGTTCCAGTGTTTTCCTGTCGAAGATTGTTCAGCAGTTAGTTGTGATTCCGGTGCTCTCGCAAGAGGGAGTCCCTGTATGCTTTCTTGAGATTTGAGTGGCTGACTCCCCTTGCCTCTTCAGGCCTAGCTGCTATTTGTGCTCTCTTGTTACTAGCACCCCTTATTAGTTTCTCTTAACTCTCCCATATATTCCCTTAATTAAATCTCTTCAATTACCTTTTGTAGGGGAGCAAAGTTTGCCACCCCAAAATGTGCCACTTTGGCATGTGGATTATTTTGAGCTGCAAACAATCAAGGCCCAAAAGATTTAGGATTAACCTTTGGCGTTCTCCCTATCTGCCTAAAAGAATTTGGATAGAGGACCTGCTCCAGGAAGGGAGCTATCACCATAGATAACCATAGTATAATGTGAACTAGGTGTGGTGGGTACGGAGGAAACCAGCAAAATCTGATTGATAAAATTCCTCTCTGTGTCCCATTGTTTCTATATGACCCGGCAAACATTTGTTTACCAAACATTTGCTTTTCCATCTCCCTTTCAATTGCCTTTCTCCCCTTTGAAGTCCCAGACTCCTACTGTGTCTCCTTAGCTCAGAATAGCATATAAGCCTCATTTGCCTGACTGTCCTTTGAGTCTCATATTCTTATGGAGCCCGTGTATGTACGTAAATTTGGTTTTTCTCCTGCTCATCTTTGTCACGTCAATTTAACTATTAGGCCAGGCAGAAGAACCTAGAAGAGTAGAGGAAAAATTTTCCTTCCCAACACCTTCTATGCATGTAACATTCACTTGCTGCCAGGAAACCTACAGATAGCCTTCATTTCATAGCACACTATATAGCCCATAATCAGTGCTTAATAAATGCTTATGTCTATTATTGTTTTTTTTTTTTTTTTTTTCTGCGGTACGATGGTCTCTCATTGTTGTGGCCTCTCCCGTTGCGGAGCACAGGCTCTGGACGCTCAGGCTCAGCGGCCACGGCTCACGGGCCCAGCCGTTCCGCAGCACGTGGGATCTTCCCAGACTGGGGCACGAACCCGTGTCTCCTGCATCGGCAGGCGGACTCTCAACCACTGCGCCACCAGGGAAGCCCCTATTATTGTTTTTACATGCACAACATGGTTACTATTTAAATCAGAATTTGTCCATTTTCAAGCCAGGGACATTTTCATCTTATAGTATTTCCAGCACTGGATACTTTCTAGTTGTTTGTCTTTACAAAATCTCAGTTTAAAGAATATGATTATGAAGACTTGAGGGGCTGATATATGGTTGTGTTTCTGAAAGTTCAAAGATGAGAGCTGAAAAATCCTAAAAATCCCACTCAAATCAATTCTAGTAAGTGTCAACATTTTTTCATTGTAGCAAAATATATCAAAATCACTTTTACTGAGAATGTATGTCCAGTTGGCCAAGGTCTGAAATTCTTTGTATTTTCATTTTATTTGTTTCAGTGACATATTTATTGCTATAAGATCTAGCTTTGAGCTTCTAAGACCTCTGTCTATATGAGCCAGAAAAAGAGGCTTGGCCTTAACCACGGGCCAAAGTTGGCCTTTTATTCTATTACGTTCTGAAGGGCAGTGATGAAAGAAATCTTAGTTTCACCAACTTAGAAAATTACTTGACTTAGTTACACTTGGGGAAGAAAACTAGAATTTCAAGAATTGTTGCATGTAATTAGTCCATGTTTATCAAAATGCTTTCCAGAGACAGCTGACACAACATAATTTGAAGAGTTTTTCAAAAATGTATATTATCTGGTTCTAAGAGGACCTACTGAATCCAAATACTTGGGAGTATGGCCTTGGTAAACTAAATGTTAATTTTACTAGCTGCCCCAGGTTATACCCCTGTGTACCAAATTTGAGAACCATTGCAGTAATAAGCCATTTTAAAAGATCCTTTCTATGGGGGTGGGTCTTAAAATAGATTTATCTAAATATAATATAAGGGAAAGGCTAACGTATAAAATGAAGTTAAAAAGTGCAAAAGATTTTGGAATGACAATTTTGATATACCTTGTTATGTACTTAGCATAAGTTATCAAATTTTAAATTAGCAATTTTTAAAGTTTGGGTTGATTACAATTCTGTAATAAATAAGATCACCACGGGGTGATTTCAAGAAATTTAAGGAATGGCCCCTCCTTCTCCACTTACTCATCATGACATAGCACTTTCTACCTCCTGTTAATTTTTTTTGCATGTGCCAAATCCTTACTGATAATTTGTGATCTCCTTGAAAGCAGGGATCATATCTTTTACATTTTATATGGTTTAGAGTTGTTAGCACCTGACCCATGGCAGGATGGTCATAAATATTTATTGAAATAATGAATGAGTAGAGAATATTGTATTTCGGGATAAGATTAAGAGAGAGTGTGTGTGTGTGTGTGTGTGTGAAATGTTTACGCAAAAATAAAAGATTCAGTAACAAAGTACTAAACTGTGTGGTACAGAGTTCTCAGGGAGAATGCTTCATGGGAACTAGAATGGTCATATAGACATTAAATGTCTAAGGAAATAAAAAGTCAACCTTCGTGAACCTAAAACACCTCTAAAAAAAAAGTCTATTAAGAAAAAGTCAACATTGAGCTGCACCTTGGAGTTTGTAGGAGATCTGGCTAAGAAAAGAGGTCCAGGCAGGGACTGACATGCAATTGCCTGAAGATGGTGGTTCCAGGTGAGTCATATGTAATGAAAAACGTGTGGAGACAAATAGCAATGAATAAAAGATGTGGGACTGAAGAGGAGAGAGAGAGTCGAGTAAATGAACGTTGTTAGGGTTTGGAGAGTTCAAAGAGCCTGGGGAGTCTGGGCTTGATCCCCTAAGTGACTGGCAGCCACTGTAACTGTGGGGGACAGGACGGCTGGGGTGTAGTTGTCTTGCCCCTTGATGGGAGGGCTGTAGGGCTGGGAGGCCAGAGAGGACATAATAAATTTAAGATAATACAGGCTGCACGGTCTCTCTTTCCATCGAGTCCAAATGAATCAGAAAGAAGTTCTTCATGTCTGCCTTCTCATTATGGGCCCTGGGGCATAAACCAGGCTGTGGACCAGGTTTGGAGTCTAGAAACTCTGTGGGGAAGTGGAGACAGTTCGAACTAGCCTTTAGTCTGTACTACTTTGGAAACGCCTGTCTTCTTCTAAATCCCCACAATCCACAACTCTCTGTGGACAGAGACTTCTACAGAGAATGATTTTTTAACAAAAGAAAACTGTTCAGGGACTTCCCTAGTGGTCCAGTGGGTAGGACTCTGTGCTCCCAGTACAGAGAGCCTGGGTTCAATCCCTAGTCAAGAAACTAGATACCGCATGCACGCCGCAACTAAGTCTGCATGCTGCAACTAAAACCCAGTGCAGGCAAAATAAATAAACAAATAAATAAATAGCAGTTACAATTGATAAAAAGAGGAAACCCTTTATTATTTTGAGAGAGGCACAGGGAGATTGTCTTTTGCCCAAATACATATCTCTACTTTATTTTAATCAAATGCGCGAAATGTGGTGAGATAGTTGCACAGAGGAAAGTGGCAGTGTTAAAATCATGATTTTTTTTTCCCCTCGATCAATCCCATCTTATGAGTAATGTGAGCCTGACTAAATGGCAAACACGTTCTCTTGCTCGAGAGGACCAAGAGCATCACACATCTTGAATAGGAGCACAAGTTGTAGAGCAAGATATGCCACGGTGAGGGTGGGTGACATTATGGAAATAGAAAGTAGCAGTTATCTGCGTGGGCTTGCCACCTTAGCAAGATGTGATTGCCCTTCTTTCTGTCCTGCCTACTCCCAGATTTTCACACAGTTTCCACTGCACTCGCCAAGCTCAACTCCTAAGTCAGGCCCAAGATATTCTATTACTAAACTGTTTTCTGAACAACAGCATAACCACCTGCATGCTACAATGCTGCCTGTGCTGCTGTCTGGCTGATGGGAGCCAGTAAACACCCCACGCACCTGTGTTTCCACAGTCGTGAGGCAGGAGAACGACAATATTTCCTAGGGGAAGAGAATAAAGGCAGACGTGTCACCAATCCAGCTGTGAGTGAGGTTAAGTCCAGGAAAGGAGCCTTCTAGGGCCACGCGGAGACTCATCTCTAAGGATCTCTGAGATCAGGAAGTCCCCTCATTCCAATTCGCAGCGATATCTGGTGACAGAAGTTTCTCGCATTCAGGCAGTTGAGGGAACAGTCAGCCAGACGATATGGGAATGCTCGCAACGAGACACCTGCTGCCGAGATAACGCCCAGCTGTGATTTTTATTTCTCTCTGTTTGGATAACATGACTCGTTCTTACTGCCTTCACTGAGAGAGACTGCCAAAGAGACGGCCAGTTTGGAAGAACACACACTGAAAAATCAACATCCCCGACTCATCTTGAGATCATGGCAGCCAACAGGAACGTATTTCCAAAGAGCCAGAATAAAACAGCAGCAAGTCGAGGAGAGATGTGGTCTTGCCAGACTGTGGCATCATCTCACACAAACACACAGAACTGAGAGGATGAGGGCGGGCATGAGACTTTCACCGCAATATTATGGATTTCTTGGAAATATCAAATGTCAAGCACAACCACTGCAGCCACCGATCTTTCAGTAACTTCCGTTTATTCCTATTTCCCTCCTCTGTTCATTTTCCACTTGCACAAAATAAAAAGATGCCAAATTGGTTTCATTTTTAAATCCTAATATTAGTCAATATATATGCCCCTCAGGAAATGGGTTTGGCTCATAAATGCAGAGCCTTGCTCATTTTTCCTCTTAATGTGGATGTGATTACTCAAAATGCAGTGTTCTTATTGTCATATATGTGGCAGAGCTGTTAGTGATTATTACACAGCTGATTCCTGCAACATAGTTTGCTTCTTTTTTTAGCGTGTTATTTCTGGCATGCCAATGTTTTCAGGAGGGTGGATGACATGCAGAAGATAGGCAGAGACAAGGATGAAAAAAATTCAGGGTTTTCAATGATATTTCACCATTTGAATTTCATCTATTTCTAAAGCATATCCAGTAGCATTAAGGTAGGAGATTCCTACGCCAAAGCCTGGCCACCTATATCTTATCTTTAATATGAGAAAAATGATGAAGGAAGCTTACTTAGGATACTCATCATTCCTTCATGGCATGAACCCCTGCAACCCTTCTCCCCACTCATTATTCATCTTTCAGCGATGGTTTTTGCAGATGAGGTATAACTTTTAAGTGCTCCACATATGGCAAGAATGTCATGCTTTTCCACCATGTAAAGGCTTTTTTTTTCCTGATCTTTTTCATGGAAAAAATAGGGAAAAGAAAACATAAAATGTGAATAATGAGCAGAAATATTTATGGTCTCTATACTGCTACTCAAATATTTTCTCACACATCCTCAACTAACTCTGTATTTCATGTTATCTGTCAGAAAGTTATAAATTTCCCATGTAAACAGAGAGAAAAGAAGATTAGCATTTCACTGTACTGAATTTGAAAATCTAGAATTTACATTTATGAATTGATATAATCTACCTACAAAGGAACAGGTTAACAGGTTCCTCAAAAGCAAAAGAATAACATGAAAAGGGAACACTAGTGTGGTTTATTTCTTACTCTTTTGAAGTATGACTAAAATATGACTCATATTTATAGCTCATAAAATATGGCTTATAGCATCTTACCTTGAGTTCCACAGAGCTGTTAACTCCTGGAGTTAACGTTCAGTAAGACTCTGAGGACAAGGGAAGAGGGTAAACACGTGACAGGTACAGGACCGTTTCTTCTCTTACAGCGTCACTAATCCCTGACAGGGCAGTTACAGATCACAGCTGCCTCATTTGCACCCTTGTCATTTAAGCAGTGGGGACAGGCAGTTGACGAGGAGAAGGAAGGCTTATATCGAAGGGATCTTGGATAAGCATAAGTTTGCTTGATTCTAACCTATCAATAGATTCTTTTTTCTCTGTTAGTAACACCTAGAAAATTTAGCACAGTGACATTTTAAAATCAGTGAATCATTTTTTAAAGCAACACGGATGTGCATTCAGTCACTGAAGATAGCAGTTTCCCCCATTAAAGAAAATCATCCTGCCTCTCTTGTTACTTTATTTCTTGGATGCTTCAGCTGGTGCTTTCAGTCTCTGTCCACTACTCCAGTGAGGGGCACCGGAGCTGAAGACTCTGGATTGTAATCCAAGACTCCATGCTCCAGCTGCTGGGGTAACCAAAGGAGGGTATAAGGATCAAAGAAACCTACTCATGCCTATTAGATGGGAATGAACAGCTGATTCCCAGAGCGAGAGCTGGGCCACCTCAAGCTGGAGTAATTCATCGAAAAAAAGAGCTGCTGTGTCAGCCAGGATAAGGATAATTGTAAAGATAAAAGGAATTCTCATGGCCAAGCTGAACAGGAGAGGAGGTACCGCCTCAGAACTGGGCGGAACTCAAAGGACAGATTGCAAACAGAAGGGGCTGTATCTCCACAATGAACAGGTGGGTCATTCCCCACTGGGTGTTGCTGAAATAATCCTGGAGTAAAAGATTCCCCCAAATAAAATGGGGCTGTATCTCCACAATGAACAGGTGGGTCATTCCCCACTGGGTGTTGCTGAAATAATCCTGGAGTAAAAGATTCCCCCAAATAAAATAGGGCTGAAAGAGGACATTAAGAGAATTCCAGTTATTCCCTCTGCTTCCTTATTTCCTTTTTTTCTTTGAAACTATCATGAAGGTATAATTCTTTCTCTGCCTTTTTTCTGCTTTTTTGGGTTGTTGGCTTCAATTTCCCCAATAAGGAAGAGCAAAAACTAGTGAAAAGGAATTTGAAAGGCTTTTGCCCAGGTAACTTTGGAATATTTTTGCCATCCATATATATTTTTCCATTTTATTCATTTTTGAAATATATAGACAGTAGAAACCATACTTGTGCATTTCTAGGAATTTGATAAATGTATACAGTTGAATAACAATCACCAGAAATAAAAACAAGAGTTCTATCAACCCCACAATTTCCCTTGTGCTGCCCATTTAAAAATCAGTTCCCATACAGCCCCTAGAAAACTCTGAATTTTTAAATGTTTTTCTACATTTACCTTTTCCATAATGTCATATCAATGGAATTATACAGTTTGGAGCTTTTTACAGTCTGGCATCTTTCACTTAGCACTTGAGATTCAGCATGTTGTTGTGCATATCAGAAGTTGTGTCTATCACGAGATCATTCTTTTTATGGATGGAGTAGTATTCCATGTTAAGGATCACAGTTATTTTATTCATCTGTTAGTTGAAGGACATTTGGGCCTTTTCCAGTTTTTGGTGATTGTGAGTAAAGCCATTTTTTATTCCATTAAAATATTTTATGGTTTTCCTTGTGGCTTCCTTTCTGAATTATTTTTTAGGATTCGAAATATTTAGTCATTTCGTCCTATCTCTTTCTGTTACTCATTTGTGGTTAATTCCATTATGATCAGAGGACGTACTTTGTTTTATTTTTATATATTTTTTTATCCTTACATAGTCTTCTTTATTCATGCGTACTTGCACTTATCTACAATAGAGCAGAGGTAGAATTTTCCTAGAAGTGGAAATTAAAAAAAAAATTATTTCCAGGGCTTCCCTGGTGGCGCAGTGGTTGAGAATCTGCCTGCCGATGCAGGGGACACGGGTTCGTGCCCCAGTCTGGGAAGATCACACATGCCGCGGAGCGGCTGGGCCCGTGAGCCATGCCCGCTGAGCCTGCGTGTCCGGAGCCTGTGCTCCGCAACGGGAGAGGCCACAGCAGTGAGAGGCCCGCGTACCGCAAAAAAAAAATATTATCTCCAAAATGGCTTTACTAAAAATACAGGAACTTGCCCATTTTTTCACCTTTACCAAAACTGGTTATTAATATTAAAAATTTTTTTTTCTCATTTTTTACTAAAACATTAAATCTTATTTTAAAGTTGTCTTAGCCTGATTCTTAGTGAGGGTGAAACATGTCCTTGTATTTGTTGGCTAATTATATTCTTCCCTGAGTTACTTTTTCTTATTCTTTTCTCATTTTTCCATTGCATTGTGTTTTTCTTTTTGATGTATTCTGATTATAAATATTTTGACTCTTCAATGTGTTGAAAATTGTTTTCCTAGTTTGCGCCTTGCTTTCTGTCTTTGGCCATAATATCTTTTAAAATACAGAAATATAAAAATTTGGCCAAATATATCAAATATTTCCTTTATGGATTTTGGAGTTTGTCAGAAACTTCATTTTTATGTAACACATCTCTGTAACATGAAAAAGCAAATTATCTTAGTATTGTCTAAAAAACTTAGAAGAATAAAAGGGACAGAGTCTCAGCAAGAGTTAGCCCCATTAAGGACATTCAAAATAGGTGCTAATCTACAAATTCAGTGCAATCCCTATCAAACTACCAATGGCATTTTTGACAGGACTAGAACAAAAAATTTCACAATTTGTATGGAAACACAGAAGACCCCGAATAGCCAAAGCAGTCTTGAGAAAGAAAAGCAGAGCTGGAGGAATCAGGCTCCCTGACTTCAGACTATACTACAAAGCTACAGTAATCAAGATAGTATGGTACTGGCACAAAAACAAATATAGATCAATGTAACAGGATAGAAAGCCCAGAGATAAACCCACACACATATGGTCACCTTATCTTTGATAAAGGAGGCAAGAATATACAATGGAGAAAAAACAGCCTCTTCAGTAAGTGGTGCTGGGAAAAATGGACAGCTACATGTAAAAGAATGAAATTAGAACACTTGCTAACAACATACACAAAAATAAGTTCAAAATGGATTAAAGACCTAAATATAAGGCCATTCACTATCAAACTCTTAGAGGAAAACATAGGCAGAACACTCTATGACATAAATCACAGCAAGATCCTTTTTTGACCCACCTCCTAGAGAAATGGAAATAAAAACAAAAATAAACAAATGGGACCTAATGAAACTTCAAAGCTTTTGCACAGCAAAGGAAACCATAAACAAGACCGAAAGACAACCCTCAGAATGGGAGAAAATATTTGCAAACAAAGCAACTGACAAAGGATTAATCTCCAAAATATACAAGCAGCTCATGCAGCTCAATATCAAAAAAACAAACAACCCAATCCAAAAATGGGCAGAAGACCTAAATAGACATTTCTCCAAAGAAGATATACAGATTGCCAACAAACACATGAAAGGATGCTCAACATCACTAATCATTAGAGAAATGCAAATCAAAACTGCAATGAGGTATCACCTCACACCCGTCAGAATGGCCATCATCAAAAAATCTACAAACAATAAATGCTGGAGAGGGTGTGGAGAAAAGGGAACCCTCTTGCACTGTTGGTGGGTATATAAATTGATACAGCCACTATGGAGAACAGTATGGAGGTTCCTTAAAAAACTAAAAGTAGAGCTACCATACGACCCAGCAATCCCACTACTGGCATATACCCTGAGAAAACCATAATTGGAAAACAGTCATGTACCACAATGTTCACTGCAGCTCTATTTACAATAGCCAGGACAT
This sequence comes from Delphinapterus leucas, assembly GCF_059928025.1. NCBI lineage: Eukaryota > Metazoa > Chordata > Mammalia > Artiodactyla > Monodontidae > Delphinapterus > Delphinapterus leucas. The sequence continues at coordinate 102,307,737 of NC_143150.1, read as the reverse complement.
GGAAGCAACCTAAATGTCCATCATCGGATGAATGAATAAAGAAGATGTGGCACATAAATACAATGGAATATTACTCAGCCATAAAAAGAAACAAAATTGAGATATTTGTAGTGAGGTGGATGGACCTAGAGTCTGTCATACAGAGTGAAGTAAGTCAGAAGGAGAAAAACAAATACCATATGCTAACACATATATATAGAATCTAAAAAGAAAAAAAAGCTTCTGAAGAGCCTAGGGACGGGACAGGAATAAAGCTGCAGACGTAGAGAATGGACTTGAGGACACGATGAGGTGGAAGGGTAAGCTGGGATGAAGTGAGAGAGTAGCATTGATATATATTAACTACCAAATGTAAAATAGATAACTAGTGGGAAGCAGCTGCATAGCACAGGGAGATCAACTCGATGCTTTGTGACCACCTAGAGGGGTGGGATAGAGAGGGTGGGAGGAAGATGCAAGAGGGAGGGGATACGGGGATATATGTATATGTGTAGCTGATTCACTTTGTTATAAAGCAGAAACTAACACACCATTGTAAAGCAATTATAATCTATAAAGATGTTAAAAAATACATCTACATAAAAAATTATATGTACAGAATACATACATTGTACTTTAATACCTAAATGATGAGACAAGATAAAATAAGAATTATATTCCTGTTGAAAAAAAAATAGGTGCTAAGAATCCTAATGGTATCTGTTCTTTTATTTTTAATTTGTAGTTAATTCTGAATTATGCAGTTTTCCTTTTTTTTAATAGTTGATTTACATTGTTGTGTTAGTTTCAGGTGTACAGCAAAGTTATACATATACATATATGTATATCAGTTATACATAAACATATATCCACTCTTTTTCAGAGGACATACTTTGGATGATTTCAATCCTTATAAAATTGTTAAGGTTTGTCTTATGACTTAAAAAATATGATCTAGCTTAGTGTTTGTTCCATATGACCGTGAAAAGGATGTGTATTCTGACGCTGGATGCTTTATTCTATAAATGGCAGTTAGGTCAAGTTGGTCGATTGTATTTTTCATATTTTCTCTATCCTTATCTTTTCTTTATCCTATACTTACTATTAATTATTCTGTTGAATGGAGTGTTGAAGTTTTCAACTTTAATTGTGATTCATTTCTCTCTCCCTTCAGTCCTCTCAATATTTTCTTACTGTATTTTGAAGTTCACTTTTTAGGTTCATGCATATTTAGGATTGTTACATCTTTTTGGTGTATTGACCCCCTCATCCTTACTAATAAGAGATATATTCTGTATTTAAGTCACTTATCTTTAACAGAGAAGATAGTTATAGAGATACCATAACCAATGACGACATACTTTTAAAAAATCCTCACATGTAACATTATAGAAGTATAGAAAAGGACTATAAAAAAGGGGATGCTGAGAATAAGTCACAGAAGTAATAGCATTTAAGCTGATCCTTAAAAGAATAGGATTATAACACCTTCAAACAGCTTAGAAAAGAACTCTAAGCGGAAAATAAAAAGAAAACAAAATAAAACAAAAATACCACATGAAGAAAGGAAGTGAGAACTCCCAGCATACGAATGTCTCTGTGTAAAACTATATTTTTTTATAGTTGGAATTGTTGGAATATAGTTGGAATTTTTTATTTTGGAATTCCAAAATATTGGAATATTTTCCTGTCATTAAAATTATTTTACAACACTTTTAAAACTATTTAATCATATGGAGAACCCATCATTTATAGAAGGAGGCAGGAAAATAATTAGATGATTTTGGAAGTGACCACAAGAGGGTCGTTGTAGTAGGGAGGCAAAACTTGATCCAGTTGTACACTTCAAAATAGTTAAAATGAGAAAGTTTATGTTATACACATTTTACAACAATAAAAAAGAAGTATTTAGGAAATCAGATCCTCAGAACTTGGTGAGGTTTTAGTTGTGGGAAGTGTGAGACTAATTGAGAAGGGCACACAGATATGGGGTAGTGAGTAATTTCTAGAGCCACCCTTTAAAATATGGGGAATCAGAGGAGAGGCATATTTCAAAGTTTGAAAAAATTGAAGATTGAACTCTAATTTGCTTTATAATACTTCTTACTTTAATTATGTTTATTTTACTTTAGTTCATAATTGAGGAGCTACTGGAGTAATTCTCTAAAACTTGAATAAATATTTAGAAGGTCAAAGTTGTATCCTTGATTTTACTTCAAGACTGCTTTCATCATGTTGAGAATCATGGTGCCCATTTTTTTTGGGGGGGCATAACAAAAACTATCAGTTTATGAATAATTAAATCAAATGTAAGGTTAGAAATGAAGGTGAGTGAGACTTTCAAAATAACTCAGTTTTCACGGTGACAGAGAATAGAGACTCAAAGACCCAATGCAGCCAAAAATAAATACATTAATTAATTAAAAAAAAAGAATTGTAAAATATGCCGACATTGGGGATTAGATCATTATGGCAAGCTGATTATACACATGCACTTTTTTACCCATGTATTATTTCTTAAAATGATAGAAAATAGCAGACACCAAAGAATGCTGGTAAACAAGAATTGGTGGGATAGGTGGCTCATAAATTTAGAGAAATTTCTAGAAGTTGGAAAAAGGGAAGAAATTGATTAAAGAAGACACTACAGTATGTATTGAAAAAAATTCTGGGGAAATAAGAACAGATACTGAAAAATAGCAAAATCAAATTAAAAAATAAAATAATGCAGTAGATTCTCCAGGGCATTTACCAGGGTAATTAATTAAAGAACTGCATTCTGAATAAAGAGTGAAACCTTCCTTTTCCATCTTATATTGCAGTTCAGTTAATAATCTGAACCTTGTTTCTCATTAGAAATACTAAGATAGTTTTAAAAAATACTGATGCCTGGGCCCCTCTCCTAGAGATTCTGAGTTAGTTGTTCTGGATTGGAGTCTGGGCATTGGGATTTTCTTACAGTTTCCTAGGTGATTCCCATGTGCATCCAAAGTTGAGGTCCACTGCGCTAAAGGGAGTAAATCACTCTTCTGGACTTTTATTCCCCAGAGAATGTAGAGTTTGAGAGAGAGGAGCAGAGCAAGAGGTAATTCAGAAACCCCAAAACACATGCAGAGGAAGACTGAATGGAGAGGCAGATCTTCTCAGGAGGTATATGCACTGAATACCTCATGTGTCAGAGTAAGATGCTCCTTCTTGTAGCAAGTGAGGCTCTTCATGAAGTTCCCTACCAGAACCTTTGTCTGACTATTGACACTTTCTGCCTTTGCACACCAGGAGTGACGTTATCCCTGCAGGTGGGGAAGCAGACCTGTGTAGCTGCAGAAACCTATATTATTGTCTTTTACCACAACATAATCTTTAATTCATAAAAATTAATCAAAAGTCAAGAATCACAGGATATGGAGCAAAACCAACAGCATTAAAAAGACAGACCTTGAAAAAACATTAAAAAAAAAGACCTTGACTCTAAAACAGAATTTAGATTTAGAATGGAAATTCTAAACTGCTTATTAATACTGTGAGAGTGATTTTAAGATATTGAGTGGATACAGGAACAAACTGCAGTAAAATGAACAAAAATAAAAAAGATTTTCATAAAGTACATATGAGCAGGTATATGATAATAAGATTGAAAATACGATAAGTAGAATGAACATAGCTGAAAGAAGAGTTAGGAATATGAAGGTAAAAATAAAAAAACTCATAAGTAAATAGGAAAAGTCATAAAAATAAGAAAAAAAAATCCAAAGTAAACAGACATGGAGAATCAGCTGTGGACTTTCAGAATATATTTAAAAGAAATTCCAGAAGGCAAAAACTAAACCAAGCCTAAACAAAACAAAATAAAGAAGAAATATTTTATTAATAAATAAGAGAAAAGCATTTACAAGAGCTGGAAAAAGGCAAAATCCAGGGTTTAAGAGTCAGTCAAATTAGGGTGAATGTGAAAAGACCCACTGCTAGTGACATAATCTAGCTAAATTTTAGAACTTCAAGAAACAAAGAGAAATTCTAAAAGCATGGGGAGGGGGTCAGGAAAAAGCTTACTTATAAAGTTGTGGAAACCCATTTGGTATCAGATTTCTCATCATTAACAATAGAAGCTAGCAGACAATTATCCAGCATCTTCAAAGTCTGAGATAAAATGATTTGGCACCTCTTATTCTATACCAAACCAGTTAAGCAAAATAATAGCATTTTTCATCAGGTAAATATTCATAAATGTTAAAACCATACACCTCATCTGTAAGAATTGCCCCAAACATGTAAACATTCAACATAAGAACAAAAATATGGGAAACAAGAAACAGTAGTGAGATACACACTGGTAATTAAATGTTAGTTAAACAATTACTGAAGCATGATGTTAAAAAATGACAATCATGAAACAAAAATCTTTTATGAAAAATAATGAAATTTGCTGGTGTGAATTTAAAGAGAGTGATAGTATACCATGACTATTGCAGTTTTCAGAAGGAAAAGATAGCTATTTATCTTGTCATGATTTTGATAGTACAAGTGGAAGGTTAAATATTAGTTCAAAGTAATGACATAGGAAATGAAAACGATGTTAGTATTTGTTAAATCTAATTGGTGGATAAATGGTAATTTGTTGAATAATTTCATGTTTATTAATTTTTTTGCACAGTTTAAAATGAAAATATGTTAATTTTAAAATAAGAAAAACTGAAGAACAATCAAATAATAAGTAATTACTAGAAGAAAATAAGATACAAGAATTTCAGCATAAAGAGCTCAAAATGGAAAAAATTAAAATTGTTAAATATAAAAGAACCACAAAATATTTACTCTTGCTTGCAAAAGGAAGATGGATAGTACAATATTGATCTCAGAAAAGATAGAACTCATGGTGAATGCATTAAGTGGACATAATAGTTTATTTCATATTCATGAAAATTTCAGTCCAGGAAAGCACAGTGGTCTTGAATCTCTTTGTCCCTAATAATTTGTCTTCAAAATATTTAAGGCAAATTATGAATAATAATTTTAAGGAGAAATGAACAAATCTACCATCTTAGTGGGACATCAGTGTGCCTTAAAAAGATAAATTCAGTAGACCAAAGAGAATTAATGATATTGAAGCTTTAAATAATGCTAGTAAGAAGGATGAGTACTGAGAATAAGAAATTTTCATACATGTTTGGAAAAGTCAACTCTGCAGTAAGTCAAAACAATCTCAAAAAAAATTAGAAAAAAGGAAAAAAGAAAAGAAAAAGGGAAAACCTCTATAAGTAATAATCACTAAATGTAATGCAATAAAAATGGAAAATACAACAGGATAGCTCTAAATTCTGAACTGTACTATATAAAGGTTAATAATTAATAATAATGATAATACAAAATTAAATATTTAAATTATTTATTATGGAAATTATAAATAATATGAAAATGAGAAAAAATGAGAATACTTCATATGAAAACTTTAGAGTGAAACCAAAGAAAATTCAGGGAAAAAATGTATAACTTAAAACATATATTTTTTAAAATTGTAGCTTCAAATGCATGTTAAAATATATTTCAAGTATTTAAAATATATATAAACAGAATGAAAACAAAAAAAACAAAATATTAAGGCAATTAAATATGTTAATTATTGAAAAAAATTGATAATGGAGCCAAAAGTTGCTTCTTTGGAAAGATTAATAGAATAGTTTTGTTAGGTTAATTTTGAGAGCAGGGATGAACAGAGAAAGAGAATGAGAAGGGGTGAGAAGGAGAATGAGAGAAAGAAAGAACATGCACACAGAATGAGAAAGGACTCATAGTCAAATGAATTGAAGATACTATAACATTAAAAAAAGAAGTTCCTTCTGTTACATCATCAAGGCATGTGAAAATTTAGAGAAATTATTTTATTTTCTGAGAAAATATAAATCACTCAAATCAGGCCAAAGTATTACAAAACTTGACTATGTAAGCCACCAGGCAATAAATGGGAAAAAGTTTTTAAAATATCTTCCCTATATAAACATTAAACACAGGCAGTGTTTAAAGATCGGTCCTACTAATCCTTTAATGAAGTTGATATATAAATATTTTTCAGAGCATAGAAAAAGTGATTGACATTTGTCACACTTATTCTTTGAGGCTTGACTGTAATTAAGACATCAAATTGATAAGGACAGATCACATACAACACACACATAAACACAAACACATGCACACTCAGACCTATACACCAGTCAGACAATGACAATAAAGGCAAAAATTTACAAATTAAATACTAACACACTGCATCCACTCTGTATTAAGATAAAAAAATTTTATTCTTAGAATACAATATTGAATCAACCTTGAGAAATCCATTAATGTGCATTATTACATTTTCAAACGAAAAGAGGGGAAAATAAGTGTTGAAAAGCATTTTATTAAAAATCCCTTATCTCTGTTTTTTAAAAAAAGTTTGGACAAATTAGCAATAAAGGAAACTTCCTTAATTTAATCAATGAAATCTACCAAATTTGATCAAATGACACTATTTTTTCAATATTAAAGGATGCTTCCCCATAAAAATCAGGAACAAAACAAGGTTAGCTCCTCATTAAACATTACATAGGTAATCCATGGAAATAAAATATAATAAAGAAAGTAAAGAAGGAACATGCAGGTTAGAAAGGAAGAGAGAAAACTATCATCCTTTGTAGATTATATGGTGTTCCATGTACAGTTTCCAAGAGAATTAAATGAGAAAATAGTTACAACTCTTAAAAAATTTATTAGATGCCTGTGTACAAGATAAATTTACAGATCATCTTTTCCTATATACTAGCACCAGTAATTATTTTAAAATGTAACATGGGATAAAAATAATAAATATGATGTACATAAGAATAAATTGACCAAAATCTGTGGAAGACTTTTATAGATATATGGATAAAGCCCTAGTTTGGAGTGTAAAGGAAGAACTTAAAAGCAAAGAGAGAAAACATAGCTATCTATGGGAGTCTTGCTGTAAGTAGGCTTACCCCACTGTCAAAAAGCTTCTTGGCTTAAATGTGCTGCAGACATCACAATTCTTATTAAAATGGAATGGAAGTGAAATAATTGAATCAGTATAAAATTAAATACAATTTTAATAAAAATATTGTACACAACTTGATAGGATTCTCAAATTATCTTGAAGAAAGATTATATAAACATATACAAACTCATATATATACACATATACTTGTATATATAAATTTTTAAAAAACAATTTTGGCTGCATTGCACGGCATGTGGGATCTTAGTTCCCTGACCAGGGATCGAACCCGCACCCCTTACAGTGGAAGCACAGAGTCTTAACCACTGGACCATCAGGGAAATCCCTGTATGTATATATTTTAATAAATGGTTAAGATGTTACTTTATATCAGTGAGCAAAGGAGGGGATATTCAGTGGTGTTGTAAAAATTTGGCCATATACTTGGAAATAAAGTGTTAGCTATTTACCTTATCCCATATATGAGAATATATTTTAGGTAGATTCTAGGCCTAAATAATTTTTATTATTAGATGGACGTATTGGAGAATGTTTTTACAATTCTTGAATTTGATTTCTCAAGTGACGTTCCAAATCTCAAAGACATTAGGAAAACCAAGAGTTAAACTTGATGCTATAAAAAGAATCTGTTTTTCATCAAAGTTAAAAATTATGTGTAAAATGGAAGAAAATATTTGCAACATATTCAGCAAAGAATATTCATAATATTGTTGATACATTATTGAATTACACTGGTGAAAACAGTACAATTAAATTTAATTTCATAAGGAAAAACAATAGACAATTGGTTGAAGTATATGATCAGGAAAGAGATCAGCAGAAAGTTTCAAAGGGTCAGTATATCCCTGGGAAGATGTTTAACAACACAAGTAAGACCAGGAATGCATATTTATGTTTGCCTGTCACACAGTAAAGAGTTAACAGAAATAGAGTCACAAATGTAGAAAACAAACTTATGGTTACCAGAGGGGAAGGAGGGGCGTGAGGGATAAATTGGTAGATTAGGTCTGACATATACACACTACTGTATATAAAATAGATAACTAATAAGGACCTACTGTATAGCACAGGGAACTCAATACTCGGTAATGACCTATATGGGAAAAGAATGTAAAAGAAAAGTGGATATATGTATATGTATAACTGATTCACTTCGCTGTGTACCTGAAACTAACACAACATTGTAAATCAACTATATTCCAATTACAAAAAAAAAAAGATTGACAGTGTGGGCAAGGGGACGAGTATATGCTGATTCTCATACACTGTTGATTTGAGTGTATCCTGGTACAAACCCTGTGTGGGAGAGTGGCACAATTTCCTAAAGTTTTAAATGTGTGTACTTTGATCCAGCAATTCCAGTTCTGGATACCTACCTTAAAAATTCATTAACAGGGCTTCCCTGGTGGCGCAGTGGTTGAGAGTCCACCTGCCAATGCAGGGGACACGGGTTCGTGCCCCGGTCCGGGAAGATCCCACATGCCGCGTAGCGGCTGGGCCGGTGAGCCATGGCCACTGAGCCTGTGCATCCGGAGCCTGTGCTCTGCAACGGGAGAGACCACAACAGTGAGAGGCCTCACGTACCGCAAAAAAAAAAAAAAAAAAAAAAAAAAGTCATATAAACAGTGTGTTTGGTGATGCATAGGTTGTTTTTAATGATGTTCATCATAAGATTGTTGCAGTAAACATTTTGACTGAAATGCTGAGTTGTTACTGTGAAGAAAGTGTGATTTTAGATTTTCCCTCCATCCTTAATCTGTTCTAACTTTTTAAAAGCCTTTTGAAACAATTTGACATCTCAAAATACATCTGAAAACCTCTTATTAGCTTGAGAATGTGCTCAAGCTGGATAAGTGGAATACAGTGGATTTCACCGATTTTATTGCTTTTCTGTAATTTGTTGCTGGCACTAGGGAAATCAAAGTAAGTGAAAATATTATCTAGAGTGCTAGATATTGACATTTATTAAAAGGATTATTTAAATGATACTATTTGTGCAGGAGTGTTGCAGTTTTTGGAAATGCCTTCTGTGCCAGAGAGAGCTTCCTCCTTTGTCAAGTATGAGATCTTTTACTTCTGTTAATGTCAGAGGCTGCACAGCTAGAAGTCTTGCTACGGTATCACACACAGAATGACTTTTAGGATGGAAATTAGAATAGAACTGAAAATGGGAAATGGTATCTTTGACAAGTGAATATTTCCAATTTATGTACTGTATTCTGGAACTAAAAGAAAAGTAATGGAAATTTCTTTCAAATTCAGATTGGTTTTTCAACCACGCTTATAAAATTACTACCATCATAATCAGTGTTAAGAGGCAGAATAATTTTGTAGATAGAAAGCAGGTTTAAGCACTTGTTTTAAGACCTAATTACATTCTATTCTGACTTGTGCATTATTATTGTAAAGTATGTGTGTTCCCAACATTTAATAGTATTTTATGTTTTGGCCACATTATAAATACAAGGCGATCATAAATAAATATCACCTGATTATAAATATCAGGTGATTTGATTTTAACAGTAAAGTCTAAACAACTCTACTCCTCACATTCACAAGTATAAAATTGCTAAAGGAAAGAGACCTCAAGAGAAGGCTGAAAGTGCAAGACCAGAATACTACCTAATATTATCTTGTGTAGCAAACGAAACAAGAAATGTATTTATAAATCATTCTGATTGATATCTATATCTTAGAATTATGAAACTTGTATTCCCTGCTTTATAAGAACCTAATATTTAATTTATGACTCAGAAGGGAGAAGCAGATCTTCCCTGAATTTGGGCTATAGATTTTATAGAACCACCATGTTACATTCCAACCAATAACGTATGGGAATTTCTCGGTTGCATTTTCCTGCCAACACTTGGTAATATCAGACACATTAAGTAGTGGATATGATCCATTAAGTAGTGGATCATATGGATATACAATGACATGAAAATTTTATGATAATTATTATTTTTTTCTGGTTAGTGGGGAAGTAGAATATCTTTTTTATGTTGTGAGCCATTCAAGATTTTTCTTTTGTTAAACACATGCACACACATACAATAAATATTATCTACATATATATATCTACGTCTTTGTTTTGTATACTAATGCTGAGTCCATTAGAATTAGAATCACTCCAAGCATGTTTTCTCACACTGTGGCTCATATTTTAGCTTTATTTATGGCATCTTTTGGAGGAAGATTATAATTTGCTAAAGATAAATGCATAGTTTTTTTTCTTTCTCATTTCCTCTTTTTGGGTCTTTTTTCTCTACTCCTTTACTGCTCCAATGTCATAACATATTTCCTATATTTTATTTTAATATTTTTATATTTTAATTTTTCTCATCAGGTTTCAGTTCATATTTGATTTGTGTAGTGTATGCAGTGAAACAAGAAGTTTTTCCATTAGAATGCAAGATGTATCAGTGACTTTTATAGAATCAAATAGCACATTCTCTTCCTCATATGTTCATTATCTCTCTTATACCAAATTCTTGGTGTGTATGCATATGCATACATGCATGTTAACATACTTATAGACTCGATTTTTTGATGTTGTTGTATTGATTATCCCTAAATTACTGTCAACATCACATTTAAAAAATGACTATATGCTTTTAATAAGCCTTAATGTCTTAGAGTATCCCTCCTGGAGTTCTTCAAAATTATCTTACTATTATGGCCCTTTTAAATTTCCACATGCATTTTTGGATCAGTTACTCAATTCCTAAAAAATATTTGTTTGAAATCCACTGAACTCATAGATTAATTAAGGAAAGGAAAGGTTGACATCTTTACAACATGTGATCCTCTTATCCATTGTAGATAGATAATCTGTGCATCTAAAAATGTTAGCTCTTCCTTTGTCTATAACAATAAACTTTTATTAATTTCTCCATTATTTCTGACATCTTGTATTAGATTTATTCCTGGGTGCCTCTCAAATATTATCAACTTTATTTTTTAAAAGAAAATAATAAGCCCAATTGGTTGTGTACATTTTCTAATGCTATAAAATGGCAGTTGATTTCTTACAAACTTGTAAATATGCTTTAAGCAAAGCAACATATGATTGTGCAGTACCTCTGGGCTAGAGTGGGGAGCTCATACTGCCACAGGCTTGAAGGATATGAATACAGCTACTTGAGAGGAGCTGTGGATTCCCATAGAGGAAAGCAGGAGTCAGTGGGAGGGAGGTTAGGGGGGATGATCCAGGAAAATCAGTACTCTGCTTTCATAGTTCTTTTGCTTTTCAGTTTCTTACTAGTATCTCTCATTGACTGTACTCAACTCAGAGCCTGAGGGCTAGGGAAGCTGTGGATTCAGTCTGTAAAGAATAGCCTCTCAGGGCACAGAGTAGAATGGGAAAGGATCTAGAGTAGATCTTGGGGGCAAACAGAAGATATACAACACTCTTCTAGCTATTTTTATTAGTTAGAGTTCTCCAGAGAAGCAGAGTCAATAGGATATAAGTATTGGCTCATGCAATTGTGGAGACTGAGAAGTCCCATGATCTGCTGTCTGCAAGCTGGAAACCAAGGAAAGCTAGTAGTGTAGTTTGAAAGCGTGAGAGTCAGACAGCTGATAGTGTAGGTTCTAGTCTGGGTTGGAATGCCTAAGAACCAGGTCAAACAGTCAGGCAGAGAGCAAATTCAACCTTCTTCCACCTTTTTCTTCTATTCAGGCTTTCAATAGAATGGATGATGCCCATCTACATTGGGGAGGGCCATCTGTTTACTATGTCCACTAATTCAAATGCCAGTCTCTTCCAGAAACACCCTCCCAGACACACCCAGAAATAATGTTTAGCCAGCTATCTGGTCATCCCTTGGCCCAATCAAGTTGACATAAAATTAACCATCGTAGTAGTTTACACATATTAACTCAATCTTTACAACACCTCTATGAGATAAATGCTTTTATATTCATTTTATAAATGAAGAAGTTGAGGAACAGACAGGTTTAGTAAGTTTATTGAAGTCTCACAGTCAGTAAGTGGTGGAGCTGGGCATTTGACCCTAGCTGACTGATTGCCAAATCCGTACTCTTAAACATATTCCCCTTATGTTTTATCTGGTAATGGTGAAATAACATTAATAACATGAATAAATATGGTACTATTCTTTCATAGCAGATGAAATTTTGATTGAAATTAAATTGAAACTATAAAATAATGTGGGGATAATTTACATATGTCTTCCAAATCAGTCTATCTAGTCATGTAGGTTTTCTTTAATAATAAGCTTGGTAATTACCTCTAAAAAAACTTGCACAACTTTTATTAGATTTATTCTTAGCTATATTTTTGTTGCTATTGTAATGTTTTTAAAAAAAAAACTACATGATCTATCTGTGTAGAGTGGGTTCCTCTTAATTTTTGTATATTAATTTTTTCTAGCAAACTTGCTAAACTCTCATATTAATTATGTAAATTTAACTGTAGTTACTTTTTGGTTTCTATATAGACAGATATCTTCAGTGAATAATGACAATTTTGTGTATACCTTTCCAATTCTATTTTTAATTTGTTTTTTCTTACATGTCCTCCATTACAATGCTAAACAGAAGTGGTGCTAATAGATATTCTTGTCTTATTCATTATCTTAAAAGAAATATTTCCTTCATTTCACCGTTGAGTTTTATGTTCGCTTTTTTTTTAGTTTTTTAAATTAATTAATTAATTTTTATTTATTTATTTTATTTTTGGCTGCGTTGGGTCTTCATTGCTGCGCACGGGCTTTCTCTAGTTGTGGTGAGCAGGGGCTACTCTTCGTTGCAGTGCGAGGGCTTCACATCGGGGTGGCTTCTCTTGTTGCAGAGCACGGGCTCTAGGTGCACGGGCTTCAGTAGTTGTGGCACACGGGCTCTAGAGCGCAGGCTCAGTAGTTGTGGCGCACGGCCTTAGATGCTCCACGGCATGTGGGATCTTCCTGGACCAGGGCTCGAACCCATGTCCCCTGCATTGGCAGGCAGATTCTTAACCACTGTGCCACCAGGGAAGTCCCGCAAGTGAATTTTTGAGAGAGTTGTCTACAGGAGGGAGGGGGACAGATTCAAATGAAGATGTAGTCTCAGGTACAGTTTGGTCTTGAAGTACCCCTCCAGAGATTTCCTGCTTTGAGACAAATGGGCTAAGCTTTTGTAATTAATATCAGTTCATCAGTGGCTGCTCCCAGTAGGACAGCACATGTGTAGGGCATGCAGATGAGGTCAGTTCTCCAGAGAAGCGTTACAACAGCTGGAGGATGTGTATACCGACTGGTAAAAGGGATCTGATCAGGATACCAAAAACAATTTATTATTATTTTAGTTAGGATTGTTTGTATCTAGATCAGGGGTCTGAGGGCCAAATCCAGACCACAGCCTGTTTCTGTAAATAAAGTTTTATTGAAACACAGCCATGCTGTTTCATTTACATGTTGTCTATGGTTGCTTTTGTGCTACAAGAGCATAGTTGAGTAGTTGCAATGGAGACTGTCTGGTCCACAAAGCCTAAGTTTTTGCCATCTGGCCCTTTACAGAAAAAGATTGCAAACCTTTATCTAGATTCATGTTGAGATTGGTCATTCTTTTAACACTTCCTTTTGTTTGTTGGTTTGTTTTATGGTATCAAGTTTATAATAATTTTGATTATTATAATCAAATGCACTGTTCTACATTTTTCTAGACGTTGGAATATTTTGAGTAAGTTGGTAAAATTTTTCTTAGAGCTCACTGGTAAAACTTGCTAAGTGTGGAATCTTATTTGTGGGAAAGTTTTAAAGATCTGATTCAATTTCTTTAACTATTTAGCTATTTTAAAAGGCTATTTATATTTCCCATATCCTTTTTTATCAATATTATTTAACAATATATATATTTTAATTTATTTTAATTAATTAATTTATTTTTGGTTGTGTTGGATCTTCGTTTCTGTGCGAGGGCTTTCTCTAGTTGCGGCAAGCGGGGTCCACTCTTCATCGTGGTGTGCGGGCCTCTCACTGTCATGGCCTCTCTTGTTGCGGGGCACAGGCTCCAGACGCGCAGGCTCAGCAGTTGTGGCTCACGGGCCCAGTTTCTCTGCGGCATGTGGGATCTTCCCAGACCAGGGCTCGAACCCGTGTCCCCTGCATTGGCAGGCAGATTCCCAACCACTGCGCCACCAGGGAAGCCCTAACAATATTTTTATAAATATGTTTACATGAGCTAAGTTTTATGTTTCTTGATGTGTATTGTTTATTTCATCTTCTCAACTTTTAATTTTCTGTGACATCTTTAATATTCCCCTTTTTTATTATGTTTTATTTTGACTTTCCTATCTTTTTGTCACTTTTATTAGTCTTTTCAAATAATCAATATTGCTGATTTTTCTGTTTTTTCACTGTTTTCTTATTTGTTTCTAATTTAGTAAGTTGTGCTTGTACCTGTATTATGTCTTCATCTTACTTCCCTTAGATTCTATTGTTCATTTTCAAATCTTCTCCGTTATGTTTGGTTTATAAATTTCAATCTTTCTGTTTCTCAACATGAATGCTTATTTTAAGTATTTTTCTATGTATCTATCATCTATGTATCTTTCTAGCCTGGTTAAGTCATTTAACCATGAGTTGTTTGAAATGGGTTTTATAATTTATAAATATACAAGGCCTTTCTAATTATCATTTATTACTGATTTTAACTTAATTGCTTTGTATCAAGGAACATATTGTGTATGATTGCAATTTATTAACATTTTTGTTTGCTTTATGATAAAACGTATAGCCATTAAAAAATGTTTCATGTATAATTGAATGACTTTAAGGTTTAGTATATTTCCACAATTCTGGTAAGTTCTCTGCTAGTAGATCTCTAATTGGATTTCCAGCAGGAGAGGATAGAGAAAATGGAAGGTTGTTTTTCAAAGATATTAGTCCTTCTTATTCTATCTTCCATTTCTCTCTTTTTTTTAACTTTTAACAAGTTTAACATTTCTCTTAATCTCTAATATACTTGCTACCATTTTTCCTCTATTATACATTCTGGATAATTTCTTTGTATCTATCGATTATTCATTTTTCCTCAGTTCTATTGAATCTGTTGTTTAGCTGAACTTGCGTATTTAATTTCTCAACACACACACACACACACACACACACACACACAGATGGTAAATATGTGAGGTAATTGATGTGTTAACTTGACTGTGGTAATCATTTTGCTGTATAGTCATATATCAAATCATCACATTGTATACCATAAATATGTACAATTTTATTTGTTTGTTTTACCTCAATAAAGCTGAAAAAATAAAGAAACGTTAACTTGATTGATTAGATCTCGGCCTGTATAACACATGAACTGATATTGCGTATCACCCAATTTTTTAAAATAAAGATTCCATAATCTATTGTATATGTATATTTAGAGGCAGAAAATATACCCTCAAGAAAGGTACAGTTCATAGTTTTAGATACTTTAGTAGTAAATCATGACTGTATGACTCTAGGTGACCTTAGCAAGGTGAATTAGAAGCATGTAGATATTTAGATATCAAGTCAGCCGCAGCCCTTTATTTAAAAAAAGGCTGTGTGGTACATTTTGAGTGTCAAGGATTAATACTTTTCCATATGAACTACATCTGTTGGGAGAACACATTAGTGGTTGAATACTAATAAATCAGCTATTCTTTGGAATGTATTTTGTTCTGTGTTGCATTTATAGAAGAATAATGTCCACATTAGGGAACTGATGATTCCAGAATGCTCAGTATTTTGTCAGGCCATGTGTGGCATGTTGAGTTCAGTTCCGGATACCACATTTTAGGAGGCTCTTTGAAAGACTGGAATATGTTCAAAGGAAGCTGAGTGGGAAGGTGAAATGGTGACTTAGGAGGAATTAGTGAAAATTTGGGAAATGTTTAGCTTGGAGATCAGTACACATAGAAAGCATGTAAGAGCTGTCTTTAAGAATTGGAGGGAGGACTTCCCTGGTGGCTCAGTGGTTAAGGATCTGCCTGCCAATGCAGGGGACATGGGTTCAAGCCCTTGTCCGGGAAGATCCCACATGCCACGGAGCGACTAAGCCCAGGCATCACAGCTACTGAGCCCGTGCGCCTAGACCCCATACTCCACAACAAGAGAAGCCACTGCAATGAGAAGCCCACGTACCACAACGAAGAGTAGCCCTGGCTCGCCACAACTAGAGAAAGCCTGCGCACAGTAACGAAGACCCAACGCAGCCAAAAATAAATAACTTTATTTAAAAAAAAAAAAGAATTGGAAGGGTTGTCAGTCATTCAGTTCACAGTCCTTGAGCAAATATCCCACATCAGACATTGAGTATGGGGCCCTAAAGGGAGCAATTATGAATAACAAGGGGGTAATCTTTTCCAGAAATACACAGGATAATTATAATCCATATTATAATTATGTAAATTCAACCAAAAATATCACCCTGAAAAGTGATAGGGCATCATATGAGGAAGGAATTATTGAACCATATTTTAGATTGCTTCAGATTTTATAACTAGGGACAATGGGTTAAAGGAATAAGACATATATTTTCAAGAACAGTATAAGGAAAATCTTTCTGATGATTGTATTAGTTCGTTTTACAGAGATTTTACACTGAGGTAAGCCTTATTAACTCATAGAATCATCACACTCATTTCAGTTGATAGTATCATTTTCACAGATGAGGAACCTGAGGCACAGAATGTTTAAGCAACTTGCCCAAAGGTCACACAGCTAGCAAGTAGATTCACAGTGTGAATCCAGACACTCAAGCTCCAGAAACTATGCTCTTAACCACTAGGCTACACTGCCTCTCCAGATAGATTATTGGTCCCTATCTCTGGAAAGTTTCTTGCACAGTCTCCATGAATATCTGTCAGAAGTAATACTGCCTAGATTGAGAGACTGTTCTAGTGATCTTTGAGAACTTTCTGTTTGTTATGAGTCTGTGATGCTGCTGAGATAAACTAAGAGCAGTCAGTAGTCATTAGTTCAAAGCTAAGAGTAATACATTGGACCTTTATTTTAAGCAGGATCAGGAAATTCTATTTTTTGTTTTGTAGTTAAGATAGATAGCTGTATATCCCTACTGCTTGGCAGTTAGTCTTTTTATCTTCTAGACAGCACAGCCTTTCTATGATCAGCGAAAACACTGCGTGTCTTAATATTCTACACCCTGAGAATATATTCCTCATGCCACACAACAATGCTGCACTCCTCATTGTTCACCAGTGTGCTTTCCTACAATTTTCCTTTTACTCCATGCGTTAACTGAAGTCTCTAAGAGCAGCTGTTCATGTAGATTCCTGACATTCATCTCCTAAAGGAATATGTTTGAAATTCATTGAGCCTGGTTGCAACAAACTTTTTCTTGTATATTGATGGACGAGCACTCTTTTTATTTTTTAAATATTACTGAGGGAAATTTTAAAAATTTTTATTTATTTATCTATCTATTTATTTATTTTTGGCTGCATTGGGTTTTCATTGCTGTGTGCGGGCTTTCTCTAGTTGTGGTGAGCAGGGGCTACTCTTCATTGCGGTGCGCGGGCTTCTCATTGCTGTGACTTCTCTTGTTGCAGAGCGCGGGCTCTAGGCTTGCAGGCTTCAGTAGCTGTGGCGCGCAGGCTCAGTAGTTGTGGTGCACGGGCTTAGTTGCTCTGCGGCATGTGGGATCTTCCCGGACCAGGGCTCGAACCTGTGTCCCCTGCATTGGCAGGCGGATTCTTAACTACTGCACCACCAGGGAAGCCCAACACTCTTCTAAGGACAAATCACTGAAAGATTTAAGTCTTAAAAGGGTGCTTTGTTTTAGCTGCTTGGTGAAGTTTATAAAACTATTCCATGTGACAATTCACAGTGGCAGATCCATGTCTCATTTGCAGAAAGGATGCCCCATCACTGCACAGGAAGTTCACCAGTTTGTCCTGGAGCTTATATGATTTTGGTGCCCTGCTCAACTCCTCCTCAGCTGGTTGTCAGCTGAAGACCTTGTTTCCCATTTCAGTAAATGTGAAAGGTCACTTCCACAAAATCCTGTCGCCATTATTGGCATCTGTGCTCACATGCCCTGATTTCCTTTTGGTCACTATGAACTGACTGTTCGCCCAGCAGAGATTAACATTCAATGTGTGCACTAGATCTAATTTTCTTTCTGCTTATTCGAGGACTTTGATGCAGTAATCTCTCCCCTTTTCTGCAACTTAAATTTATTTATTAAGGTTGGAAAGTGTTAGGGAGGAGCAGTTATGGTACAGGGTGAAATCAAGAGTTCCCTTTTGGTGGGAATTCCCTGGCAGTCCAGTGCTTAAGACTCCATGCTTCCACTGCAGGGGACATGGGTTCCATCCCTGGTCAGGGAATTAAGATCCTGCAAGCCTTGTGGTGTGGCAAAAAAAAAAAAAAAAAAAAGTTCTCTTTTGGAATGTTCTGTGAATTGCATGCCCAATGCAATATCCAAGTGGTTATATCAAATTGCTAGATGTATACATAAGTCTGGTATACCAACTAGGTAGGTCTCAATCACAGGCAGTAATTTTGAAAGTAGAAAGTACATAAATGGTATTAAAAGCTGGAAGTTGTGACTGGGTGGATACAGAAAAGCAGAAGTTCACTGATTGAGTCTTGGAGACCTCATAGAGAAGCCAGCAAAGTAGAGTGAGTTGGAATGGCCCATGGGTCAGGAAGAAGTGCAGTGTAATGAAGGACAGAGAAGGGAAGTGTTTTAAGAAGGAAGAGGTGGACAACCATACTGACTACTGCTAAGAAATATACAAACAATAACAGATATGAATGTTGGATTTAGCCAACGAGCAAGTCATGTTCCTTTGACAAGTGAATTACCGAGGAGTATTAATGACACAAAGTCCAAATTTTTCCAAAACTTTTCTGTGAAGAGGGAAAGAGAAATTGCGTGGTACATAGAGGGGATATCTGTTGTCAAGGGAAGCCTAAGGAATGCATATGTTTGGAAAACACTACAGAAGTTGCAAAGCAGTGAAGAAGTTACACATGATATTCAGATGGCAAACATAGATGACATTGTTAAAGGTAATACTGAAAGGGCTGGGACTTCCCTGGTGGTCCAGTGGTAAAGAATCCACCGTCCAATGCAGGGGACATGGGTTTGATCCCTGGTTGGAGAACTAAGATCCCACATGCTGTGGGGCAACTAAGCTCCGTGCACCACAACTACTGAGCTCGCGCGCCTCAATGAGAGAGCCCTCTTGCTGCAAATTACAGAGCCCACGCACCTTGGATTTCATGCGCCACAACTAGAGAGAAGCCTGTGGGCTGCAACGAAGAGCCCACACGCTGCACGGAAAAGATCCCGCATGCCTCTACGAAGATGCTCTGTGCCACAACTAAGACCAAAAAAAAAAAAAAGGGAAAAAAAAAGAAAGAAAATACTGAAAGGGCTAAAAAGTAAAATAAAATACCACACCTAGATTAAGATAGCTTAATAAGTCAATCTTTATAAAATTGACAGTTTTTCAGAACTATGGACAGAGAAGTGATCTGAGTAATATTCCCTGAGATAGGTAGAGACAGACTGGTTTTCTACAAGGACATCAGTATTACTGATGTCTCTAAAATCTATCTTCAGCACATCTGTTACTAAGAAATATTATGTCCTTTAATTTAACTTTGGGAAAGGATAAATACCTTCTTAGATCAGACATTTATTTCCAAAAT
Source organism: Delphinapterus leucas (assembly GCF_059928025.1). Taxonomy (NCBI): domain Eukaryota; kingdom Metazoa; phylum Chordata; class Mammalia; order Artiodactyla; family Monodontidae; genus Delphinapterus; species Delphinapterus leucas. The sequence goes on along the minus strand of NC_143150.1, from coordinate 102,288,090 downwards.
TTAAAAAAATGTACTGGGAGTTTAACATGAAAAATTCATAGAATGGATTCTTCCACCACTATTTTCTTTAATGGAATTCCAAATACTGATAATGAAATAAAACTCCCACTGGTTCATCTGTTGGACTTCAAAATTTGCAATGATCACTGCAAACTACTTAAGTCACTATTTTCTTTTTCACTATAACCTGCAATTATTTGCTGATGAAAATTTTCCCTACTTCATAGCTACAAGTTAAAGCCATATCAAACATCATGGGAAAAGTCAAGATTCAGTAGATCCCAAGGTTAGATGATAAAACTTAATTTTATCCTAGTTTAGCTAATTATGAACTTTGATATAATAATCAGGAATTTATACTATTTATATTGTTAATTAACATTATTGAAACCCAACAATGATGGTGATTATTATTGTGTGAAGGACAGTTCTTTGTCCTACATAACAGATGAGCAATAAAGATCTATCATTTTATTTCAAAGGAAGTACTTAGAGTTCTTGCAGAGACATTTTATGTTCACTTATTAGGAAACACTTATTTGTTGCAAGTTAGGCCTCTCTAAATAATGAACTATTTGGGCTAATGTAAATATTAGAAATTGTCTTGAATATACAAGAAGTAGGGTGAAACCTATTTTCTACTCATACTTGGAGAGCTTCCTGGGTTAAATTGAATAGTGAAGGATGGAAGTTGATTAGTGAGGTAGTTATAGAAATGTAACTAAAAGACTCTGCATTGATACTGAGCTGCATGAGCTGCTTGTAAATTTTGGAGATTAGTCCTTTGTCAGTTGCTTCATTTGAAAATATTTTCTCCCATTCTGAGGGTTGTCTTTTTGTCTTGTTTATGGTTTCCTTTGCTGTGCAAGAGCTTTTAAGTTTCATGAGGTCCCATTTGTTTATTTTTGTTTTTATTTCCATTTCTCTAGGAGCTGGGTCAAAAAGGATCTTGCTGTGATTTATGTCATAGAATGTTCTGCCTATGTTTTTCTCTAAGAGTTTGATAGTGTCTGACCTTACATTTAGGTCTTTAATCCATTTTGAGTTTATTTTTGTGTATGGTGTTAGGGAGTGTTCTAATTTCATACTTTTACATGTAGCTGTCCAGTTTTCCCAGCACCACTTATTGAAGAGGCTGTCTTTTCTCCATTGTATATTCTTGCCTCCTTTATCAAAGATAAGGTGACCATATGTGCATCGGTTTATCTCTGGGCTTTCTATCCTGTTCCATTGATCTATATTTCTGTTTTTGTGCCAGTACCATACTGTCTTGATTACTGTAGCTTTGTAGTATAGTCTGAAGTCCAGGAGCCTGATTCCTCCAGCTCTGTTTTTCTTTCTCAAGATTGCTTTGGCTATTCAGGGTCTTTTGTGTTTCCATACAAATTGTGAAATTTTTTGTTCTAGTTCTGTGAAAAATGCCACTGGTAGTTTGATAGGGATTGTATTGAATCTGTAGATTGCTTTGGGTAGTAGAGTCATTTTCACAATGTTGATTCTTCCAATCCAAGAACATGGTATATCTCTCCATCTATTTGTATCATCTTTAATTTTTTTCATCAGTGTCTTATAATTTTCTGCATACAGGTCTTTTATGCAGCTCAATATCAAAAACACAAACAACCCAATCCAAAAATGGGCAGAAGACCTAAATAGATATTTCTCCAAAGAAGATATACAGATAGCCAACAAACACAGGAAAGAATGCTCAACATCATTAATCATTAGAGAAATGCAAATCAAAACTACAATGCGATATCATCTCACACCAGTCAGAATGGCCATCATCAAAAAATCTAGAAACAATAAATGCTGGAGAGGGTGTGGAGAAAAGGGAACCCTCATACACTGTTGGTGGGAATGTAAATTGATACAGCCACTATGGAGAGCAGTATGGAGGTTCCTTAAAAAACTAAAAATAGAACTACCATATGACCCAGCAATCCCACTACTGGGCATAGACCCTGAGAAAACCATAATTCAAAAAGAGTCATGGACCACAATGTTCATTGCAGCTCTATTTACAATAGCCAGAACATGGAAGTGACCTAAGTGTCCATCAACAGATGAATGAATAAAGAAGATGTGGCACACATATACAATGAAATATTACTCAGCCACAAAAAGAAATGAAATTGAGTTATTTGTAATGAGGTGGATGGACCTAGAGTCTGTCATACAGAGTGAAGTAAGTCAGAAAGAGAAAAACAAATACCGTATGCTAACACATGTATATATGGAATTCAAGAAAAAAAAAATGTCATGAAGAACCTAGGGGTAAGACAGGAATAAAGACACAGACCTACTAGAGAATGGACTTGAGGATATGGGGAGGGGGAAGGGTGAGCTGTGACAAAGCGAGAGAGAGGCATGGACATATATACACTACCAAACGTAAGGTAGATAGCTAGTGGGAAGCAGCCGCATAGCACAGGGAGATCAGCTCAGTGCTTTGTGACCGCCTGGAGGGGTGGGATAGGGAGGGTCGGAGGGAGGGAGACGCAAGAGGGAAGAGATATGGGAACATATGTATATGTATAACTGATTCACTTTGTTATAAAGCAGAAACTAACACACCATTGTAAAGCAATTATACTCCAATAAAGATGTTTTTTTAGAAAAAGAAGACTCTGCATTGTACTAATCCTCATCTTCCTCTTACTATCCTCTATTTCTATTATCCGTATAGTCACTGTACCTGGAAAACAGGGCTGGTGTGAGAGCCTCACCCTCCCCTCCAGTCTCCCTTTCCTCACCTTTGGAGTATTTATGAGGGTAAGGAACCCCTTTATCATACACAAATTACACCAGAATTTCCAGGAATACTAGTTTAGAGCATCTGCTGGGCATCTGTGGGCTTAAAAGATGACTATCTGGGAGATGGTTCCAATTTCTTCTGAACATGTTAATTTGGGGAGACAGTTGTCCATCCTTTAAGGTAATGTCAACAATTACAGTCAGCTCTATTTGTTTATACTTCTTTCATAACAGTGATGTGAAAGCGAGTGAGTGTACTTGCAAGTACTTTCTAACATATAGATAGGAAGATATATGATTACATAATTACCTTAAATTCTGTTCCAATTTCCTCTGGAGCCGAGTGATACAATTTTCATACTATATATTACAAGTAATTCCATTCACAGTTCTGTAACCTGACATTGACCATTGGACCAGATATCAAAGACTAGTTTTTTGGTTATTCCCGTTCTCCTTTTTAATATGTGTACTTTGGGGAAGTTATGACACTTCTCTTAGCTTCATTTGCCCCATCTATGAAATGGAGATAACATACGTGTTTTAACTAAGTCTCAGAGTTGTTGTAAGGCTCAAACAAGTTACTTTGTGAAGAGGTGATTTATAACTTATAAAGCATTAAAAATATAAGGCCCTATTTTTATTAACACTAGATGGGTTTAGATTTTTCTCTATTTTACAAATTGCTTTAAGATGTTAATCTTATGAAAGATGAACTTAAGCTAGTTAGCCTAGCTTTTACATCCGTTTATTTATTGTGAGGCAAGTGATGTTCTGTAAAAGATTTAGGGTCACTGCATTTTATAAAGGTGAGAACACATTGTAGAATCATCATAATATTAAACAACCATATAAAATATTTGGAAGTATCTACTGAAATACATTGCTGTGTCTCTGAAACACCCCTTACCATACTTTGAATAATTAATAGATGTTTTAGAAAAAATCCTGACAGTAATGTGAGGCTCATTTATGTCTTTCAGAGCCTTTGGAGTTCCTGGGGATAAATGAATGCAATTCTAAAGAAGTATTAGAAAAAGGAACTCATGCAGTTTTCAGTAAGTCATCACTTTGTAGGTGAGAATATTTCATTTTTGTCCCAAGGAAAAGTTAATAGGAATATGGTGTGCAGAAAAAGAAAAAGCAGCAGTGACCAGCCATGCACTTATTCATGATACCACATGTGAGTGCAAGTTCACTGGATGAGTTATCTTCTCAGGAGAGGTTTTTCACTTCTAGGAATGAGGATGACATTGAAGCTTAACGGAAAAGATCTATTTGACTTTATCTGATGAAAAATCTTCCTTCTCACCCTCCACAAATAGGTATCAATTATATATTAGTGCAAATACCATTATTTAGTTATTGCTAAGCTGCAAGTAATAAGAAATTTGACCAATGTAGTAGAGAAGGAAGGGATTCCAAAAGAGGAAGCAGCCCTTCCTAAAGGGATAAAAGTGACCAGAGTGAATGCAGAAAAGCTGGAAACCTCAAGCAAGTCACAATTTAATTTAATTATGCACCTTCACCATGGAGAAGATGAAGTGCTGTAAGAACTGTCAATGGCCATGAATTTTAAATCCCTGCCTTTTGACTATGAAGTATTATAGTATTATCCCAGTGTTATAGATGAGGCAACTTAACTAAGAAGTGGTTGGAGTCCCAAGTTCACAAATTAAGTGATGGAATGTAAAGTGATGAAGAAAGCAGCCTATGGATGTTTAGAGAGAATCTGAATTCAGTAGTTGGAGATACGCTGTGAAGTGTCAACTAAGGCAATTAAGGATTTCCTGCCCTGGGCAAGCAATGCCCACCTCCTAGATCCTGATGTTCTACTGGACACATACCATGAGCTCTACACATGTATGTTTTTGGCTCCCTTTAAAACAGTCTTTTGAGGTTTTGCTTCCTTATGACCTACATAGCTCCAACCTCTTTTCTCCTGCTGAGTATTCAGAATATCCTCTCCTGGTCTGAGTCTCAGAAGAGATCCCCTCTACTGCTGACCACAGGACCAGTCTCCGGCCATCTTTCTGTGCGAAGTGAAACCTGTGATTTTGGTGTGTTAAGGATTGGTGTGTGGTGGGTCCAAGCCTGTGGCTGGAACAGTCGATCTCTTTTTCCTTCCTACAATGCAACTTCCTTTTTCTTTTTTAAGATGACTGTATAATCTATTATTTTAATAGCTTTATTGAAATATGATTGATATAGAAACTGCACATATTTAATGCATACAATTTGATGAGTTTGGATATATGCATACCACACTGTGAAACCGTCACCACAGTCAAGGTGATAGACATATCCATCACCTCCAAAAGTTTCCTGTGCTCTCCCTCCTTTTTTTTGGTGATAAGGGTGCTTAACATGTGATCTGCCCTTTTTATATGCAATTTATTTTCTTAATAAACTTTTTATATTTTGGAGACTTATTATTATGGTAGTAGTAGGGTGTGTGGTAGGGAAGCTTTCTCTAATTCTGATTAGACCCTAGTTTTTGGAGTGTGCTATGGGCCTGTACCTAGGGGATGTGGCTTTTACAAGAGTTTCTGTCCCTTCTCTAGGGGTAGAGCTTTTTCACCCCACGCCCTCTAATCCTTCACCCTTGCAGTGGTTGTCCTGCAGTGTCCCCAGTATATATAATTGAATTTCTCTCCCCTGTACATTTAATTTTTCTTTTTTTTTCTTTAAGTGACACAGGGAGGCTATGGTAGACCAGAGTTCCCTTCACCCAGCTTGAATGAGATTTCCCTGATGCCAACTGTCAATGTCAGACCTCTTGGAGATTAAGCCTTTTGTTGCCTAAGAGAAGGGTCTGGGTGGATTTCACAATGGCTACTCTTCCCTTCCACCAGCTAGGGTCCTGTGGCTAGGGGAGGAGCTTTCTTAGGATTTTGATTCTATGAGAGCCTGGTGGATTCCTGTAAGAAAACCTTTAAAAATGTAGGCCCTTCCCCATGACTTCAGCTCCCAGGATCTTCTCAGTCTCATGATAGCCTATACCCAGCTTCTAGCAAGTCATCAAATTTTCTAGTTTAGTGTACCTTCCAGTTTATATGGCATCTGCCCAGCGGCTTCGGCTCCAGATAAGTAAATGGCAGAGTTATCTCCCTGGAAAAGCTCACGTCTCTAGATTTTGGGATGGTAATTTGATGTGCAATCTCAGTTCTCTGATCTGTCCAAGAAAAGTTGTTGATAATCAGCTTGGCTATTTCTTATTGTAAGGATGGGAATGATGATTCCAAGCTCTTTATATGTCTGAGCTGAAACCAAAGTTCCCGTGATACCGTTTTAATAAATGATGTCATGTTATTTTAAAATTGTCAGTGGTTCCTTGTCTAATTCAGATTCTACTGTTCTCTAAGATTCAAACATTCAATATTCCAAACATCCACATTTGTTTATCAACGTTTGTATATATATCCACATTTGTATATAACATCCACAAAATATTTACCTCAGTCATCAGATTAGTTATTATTAAGTTGAAAAGTGAAACAGATTTAGAGATTATTTCTCCCATCCCTTTCATGTTAGAGACTTTCAGATTGATTTAGGCTGTATGACCCACTAAAGGTCATTCAGAGTTCATGACATAGCTGAAAGTCTGACTTACTTCCTGGTCTACTAATGGTAGGGAAGACTAAAAAACACATTACCTACCATTTCCATTTATCCCCAGAAGTTGTCATTTTAAACAAAATTATGTTTAGCTCCCTTATCAGCCTTCTATTGTACATAGTAATTATTTTAATAATGATGTCTTACATTCATATAAAAACACTTTTATATATGCTGTAATTTTTTATCCTTTTATAACCCAGCCATAAAGAATTATTATTTCCAATGAATTTTGAATTCCTCTTGGAATTCAAAAAAGGTAAATGATTTGTCCAAGCATGTGAGGCTGAAACAGAGGAAAGCATTAGGACTAAAACTCAGTTTTCAGAGTTAAACCTCATAAAGACTCTTCAACACTTGAGAAACCAGCTGCCATTAGCATGATGCTGACAATTTGATGTAACTGCCTGCGCTATTCTTAGTACAAAAGAATGCACACCTGCTTCTCAGCTTTATAAGGTGTCCTTCCCAGGGCAGCCTCCTGCAGAAAGTGAGTGCTCAAAAATGTTGCCCATTGATCAACTGTGCCCTTCACATGCAGTTACTTTTAAAAGCTGCAACTGCTAAAAACAATAGGAGCAAGCAAGAACGTATTTTGTAACATTTAGTATCATTGGACTTTTTAAGAGTAGTAGGCAAATATTTATTGGAATTAACTATGTGTACTAAGTTTTATGTTACCCAGTTTGGACATAATTACATTTCCTTTTTTGCTCACCTAACACATCATTTGTTCTTCTACTACAAATTTGTCATCTCTGTTTTGAATTGTGGTTAATTGTGGACATAGTTACTTTCCAGGACTGGAGACACTTTAAGGAAAGGTATCGTGTCATATTCATAGGGATTAATAAAGTGACTTACTCAGCATGGATATTCACTAGTGCTGTGGCTTTGGGGAAAATGTGTTAATTTGTATTATATTTAATAGATGCTATTAAGTTTTAATTCTCAAAAAGCTGCTTCTGACAGTGTAAGACCCTTTCAGCATTAAATGCTTGAGTTAATTTCTGCCCAGGTAAATTCTGGTACAGTAGGGAAAAAAAAGTACAGAAATCTTGAAAGTTTCATTTCCTGCATATTTAGCTCAAAGACTTAAGGGAGTTAGGGTAAACTCACCAATGCACATATTCAAAGAACTCTGGCTTTTCTCCATTCTGTTTCAGATTTTTTTTCTCCAGCTCACACTATCGCTTCCCTTATCAGCTGTCATCTGATAAAACCCTGCAACTAAATAGTCTTATTAATCTTATTCCTCCCCTTTTCCCCCAGAAAATATGTGACCACTTTAACTTCATGCTTCACCTGTAGCCCTGGCATGGAGTGGGATATTGTAGAACTGAGGTTTTCATATTAATTCAGTGGGGAAGAGCACCTGGAAATCACAACGCTATCTGCAGAACACCATGGAATATTCTTCTACTAAATTCCATTAGAGGAATTTAAATAGTTTCACTTTCTTAAAATATTACTTTGCACACGTAGAACATATAAGAAGTGTTATTATATATATTTAAGAAATATTTTTTCAAAGTTTTGCCATTAATATGCATTCATTACTTGTTTATTCAGTTTTTTTCACCCACCTTTATACTATGTTGCATATCCAGACCAAACTATATAAGGGAGCATAAGTACCTGGATTGCCCCTTCTAATAGTCATCCAAGTCTACTGATTTTAGGAATCTTTATGTAGGAATACTTACAACAGTTTTTTTTTTTTTTTCGGTACGCAGGCCTCTCACTGTTGTGGCCTCTCCCGTTGTGGAGCACAGGCTCCGGACGCGCAGGCCCAGCGGCCATGGCTCACGGGCCCAGCCGCTCTGTGGCACGTGGGATCCTCCCGGACTGGGGCACGAACCTGTGTCCCCTGCATCGGCAGGTGGACTCTCAACCACTGCGCCACCAGGGAAGCCCTACAACAGTTTTTTTAACTCAATATTTATTTATTTAGCCCTTGAGGGTAAGTTTTTATACACACACACAGAACTATACAACTTTACATGAATGTGAATGGTATATATTATTATACGGATTTTTAGTGCATTCTTTTTTCTTTTGATTTTTTGTTTGCTACTCATTTTCTTCTCTTATTTTTCTTACCCCCATTCTATTCTCCCAGGAAAGTAACCCATGTTAACAACTTTGAGTCCTTTATTTTTCTCCACGTTAACCTTAGTATATATTAGGGTATATATACTGCTATAGGAATTCTGTTTCATTGCTTTAGAAAATTAGGATCACACTGTGTGCAAAGTTTTCTGCATCTTGCATTTCTCACTCACTATCATTTACTTTGTAGAGCACCCTCCATGCCAACTAGTCCAACTATAATTCATTATTTTAAAATATTTTAATCTGTGCATGTAGTGCATGGTGTGGATGTACCACAGTTCCTCAATTCATGTCATTCAGTTTGTTTTCAACATTAAAATAAACATTAAACATTATATTGAGTTAGCCAAAAGTCAATTTGGGTTTTTCCGTAACATCTTATGGAAAAACCCAAACGAACTTTTTGGCCAACCCAATATATGTATATATACAATCTTTTATATCCTAAAAATAGGGCTTTTATTTTTATGGGGGAGATTTCCAGAAGTGGGATTGCTGGGCCAAAGTTCATGTGAATTTTAACTTTTAATATATTGTTATGGGTTGAATTGTGTCCCCTAAAAAAATATGTTGAAGTCATAACCTGTCTTTGCAGATATAATCAAAATAAGATGAGGTCATACTTGAATTAGGGCAGGCCATATTTCAATGACTGCTGTTCTTATAGGAAAAGGGATATATGAACACAGACACAGAGAGGAGAAGGCCTTGTGAAGATTAAGGCGGAAATTGGACTGATCCATCTACAAGCCAAAGAACATCAAGGATTGCCAGCAGCCACCAGAAGTAAGGAGGTCTTGTGAGAGAGCACGGCCCTGCCAATACCTTGATTTCAAACTCGTCCCCTCCAGAACTGTGAGACAATACATTTCTGTTGTTTTAAGTCTGTTTATATCGTTTGTGGGACTTTGTTTTAGGAGACCTAGGCAACTAACACAGAGATGTTGTAAGAGTAGTTTCCCTAAAGACAGATGCTCTTATTTCCTAATTTATAGTGGCAGTTGTTTCAGTGACTAGCATTTAGTATATATTTGTTTTGGTTTTTGGTAAGAAGTCTACCATAAGTAGTTTCCTTTTATTCCTGTTTTATGTGGTACTTTTATTAATAAGGCTCTGAGTTTTATCAAATGGTTATTTAGCATTTATGGATATTATCATGAGGCTTTCCTACTTTACTTTTAATAGGTTGGATTTTGTTGATATATTTTACAATAATTGACCCATCCTTGCATTCCTAGAATAAACCCTACTGGGACATAATGTGCTATTCTTCTGACTTTATTTCCTAATATTTTATTTTGAATGTTTCATCTCTGTCCATAAGTGATGTTGGGCTATACTTTTAATGGTTATTATCAGGTTTAACATTAAAGCCTTGTTGGCTTTATAAAATACATTAGAGAGCTTTTCATCTTTTTTCTATTCGTCCGGCATACTTTAGATTAAATTGATATTAACTTTTCCCCTCTTAATGTCATATAGAACTCACCTATAAGCCACTCTAGTTCTTTTTCTTTTTGATTTTTTAAATTGAAGTGTAGTTGATTTACAATGTTGTGTTAATTACTGCTGTACAGCAAAGTGATTCAGTTATACATATATATATTCTCTTTAAATATTCTTTTCCATTATGGTTTATTATAGGATATTGAATATAGTTCCTTGTGCTATACAGTAGGACCTTGTTGTTTATCCATCCTATATATAAAAGCTTACATCTGCTAACCCCAACCTCCCGCTCCATCCCTGCCCCAACACCCTCTCCCTTGGCAACCACCACTCTGTTCTCTATGTCTGTCATTCTGTTTCCATTTCATAGATAGGTTCATTGTGTCACATTTTAGATTCTACATAAAAGTGATATCATATGGCATTTGTCTTTCTCTTTCTGACTTACTTCACTTGGCATGATAATCTCTAGTTGCATCCATGTTGCTGCAAATGGCATTATTTCATTCTTTTTTATGGCTGAGTAGTATTCCACTGTATATATGTACCACATCTTTATCCTTTCATCTGTTGATGGACATTTGGGTTGTTTCCATGTCTTGGCTATTGTGAATAGGGCTGCTATGAACATAGGGATGCATGTATCTTTTTGAATTATAGTTTTGTCTGGATATATGCCCAGGAGTTGGATTGCTTGGTCATATGGTAATTCTATTTTTAGTTTTTTGAGGAACCTCCATACTGTTTTCCACAGTGGCTGCACCAACTTACATTCCCACCAACAGTGTAGGAGGGTTCCCTTTTTGTTATTTGTAGACTTTTTAAAAAAATTATTTTATTTATTTGTTTATTTTTGGCTGCATTGGGTCTTCGTTGCTGCGCGTGGGCTTTCTCTAGTTGTGACGAGCGGGGGCTACTCTTCGTTGCGGTGAGCAGCAACATTGACTGTGAGCAGAGTGATGATGTAAGAAGCTCTACAGCTCTTAACATAGAGAGGATTTCTCCATCTGAGCAGAATAATGGCATTTATTATGTAACAGCATTACATACCCACCAAAAAGCACTAGAATTGGGCATTTGTGTTTTGAAATTCAGTGCTCAGTTTGTTGTAGGCTACATTGGTGCAAGCCAGCAAACACATATGATGCCAAAAGTTAATGGGAAAAAATCACATGGAGTTAAAATATTGAGAAAATATTGATTAACATTTTTTATAATTAGTCGTGAAACTCCTCATTCCGGCTTATAGGAGCCTACATTGAAATCTGTGTGTGTGGGTGTGTAACGTGGCTCTATGTGGGTAAGTGCAGACTGTTTAAAATATATAAGCAGATATATTTTGTTCAATATATGTATATCAAGGAAGTAAATCAGTCAGTTATGTGGCTATTGTGGATACAGTAGTTGAAGATGGGTAAGGGAGCCCAAATTTGGTATGAGGGGAGTGGAGTATTTTTAGTAATTTGACTTTTTTTTCCCTAAACTGCCTACCTATCCCCAAATATTCTCAACGGTAATTTACGGAAGTATCAGAAAAACCTGATAGCTTAACAAATTGACATCAACATGATTCTTTAACTCTGTTATTATTATTTTATTTAATTTTAAAATTTAAGCCCCTAACTCATCAACATTAGGCTATGTGGTCCAATTATTCTGTGGGCAGTGATCAGATGGTCTTTTGTCTACAGCATTTATTTGGACTGAAAGGAAAATTTACAATACACATGAAAGCATTTTGCCTACATCCTTTTGAAAACTCATTATTAAAGTTTGGCTGTCTATTCCTCACCCTCGTCCTGGAATTTAATGGTTTAATTATGTCACCGATCAATTAAATCCGTATTAATATTCTTTTCAAGAATCGCTAGAATCCTCAACAATGCTAAAAGGACAAGCGAGACTGATAGGACAAAGGTGTTGTATACTGACCCCAGGAAACACAGTATTTGCATTTTGTATTAAGCATTTCAAGGGGAAAAAAATAAAGCCAATGCCTTTAATTAGCTAAACTAGATGGGTATAGATGATAAGCCAAATGGAGAATGGGATCTGTAATCCCTACCAAAACGTTGGATGATGTAAAAAAATGAGATTCTCAGGCTAAGCATATTGTCAAAAGAACACACGTTTATTACCTCTTTGCAGCCAATTTAATAGAAGCATTCTGATTAAAAAAAAAAACCAGAAAAGTTACAGTAATAATTGCGTATACAAATGCTGCTCCTAGAAGCTTCACAGGTCATGCAAATTCCAATGTAAGACAAATTGATAAACATCATGTCTGGCATTTGAGGCACATTTAAATTTCTAAGAGGAAAAATGAGTTGGATAAATTATTTCAAAACACTCCATTTGTCCCTAAAGCAGCAGTTTTATTTCATGAATAGTGTGGATGAGCCTTGGAGACACAACAGAGCTATCTTCATTGACAGATTTGCTTGAAATTTGATGTTTACAATCATGCTCAAATTTGGGCTCCTTCAAATAAAAGAGAAAGGAGTCAAGAGGAGGGAACTGGAAGAAAGTTTTGGAGTGAAATACAGTGGATTTAGAGCCTAGGGATTGGTAAGTACAATTAATCTCAAGGCCAAGAAGTTCTTTCAGAGTATACTATGTATGGCATGTACCAAACTAGAAATTGGAGAATCAAATGTAATGTCCTCTGTGTGCCCTGTCTGTTCTTTGAAACCAGAGCTATAAAACTATTGAACTGCTACATCAGGAGGAGAGCAGGGAGGTACAGCACGATTGAGAATCCTCCCAAAGGCAGTTCACAATTGGCCTTCAGATTTTTCTCCAGGTACATATCTTCCTGCAGGATGTGGCCATATCTTTGTGTCTGTGGTTTTTGATTTTTAATTTTATTTAACATGATCTGAAATGGCTTTAATAATAATTCTGGTCCATGTTCTTCTAAAAAATCTGGATGGAACCTAGTAAGAGTGATGAAGGACATGTTATAATTGCAAGTCAGCAAATATTTAGTAATCACTTGTTATGAAGAGGAAGGAGGTAAAAATCTAATATTTATGGAGTGTCTAATTCATGCTGGGCTTTTCCAAAGGAATTCTACAATATACCATATCAATTACTCCTCACAGCAACCCGTGGAGACCTGTATACGGGTCCTTATTTTAACAGTTGAGAAAAATGAGGTTTAGAGTCACAGGCTGAGAAGCAGGAACCACTTCTAGTGTGATATAATATAAGCACTTCCCCCAGCCCTCCTCAATGAATGTGTAGACTGATTGGAGAGAAGAGACACATGTATTTGAAATAAGAAATTATCTATGTCAGAGGGGACATTTTACTACAGGGAGTGCTTGACATATCATCTTGGCATATCATATGGTCATTATATTGTATTTGGGAGAAACGGGAGTTCACAAAGAACTGTTCTGGTGTTCAGGAAAGATACAGTGGGCAAAGGTGAAATTCAGACTCAACAAAATGTCCTTGAAAGCTTAGTAGAATTAACATTGCCAGTAGTGGAACGTTCACGTCCAAAGGTCAATAGGTGGATAATCAAAGGCGAGTTAGGCGGGAAATAGTTGACCAGTGTGATTGTGAGGGTTTAGTGGGAGGAAAAGCTAACAGTAAAGTTAAATTTAGTCTATAGATGTTATATTTCAGCTTGTGTTACACTTTTGTTTAGTATCTGTATAGTGTTTTTAGAAGAATCAACTGAAGTATTCTATTAATCTGACGCGGAGAAACAGAGAGGAAGAAGGATCATGGACATGAGAGAGGAGACAGCGTGGGTGATGACAATAAAAATTTTGTAAACCAGATATTTTTTTGGGGGGGATTTAAGATTTGGAAATGGTTTTGTATTATACATCTAATTAAAACTATCCTATTGGGGCTTCCCCGGTGGTGCAGTGGTTGAGAGCCCACCTGCCAATGCAGGGGACATGGGTTTGAGCCCTGGTCCGGGAAGATCCCACATGCCGCAGAGCAACTAAGCCCGTGTGCCACAGCTGCTGAGCCTGTGAGCCACAACTACTGAGCCCACGCACCACAACTACTGAAGCCTGCACACCTAGAGCCCGTGTTCCGCAACAAGAGAAGCCACCGCAATGAGAAGCCCGCACACCACAACAAACAGTAGGCCTCACTTGCCGCAACTAGAGAAAGCCCACAAGCAGCAATGAAGACCCAACGCAGCCAAAAAAAAATAATAATAAATAAAGTAAAGAAATTTATATTAAAAAAACTATCCTATTTTACCTCCTGTATTAGTTTCATGTTACCACTCTCGCAAATTACCATAAACCTGGTGTCTTAAAACAACACAAATTTATAATCTTACATTTCTGAAGGTTAGAAGTTCAAAATGATTCTCATCAAGCTAAATTCAAGGTGTTGGCAGAGGTGGGTTCCTTCTGTGAGATCTAAGAGATAATTCATTTCCTTGTCTTTTCCATCTTCTAAAGGCTGCCTGTATTCCCTGGCTCATGGCCTCCTACCAACAATCCCACGCTGACCTCCACTTCCCTAATCACATTTTCTTTTCTGACTGACTCTCCTGCCTCACTAGTTCCCTTATTAGGGCCCTTGTGGTTACATTGGGCCCTCCCAGATAACCCAGGATGATCCCCCCATCTCAAGACCCTTAGTCACATCTGCAAATCCTTTTTGCCATGGAAGGCAACATATTCACAGGTTCCTGGGATTAGGACATCTTTGGGTGGCCGTTATTGTTCCTACCATGCCAACACATGGCAAGAATACTTACCGCTGCTTTAGATCCATCCATCCATCCATTCTAAATTGGGAAATACAGCATATACATTGATGTGATTTAACTGTGCAGTTGAGTGTCTTGACTGTGTCACTTTCACCATCCATTAAACCCTCTGACCTCAACACTATCATTTGAAAACTGAGGTATTTTACCCATCTCTAAGTTCTGTTGTAGAAATTAGTGAAATAGTGTAGAGGAAAATATATAGAGCAGTACCTATTACAAGCTATTAACTAAAGTAGTAATATAATAATAATATTAATAGCATTCTGTGATAAGTTATAAAAATTTTAATAAATACTAGTTGTACTGAAGTGTATAGTATAGACACAGAGCTAGATTGAACAATTGTTATTAACTTAAAGAGAATTACTTTGAAATACAATAAAACCATTGTTGAGAATAATAGAGTTTCTTTCTTTATTCAGGTTTTTTTTTTTTTTTTTTTGCGGTACGCAGGCCTCTCTCACTGTTGTGGCCTCTCCCGTTGCGGAGCACAGGCTCCGGACGCGCAGGCTCAGCGGCCATGGCTCAAGGGCCCAGCCGCTCTGCGGCATGTGGGATCTTCCCGGACCGGGGCACGAACCCGTGTCCCCTGCATTGGCAGGCGGACTCTCAATCACTGCACCACCAGGGAAGCCCTATTCAGGTTTCTTATCAGTTGTGTCTCAACTTCATGTGAAGGTTCTAACTTTCTTTTTAGTATTTTCATGACAGAGAGTGAGTTAGGTGGACCCAGATATTTCCAGCGTTACATTAAATCGTGGAAAATTTTATATTGATTCTGGCATTTGTATGCTCAATGTCAATCTTCTAAGGGTGCCTTTTGGGTGAGTACAGTTTGCTTTTAGCTTGGGCTGATCCTCTTAAAATTATACCATATCAGTGGGGAAGATGTTTGGTAGCTTAGACATATCCTAAGGTTTACCTTCAGTGACAGCCATAAGACTCTTACAGCATGATTCATACTCATAAATACTTTTTTCTTTTTAATTAACTTTTATTGTATAATTGATATATAACATTTTATAGTTTCAGGTGTACAACATAATGATTCAATATTTGTATATATTGTGAAATGATCACCACAATAATTCTAGTTAACATTTATCACCATACATGTTACAATCTTTTAAAATAAATCCTGAATATCTTAAAAAATTCTAATATAATTCCCACCAAATAGTTCTAAGATTCTTTAGATTTCTTTGATTTCAAGGCATTTGGTAATGGGAAATAAATGCCATCTCCACATGTCATCTGCTGCATCCATTATGTGAATAAATAACCACTCTCTCTTATATTCCTGAATATTCTTTTAAACTTAAAGCTTTTAGTTCAACCATCGAATGGTTGACCAATGATTCTCATCTGTGGCTGCACATCGAATCTTCCAGAACCACACCAGGATCCCATTTAAGGCCAGTTCAGTCAGACTGTGTGAGCTCCTTAGGTGATTCTAACGTGCAGCCAAAGTTGAGAATGCCTAGGTAACTAGATGAGTATCATGACACTTTGTGTACACACACATGTACGCGTGTACTCGCATGCTTCTTCTAGCTGCAAGTTTCAAGGTAAGAAATTGAGTGGAATTTTGCAGGGGGAATGAACAGGTGTGAAAAAAAGTCAAGATGTTAGAAGAAGACATTATGCTAAGTGAAGTAAGCCAGACACTGCATGATTTCACTTATACATGGAATCTAAAAAAGTCAACTCATAAAAGCAGAGAGTGGAATGGTGTTGTCAAGGGATTGAGGGACGGGGGAAATGGGGAGATGTTGCTCAAAGGGTACAAAGTTTCAGTTATATGCAGGATGAATATGTTCTGGAGATGTAAAGCATGGTGACTATAGATAATAATATTGTACTGTATAATTGAAATTTGCTGAGAGTAGATTTTTCCAGCTTTGTGGAGTTATAATTGACATACGACATTGTATAAGTTTAAGGTATAAAATGGTTACCACTGTGGGGTTAGTTGACATCTCCATCATATCATATAATTACCATTTCTTTTTTCTAGTGAGAACATTTAAGATCTGCTGAGTTAGCAACTTTGAAATATAGAATGAAGTATTATTAGCTACAATCACTGTGCTGTACATCAGATCCCCAGAACTTATTTATCTTATAACTGTAAGTTTGTATCCTTTGACCAACATCTCCCCATTTTTCCTACTGCACCCCAGCAACTGGTAACCACCACTCTACAAGAGAGTAGATCTTAAGTGTTCTTAACACACACACACACACACACACACACACACACTCACACATATATACCTGTACACACACAGAAGTAACTATGTGAGGTGATGGATGTTAATTAGCTTGATTGTGGTGAGTTGACAATGTGTATGTATATCAAAACATCATGCTGTACACCTTAAATATATACAACTTTTATTTGTCAATTATACCACAATAATACTGGAAAAAAATTAAAAATAAATTACATTATATGCCTAGAAAAAGGTGTTAGAAGTGGCAGAACACAGCCTTTGATGTGCAGGGCTGATGAAGTGACTGCAGGAATAAATGATGACTTTCATTTTCATGGCTGTGGTACCATTACTAGGTTGAGGAACACAAAATAGGAAAAGGATTTTCTGAAAAACAGTGAGCTCTCTTTGAGATGGTAAATTTGAGGCTTCTCTAGGATATCTAGGTAGGAATGTTCATTAGGCAGCTTATGTACTAGGATGGAGCTCGAGAGAGCTCTGAGCTAATAATAGGCATTTGAGAGTCACCATGAGCATGGATGAGATTGGATAGGGAATGTGTGTATAGTGAAAAATAGAGCCAAGAACAGAACAATTTGTCTAATGACACTTTAGTAGACTGAGCTAGTGAGACCTGCAAAGGGAACTGGAAAGATATGATCAGAGAGGTAGAAAGAAAATCAGGAGATACAGTTTTTAAGGAGGTTTCAAGTGGTGGGTTGACTTGAGGGCTATTACAGTTTTAGGTGTGGCAAGGTCCACTTTGAGGCTATAATAGACTAGTGGTTGAGTACCCAGGAAATCAAGAAGCTTGGCAAATAGGAAATTGGATAGGAGATCCATATGGATATAGAAGCCCTCTAGGCTGATGCTGGAGCTTGGCATAGAAAACAGAACTACTACTTAGGTTCTGAAGTCCATACCAGTTCAGAGAGAATGATAGAGGCCTATTTAGCTGTATCAGAAGACATTTTTGTGCATTAAAGTGGTGCATATTTCCCTTGGGGTTGTTACAAACCTGTCAGTATTTATTTTACATTGGAGATAATGAGAACTAATTTTCTCTTGGGGAGAACTATTGATATAAACACAAGAGAAGCAAGATTGTCTAGCCATTGGACAACATCCTTGTAGTTCTCCAAACTTATCGTATAGTTTCACACCTTTGTACCTCCAGACATACTGTTCCTTCTCTGTTCCTACTATTATTCCTTGTCCAGGTTTATTTATTGACTAATTTTTTGTTTATAGCTTTTATTAAATTTTAAGATAAAATTTACATATAATATTCAAAAATATTAAACATACACTTGAGTTTTTGACAAATGTACGCATCTATGTAACCCAAATCCCTATCAAGATATAGAATATTATCATCACTGCATAAAGTACCCTCATACTCCTTCCCAGTCAAACCCTACACATACACCCCAGAGGAAACCACTGTTCTGATCTTTTTACCACCGCAGATTAGTTTTGCCTGTTCTGAAAATTAATACCATGAATAAATCCATTATTTTATGAATAGACACTGGGGCAATTTCTAGTTTGGGGTTCTTACAAATAAAGCTGCTATGAACATTCATGTAAAAGTGTTTTGGTGGATATTTGTTTTCACTTAACTCAGGTAAATAGCTAGGAGCGGAACTGCTGGGTCAGAGAGTAGATGAGTGTTTAGTTTCATAAGCAACTGCCAGAGCCTTTACCAAAGTAGTTGTACCATTTTGCGCTGTCATCAACAATGAGAGTTGTTAGCTTCTCCACATCCTTGCCAGTACTTGGTGTTGTCAGTCTTATTAATTGTAAACATTAGGGTGGGTAACTCCTTGGGGTTTTAATTTGCATTTTTGGAAGACTAATGATGTTGAGCATCTTTTTATGTGTTTACTGGCCATTCATTGGGTTGTCTTTTTACTATTGGGTTGGAGGAGTTC
Organism: Delphinapterus leucas; assembly: GCF_059928025.1. Classification (NCBI taxonomy): domain Eukaryota; kingdom Metazoa; phylum Chordata; class Mammalia; order Artiodactyla; family Monodontidae; genus Delphinapterus; species Delphinapterus leucas. The sequence continues at coordinate 102,269,242 of NC_143150.1, read as the reverse complement.
TTTTTATACCCTGGTTACCAGTTCTTACCTGATACATGTTTTGGGAATACTATCTCCCAGTCTGTGGCTTACCTATTTTAAAATTTTTTGATATTTTTATTTAATGAAATTTTTATTTTAAAATGTATAAAATATGTTTATTTAAAAATTGTATTGTAAGAACACTTAACGTGAGATCTACCTTCTTAACAAATTTTTAAGTGTGCAATACATTATTTGTTGGCTGTAGGTACAATGTGGTGCAGCATTAGTGCTCATTCATTTTGCTTCACTGAAACTATGCCCATTGACTTGCTAGTTCTTGAAAATCAAATTGAAGTGTCAACTCCACAGAGAAGACCTCATGCCCTTGTTCAAGAAGCCTTTCTTTCTATCATTGCTTCTTTGTTGTAGTACTTATCACATGTTATTGTAATTGTTGATTCCTTGAGTATTTCCACTATTAGATGGAAAAATTGTTGAAAACAGGAGCATGTCTTGTTCTAATCTGTATTTCTTATATCAGGCATGGAGTTGGACTTATAGTCAACAATCAAAAATTTGAATAATAGAATTTGTGTCCTCTAATTTCTTGTTTTGTCTCTATGGTGTACCAGTATACACAAAATGTAAATCTAGAATATCATTTCTAATGTAAAAATCAAGATACTCTTACATATATAGCCAAGTGTGTACCATCCTCTTCAAAACTCATTCTCTTAAAAGACTATTTCCTATTCCTCTGGTGAAAATATTCTTCAGGGTTCTCTTTGGTTTTGCAGAACTGTCTTCAAATTGAAGCAGTAAACTGTTGTTTATTCTTTTTCTTTTTGAGGTATAATTGATAAACAGTTGTTTATTCTAAGCAGTATGTAATTGGATCTTTGTTTTTCATACAGTCTGAGACTCTTATTTGGAGAAAAATGGTGATGCCAGAGCATCAGATAGGCAGCAGGAGAATTTGTTTTAGGAATAGAATTTCAATTTTCTGAAGACCACATCACCCCTCTTTCTCCAACCCCTTCTTCAAGTAGAGCATCTTAGCTTTGATCTGTGTGTTTTACATACCAGGCTTCTGACTACCTTTCATTTAAAGAAAAGCTACCCCAGCAAAAGAAACTGTATAACAGGATACATGTGTTTCTGTCCTCCCTTCTCTTCCTTGGCCTGGTTTTGCATCTAAGAAGATACTCTGAGGCTTTTAGGCATTGAGGGTGCTGGGATGGGGAATATGGAGGGTCTTGACTCTTTTCAGCAAGGGAGATTGGTTTTGTGTATCTCTGTGTCCTGTGCCAGGATCAGACATGGACATAATGCAGAGCCTTTTCAGATCTTTATAGCCATTTTTAATGCTATTGATCTGGAGGTAGAAGTTTCAAATCCCTGGATGCTCCTTCTCTATCCAACCCACAGTTAGTGGATATTCCTTCCAGGTTTAGACTGTCTTTTTCTCATCCTTCATTTCCATTGCTATTTCAAAAGTTAGCCTTTCATATTGCTTCACTTTAATGATGTTTTTATATGTTTTACTACAAAAAAAGTGCTCATTGCAGAAAAAGAGAAAATAACTAAAAGAAGAAAATAATAAAAATTACATATCATCCTACCACAACTCAGAGGAACATTTGGGCTGTTATTATTTTAAATTTTTAATTACTTTAAATTCTTAATGTGTTTATATACATATATATATATATATATATATATATCAACTATATATGACTATCCAATAGCTTTTGATGTGTAATAAACTATCCCAAATGTTGTGACTTAAAACAACAACCGTGTATTTAGATCATGTATTAGTCAGCTCCAGCTGCTATTACAATACCACAGATTCAGTGGCTTAAAAAACTAAACTTATTTTCTCACAGTTCTGGAGGCTGAAAGTGTGAAATCAAGATACCAGCATGGGGGTTTCTGGTGAGAGCTATCTTCTTGGCTTGTAGGTGGCTGCCTTCTACCTGTTTACTCTAGTGGCCCTTTCCTGATGTATGTGTGTGCATGTGTGCGCATGTGCGCACACACACACACACACACACAGAGTGTCAGAGAGAGAGATGTTTCACTGGTGTCTCTTCTTATAAGCTCTCTGATGTCTTTCTATTCGAAAGCCTTATGACCTCATTTAAACTTAATTACTTTGGTAAAGGCCCGATCTCTAAGTACAGCCACATTGGGGGTTAGGACTTCAACATAAGAATTTCAGGGGGATACAAACATTTGGTCCATAACAGATAATGATTTTGCAGGTTGGATATTTGAATTGGGTTCAGCTGTGTGGTTCTTTTGGGCTGAGCCAGGCTTGGCTGATTCCGTGTGTCTGTGGTCAACTGGCGGTGACTGGTGCTGGCTAGTATATGATGGCCTCGTCTGGCAAGGCTGGGATGACATAAGCCTCTCCCTATGTCTCTCATCATCTAGCATGCTAGCTCAGGCTGATTTACATGATGTTTGGAGAGCCCTAAGAGCAACCAGAGGGCAAGTCCCAATACACAAGAACTTGTCAAGTCTCTGCTTGAGTCATATTTGCTTCTGTTCCATTGGCCAAAGTAAGGCCACAGTCAGTATAGGAGGGAAATATCAAAGGTCTAGGATATAGGGAGGTGTGAACTGCAAATCATTCCACCACATATATGCAGTATGCATATATAATTTTTCCCAAAAACAGGGACAAACTTTACATACTGTCTTATAACATTTTTTTTTACTTAATAAAAATCATATCCTTCTATGTCTTTAACATTCTTCTGTAGTCACATTTTATTGCTTTATGGACAAAACATGGTTTTAAGGAGCATTACGTAAACAGAAATTCAAAAAGTATTCTGCCTAAATCATTAGACTGCATTGATTCTAAAATGAGTATTTGGAAGGGAACAAAAGTCTTGGGATACATATGTTATATAACATTTCTTAAGGACCAGTCTCAGTCACTAAGCTAGTGCTAAGAGGATGCTTGTAATTGAGTAAGGTACTGGATCTGTGGAAGCTCATCTCACTTTAAGTGGTACTCTTCTTTTAGTAAATAGAAAGGCAAACATGTTCATACATTGCAGATGATAACATGAAGTGATTGTGTGCATAGGTCAGAACCAGGAGGAATAGAATATGAGATGAAGCACAGGCCATAGAAGTCATTCTTGACTATATGTATTTCTGTATTTCTCATACCTACATTTGATCTGTCAGCAAATCCTATTGGATATACCCTCAGAGTAGCTCAGCTTAGGCATGTTGGGATATCCTTGTCATCCTTACAACTTTGCCTAATACCACTGCTTCTGTAATGCCACTGATCCTCTCTGTTGAGCTACCTTCATTGTCTCACTGCCTGCCTATCAACAAGCCATACGTACTGGTTCCAAGGGCACTGTTAACCAAATTGTACCCATTCTGCCCATGGCCCTTTAACAATAGATTCTTGTGCCTAACCTGCACACCATTGTGAACACAGGAAAGCTCTCCTCAGTGAGCTCCATGTTGACAACGACCCCCATGAAAAACAAAAGCCATTTCTCAGCTCTCATCTTATTTAGCAGTAGAATTTGCCACCGTTGGTCACAGTTTCCTTCTTGTCACAGTTTCTTCTCTTGGATTCCAGGGCAGTGTACTTTTATGAATTTCTTTCTACTTTTCTAACTACTGCTTTTTGGTTTCTTTTACGGGTTCTTTCCTTATTCCCAAGACATCTAAGTGTTAGAATGCCCTAGGGCCTTGTCCTTGAATCTCTTTTCTTTTCTATCTATGTTTAATTTTTAGGTGATAACATGAAATTTCATGACCTATGACTACTAAATTTATGCCACTAGCTTGTATTTCTCCCCGGAACTCCAAACTGGTGTATCCAATTGCTTAACGTGTCCAAACTTAGTATGTGTCGAACTGAACTTCTGATAGTTCTCCTAGTAAACAGAGACTGCTGTAGTCTCCTCACCATGGTTAATAGCAATGCCTTTCTTCTAATTGCTCAGACTACAGCCTTGCTGACTCCTCTACTTTGTTCATGTTCCACAACTAATCTGTCAGGAAACTCTGCTAGCTCTTCTAGTTTGGGGATATTAAAAATATTACACAGAACGAACTTGTTCATGTTGTACCTTATCATAAATTCCTAAAAAGAATAACATGAACAAAGGCTCTAAGTTTATTTTACTGCTTTTGACAACTGCCTAATTGCATTTCATACATTCATTCATTCACTCAGTAAGTATTTGCTGAGAGCATGTGATGTCCAAGAAGCTCTTAATTGGCAGCAATAGAGTTGAGGCCTGAGCCTTTGTGATACTTACCTGCTTGTGTGGAAGACAGAAAGTCAACTAAATAATGACAAACTCTGGTAAAGGTTATAAAATAGACTAACAGAGACTGATAGAAAATATAACTAGGAGAATATTAATATTATAGAGTCATATTAAATACCTCATTATTCTGAAACTTGTCCACCTTGAGTATTAAAACTGTGTCTTTTGTTTATTCTTTGTTATTTTTAATTACCTGGTTTGAGAGATGAAAGGAAAAAAAATAATACCCCGCAAATGTGGATACTTTGACATTCTTCACTCTCAGTTTTGGTAATCTAAGATTTAGCCCTAAATTCTAAAGTTTGAAAACTGATTAAATACAAAACAATACATATAACCTTATAAATATTGAGGCAACTATGAATGATCGGAGAAGAAACAGTGCTGCTATTCTTGGGACCATAAGATAAACATTTTCAAAAGATATGAATAAATATGAGAAGGAGACAGTTGAACTACAGGTGACATGTAAAAAACTACAGGTGACATGTAAAAATAAGTACTGAAATTGCTCATGCTTTAGTGAAAAGGCAGGATTCTCCAGCCACCATTGAACCTGTGAGTCTCAGCAGCAACCTCAGATCTTCATTATCTACAACTGCTCTGTATCTGATTTTAGAATGTGGAGGGAATTTATCACAGTCGAGCTAGGAAATGGAAATTTCTAAGGAGAAGACAGATCTAATTGGGTCTTCTCATGGGACATATGCTTTCACTGAGGTGACAACAACTACATCCCAAGGAATGAAAGCTAGTTGTGTTTTCTATTTCTTCTAACAGTGCAGGATTGAATTAGACTATCAATCCACAAATTACACATTATGAATAAATCAATTTTTAAAAAGAGTCTTTTCTGGTTCTTAAAATTACATAAACAACTTTTCCTTTGCTATGGAAGGGATATCAGTTGGCTGAAAACATCCTTTTTGTCAGATGTGAAACCTATACTTGACAGTGACTCAGGGAAACCCTGGCTGCCCCTGGCTGCCCCTGCTACTCTTTCTCCCTTAGCTCAGTTTCAAGGGTGAATTCACAAGTGGGGATGGATTTGGTATAGTCAAAAGTCACTTGAACCAGATGGTTACAAGCAGGCCAAGTGTCCTGTGCCTGTTCCGCTCTTCATTTGGGTCTGAAATAAAAGGCTTGCTGGCTCAGTGCAAAACAAAACTTAATGAAAGGGAGGTCAAACACTCAGCCATATGCCACCTGGCACCATTAAAAGAATCAGCTTGAGCAGACCATGTTCAGATGAATATTTTGAGTGTAAAATCAACAGAACTAAAAGAGAAAGAGAGAGGAAAAAATCCATGTCATGAAAGAGACAGTTAAAATAACCTCAGTAGAGGTTGACAGTGTTGTCCACCTGGGATTATAAATGCCAAAAGGGTGACTCCTTCTCTTTACGTCCCTTTGGAGCAGGGCAAGACAGGGCAGAGGTAGATAAGGTCTTAGTAAATAACTTGAAAAACCCAAGGGTGAATGAGGAAAACTAATATTCTTGAGGTGTGCAAGTCCTTCAAGGCCTGGTGTGGCAGCCACGGTTCTGGATTCAAGTTGGAGTTTTAGCTGGTAGGGAAAATGCAGCACCAAATGATTGGAATTTTCTTTTTATAACTTTCAGGCTATTAATACATCACCATTCCTTTCCAAAGGCTATGTAGTTGCCTACATATCAAGTTGTAATAATATGTGACTCCCCACTTGTCTCTTTAAGTAAGTCCATCAAACATTAAGTGGACTGCTTCCTTCTAGGGCAGAAAGAAGTATGTTTTGTGTCTAATTATGGGTAAGCAAAACTAGAATTTATATTATTTTAAACATTTTCTGTGATTCAAGTTTGAGACTGGGGAGAAGAATCCAGGAAGCTAGATTCACTGGGATGCTTTGGGGCTGAATAAATGGGGTCAACTCAGAGAATGTGGATTAATACAAAAAGATGCCCTCACTGATAACCTAAAGGCCAGATTGGAGACAGAACTCTCCAGTGGTTAAGGACATGACTAGGACATGACAGTTTCTAGTAAGAGTTGGGGGAAAGTTTTTTCTGCTTTGTCTACAGAGGCATCATCTTCCTTTTCAAACTTTCTGAGAACCAGTGCATAATCTCCTCCCCGCAAATGATGGGTATCTCAGGTACAACTATTTTCTGTGTAATTTTAATTCCATATATTATATTTTTTATAATTATTTATATTTAGGGCTTTTGTTTCATGCCTAGAAAATGAAAGGCTTTATCTTTGTTAAGGATTAATAGATTTCTATGGTCCATTAAAAAAAGTTCATTTTGAAGCTCAGAGCAACCTTACTGGATAGAAGGGATTGAAAGGGAAAGTAAATGGCCTGGGTGGCTTGGAGGTGGTAAAAGGGCATTAGATGGAATAACTGGGAATCTACCATTTATGTCAAATTTTACATCTTTGTTTCTCTAGACCCCATTTTCTCATTCTGTTTTCCCTAGCAATAGACCATATTTAGCACAGAAAGTAGGTGTCATATGCATCTAGTCTTTTGTTATGTGTGAAATTGAGGAGGTGAAGGATTATTTTCATACAGATAAATAGTACATGGAGAAAGGAAAATTAAAATAAAGAAAATGAAGCAACTAAAATTTAAAGCAGGGAAGAATTAAAGAAGGAAGATTGGCAGAACCTTCCCAAATACTTGAGTGCAAATTTTGGAATCATAGTTGTTATGCAGTAGTTGCTTTTACCTGTCAGAGTAGGGGACAGAATACATGGAAGAAAGTTTGTGTCTCTTCAAGGAGAAGAATGAGTGCTCCCATTTTCATGTTTATTATGGCAGCTATTTCTGGTAATTCTAAAGCTATTAAATGCTATGAAACATAAACTAGTTCTAATACACTCAGTTTATGCAACAGCTGGGAAAGAAAATCAAAGCCACTCCGTTGGACCAGCTGAATCGTGAGAAAGGCATTTCATATCCCTCCAGCTGACGCAGCACACAGATCAAACTGCCAGCTGTATTTTAGGGAAAATATGTCACAACAGACAAATGTAAGTAAAGGACAAATCCACAAAAAGGATTTTCTGCATATGAATCACACTAGTAGGAAAACTTCAGAATGAGTAAGTAAAAAGTTAGGCATCATCCCCTCAATATTTAGAAAGCCCCTCATACCCACTGCAACCACCATGAGATAAAATAAGTTTTTAGAATTATTTCTCATAGAAACAAAAATCATGAGCCAGCATCTCCTAAATATATTCACCATTGGTCTCTTTGTGCTGACGTTAGATGTAAAATTCTCACAGAATTGTCAATAATGGAGTCCACATAAAAGCCAAAAACATAAAAGATAAGGGAAAAACCCATCAGGTATATATTTTTTGCATATAGCTAGTCAGGGATTACTACAGCTTCACACTTTAGAAATGTGCTCAATATAAACAGTTGTCAAAATGATCTTGGCATATTTGCCAAGTGATGCATTGTATTGAGCCTGTCATGTGGCAAGCATTGTTATCTGTGAACCAAGTACCTTTATTTGTTCCATTCACACTGAGGAAGAATGGTCACGGAGTGCGTAAGTAGCTTTCCCAAAGTCACACAGTAAGTGGCAAAGCTTGACGTTTGAACCCAGACCATTGAGATTCGAAAGGCTGGATTCTTTGCTTCATTTTACTCTGCCTGGTGGTTGCCTAGTTTTACTTGAAATTTCCTGTGATGGAGAGATTGCTGGAGAGTTCCCGTTTCTCTAAGGCAGAGTGTTCAATCTTGAGCAGTTCAAAATATCATCCTGTCTCCTCTACTCATTGTTCATGGCAAGAAGTTTTGGAGCCATAGGGATCCAATCTATTCCCTCCTTTGGATGACAGTCATTCATACAACCTGATTCCATTTTGAATCTTCCCTTCTTGTTACTGAATCCTCCAACTGTTTCTCACATGACATGTATTGGGTCTCTTCAACTTTCTGGCTATTGGGAATGTTACATATTCTGTCTCTACAACTGTAAAATGGGGACCATAATATGTCTTACCACTCAGCTTTGTTGAAAAAAATTAATACTGAGTTAATATATGTAAAGCTCTTAGTACCTGGCACATAGCAAGTACTCAAAAATGTTTGTCATTAATATTATTATTGCTGGTATTATCATTGCCCTTAGGGCTATTGTGGTGATTAAAGTGTGATCACATAGGTAAAGCCTCTAGTACAGAGCATGGGGCAGTTTAATCACTTAATATATGTAAAGTTCCTCACCCTTTCTGTAAGCATCTAAGGTTTGGGTAGCCTTCATGACTCCTTTCATCCTTGTGAGAGTTTATTTTCTAATTTCTCACATTTGATGGTTTGTTGCTACAATAGACCAGTCAGAATTCCATCTCTGTATTAGCAATATATTTTTGTTATGTATCTTCCTTTCTTAGACAAGTATGACCTCTGACTTTAGAATGACTGTCATTCCATTCTGTTACACGTTAACTGCAAAAAAAAAAAAAATCAACAATCTGCTGCAATGCCTTGATAAATGTGTCTTTCCATGGGGCCAGTCACAATGATTCTGGGATGTCTGAAGAATGTCCTTGAAGACAGTGGTAGACATTCTCCACACTCACTAGTGGGCTGGCACCAGGGTCTTGGCAATGAATGTCTGTCATGGTACAGATACTCTGGATTTTCATTTGGTTCCACAGCTGCAGCATTTCAAGGGATTCTTTCTCAGGATAAACATAATGATGTGAGCGTCCATGCTGAACAGTAACACATTTTACTGAGAATTTTCCTAATGCGGTTCTCTAAGCTACTTTTTCTTTTGCTTCGTTCATTGATTTGATTAACTGAATGATGCCTGAAACTATGTCATATATATATGCACAGACCTAATCAGTGTGGGAAAAGCAACAGCAAAAAACACAGGGCATCTGCCTTGTCTATTCAATAATTTCCATTAAGCATGTGCATGATAGGAAGGTAGGAACAGCCAAGTGTTGAGTAAGTGGTCTGGTAGTACCAGGTGTAAGGATGCCTACATCATGGCTACTGTTAAGCATATAAATGCATTATAAATGGTCTTCATTCAAGTAGGTCATGGAAACTACGGCCATGTTTCCATGTTGGGAGAAGGGAGATTTCTATCATCCATTCTCAAAATAAAAATCCTCTTTATTTTACTGTTGCTCTTTCTGTAAAAAAAAAAAAAGGAATTCAGTCACCATTTCATAATCATAAATGTATTTCTAAAGAGTAGGCAAAATGTAGTTTAAAATATTGAGCACACTGAGAGCATTTTAACAATGTTAATTAATATTGATTTTTGGTTCCTAAAGTATATATGACTGCAAAACTTTAATTCCTTAACATGGTTCATTATTTTCATAACTATATAAAAATTATTCAATCCTGGGTTCCATCTAATCCTTCAAAGCACAAGTACTTTCAGCTACCACCATCAGGATTTTCTGACCACAGATGTTTTCACCCATGCTGTGAAAAACCTTGCTACATGATTTCTGAAGAATGAATGAAATGAAAATGATAAATACAGTCTGGCCTATGTGGATGAACCATATCATTCCTTGAAATTTATTTGGAGGTTGACACTTAGCTTTATCTTTAAAAGGCTTCTAAGTTATTGCCTTTCATATGCTGGACATAACATGAGATCTAGTTCTCTTGAATTCATTTCATGGCCTTTTCCTTCCTTATAGAGAATTCATAACTCATCTGGCTATACATTGTAGATGCTTACTGCCTTGGTCATGCACCCTCATGCCCCCCACCAACCCCAAATTATCTCAGAACCTTTAGTTGAAAGCAAATAATGGTTTGGTAGAGTTATGTACTAAGGGTACCCAGGATTTGTGTTAATGAGGACTGGTAAGACACTCAAAGACATTCAGACACAGACATGACTGTCATGAAGGAAAAAGTTTGTTCCACTCACAGGTCCCTAGAAACACAAGGCAAAGGATGCCATGCCAGGCCACGTGGGGGAGCACCAGCGTCAGTCAGGAGGTAGAGTAAGAGGAAAACATGGTCACAAGCTCATATTGTGGTTTCTATGGGAAGGAACTGGTGAGACAGGGTCAGCAAGTTTAGGATTAGGTAGTTTGAATAATTTCAATGGGGTCTGTGGCATAGCAGCTGTCCCTAGTTGTCTGGTACCTGGCTCTGGAGTAATTAGGGCAAGGGGAATAGTGGCCTGGAGTGCAAGACCCCAGTAAAAGAGGTGGCTGGAGGAACGGGCTCTGGATTGGTTGGTTTGCATATGAAAGGCACATTTTCCAAGTGAATTGTTTGCTGTCTCTAGGAATTGGCTAACCCCGGGAGGGTCAGTTTCTCCAGGGTCAGCAAGGCCACAAGATGTCAAAGCATGAGAATATAAAAAATAAAAGTCATGATTAATACAGGTTGGTGCCCGTGGTGAGAGAGATACCTCGCCTGTATGACTGATTTATCTGTCATTACATGCCCAGTCAGAACTCAGAGCCTGGCCCATAGGAACTGATAATAGATATATGGTGTATTCTAGGGCCTAGGCTGCACTACTTAGTAAGTTTTGCTTGCCTCTTGAAATTTATAAAAATATTTGGGAGGAAAATAAAAGATCAAGATAGAACCCTATTTTATTTATCTAATAATAACAGTAATCTGTAACACTTTTTTTGAGTGTAGCTCAGCTTCACTAATTCCCTACATATGTTTCCAATAATTGACGGACATGAATTTCAAATGGCACATAGAACTCAAGTGTCTCAGCCCTTTGATGAGCCCTAACCTCCTCCCCTGCCCTGCCTTGCTTTCTAAATCCATGAACTATTCCCTTTCAGCATCTGTGTATCTGTTTGTGCTCACTACTGTAGTGCTGAGGAGATCAAACACATCTGTCAGTCCAGCAGCAACCATTTATTGAGCACCTGGGGAGTACACAACCCACAGTGTGTATCTGAGTAGATAACAAAAACTAAGCTAAATTACTGTTGTTGAAATGAGTGGAAGCAACAGGCTCCTCTTTAAGGATGAGCAAATTCACGTTGTCCTTATTTGTTAAAGGCTATTTTGGGAATCAAAAGATGTTTTTCAAGCATTCTTCCTTAACTTTTTAAAAATAAGAGTATCTTGAAAGGAAATTGTGTGCATTCAATTTAAGTTTATTTCATATTATACCATTACGTTACGGGTTTATAAAAATTGCTTTACATTCTGTAAAACCCTTTGAAATTTTTTAATACAAAGTTTTCTTTTTTAAAAGGGAAAAATTACTGGAAGTTAATGCCAACATTTGAACCTTGATAATTATTTAATACACCCCTTTTATATGTTAAGGTCCAGGCAACCCTTGTCTTTATCAAGAAGGGCACTAAAGTTTGAGGTTTACTTTGAGAAGGAGTTTTGTTTGTTTTCTGATTACAGTGCTTAAACTCAGCTGGCTGGCATAAAAGTATGTTTTCTACATCAAATTTACTGGCACAGTAACTATTGTAACGAGTCCTGGGTCCCACATTTTTTTTATTGAAGTACAGTTGATTTATAATGTTGTGTTAATTTCTGCTGTGCAGCAAAGTTATTCAGTTATACATATATATACATTCTTTTTTAAATTTTCTTTTCCATTATGGTTTATCATACGATACTGAATATATTTCCCTGTGCTACACAGTAGGACCTTGTTGATCCATTCTATATATAATAGCTTACATCTGCTAACCCCAACCTCCCACTCTACCCCTCCCCCAACCCCCTCCCCCTTGGCAACCACCAGCCTGTTCCCTATGTATGTGAGTCTGTTTCTGTTTCGTAGATAAGTTCATTTGTGTCATATTTAGATTCCATATATAAGTAATATCCAATGGTGTTTGTCTTTTTCTTTCTGATTTACTTCACTTAGTATGATCATCTCTAGTTGCATCCATGTTGCTGCAAATGGCATTATTTCCTTCTTTTTTACAGCTGAGTAGTAGTCCATTGTATATATGTACCACATCTTCTTTATCCATTCCTCTGTTGATGGACATTTAGGTTGTTTCCATGTCTTGGCTATTATGAATAGTACTGCTATGAATATGGGGTACATGTATCTTTTTGGATTAGAGTTTTGTCTGGATATATGCTGGATATATATCCCACATTTTTAATCTCCATTGTTTGAGGGTGGCCTTTGAACTTACATTTTAGGACTGGGAAAAGCTGTATGGCATGGTCAAAAACTTTGAAACTAAATCAGGAAACCAGCATGTATAGATCTGCTTGCTCTGTCCTAACCCACAGTGTGGTCTGGGGCTGATCACTGAACCCCTTGGCATCTCTGAATGGAAGTGAGATCAATACATTACATGTAAGAAGCATCTTTTTTTTTTTTTTTTTTTTTTTTTGCGGTATGCGGGCCTCTCACTGTTGTGGCCTCTCCCGTTGCGGAGCACAGGCTCCGGACGCGCAGGCTCAGCGGTCTTGGCTCACGGGCCCAGCCGCTCCGCGGCATGTGGGATCTTCCTGGACGGGGACACGAACCCGTGTCCCCTGCATCGGCAGGCGGACTCTCAACCACTGCACCACCAGGGAAGCCCAGAAGCATCTTTTTTTTGTAGTTTATTCATTTTATGTAGTTCGGAAACCAGTCTTATCTAAATCATGATATATTTAACCTCAGTGAAGTCTTTCAGTCCATGCGTACCCTTAATATCTCATCTTATACCTATGTTAACGTTCTTACTTATAATCATTATTTTAAAACAAGAAGCAGCTATAGAGATAATTGAGTCCGGATCACTTCCCTCCTAGAATATAAGCTCAAGAAGTCATGATTAATGCCTGGCTTTTTGAAGGGATATATCCTAGTGGCTTAGCACAGCATCTGCTATATGATATGTGCTCAGCAAATGTGCTGCAATATATTAGTGGCTGTTTTAAAATCTCATCTAGGTATTTAGAACTTATGAATGCTACCTAATGATTTGTGAGGTAAAGCTAAAGAAGGGAAAATTTTAAGTCCTTATTATTACTCTCTAGTCCCCTATAGTGGGGGGATGTAGACATAGAGAAAAACAGGATTGATGAGTGTGTGTGTGTGTGTGTGTGTGTGTGTGTGTGTGTCTTTTGGAGGAGGGGCAGGAAAGAGATTTAGGTAGACGACACAGATACCTGTGACATTGACAAATGACTGACACAGAGAAAATATAATCATTTGCTATTTTTAAGAGCATATAGCTAAATTTAGTGAGTTATACACACAAATAAAAGGCCAATTTACTAATGGCTGAAGAAAACGGACTCTAAATCTCAAGGAAGGAAAGATAATTACCTTATTTTTATTTACGTTTTATTTGCTGTTTACTCTTATATGCTGTCTCTTGAGATACTTATTTTCTTTAGTCAACAAGTAAGGTTTCTACTGTGATATCAAAATGAAGCGTTTTTTAAGAACTTTGTGTGAAAAATGGTTTATCTCTGGGATGTTTCTCCCACCAGAAGTCTGATTGGTCACACTTACTTAATAGCAGCTGTTGGCTTCAGGAAATGTCAAGGAGACTAGAACACGGGGGCTGCTGATGTTGGGTAAGGGAGCAGGAGAGTGTGAGAAGAAAGGAATTGACTCTTTCCAATTTACTCTCAGAACAGGCTGAATCGAAGATGCAGTCATAGCCAGTTGTGTATGGATGTACACTGCACATCAGCCCATCCATGCTTAATGATTATGAGTCGCCTGTTTGTATCGTCCAAACTCAATACTCAGACTCCGAGTGTCTGCACAGTGCCAAAACACTGTGCACAAAGAGAAACATCGATTTCATCAGAACTGTCTCCTTTTCTATCTCAGTGATTCCCCAATATCTCTCCAGAACTGGGTGCATCAGAACCATGTGAGATGGTTATCAAAAATACAGAATTTGAGCCTTGTTACAAACCTCTTGAATCAGAGTCACCAGGTATGTGGCCTAGGAATATGTATTTTATTAATCTCCCTAGGCAATGCTGATTTGGACTAATAGCTCCCATCAACATATTACTGAGTGATATCATTGATTTTCTAATAATTTTTGGATCATTTATTGTTTTCAAGTCACATATAAAAAGTCAGAAGCCCTATTTTCCAGAAATTTATAAACCAGGAGATTGACATCCTAAAAATACAATGTAGTGACATGAAAAGAGAACAGGATCTGGTTTAGTAGACTTCAGTTCTAGTGGGGTCTTTGCTTCGTTACTAACACTGTGACTTTTGGCCAGAATAGACCGAATATGAAACTACTGATATTTGCATTTTTTTGACCCACAAAAATGGTGATTTTATATGCTTCAGCCCAATGATTTAACTCTGAGCATTGTTTCCTGTGTTTTAAATGGTATCATATTATTATCAGAAGACTATTTTTAGGATTAAATGAGCTTTTATACGTAATACCACTCTAAAATTATAATGTGAGCTGTTCTTTCATCTCCTTTAGAGACCACACTACTAGTAAATGCTAGTCGTTATGTTTGGGCATTGTACACCATTGGATTATGCTCTGCAGTACTTCTTGTTGTGTATACACATAAAATCTGCTCCACACTTTGGGAAATTTAATGATGACTGTTAAGTCCATGCCATCATATGAGAGTTCTCACAAAGAGCTGTGGCTTCTTGTATACCTTGGCTAGAATGGCTTCTTGTAGTTGTTGCCTTTCTATATGTCCTTATGCCATTCCTTCAGCCCTGGCTCCCTCCATTTTCTTGACTGAGAAGGCCACAGAGCAACTGCTTAGTTATGTTGCTATCACTCATTGTTAGCTTCATCCAAGGAAGAGATGTTCAATTCCAGGAAGAGCTCTCCAATATTAGCATGCTGGCCAAACTCCAGGACTTCAGGATGGTGATTCCAACCAGCTACTTAAACTAAAAGGGGGATTCATTGCCATAACTAACCGAATTGCTGCCAATAATCATTGAGCAGTTATTGATATGAAAGTGGTGTTATTTGAAAGAAGTGAAAAATGTTCTGATCTTCAAAAATGTGAAGATTATAGGGACTTCCCTGGCGGTCCAGTGGTTATGACTCCGCGCTTCCACTGCAGGGGGCATGGGTTCGATCACTGGTGGGGGAACTAAGATCCCGCATGCCACATGGCGAGGCCAAAAAAAAACCTGTGAATAGTATAACTTTCCAAGAAAAGATTGGTGGACGAGTTTTCAATACCCAGAAAACCTTAGGAAATGATCTTGGCAGAGATGAATTGTGGATACTGTGACAGGGAATTGGTGCTTTGGGGGGAGCCAAAATTAGTTCGCCAAGAACAAGTTGAAGGTTTTATCAATTGAACTTTCTTTTTCTAGGTAACTTTGACTTGTAACTTAAGACATTTAATGATGTCTCTCATAATGTCCTTCTGAAAAAGCTTGGAAAATAAGTGTTTGTGATTGAACAGGTGGAATCATAGCCAACTGAGAATTGTGCTAAATGAGAGTGTTGTTCAGAAGAGATCCTAAGTGGTCTCTGTGCAGTGATGTGCTGGAGCCATGCCAGCTCTTGAGAGCTTATTGTACACATCTCTTCCTAATGCCTCATTTGGTGATATTACATCAGTAGGTTGAAATCGGCCATGGTCGGACTATTCATACCAAGGAAATTGGTCAACAGTACAATCTGGGTTTTATTTTTCTCTAGAGATCAGTTGTTAAACATTTACCAGCACACCATTGGGCCTGTTTTTTCCCCAGTTTTGAATTTTAAGTCACAAAAAAAATACTGCATTTATGAGTCAATGTGCTAGAGTTAGGGGAGAAAAGGATGTCACTTGCCCTACGCTGAGGTAGCTTCTTGTCTAGTATGAGAGAAAGACATTTGGCATGCAAAGCCCTACATATCATACTCCCTTGATTTCTCCTTTGCTTTCTTCTTTGCTCTCACCTTGTACAAATTTCTCTACTCAAATGCTATGTTCTTAGCCTCACAGGTATTTTTGCTATTCCTTAAACACCCCAAGCTCATTCTTGCCTCAAGCTTTTGCACCTGCTATTCTATCAGGACTTCCCATCCTCCAGAACTTTGCATCCCTCCTCTGTCCAGGTTCAAATACCACTTCTTCAGAAATGCCTTCTCCGACTACCTCCAGACTAAAGTAAACAGCTCGCTCTGCCTCTCAGTCACTCTTTTTTTTTTTTACAAAATCCAGGTTTTTACTTTAAATAAACTGTTACACTTAGAATAGTTTTGATTTACAGAAAATTTCTAAAGATAGTTCAAAGTTTCTATTATATCCCCTGTCCAGTTTTCCCTATTATTAACATCTTGTGTTACTGTGATGCATTTCTTAACAACAGAAGAGCCAACATTAGTATTTTACTATTAACTGAATTCCACATTGTATTTGGATTTCCCTTTTTTTTTTTAGCTAATGTCCTTTTCTGTTCCATGATCACACCAGGATACCGCATTATGTTTAATCAACATGTTTCCTTAGCCCCCTCTAGTCTATGATAATTTCTCAAATTTTCCTTATTTTCGATGACCTTGACAGTTTTGAGAAGTACTGGTTGAGGCATTTTGTAGAATGTCCTGCAACTGAAGTTTTTATGAAGTTTTTCTTATGGTTAGAACTGAGGTTATGGGTTTTGGAGAGGAAGACCACAGAAGTGAAGTGT
The DNA here is from genome assembly GCF_059928025.1 of Delphinapterus leucas. Lineage (NCBI taxonomy): Eukaryota > Metazoa > Chordata > Mammalia > Artiodactyla > Monodontidae > Delphinapterus > Delphinapterus leucas. The sequence continues at coordinate 102,252,376 of NC_143150.1, read as the reverse complement.
CATTCTCATTAGATTATATCAAGGGTATGTGCTATCAACATGAGTTATCACTGATGATACTAACCTTGGTCAGCTGGCTGAGCCGACAGTGTTTATCAGGTTTCTCCACTCTCTTACTCTTCCCTGCCCCACCCTTTCCATTAGAATTCTCTTTGGAAGAAAGGCATTAAAGGCAGTCCACACTTGGGGGGCGGGTGGGGAGTTAACCTCCATTTCCAGGAGGGGAGAGTATCTACATAAATTATTCTTCTGTACCAGAGATTTGTCCACCCTCCCCCATTTATTTATTTATTCAATTATTTATTTATATTGAGCACTTACTAGCACACCACCATGTCTGTGTTTTTATATGGACTCATGGATATTTATTTAATATTTTGAGTTATAATCCATCACTTTTTATTGTTGTTGTTGCTCAAATTGTTCCAGCTTTGGCCAATGGTAACTCTTTCAGATTGGCTCTTAAGCCCCTTTGATATAACTTCATCTTTTTTGTTTTTTGAATACTTCCTTACTTTCTGGTACTATAAGATGCTCCAATCTCATCTTACACATTCTCTGCCCCAATGTTTCTCCAAGAAACCCCAGTTCCTTTAATTGGAGAATCGTATTAGAAATCATGATCTGAGCACTGAATGTGCTTGTTGCTATAGAGGTATGCTTACTTATAAACCCTCTAAGTGAACAGAGGTAGAAAATATATGTATGCATATTAAGCCATGTACACACGCTTATCTAAATTTTTTATCTATCCATCTGCATTATAATAAGCTGAAGATGAGTTTATACTGATGTCTCCAACTCTAATCCAGTATCAGAGGGTTTATTCTACCTCCTTGTTTATCTATAACCTCCTACTCCAACAGTGAGAAACCTGACTCCCACCATCTGCTATCCATTTACTTGTTTGTTCAGTCCCAGTGTACATGTGTAGCAACTACAGAATTGTTAACCTGTACTCCCATGAGAAAAAATTTACCAAAACTAGATTACAGTGTTCATATTCATTTTCTCTTGCCTTTAGTCTTACAGTTTCCAGTCAAAAGACCATTTTCCAAAATCAGAACAGTTTTAAAGCATCATAATATTCATCATCATCTGGAATTGTCATATTTATTTATATGTTGTTGGTTTTCCCGTATATATATATATATATATATATTATAAGCTCCAGAAGAGCAGAAGAACTTGGTCTGTCCATCTTGCAAAACATTCTTAACCTCAGCCAGCACATCAAAAATAATGCCAAGCATAGTTATTATTTATTACATGCAAGGACGAAGTCATTCACAGCACAGCATATTTTTATCACTTGATCCTATTCACTTGGCCAAATGTAATTAGGTACTAGGTGAACGATACATTCCTTGAAAACATGGAAAAATGTTTGATAAATAAAATACCAGTGAATTAATTTGCACTGAGAAATAAGGCTGCTAACAGACATGAGTACTCATACCAAAAGATCTGTTTCTTTGTTCTCTGTAGGAAAGTACTATCTGAACCATACTTACTGAGCAAAATCAAATGAAGGTAATGCTAACCACCAAGGGACTGAGCTGTGGGGCAGAACCCTGGGGCCTTGGTCACCCAATCCTCTATAAATTACAGTTAATTCAAACAGGTTATTGAAGGGAGCCTGCCCGTTCACGTAGATATGCTCCAACCTCATTCAGCTCTCCTCAGAGAGTGAGGATCCCTTTATTCCAGATGGATCCATATTCTGGTTTCACAAAATAAGGTTAAATCAATACTTTTACATTGTTACCGATAAGACCTATGACTCTGGACTAATGATGAACACTTAATAACTACATTCTAGACAATTACTAAAAAAAACAGTCTTATCCTCACCACCAGTCATAATTTGTTACCAGATCAATTAATAAAAATAATACTTCATGAGTGTTGTTGTTTGAACATGTGGTACATATTCTTTTCCAGATATTTTTTGATGAATTATTAGATTGTCATAACAGAAAATGTGATAACTAGATCACATTATATCACCTCCCTCCCTGCTACTCACACATACAGAAATGTTTTACCATCAGCCTTATTTAAGGACAGCCTGAGAAGCAACCTTGCTAATCTGTGTGGTACTGTTGCAGGAATAAACAAATTTATGAAGTTTAATAGAACTGAAAATTTCTTGTTTGATGAAATTGACATTTCAAATTGGGTGGCAGGGATGGGGCAAAAATAAAGGGGTATTTTTCATCTTTTAAAGTATATAGCTTCATGTTATTTGCTTATTTTTAGTAAAAAAATTTGCTAAGTCAATCACAGACTCCCAATTCATCCCACCACCACCCCCCGCTTTCCCCGTTTGTTCTCTACATCTGTGTCTCTGTTTCCGCCTTGCAAACCAGTTCATCTGTACCATGTTGCTAGATTCCACATATATGTGTTAATATACGATATTTGTTTTTCTCCTTCTGACTTACTTCCCTCTGTATGACAGTGTCTATGTCCATCCACGTCTCTACAAATGACCCAATTTCATTCCTTTTCATGGCTGGGTAATATTCCATCGCATATATGTACCACATCTTCTTTATCCATCCGTCTGTCGATGGGCATTTAGGTTGCTTCCATGACCTGGCTATTGTAAATAGTGCTTCAGTGAACATTAGGGTGCATGTGTCTTTTTGAATTATGGTTTTCTCTGGGTATATACCCCATAGAGGGATTGCTGGGTCATATGGTAATTCTATTTTTAGATTTTTAAGGAGCCTCCATACTGTTCTCCATAGTGGCTGTATCAATTTACATTCCCACCAACAGTGCAAGAGGGTTCCCTTTTCTCCACACCCTCTCCAGCATTTGTTGTTTGTACATTTTCTGATGATGCCCATTCTGATTGGTGTGAGATGATACCTCACTGTAGTTTTGATTTGCATTTGTCTAATAATTAGTGATGTTGAGCAGCTCTTCATGTGCCTCTTGGCCATCTGTATGTCTTCTTTGGAGAAATGTCTATTTAGGTCTTCTGTCCATTTTTGGATTGGGTTGTTTGTTTTTTTAATATTGAGCTGCATGACCTGTTTATATATTTTGGAGATTAATCCTTTGTCAGTTGATTCGTTTGCAAATATTTTCTTCCATTCTGAGGGTTATCTTTTCATCTTGTTTATAGTTTCCTTTGCTGTGCAGAAAGCTTTTAAGTTTCATTAGGTCCCATTTGTTTGTTTTTGTTTTCATTTCCATTACTCTAGGAAGTGGGTCAAAAAAGACCTTGCTGTGATTTATGTCAAAGAGTGTTCTGCCTATGTTTTCCTTTAAGACTTTTATAGTGTCCAGTCTTACATTTAGGTCTTTAATCCATTTTGAGTTTATTTTTGTGTATGATGTTAGGGAGTGTTCTAATTTCATTCTTTTACATGTAGCTGTCCAGTTTTCTCAGCACCACTTATTAAAGAGACTGTCTTTTCTCCATTGTGTATCCTTGTCTACTTTGTCATAGCTTAGTTGACCATAGGTGCATGGGTTTATCTCCGGGCTTTCTATCCTGTTCCATTGATCTATATTTCTGTTTTTGTGCCAGTACCATATTGTCTTGATTACTGTAGCTTTGTAGTATAGGCTGAAGTCAGGGAGTCTGATTCCTCCAGCTCCATTTTTTCCCGCAAGATTGCTTTGGCTATTTGGGGTCTTTTGTGTCTCCATACAAATTTTAAGATTTTTGTTCTAGTTCTGTAATAAATGCCATTGGTAATTTGATAGGGATTGCATTGAATCTGTAGATTGCTTTGGGTAGTATACTCATTTTCACAATATTGATTCTTCCAATCCAAGAACATGGTATATCTCTCCATCTGTTTGTGTCATCTTTGACTTCTTTCAGCAGTGTCTTACAGTTTTCTGGGTACAAGTATTTTACCTCCTTAGGTAGGTTTATTCCTAGGTATTTTATTCTTTTTGTTGCAATGGTGAATGGGATTGTTTCCTTAATTTCTCTTTCTGATCTTTTGTTGTTAGGGTATAAGAATGTAAGAGATTTCAGTGCATTAATTTGTATCCTGCAACTTTACCAAATTCACTGATTAGCTCTAGTAGTTTTCTGGTGGCATCTTTAGGATTCTCTATGCATAGTATCATGTCATCTGCAAACAGTGACAGTTTTACTTCTTATTTTCCAATTTGTATTCCTTTTATTTCTTTTTCTTCTCTGCTTGGAGTTGCTAGGACTTCCAAAACTATGTTGAATACTAGTGGTGAGAGTGGACATCCTTGTCTTGTTCCTGATCTAGGAGGAAATGCTTTCAGTTTTTCACCATTGAGAATGATGTTTGCTGTGGATTTGTCATATATGGCCTCTATTATGTTGAGGTAGGTTCCCTCTGTGCCCACTTTCTGGAGAGTTTTTATCATAAATTGTTGTTGAATTTTGTCAAAAGCTTTTTCTGCATCTATTGAGATGATCATATGGTTTTTATTCTTTAATTTGTTAATATGGTGTATCACATTGATTGATTTGCGTATTTTGAAGAATCCTTTCATCCCTGGAATAAATCCCACTTGATCGTGGTGTATGATCCATTTAATGTGCTGTTGGATTATGTTTGCTAGTATTTTGTTGAGGATTTTTGTATCTATGTTCATCAGTGATATTGGTCTGTAATTTTCCTTTTTTTTAGTATCTTTGTCTGGTTTTGGTATCAGGGTGATGGTGGTCTCATAGAATGAGTTTGGGAGTGTTCCTTCCTCTGCAATTTTTTGGAAGAGTTTGAGAAGGATAGGTGTTAGCTCTTCTGTAAATGTTTGATAGAATTCACCTGTGAAGCCATCTGGTCCTGGACTTCTGTTTGTTGGAAGATATTTAATCACAGTTTCAATTTCAGTGCTTGTGATTGGTCTGTTCATATTTTCAATTTCTTCCCAGTTCAGTCTTGGAAGGTTATATCTTTTGAAGAATTTGTCCATTTCTTCCAGGTTGTCCATTTTATTGGCATAGAATTGCTTGTAGTAGTCTCTTAGGATGCTTTGTATTTCTGTGGTGTCCATTGTAACTTCTCCTTTTTCATTTCTCATTTCATTGATTTGAGTCCTCTCCCTCTTTTTCTTGATGAGTCTGGCTAAAGGTTTATCAATTTTGTTTATCTTCTCAAAGAACCAGCTTTTCATTTTATTGATCTTTGCTATTGTTTTATTTGTTTTTATTTCATTTATTTCTGCTCTGATCTTTGAAGAGAAAGAGAAAGGACCCGAGAAAATATTTGAAGAGATTATATTTGAAAACTTTCCTGACGTGGGAAAGGAAATAGCCACCCAAGTGCAGCAAGTGCAGGGAGTCCCAGGCAGGATAAACCCAAGGAGAAACACACTGAGACACATAGTAATCAAATTGACAAAAATTACAGGCAAAGAAAAATTATTAAAAGCAACAAGGGGAAAATGACAAATAATATACAAGGGAACTCCCATAAGGTTAACAGCTGATTTCTCAGCAGAAACTCTACAAGCCAGAAGGGAGTGGCATGATATATTTGAAGTGATGAAAGGGAAGAACCTACAACCAAGATTACTCTGCCTGGCAAGGATCTCATTCAGATTCGATGGAGAAATCAAAAGCTTTACAGACAAGCAAAAGCTAACAGAATTCAGCAGCACCAAACCAGCTCTACAACAAATGCTAAAGGAACTTCTCTAAGTGGGAAACACAAGAGAAGAGAAGGACCTACAAAAACAAACCCAAAACAATTAAGAAAATGGTAATAGAAACATGCATATTGATAATTACCTTAAAAGTGAATGGATTAAATGCTCCAACCAAAAGACACAGGCTTGCTGAATGTATACAAAAACAAGACCCGTATATATACTGTCTACAAGAGACCCACTACAGACCTAGGGACACATACAGACTGAAAATGAGGGGATGGAAAAAGATATTCCATGCAAATGGAAATCAAAAGAAAGCTTGAGTAGCAATACTCATATCAGATAAAATAGACTTTAAAATAAAGAATGTTAAAGAGACAAGGAAGGACACTACATAATGATCAAGGGATTAATCCAAGAAGAAGATATAACAATTATAAATATATATGCATCCAATGTAGGAGCACCTCAGTACATAAGGCAAATGCTAACAGCTATAAAAGAGGAAATCGACAGTAACACAATAATAGTGGGGGACTTTAACACCTCACTTACGCCAATGGACAGATCATCCAAACAGAATATTAATAAGGAAACACAAGCTTTAAATGACACAATAGACCAGATAGGTTTAATTGATATTTTTAGGACATTCCATCTGATAACAGCAGACTTTCTTCTCAAGTGCACATGGAACATTCTGCAGGATAGATCACATCCTGGGTCACAAATCAAGTGTCAGTAAATGTAAGAAAATTGAAATCATATCAAGCATCTTTTCCGACCACAACACTATGAGATTAGAAATAAATTACAGGGAAAAAAACGTAAAAAGCACAAATACTTGGCGGGTAAACAATATGTTACTAAATAACCAAGAGATCACTGAAGAAATCAAAGAGGAAATCAAAAAATACCTAGAGACAAGTGACAATGAAAGCACAACGATCCAAAACCTATAGGATGCAGCAAAAGCAGTTCTAAGGGGGAAGTTTATAGCAATACAGTTGTACCTCAAGAAACAGGAAAAATCTCAAATAAACAATCTAACTTTACACCTAAAGGAAGTAGAGAAAGAAGAACAAACAAAACCCAAAGTTAGTAGAAGGAAAGAAACCACATATCTTGCTTTTTGATGTTGGTTCTTATTTGTTTCAGATGACTGTATGTCCCTCTCTAGGACCCCCATACTCTAGTGGGGTGCTCTCCACTGAGCCTTTATCTACCGACAGGTTGACATCACCACATAGCATGCAACCTGCTGCCCTAGAACTGCATGTCTAGTTGTCATTGCATTCTGTCTCTAAAGTAATGCATCATTGCTGAATTCTGCCTTTATTTCTTTTTTCTTTTAAAGATTTTTGTTTTGATATGGCCCATTTTTTAAAGTCTTTATTGAATTTGTTACAATTTATGTTTTGTTTTTTTGGCTGCAAGGCATGTGGGATCTTAGCTCCCCAACCAGGGGTCGAACCCACACCCCCTGCATTGGAAGGCCAAGTCTTAACCACTGGGCCACCAGGGAAATCCCTGCCTTTATTTCTTTATGCTTAAGGGGACAATGTATTATGCTCAGATTAATTAATAACAACTTGCACTCTTTGTTGCTGGGTATAGTCTAAAATTTTAAGGCTTCTCTGGATCTAACAGGTACTTTGAGTAGGGCTTATGGACATTTGTAATCATCCTAGTTCCCTTAGTTAACTCAGCAAAGTGGAACACAGTCTCCAGTGTGTCTTATTGCCTTTATGCATCAGTCAATAGCAGCACCTCATATACCATTTCATGTTTTATTCAGTTGGTGATCTATCTGGCTGAGTAGGGTTAAATCAAAAGACCAATTTATTCATGACATGGTTCCAAATATTGAAAGGTTTGTTTTTTCTGTAGGCACATGAGAATCAAAGGATTGGCTTTTATGACTCTTGCCCCTATATATCATGCTTCCTAGAAATTACTGCCTGGAACAGTACTCCCTGCCCTTTGAAATGTAAAACCTTGAAAACATTCCATAGTACAATCTTGCCATTAGTCAAGGCAAGACTCAGTGTATTTCTACAGTTAGAGAAGTAATGAGAATTATGGAAATTATAATACTTACAGTATTTTTATTAAGTGGTATCTATGATAGAATATAGTGACTATTTTGCAGGGTTTTTGCGTATGCATGTAAATAGGTTTAATGAAAATGGAGCACATTTGCTAAATCAGTACTACTCTATGGCATGTGTGTATAAATCAGTCATTTCCAAATGCATGTAACTTGATCCCTTAACTGATATTAAGATGATTATTCTATTTGTTACTCTACAATTTAATGCCTTATTTGAAACAAGAGTGATTTTTAACCTTTGAGCTACAAAATTTTAAATCCAGTTGGCGTCCTACAGTATGGAATTTAATTTACTTTACCTAAATTAATACGTCCAATTTGAAAGACAACTCAATGTTTTTTGCTCAGCACAGCTGTATTAAATTTCCAACAGAGAAGAAACTTCCCACTGTGTTTAAACTTTGAATGTATTTACAGAGGATTAAAAATACCAGCACTTTACAGTCACATGCTGGAGAAAATTGCCTTTGAAATAATTCATGAAGTAGGAAAAATGGAATTTTAGTAATGTAGAATATAAACCAGTTTTGGTTAAGATTTAAGTATTTGTATGACATTAAGGGATATTTAGTGTGTAAATATGTTTAATAGTATATTCTGTGTTATGTTAGCATTTTTTATTACAGACCCCAGAGCATTTTAAATAGACTTATTAAAATCTTCACTTCGGGCTTCCCTGGTGGTGCAGTGGTTGAGAGTCTGCCTGCTAATGCAGGGGACACGGGTTCGTGCCCCGGTCCGGGAAGATCCCACATGCCGCGGAGCGGCTGGGCCCATGAGCCATGGCCGCTGAGCCTGCGCGTCCGGAGCCTGTGCTCCGCAACGGGAGAGGCCACAACAGTGAGAGGCCCGCGTACCACAAAAAAACAAACAAACAAACAAAAAAACTTCACTTCTCTGCTCTGGTTAGGGAAATGCTTACATCTTATGCTTGGCCTTTTCATCGTAGTTCTAAAATAGTCACGATAGAGAATTATAGAGTAAGCAAATCAGATAGTAGATTGGAAAAATGGAATCATTCATTGTGATGACTATAGGCAAAGTTTCTTAAAATAAATCCAAAATACACATATAAAACATATATTACCACCATCTGTTGTGCTTATTGACATTAAAAGAGAGAGTAAATCTCTTGGAATGTAAAAGTTTTGTATAGTGCTGTCTCTTTCAGAGTTTATGCATCAAGTGTTCCTCCAGCAACAGAAAAAATCAGAGGACCCCAGCTCACCCTGAACACTCAAACCCATATGACATGTCAAGATGCATAATGTCAGAAACCCTAGAGCTCTTCTGGTTGCTGTTTTGCTATCACAGATTTACAGCATCATTACAATTTCTTTATCAGTCAGTTCTCCTGAACTAACAGGTTGGTTTATTTTTTACTTCCTCTGTAAACTACAATTGACTTAGTTTTCCCTAGGCATCCATCTTCCTGAGAGGTAACCGTGACTGGTTACAGAAGACCTAGGTAATTGTATTCTAAATTGGATTATGACACTAAGTGGCAGCCTTGCAAGTCCAGCATTGTCTTTAGCAAGTGTTTTCTAAATCTTAGGCTATGAAGCATCAACCTAATGAAGGCAGTTTACAGTTATTCCTTACCCCACCCATGTAAGACTTTAGACTCTTAAACTTACTTCCCAGTGGTACAAGGAAAGTAGAGCATAGGGGAGCTCTAGAGAAATAGTGCCCATTTCTGGCTAGGAAATGATGGAAGGGGGAGGAAAAGGAGGGAGAGAGGGAAAGAAGGAAGCAGTCGCCAGTTTCTCAGCTTGTGGCTACAGGTATAGGAAGGACGTACTTTTGATAAATAAGGGTAACATTAATGGCTGAGAAGGAGGTGGTTGCTTTTACTATCCACTGAGAGAGCTAGGGAAAGCTCACTTCTCCCTTCACTTCACTCTCACTTCACTCTCCCACCAACCCTGAACAAGACTTGAGGAAGTTGGCCTATAATGGGATCTGACAGAAGGAAGACCTACAGTTTTCCTTTCCTGAACCAACCCCAATTCCCATATGTCACAGGCATTGGGTTGAGAACTGGCTGGCCTGATGAGGGGCTCACTGTAGCTGCTGAGCCAGCAGATGTGATGGGGCAATAAGTTGCAGTCAGTAACCTGCTGCCAGTGGAGAGCAAGTTGAGGTTCAATTGTTCTGACCAAGTTAAAAGAGACCAGATCACTAATTGAACCAATCATGAATTTCAGCCATACTGTTAGCAAGGCTAACCACACCGATGTTTACAACAAATCTTGTTACAGAGGCCGGAGGAATAGAGAGCGTCACACTTGAGGACCTTTTTCATGTCAGGAAGATCCTTAAAACCCTTCTGTCCATATTCCCTGATACCACCTTAGGGAGAGAAGTAGGGAAGGCCTTAGGGAGGCTCTCTGAAAAATTAAATATTTTACTCTAAATCTGATAACCTGCATTTTAAAAGATGCCCCTCAATATTATTTCATCAGAATAAGTTTAAACTATTATAGATTGGATATTTAATATTTATTCTCCATTGATGAGTTGGTGGTTGAGGGTAGTATCTGGATGACAAAATAAATGAATTTCATTTAATTTATTTTACTTTGTAAGAGAGGAGAGAAAGTGATCCCTTCAGCTCCCCCCTTTGGCCAGGGAAACCCCATCTCTTCCCTACCATGTCAGTGGAGAAAGAAAGGAAACACTACAGTGTCCTTTTGTTTCTGACATACTCTCTGAATCTGAATTTATGTGCAAAGTCTACTCATCTTGAGATCAAAGAACTTGATGTAAGCTCCATGTTTAAAATAAACATTAGTCTTCAATCAGTAGAGTCTACTGAGTGCAAGGAACTGTGCTTGGAGCTATAAGTAGTAAGTGCTCAATACAAACTCTCATCATCATAGCGAATCTGTCCTCTCTTTATGTTCCCTGACCATAGTCTCTCACAGTCTAAACCAATTCTTCACCATTGTTGGGAGTTCTTTCCACATCTTTTAATCTATCAGCTGCTTTCTGGTTTCACTTGTGCCCTCACAGCTTGTACTTATGATTAATTGTGCTAATGATGAAGGTGCTAACTTTTGTACCCTATGTTAATACCCTCCAGCAAGGCACCACTAGGAATATCTATAGTCAACAAAGTTAAATTTATTTTTGCAGCCAAGGAGACTAAACCATGAAGAACAGTGGGACATTCCAATAAGAAGGAGTTGGGGAATGTTCTCGGGTTTGGGTTTATGCTAATCAATTTTAAGGAGGTTCCAAGGAAGTGAATGTCTGTTTTGGAGTACATGTTGCAGAAAGTGAAAGTTTTTTCCAGGTGACAGAAGGAACTGAGCAGGGCTAGAATAGTCACTGGGCAGTAGGTAGTGATCACTCAAGTCAGCAGAGAAGGGGGAATTATTGGTCATTTTTGTGGTTGCCCAGGGACTTTGTTTTTTGTTGTTGCTGTTTAAATTTCTGTTGCAGCATGATCAGAGTAGTCTTGCTTTTATCACTATCACCGAGAAAATCCTTGTCGGATGTTGATGTTCTGTGAGATTATGTTCAGCAAGAATCTACTATAGCCTATCTGATAGCAACAAGGGCGACTACCAGTTGTCAGTGCTCAGGCTCTTATTTTCTTTCTCACATAGAAACTTCACTCTGAGCCACTGGGTCAGCCTTGCCAGTTACCAAGCTTTTGCTGTCAAGAGTTGATCTGAAGAAAATTATGATCATTTGCTTTGAAAATCCACTACAAATTAATGTTTTCTAATCCCAAGTGCTCCTTCACTGCTCCTCAACAATAAAAAAATATACTTCTTGTTGAATTTCTATTATAATGACCATAGAAGCCATTTCAAACTCTTCATGCACTCCTCAAGGGTATAATTTAATCACAGCATCTCTTACTCTTGATAAATGACTATATCTACAAAATAGCTGAAAGACTGAGTCCATATAATTAGAAAATCCACTTTCTAATCACCTCCCCTCCTCACTACCTCTAAGAGCCTCTGTGAATGTCAGCCCTCCCCCTCCTTGCAGAGAAGGATTCCCACTTCCCCATCAAAGCTACTAGTATTTCTGATTCCATGAACTCTAACCACCTCTATGATATTGTCCAGTTAGTCCTTTCTTCTCTGTCTACCATCTTTCATTTTTATCTTCATGTACTCAGTGACGACTTCCCCTTATTTACATATATTCTAATATTTTTCCAAATTAGGAATAAGCTAACCTATTCCTCCTTGAGCTCTCATTTCTTTTTTTTTTTTTTGTGGTACACGGGCCTCTCACTGTTGTGGCCTCTCCCGTTGCGGAGCACAGGCTCCGGATGCGCAGGCTCAGCGGCCATGGCTCACGGGCCCAGCCGCTCTGTGGCATGTGGGATCTTCCCGGACCTGGGCACGAACCCGTGTCCCCCGCATCAGCAGGCAGACTCTCAACCACTGCGCCACCAGGGAAGCCTGAGCTCTCATTTCTTAACACACTCATTTACTGTTATTGCCTTCATTTATTTTCTCTTTTTATCTCAAAAACTGAAAAAAATAATAAAATTACAGAGACAACACCATGATTTTACCACCAAGAATTAACAAGTATTCATGTTCTTTATGTTAAAAGTTGTTTAATAACAAAATTACTACTGGAATTGCCACTTTGTTGTCTTGTAGACAGAATTGCCCTTGTTACAAGTCAGTATGTCAGATAAAAGCAACCAAGTTCTTTTCTGTAATTTCTGTTTCTCTTTTAAATTAATTTGATCTCCAAGTCACTATTTTCTGAAATTCTGTTGTTCTCACTTTTGTTTTTATCTTCCCAAGACCAGTTCATTAAGTCCTAATGAATTTTTCCTTCTCACAGATTTCACAGTGGCATTATTTTTTCTTTGCCATTGTCACCATCAATCAAAGCCCAAACCTTATCATTTCATGCAGAAGGTATTTCAATATTTTTCTCATTGGCCTCCAGAGTCTCCTATTTCCAACTCATTTTTTATACTTCCATTTATCTTCTGGAATACCTCAATGAAAGTGTCCATTAGTTGTTTTTTAAAAATCAAATATTCATAAAATGTGCCCATATTCTTTCACTTGACTGTCAAAATTCTCGGAAAGAGAATTCCTTCCTGCTACTCTGGTGCAAGAGTCCTTTGATCCAGCTATACTCAAATATTTACCATTCTGTGATGACACATTGTTCTTACTGAACTCATTTCTGTTACCATGTTATTTACCTTGCATAGAATTCATTCTTCATCATTCCTTTATTAAAATCTACCCATCCTTAAGGCTAGTTGGCCTCCTCCACTTTGATGTTCCTGATCACTCCAGATCTTGTTAATATATGACTTTGTGCCATTTTATGGGTCCTGTCATATACTGTCACATAGAAACAATCCTGTTTCTTTCTGATCTAAATGTTGGAGGAGACTGATTTTTGTGGTAAAAATTACCTTAAAGTCTTCATTCTCCCAGGTTTTCCAGTTAACACTCATAATTCCTTGGCTCAAAATGATGCCTTTCATTTTCTCATCTAAACTTGCCATTGATATCACACTCACTCAGGTGACTCAATATTTTGGATATTTTGGTTCTCTAATTATGTAAAAAATGAGGTATATATGATTTTGCTTCTTACACGACTAGAAAAAATCATTGTTTCAACCATTTAGAATTTTTGTCTCAAAACATTTTTGATGTTGGAAGATAATACAAGAGAGTCAGGGAATCTTCAATTGTAGAGTGGATCCCATCTCTCTCAGTGTATGGATGGTGCTAAGGACCAATAAATTAAAAATGTCTTCTTGCTGGTCAGTCATCATAAGTTAGCAGCCAACATTGGAAACTTTGAAGAACTATCTCTCTAGCATAGCCTAGAGCTTGTATAGCTATAATAAAAATAAAAGCAGTGTGTGTTTAAATATCTAAGCAATACATTCATCAAGAAAGCTTGGTAAGTTCCTTCTAAGAAAGGTACTGCTTAGCCACAAATCTCTGCTAAGTGGTGATCTTCTTTGATGTTGATATTTCATTTTGTATTTGAATGTACAGTCCCAAGAATATGAGTTCCCATGCAACGTTAGATCCTCAACACAAAGAATTGTTGCTATTTCTGCTGGCCGTATCCCAGCTCCTTTAGTAATTTTCTCCACAGAACCATAATGAATAATAAAGTGTGTTCTCTGTGCTACTTGGCTTGTACATATCTCCACCCACCTATCTTCTGTTCCGAACCCCCCCCCAAAAAAATCCCCAAAAACAAAAAACTCTACATACACTTTAAAATACCTGATAGTAGATTTTATTTAGAATTCCATACCAGGATGTTAACATTTTTATTATTTGTCAGTAATATGCGTCATTGCCAAAATTGGCCTTTCTCCTAAAACTAGTCAGAAAATCACTTTCCCTTTGTAAATTAATTTGCATCACTATAAATATTACTTATCACTTGAGATAAAATTGTTCAAACATTGTGGATTTGTATTGTTGCAGTTATCCTCATTTTGAGTACCTTAGTATTCAAAAAGAAAACAGTGTACTCTCTCTGACAGGTCAGTGTATAAAATGGGAAGCTATTTACCATGAGTCAGGGAGTTTGAGACACCTATGTGTGCAGAAAATAGATAATACTCAGTAGTTCAAAGATTGGAGCCACCTGTCAAGGTCAGCATTGAGAGAGAAGCATTAGGAACACTAGGTCTTCACAGAATAGAGTGAAGTGTGGAGAAAGAAATTAGTGCTATTTCCCTAAATAGCATTTAGGAACAGTAGAGAACTTACAGGGCCAGAAACTATGAAAAACATCTTGGGGTAACCCTTGCAGAGATAGAAAGCTTCCAGTTCATAGGATAGTAATATTAGAAAAGGTTTCAAAAGAAACATAGATTCCTAAATAAGCACTGCTCATTTGTCACCTAAGGTATGGTACCCTACCCAATTACTTATCTTTTGTTCCCTTACCAATAATAATTTTAACTCTCTTGTATTAAGTTGAATGATGAGAGGGTGAAACTCATGGCAAACATTATAATACATTCCCTTGCTAAAGTTAAGCAAATCTCTGACTCCCAAGGACGAATTAGGACCCAAATCAGCCCAGTTAGTCAGATTTTCTTTATACTCATAGCTGTTTGACAGAGAACAGATTGTAATGTATGTGTTTGTGGGAATGAGTTCATCTTCACGTTGTGGATGGCATAAGCCTTGTCTCCTGGGAATCTGACACTACTGCATTTGTTGGCCTGGGGGAAACACACACCAGGGTAAGCAAACTTTCTTGTGGATGCCTTCATTTTCGACTATGATACCATGCCAATTCAGTTCAACCACTAGTCTTAGAGATTGGCAGGAAACCACGTTCCTTTGCATAGGTTCATTCATAGTTTCTATCTAATTATCTAAGTTTCAAAAGGAAGTGTTACTCACATAAGAGATATGGAAGGTAGAATAATGGAAATCACTCAATCAAAACAGCAAAAAGAAAAACAAATTTAAAAATGAGAATAGCTTAAGAAATCTCTGGGGTAACATCAAGCTACTAACATTTGCATTATAGGGGTCCCAGAAGTAGAATAGAGAGAAAAGGGGGTAGGAAATGTATCTGATGGAAGTATGGCTGAAAACATATCAATCCTGAAGGAGGAAACAGATATCCAAGTACAGGAAGCACAGAGTCTCGAACAAGATGAACCCAAAGAGACCCACACCAAGTCATATCATAATTAATATAGCAAAAGTTAAAGAGAGAATTCTAAAGGCAGCAAGAGACCAACAAAAAGTCACATACAAGGGAACCCCTCCCTAAGGCTGTCAGCTGAATTTTCAGCAGAAACGTTGCAGACCAGAAGGGAGTGGCATGATATATTTAAAGTGCTGAAAGAAAAACCCTACATCTTAGGATACTCAACTGAGCAAGGTTATCTTTCAGAATCGAAGGAGAGATAAAGAGCTTCTCCGAAAAGCAAAAACTAAGAGTTCATCAATTCTAAACCGACCTTACAGGAAGTGTTAAAGGATCTTCCGTAAGTGAAAAAGAAAAGGCTACAACAAGAAATAGGAAATTATAAGAAGGGAAAAATCCCACTGGTAAATGCAAATATATAGTAAAGGCTGTGAATCAACCACTTAAATAAGCTAGTATGAAGGTTAAAAGACAAAAATTGTAAAATCAACTATAACTACAATAAAGAGTTAAGGGATAGACATGAAGATGTAAAATATGACATCAAAAATACAGAATGTGGGGAGAGGGAGTAAAAAATGTAGAGCTTTTAGAATTTGTTTGAACTGAAATGATTATCAGCTTGAAACAAGGGGATATAGTTATAGGTCAACATATATGAACTACATGGTAACCACAGGTCAAAAACTTGAGGGTTTTTTCCCCCTTCCTTAAGCGAAGTAAACCATCAACAAAATGAAAAGGCAACCTACTGAATGGGAGAAGATATTTGCACATATCTTCTGATATGTCTATTAAGGGATTAATATCCAAAATATATAAATAGTTCATACAACTGAATATCAAAAAAATCAAAGAAGACAATTAAAAATGGGCAGAAGACCTGAGTAGACATTTTTCCAAAGAGGACCTTCAGATGGCCAACAGGCATGTGAAAACATGCTCAACATCACTAAGCATCAAGGTAATGCTAATCAAAACCACAATGAGAACCTCACACCTGTCAGGATGACTGACCTCAGAAAGAGAAGAAATAATTAATGTTGGCAAGGATGCGGAGAAAAGGGAACCCTAGTGCACTGTTGGTGGGAATGTAAATTGGTGCAGCCACTATGGGAAACCATATGGAGGTTCCTCAAAAATTTAAAAATAGGACTACCATATGACCCAGCAATTTCACCCTTGGGTATATATCCAAAGCAAATTAAAACACTAATTCAAAAAGATACATGCACCCCTATGTTCATAGCAGTACTATTCACAATAGTCAAGACATGGAAACAACCTAAATGTCCATCAAGAGGTGAATGGATAAAGAAGATGTGGTGCATGTGTACAATGGAATACTACTCAGCCATAAAAAAGAATGAAATAATGCCCTTTGCAGCAACATGGATGGACCTAGAGATGATCATACTAAGTGAAGTAAGTCAGACAGAGAAAGACAAATAATGTATGTTTTCACTTATATGTGGAATCTAAAAAATAAAACAAACAAATGACTATGACAAAACAGAAACAGACTCGGAGGTGCAAAGAACAGACTAGTGGTTACTAGTGGGGAGAGAGGTGGTAGGAGGAGCAAGAATAGGGTAAGTGGACTAAAAGGTACAAACTGTGGTATAAAATAAATAAGATGTAATGTATAGCACAAGGAAAATAACCAATATATTATAATTTTAAATGGAATGTAATCTATAAAAATATCGAATCACTATTATGTATACCTGAAACTAATATATCATTGTAAATCAACTATACTTCAATTAAAAAAAAGGCTGTGTTACTTTAATATGTTTTTACCAACCCAATTTCATATTGGTAATTTTCCAATTTAACTTTACAGATGTTCTCAGTCCTTAACCTAGATACAAAATACAGAATATTAACACAACTTCAAACTTCTAAGGCAATTTCATTAACTCTGCACCAGAAACATTAAAGAATTAATACCTACATAGGAACTAGAAATATGACACTCTCTCTTTCAGAATTATTAATAGCCCAAGGCTTATATACCCATGGATGAATAAATATTCAATTGAAATAGCACAAAACACCACTGTTATAGTAACCCAGTGTCATTATGCGGACATACATTGTGAACATGTTTATTGTCTTGGTTTCAATGACTTGCCATACACATCTATCCCAAAAGCGTCCCTTCCAAGATTGTCCTCAAATTAACATGATTGAAATTCTTGAAAATGCTGAAAATTACAAAATCAATAATCATTTATTCTGTTGATCAATAAATGTGGGCGTTTTGTGACACGAATGGGTCATCAGGGGCAGTGTGGATAGGGAGAGGGAGAAAAAAAGCTTATAATCAGCAAATAAAGAAAACATGTAAGTTCAAGGTTTTAGTTACTTTAATGGATATAGTCATAATTTATTTTCTCCTCTCAAACATTTTGTGCTTCATTATGTAAACGGAAATTAATACAGTTATATAAGAGAATACCAATCTCATCCTTCCTAACCAGGGTCAGACACACAAGTTCTCAATCCCTTAGATGGTAATGCTCTGAAGGTTTTTTCACGTTTAAAAAATCCAGAAACTGGTAGAGAAAGTGAAAATGATTTAGATTAGATGAATCTTTTATTGCCTCTGTGGGAGGGAAACACAAATGACTCAACTATTTTAATAAGATTTAAGATTCATTTAAAGAATCTTCATGATTCATC
Source organism: Delphinapterus leucas (assembly GCF_059928025.1). Taxonomy (NCBI): domain Eukaryota; kingdom Metazoa; phylum Chordata; class Mammalia; order Artiodactyla; family Monodontidae; genus Delphinapterus; species Delphinapterus leucas. Next base: position 102,234,321 of record NC_143150.1, on the reverse strand, counting down.
CACATTTAGTTTTTCTATCACAAAACCACTTATAATACTGTTCCCCAAAGAAGAGACAGAAATGATAATGAGGATCCCAGCATATAAATATAATGACTGGGAAGATTATTTTTAAAAAAGTTAACCAAGACATGGATTTCAGACAGTAAATACTAGTCTTGGATTGTTATATATATTTTTGTAAAGATTTTCATTTTATGGCAATAGCATATGTTGCTTAGCTGGAATTAAATTCATTTCTCAACTTTCAAGATGGTAAGTTACCTCTGAAATAACCCACAGCCTCTTAAAAATAGAACCATTGTAAAATTTTTAAAGTTGAGAAGTGAAAGTATTTTTTTCTCTAGTTCAGTAAGTTGATGAAAACTATACTCTTTTTTTCCATTTGTTTTCTTTTTCTTTTTTTTTTGGTTATGTTATTGGACCAGAAACACTGATTCATTAGCCATTGATGATTGTAGTGCCTGCAAAGTGCCTCACTTAAACAGTTTGTCTCAATATATTTATTTACAAGTGGGAAATATGATATGTAAGTGAGATGCTCTGTCACTGTTGCTTATGAGAGATCTTGACGGACAAGGTCAGTTCCTCCTGAATGCAAAAATCCAACAGTGGAAACTCCTGCTCAGGGACACTTCTTGTTTACCCAGCATCATCTTTGCTCTTTCAAAAGACACTGCTGAAAATGACTGACCCCCACACACTCCTCAAAATTTCTGTTTTAACTACACAAACAGACAAAAATGGTGAGGAGTTTTTGACAGAGAAAACATTGGAAATTATTTTACTTCCAGCAAACTTACAAGATAACTGAGTATAGTTTTGAGTAGGCTGGATTTTTTATAATTCTATTTTTCCGACTTATGCAGTACCTTTACTATCAGTTTGGACATTTCTCAAAAGAAATTTTCCCAAATGTGGCATAGCAACAGTGAGTGTGTAAATAAGCAGGAAAGAAAAGAATTGGTATGTTTGGCCCAGGCTGGATCTGTATCTCCCACCTCTTCAAGTTCTTTTGATATCCATCAAAACAAAAAATTGCAAAGGAGCACAGCAAAACTGGCATTTGGAAATGTGTCTGTCCAATGAAATATGGACCAGAAATGCCAGGTTATATTGGTTTTGTCTACGTTCTTCCTCCCATTATTCTGTCTTGCTCTTCTGACCCATTCTTATCTTCTGCCTACTATGTCTCACATCTGTAATCAGGTTCCTTTTGAAATCCTCCTGTCCCTTCACCGCCTCTTCTCAATTTTATTATTTCTCATATTCTGCCCAGTTCCTAACCCAGATTCTTGCTCCTCATCTCTTTGCCTGGACAACACAGAGATGAGTGATTGCACTCTGGTTGTTGTTCTGTTTTCAATTTTCTAGTTCAAAGAATTCACAATTCTGATCCAACCCCTGAGACAGGGAGCCTGCTTGGAGTCTTGTGGTCTGAGGACCAGCAGCTTTGACATCTCTTGGGAGATTTTTAGGGATGCAGAATCTCCGTCCTCACTGCAGACCTACAGAATCAGAATCTGTTTATCTGCATTTTAAGAAAATCTCCATGGTAATTTTGTATGTACATTAAAGCATGGGAAGCACTTGGCTAGATCACTGGTCCCAAACTAATTTTTTTTTTTTTGCGGTACGCAGGCCTCTCACTGTCGCGGCCTCTCCTGTTGCGGAGCACAGGCTCAGCGGCCATGGCTCACGGGCCCACCCGCTCCGTGGCATGTGGGATCTTCCCAGACCGGGGCACGAACCCGTGTCCCCTGCATCGGCAGGCGGAGTCTTCAACCACTGCGCCACCAGGGAAGCCCCCAAACTAATTTTTAACAGCAAATGCTTCTCAGTAAATTAAGTGCTTGGCACATTTACCCCAAAATACTGTAGTCTCCCCCTTATTTGCAGTTTCGCTTTCTACAGTTTCAATTTCCTGTGGTCAACCTCTGTCAGAAAATATTAAATGGAAAATTCCAGAAATAAACAATTCATAAAGTTTATTTTTTTTATTGGGGTATAGTTGTTTTACAACGTTGTGTTAGTTTCGACTGTACAGCGAAGTGGAGTTCCCTGTGCTATACAGCAGGTTCTCATTAGTTATCTATTTTATAAATATTAGTGTATATATGTGAATCCCAATCTCCCAATTCATCCCACCACCTCCACCCCCCACCCCCCGCTTTCCCCCCTTGGTGTCCATACGTTTGTTCTCTACATCTGTGTCTCTATTTCTGCCTTGCAAACCAGTTCATCTGTATCATTTTTCTAGATTCCACGTAAAGTTTAAATTGTGTGCCACTCTGAGTAGTTTGATGAAATCTCTTACCATCCCGCTCCATCCCCCTCAGGATGTGAATCATCCCTTTGTCCAGAGAATCCTGCCTGTTAGTCATTTAATAGATTTCTCAGTTATCAGATTGACTGTCCCGGGATCACAGTGCTTGTGTTCAAGTCACCCTTATTTTCCTTAATAATGGCCCCAAAGCACAAGAGAAGTGATGCTGGTAATTCAGATATATCAAAGAGTAGCCATAAAGTGCTTCCTTTAAGTGAAAAGGTGAAAGTTGTCGACTTAATAAGGAAAGAAGAAAAATCGTGTGCTGAAGTTGCTAAGATCTAGGTATATCTTCTATCCATGAATATCTTCTATCCATGAAATTGTGAAGAAGGAAAAAGAAATTCGTGCTGGTTCTGCTGCCACACCTCAAACTGCAAAAGTTAGGGCCATAGTGTGTGATAAGTAATTAGTTAAGATGGAAAAGGCATTAGATTTGTACAATAAGATACTTCGAGAGAGAGAGAGACAACATTCACATAACTTTTATTACAGTGTATTGTTAAAATTGTTCTATTATTAGTTATTATTGTTATCTCTTACTGTGCCTAATTTATATATTAGACTTTGTCATAGGTATGTAGTATGTTTAGGAAAAAAAAACTATATATAGGATTCAGTACTATCCATGGTTTCAGGCATCCATTGGAGGTCTTGGAATGTGTCTCCCGAGGATAAGGGGGGACTACTGTGTGACTATAGCTGACTGTCATGGTGAGAGTTTTGACTGAGGCACCAGGATACAATAGATATATTCCAAAGTGTGCTTGCTGTACTAAATTCGAATTTTCAAAAAAAAGTTGTTAATTTTTCAAATCTTAAAATCCTTTAGGAGTTGAGCAGATTTTGAAGAATGGATTTGTGAGATTTCTTTGGAGGAAGCTGTTACCTTTCTGTGGTCTCACCCTTTACCCCATACCAATCCCAAGGTGGGGATGGCTGGATTCCACCTCAAGCTTAAAGAGAAGTGTTTTAAGGGAGCAAAGACTCTCATATATGTTCCTTGAGGTTGTCAAGTGACAGTAGACTGTAATGTCACTACTGACTAGGAAGCCGTGAAGGCAGGTCAGGTAGGAAGGTGAGCTCTTTCTTTGGTGGCAAAGCAAAGGAAAAGTGACTACATTGGAATCAGCCTGCACTCTAAGAGTTTGACAAGGGGAAAGAATGTGTGAGTGTTTTCCACAGTTTACAAGCAAGAGAGAGCTGGAGCCATCCTGACTCTTGCCCAAGAAACCCAACTGGGAGAGTAAGGGGACTACCAAATGTGGATTCTAAGAGTCCACCAGAAACATCTGTTGATTACTCAAAGCTTAGTTTATCAGACTCACTGCCGTAAGAGAGAACACCTGCAAATCAAGCAAAGCTAACTTTATTAGACTCATTTTAGAATTTGACAGAGTCTTAGTTGTGTCTCAGAACAGGAGAAGTCAGGAGAGAATATTTATAGGCGTTTAGTTTAGAGTCTGGGATGGTGATTTTAAGGCTGATCCTGTGAAGTGGGGAACTGTTTAAGTTTGGGCATAGTTTATGGTATAAAGGCTTTGGATTATCTTAGTTGATTTAGTCTTATATTCCAGAAGAAACCATTTTCTGGAGCAAGTTGGTATGTTATTTTTGCTTATTCTCAGTATGTGGTCCTTTATGACCACATTGTCAAGGGCTGGGAGTAGGTGGGAATAGGAAGTTACTGATAATATGTATGGGATTCCTTCTGGGGTGATGTAAATGTTCTGAAATTAGATTGTGGTGATGGTTGGATGACTGTGAATGTAGTAAAAACCACCGAATTATACACTTTAACAGGGTGAATTTTATACGTGAATTGTATTTCAATAAAGCTGTTGCTGTATATATATTTGACAGATTAAATGTGAGGAATGTGTCTATGTCTTTAAATATCTGTAAGGTAGAGACTGTTGAGTCACTGGTCATCTCTGAAAATTAACACCTCTCTTTTGTTTAAAAAAAGAAAACATAGTAGCTTTAATTTCAGCTATGCGTTTTTGTGCTTTACTAGGAGTTAACCAGTGAACCTCTGTGAGGGAACAAAAGATTTCTGTGAAAGACATTGAAATTCCACTGAAACTCTTCCTTTGGGAGATCTTTAAATAATTTAGAAAATCAAAGTCTAGTTTTCAAGGTGACTAGATCTCAGAGTTTTTATACACGACACATCTTTTTCAGTAACAAAACTTCCTAGATATGGGAACAAAATCCCTCAGATTTTTTTGTATTATACTCTCTACAAAGCATTAGTTATTTTCAACAGTAACCATTGTCTTGTTCTTTATAAAAACCCACTTAATATTAAAGTGACCGATTATATGTGTTTGCGTGTCTTTAAATGCCTGCGAGGTAGCAACTACTGACAGTCATTGGTCATCCCTGAAAAGGTCAGCAAATTAATCATTTTGTAAAAGAAAAAGTTGATATCTCTGATTTCAACTACTTTTTTGGTGCTTTGCAAGGAGCTAGCCAGTGAATCTCCATGGAGAACAAAAGTTATTTTGCTTATACCCCATTCCAATAAACAAGGTTGTGAAGATTCTATGATTTAAGATGGTAAAATCACATGTCTGAGTACGTTTAAGCCACCATATGTTGCAATATGTCAAAAGCAAAGGAACTAGTAAAGTCACAGCTGTGGACCAGCTTCAGGTTTTCCTCAGGACACAGTGTGACACTTGAACATCTGGCAGACAAACCAAGTGTGAAAGTCATATATCAATCATTAGCAAACCTCATTGTTTTCCATTTTTAGATAGAACACTATTGCTGGAAGGTCTAACACTTTCCTCCAGCACACCGTAGGGTCACCTGGAATACCTCCAAAAGATATGTTCTGAACTTTGGTGACAAGGGACCCGAAGCAAGCCTAGGTAGGAGGCAGAGAAGTTAAGGAGGCCAACACCATGAGCCTGCCAGATCCCTGGTGCCAGGCCTCTACCTTTACCCAGTTTTCATATTCCCAAGAACTGCCTTGATCAATGTCTATTGGGCATCTCACTATAGAGCCCTGGCTCTGAACAGTTAGTGGACCCCGTTTCCATACAAGGAATCTCATCAACGTCCGAGGCTGGCTGATGCATCTGTACTGCAACATTGGTTTTCCTCAGCAGAACTTCAACAACTCCTAACAGACTAAACATGATCACATGAAATGAAAACAGAGCACAACCAAGAGAACTTCTCCGAAGGTTACACAATTGTGCATTTTACACATTGTAAATTAATCCCACAAGTGATTAAAGTCGGGGATTGATCTCTGTGGAGTGCCTAATTCAATGCCACCAGCACGAGGGTGCTTACTAAGTGGTTACTCGGTTTTGACACTTTAACACTAATGAGAACCAAAAAGTAAACAGTGAGATGTTACTGGACTACTTTTACAATGCCAGTCAGCAATGTTTAATGCATTCGCTAAGAAAATGAACTATACATCCCAGGGCTCCTTACACATTTATACCAACTTGCACACCTTGAGATCACTGTGTTATTCTATTATCCTGGTCATTCAGCTTTTCATAATGGAGTGAGTTTCCAGAGGAAATTTTTAACTACCTTATTCCACTTCACAAGTGATATCTTGCCTCTTCAAGAAATGCATATATGTTTATGTGTGTGTGTGTGTGTGTGTGTGTGTATCCCTAAACTGATACACTGTAGTGCAGAATTTCTCGACCTCAGTGGATTATTGACATCTAGTGCCAGATAATTCTTTGTTTTTGGGAGGGAGGTCTATTCTGTGCAATGTAGGATGTTTCCCTGATAACAGTATATCTGGCCTCTACCCTCTAGATGCCACTTACACACACCCTCCCAAGTTGTGACAACCAAAATACCAAATGTCCCTGGGGAAGTAAAATTGCCCACAGTTGAGAACTACTGATACAGAGCTGTAGAGCTGTAGAGCATGCCCACACAATTAATCACCAAAACAAAGAAAAAAATGAATGCATAAATTAGCAAAAATAATTATTACTTATTTTTGCTATATAAGTACTTCCTTGACAGATTTGAAATTTACCCTGGTTGTGAGTATATTTTGGAGTTGACTTGCAAGGCTATATGGAGCACTTTGTCAGTTATTCACTGTTGATTGGCTTCTTCTCTCTCCCCTCTTCACTTCCAAGGTCTTTATAATGGGACTGATTGGTTGCACCGTGTACTTGACACAGAACGATTGCCAAGGGAACAGAACCTCCTAGAGCAGTGAGTCTCAAACTTTAACGTGCATAAATATCACCTGGAAAATCTTGTTAAAAGGCAGGTTTTGATTCTCAATGTTTGCGGTGAGGTCCAAGATTCTTCATTTCTAACAAGTCCCAAGTGATGGTCCCAGAACCACATTGACAGTTGCGGGGTCCGAGCATGCTAGCAGTAGAACTGGGCATGCCTTTATAATCATCGATATGCCCCCAAGAAAGCAGTTTTCTTTGTTGTTTTTGAAAGAGAAATTCCTCACTTGCTTCCATTCTATGCATCAAAGAAAATGTAGTGATACAGAGAGGGCTGAAAGGGACAGTGATTCCCACTCTTGGCTGCACATTAAAATCTCCTGGGGACTTCTAAAATTCCCAGTGTCCAGACCACTTCCCAGAGCAATTAAATCAGAATCTCAGGGGGTGGGACCCAGACATCTATTTATTTTAAAGCCCTGAAGGTGATTCTAATGAGCACTCAAGTTTGAGGATCTCTGTGCAGTTCCTTGCTACACAAATCATGGTTCAGGGATCAGCTGCAGAGGCATCACCTCTTTGTCAGAAGTGAAAAATATCAAGCCGCAGTCCAGACCCACTGAATCAAAATCTGCATTTTAGGAAGATCCCAAGTGATTCCTACGTACACTATAGCATAAAAAAGCATTGTTAGACTCTTAAAATGAGTTTTTAAGTCTCTAGTCTAGATGACTTTCACTTTAGAAAGTTCTTGCAGAAGAACTACCTTAGCCATGTTTAACATGTCATGGGAATGAGAGAGATGTCAGAACACTAGTTCCTAAAGGGAAATGGTAGAATTTGGCTTCTAACGATAAGTAACTTTGGTTTCTATGTACGAATCATCTCCAGAATAGATTATCAGGCCTATGGTTTGTGAACACAAGAACAAGAAAAAGCATCAATGGTCACCAGGAACCTTTCGGCTTTATTAAGAAAAAGTCACACCACCAAACTGACTTCATGCCTTTTGTTCACAAAAGTCCAAAAAAGTAGGTTAGGAAAATGTTGCCACAGATCTCTATGGTTTTAAGTTGCAGCTAAGTCTTTTCCAAGGCCAATCCAGAAAATTTAGAAAAATGTAGCATAAGAGAAAATATATTTTCTGTTGAATCATTATTTCCAAGAAGTATTAACAGGTAAATAGGCAGCTACAGTGTGTGGGGGCGGGGGGCGGGGAGGAGAGAAAGAGAACTGGTTAAAGACAAAGGGCATGTGTGAGTTTTTTATATGCAGACCACTAGAGCTTAGGGCATAACTAATAGTTTGGATGATAACTTTTAGCATTTACATTCAAAAGATCTATTGTATGATAAGGAAGAATTACCTTAAAATTCATGTGCAAAAACCCAAACCAAACCAACCAACCTATAAAATAAACAAAACCCCGAGTTCAGTTGCCTAAGAGCTCAATATAAATCAAGCATAATTTTGCAACTGAGAAACTCTTAGACTGCTGTAATAGTAATATAGAAGATAAATTAGGTAAGCTTTGTTGAGTCTATCCTGGCATTAGAATTAGGATAGTGATTCGCTAGCAAACCATTGAAAGGAGTTTTATTTCTGTTGCCCAAATTGTGTTTCTTTTTTTTTTCTCAGTGTACAGGAGTTCATAGTTCATATATTTCTGCCATTATTGAGTCAAAAGACATCATTACATATAATTTGATGTCCATAAAAATATTATTAAAATATTGTGCAGATTTTTTTCAGAAAAGGCACGATACAGATCCTGAAATGTGAGCCTAAGTGTATATTTTCTTACTCATCTTGAACTCAATACCTTATTCATGCTTAAAAATATATGTAAAAAATATGAATTTCCTTATTTTCTGATGAGTGAAAGAAAACTATTACTCTCATTAGAAAAAATAATTCCATTACAGAAGAAAATAACCATTAAACCAAGGAAATCAATTGTATTTTAGAAACGATATGAAGTTGGAGGAAATGATTCAGCAGATGATAACACCATGAAACCCTGGACATCCTATTATGGGAACGAGCAAACAGCTATAGCTGCCACTCTTAACTATGTAAATTTGTGAGGAATTGTTGCATATCTGTTTTTGATGGTAGATAAATGTGTTTTTATTATTTTGTTGAGCTGGTTTCCTAATTTCCTAACCACAGGGTGATGATCACCAATGAGTAGTAGATGATATATACAAAAATGGAAACAACAGAAGTCAGATACGAAAAGGATGCAGGATAGGAGAATTGGAGGGTGAGGGTCCTAAACTAATAATAATATTATTATTAAAAATAATATCTTTATTTGTTTTGAGCAACTATTATTTGCAGACACAAAGCTGAGTGCTGCTTTCCTTTTGTATTTCGATAAGCATGATTTTAAATGTTGCCTATACTATTGTCCAAAAGCAAGTATTCTGTGTCTACAAGAGTATAAATTATCCTGGATGCTTTTACAGACAAAAAGAAGTCCAAAGCCTTCTTTTAGAACCTGTATTACAGACGGGTCTTTCTAATGTGGATAAAATGAAAAGAGAATAACCAACTACCCAGTGAAATGTCTAAAAGTTAAATTTGCAAATCATTTTTGTAAATGATTATAAGAACTGATTATAAAATTTACATTTGATTAAAATTAACTATAAATCACAGGGCTTGGGAGAAATTATCTGTATATATGTAACCGATGAAGAACAGGAAAAGACGTTCCCATCCATGTGACTTTGTTGTGTTCACTAATGTGCAGCGTGAGGCAGCCTAGTAAGGTACAAGGATCACTGAACTAAAAGTCAATATTCCTTGCTCTCTACTGGATGTTTGAATTTGGGGAAGTTATTTTTCCTCTTTGAACCTTAGTTTTGTCATTCATAAAATAAAAGAGTTCAAATAAATGATGTTTGAGGTCTCTTTTAGCTCCAAAATGCTACAACTTAATAACTAAATGTATTTTTATTCTATGCATTGCATTCAGATGTTACACATTTATTTTGAAATATTAATTTCTTTATTACAGAATTTTGGCCTACCCCAAGATGAGGGGAATTTTTTTGACTTTTTTTCTTTTAAAAAAATTTTATTTTATATTGGAGTATAGTTGATTAACAATGTTGTGATAGTTTCAGGTATACAGCAAAGTGATTCACTTATACATATACATGTGTCTATTCTTTTTCAAATTATTTTCCCCTTGAGGCTATTACAGAGTATTGAGCAGAGTTCCCCGTGCTATACAGTAGGTCCTTGTTGGTTAGCTATTTTAAATATAGCAGTGTGTAAATTTCAATTCCAAACTCTCAATTTTTCCCTCCCCCCCATCCCCCCTGGTAACCATAAGTTCATTCTCTAAGTCTGTGAGTCTGTTTCTGTTTTGTAAATAAGTTCATTTTTATCATTTTTTTAAAAATTAGATTCCACATGTGAGTGATATCATATGATATTTGTCTTTCTCTGACTTACTTCACTTAGTATAATAATCTTTAGGTCCATCCATGTTGCTGCAAATGGCATTACTTCATTCTTTTTAATGGCTGAGTAATATTCCATTGTATATATGTACCACATCTTCTTTATCCATTCATCTGTCAGTGGACACTTAGGTTGCTTCCATGCCTTGGCTATTGTAAACAGCGCTGCAAAGAACATTGGGGTGCATGTATCCTTTCGAACCATGGTTTTTCTGCCCAGGAGTGGGATTGCTGGATCATATGGTAGGTCTAATTTTAGTTTCTTAAGGAACCTCCATACTGTTCTCCATAGTGGCTGTACCAATTTACATTTCCACCAACAGTGTAGGAGGGTTCCCTTTTCTCCACACCCGCTCCAGCATTTATTGTTTGTAGACTTTTTGGATGATGGCCATTCTGACTGGTATGAGGTGATATCTTGTTGTAGCTTTGATTTGCATTTCTGTAATAATTAGCGATGTCGAGCATCTTTTCATGTGCCTCTTGGCCATCTGTATGTCTTCTTTTGGTGGAGTAGAAGAAGGGGAATTTAATTAATCAGTACTTTAAATTATTAACTTAATGATGAATAAAGGGAATGGATTCAATGCTTTTAGACTTGCTTTTCATGCAGTCCTGAAACTAGCAACAATAGGTACTCCTGAAGCAGACGGGAAGGGTCTACCTCTCTCATGATTTCCCTCCTTCTCTCTCTCTCTCTCTCCCTCTCTAACACACACACACACACACACACACACACACACACACACCTCTACCCTTATTCTCCTCGTCATCTTGATTATTTTCAGCAACCAGAAACCAGTCTCAGCGTATATACCAGTCACGACCTCGTATTACTTTCTATTTGTATGCCATTATGCTGCCCAGTAGTCAAAACAATGAAACAGGTCAGCAAGAATGTACTAAATGCCTGCTGTGAGCCCAACCTGTTTCAGATGATATGAAAGATAAATATTTCAACAATACTTCCTCTTCAGGAGATTATATATAACCTATGAGTTCTACAGATCTGAGCCCAAGGCTCTTCTTTATCTGTGACCCCACTACAACTCTCTTTAAGCATCTGGTGAACACAAGGGTGTCGATGTCTCTAAGGACTGTGGTAGACCTTGTTCACAGGGATTAAGTAATATTCTTAGTTCCATATGCCTCCTGCAGAGGCATCCAGTCACCATAAGCACCTTGTAGCCACATTGTATTTGATTACTGGCTTGAGATAGGGGGACAGATCAATATCTTATCACCTGAAGCTGAAAACTGAACAGGCTTAGCTTTCACCAGACGCAACAGTAGCTCGTGATTCAGCGTTCTAAATAAAGTCTATCACTCCTTGGAACATGTTCATACATAATAAAATCACCAGTTAGTGGTGTGTTTTCATTGATAAATGGAATAATACTCCTGCCTGACCTGGCAAGAGTATAGGTAGAAACGACTATTAGAATTCAGTAACTGGATTATTGGAGGTGGAGTGAGAGTAACAGAGGGATTCTGTATATTGGGAACAAACTTAAAGGCATCGTTTTTCCAGTTTCCCTGGTAGACGATTTTTATATAAGCCGATGAGGAAATTAGTGGATCACTCACATAACATGTCCATCTAACCTTAAATGAAATAGATTTCTTCCATCAGCATAGTAGAAAATGACAATTGTGGTTAATGAATTGTGACTCCACTTTGGAAATATTAATTTCACCTGCCTCCCAGCCACTAATTTAAATGTTTATCAATTAGTTATTATGTACCTTTAATTTTAGTCAGTGTGATTTACTCCACATATTCAAATTCAAAACAACCAATAAGTATTATTTGAGAATTATTTTAGTAACGTTTTAGGAAAAGTAATGGTTATTTTAGACATGATATATCGCTTATAATTTTGGTCTTTCAATTTATAATTGCATCTGGACAGGCACATAAAATATCTGACAGTAAAAATGAAACTTGTTAATGCAGTGTCATCAGTAATTTTTGTGAAAATAGCATTAGAGAGCAACAAAGCTAGACAGTAAGGTATTTTGCACTGTCACTTAATCCATTGAAACTGGATTTTGTTTCTATAACCTTGAGGAAATCTAAAAACTTAAGCATTCATCAAATAATACCTTCACTGCAGCCTTATTAAAGCCTCGTATATCAAAATATATGACAATCAATATTGTGAGTACCATTTTTGGTCATATTTTCAGGATTTTCCTAATTTTACTTACTTCATGCAAACGTTCGTGCACCGTTAGAGAGAAGTCCACTATCCTACATTCTTCTATTAAACATTACCTACCATAATGTTATCACTTAAAAAGATGTTATTCAACCCCAAATATTTTAACAACATAACTAGCTCTATTTTTGTTTCCTTAATAAGTTCTTTTTTCAAAAGAACTTTCTTTTATGTCCCTTAAATCACAAGCCATATAGCTCACAAAAAATCCAAACCTCAAGAAACAGTGATGTGTAAAGATGAATTTAACAGCAGATCATCCAAAACCTGCAGCACTGGATCAATGTACAGGGGATGATATCACTTGACCGCCTTCCAGTTTCCTTTTCATCATGACAGGAGCTTGGTAATTCTCTGCTAAAGTGTGCTGAGCCATGTTGACAAATATTATCATTGATGTTTCCATCTGGTTTATTGTGTAACATAAAGTTTCTTTCAAACTAAAAGCAAGACCCTCTTGGCTGCAGCTCTGGAATTAATGTTTTTCATCACAGAAGTATGTGGTCTGGCTTACGCTTCACACATTTACCAAAACTCTGTTACTTCTCAGGCTTGTGTAGGGCAAGGTTCATTATTTGGTTCATAGAATCCAAAGAGCTGGAAAGACCAAATGATCATTTGGTTCAATATTTCATCTCAAGCAGAAATCTATTATACAGCGAGAGCAGGAGGAAGATATAGGGGGAAGATATTTATTGCTGTTGTTGCTGTTGCATGAATTGAGTACCTGTAAGAGATGTTATATTGGGTGCTAGATGTGTGAGACAGATCCAGTTTCAAATCCCAGCTCTAGAATCTACTATCTCCATGATTTTTGTTGATTTCGTAGCTTTTCTAAGGAAAAGACTCAGTCTAACTCCTTCCTTTCAGGGTTATGAAGGATTAGCTGAGAACGAGTGTAACAGCACTGGGCACAGTTATTGGCCATGGTTATTGTTCAATAACTATTATCTGTGATGATAAGTATGATGATGGTGGTGCTGAAGACTGGTGTTGATTGTGTATTCAAGGAGCTTTAGAAACTTTCTTCATTTCTGAAATACTATGGCAGGTCGCCGTTAGCAGGTAAGAAAAGGGTGTTGTCAAGTAAAAGTATAAGGAGCCTCTGTCTAGTACAAATTATTGGGGTTCAGATAGTTTTTGTTGTGGTTACTAGAGAAGTTTTTTGGGGAAAAACTGTATTCTAGTTTAAATTGAGACCCTTTGAGTCTGCGCTTTGAAGAATTTGTCCCAGTGATCCATGGGGCCTGTTTGTCTCCATGACCAGGTTTATCAAAATTGATGTGTTGGAATCATGGCTAGAAGAGAAGGTGAAAGCACTCAAGAAGCTCCCTGCTTAGATTATTGGGGACACTGGGAGTTTTCTGCTGAGCAGTATGATAAAGGAGAAGGGGACCTAGATGATTCTTCAAAAGACTGGGCTGGAATCAAACCATCATGATGTACCCTTTAAATATCTTATTATTTTATTTGTCAGTTATACCACAATAAAGCTGAAAAAAATACGTGTTGAAGAAACGCTGTTAAAAAAGACTGGGCTGGAGCTCAAGCTTCATGATAAATCAACTGTGACAGCTTGATTAGTATTCTTAACATCCCTGAGCCTTAGTGTCTTTCATCTGCCAGGAGATATTCCCAATCTCCCTATTTAAATAAAATGACATATAAAGATGTGCTTAGGGACTTCCCTGGTGGTCCAGTGGTAAAGAATCCGCCTTACAATGCAGGGGATGTGGGTTCGATCCCTGGTCAGGGAACTAAGATCCCACAGGCCGCGGGGCAACTAAGACTGCATGCCACAACTACTGAGCTCGTGCGCCTCAACTAGAGAGCCTGTGTGCCACAAACTACAGAGCCCACACGCTCTGGAACCCGTGCACCACAACTACAGAGCCCACACGCCCTGGAGCCTGTGCGCCACAACTAGAGAAGAGAAAACCCACACACCACAACTAGAGAGAATCCCACATGCTGCAACGAAGAGCCTGCTTGCCTCAACGAAGATCCTGCGTGCCTCAACTGAGACCCGATGCAGCCAAAAATAAATATAATAAATAAATCTTTAAAAAAAAGAGATGTGCTTATAATCCACAAAACTCTAAGCAAACACAAAGTGGGGCTAACATTTGTGCTAGTGTTACTATATAACGAGAGGTAAATCAGGACACAATACAAGGAGAAAAGAGCTGAAGGATATGAGGGGAATCAGAAAAAAATTGTGATGCAGGAAAAGCTGTGCCTCAAAGAAGAAAACAAAAAACACTTCATGGGAGTTGCACGGTATTTAATGTAAAGTGATTCCTTACTCTGATTCTCCTGAGTGGACCCGGTTGGCTTATACCTACAGACTTGGAGCATAACCCAGGTCCTGAAGATAGACTTGCTCTAATCGTTGGCAATTTAAGATGCAACACTAGGTGGCCCCACATGAAGTTATATAATCACAGCTCTGTTAAATAAATAGTATTCAATGTAAACACGAAGCAAGATTAATGCAATGACAATTGATTAGTGCATAATCAGCCACTAGATGGAACCAGAGGGAAACTTAGGAGCAACAACACTCCCCTGAGGGCTGCCAAGTCCATAGGATCTATAGCTACTTACCAGGATATCTGGCCCAGGTTAACTTTGATTCATTAACTAATACTCTTTGGATCTGGCAGTTCAACCAGCTGTAAATCTACCTAATTATTTTTAGTCCATGTTTCTCCACTTTCTCCATAATGTTTCTGAAAGTTACATTTAATGACTCTTATTGAAATGAAGAAACACTACCAACAACATTCACTTAGAATACTAACATACAAATACTCACTAAGAAGGATATGAAATTCTTTTAGTCTTACTTGTTTTCAGTGAACCCACATTGTCTCCTTGTGGTCCCTACATTCATTCCATACAAGATTTGGCCAATTTCAAAATCTCTTATTTTAGATTGTTTCCAGGGATTTTCCCATTTCTCAAGACTTATAATAATAAATTTTTTCATTAGAATTCTAGAGATTACCATTTTTATTATGAGTATATTTGAATCTTCCTTTGAATTTTTTCTGTAATATCGATTAATTTGGGCAGGAAATGTACAAGAAATTACCATAATAAATATTTTAAATCATCCTCTATCTTTCCTACTCTCATGTTAAAATCAATTAAAATATTCTATTATTGAATTTAGGCTTAGAATATAGATGTGTTTGCTGGCCCTAGAAATTGTGAATGAGCATAGCATTATGAAATTTCATTAGTTTTATGAATGATCATTACTATTGTACCTCATGTAGACTCAACCACAAGTTCCTCTGAGCCTAACGGTAAGAAGGTACACTGGGGCTGTAATAGTAGGTACAGGAGAGTGAACAGGAAATGTGTGGTGTGCTTGCAGAAAATAATGTCCAAAAGATCATAGCATGCCCCAGCAGTGTTTAGTCCGATACAGTTCATGGATGTAACAAGAGTCTATGGGAAGAGGGCACATTTGTGGTCAGATATTTTTATTTGAACTAGGAACAGCAGATGAGAGCACAAAGATGGAGGTCTACATTCTGGGATAGAAGATGATAGGAGTTTGGTTGTTTTGCAGAAGTCAAGGCCCAAGTAAGGTTTTCTCATACTGCAGAAATTGGAGTGTTCTCTGTATACTAAGGCAGAAGACCTTTAGGAGAATGGATATAAGCATAAGGGACTAGGTGACAGTGTGTTAGTCATAAAGGTGCCAAAGCATACTAATATTCAGTGTTTAGACTTTCAAGTGACCCTTTCCTCCTCCCATATCCCCATCTTGGGATACCTCCATCCCAGATCCCTGAACCCATCTTCTTGGACACAATGGCCTACAGACACATGTTGACCCATGCTAGGTGTACACACCTGTGCTGAGAGGCTAGCCCCACATCTTTGCACAAACCCACATCTAGCTCTCACCAGATGCCTACAGATAAACTGGCCATATATAGGCCATTATACAAACAGTATGTACATAAATATGTATACCTACAGTCATGCCACACAGGCATGTTCATGCAAATACATACATATTTACAGTCACCACACATATCTACATCATACATTAATCATTTTGGCTTATAGCAGAAAACCTATTGGTGCTGGTGTGCATGAGGTTCCCATGTTCTGTTAGCCTTGCTTAGCTTTGGCTCAGCCATGAGCAACATGTCTCTGAAAGAAAAAAGATTTGCTCTACCTATAGGTGGGTGAGTCATTGTGAAACGTGATGATTTGAGGTAAATGCTGCCATTCCCTACATGCGAATAATCCCTATACTCTTGAAAAAGCTTTGGTTTATATTCTCTTATTATCCATTCTGTTTTCTAGAAACACACTAGTTAAATAATTATGTAATAAATTCAAGCAAAATGAAAACTTTCTTCATCCTAGAAATAGATTTATTTTGTGCTATTTTTAGGAAAATAGCTTGGTCGGTTGGGAATTGTAATGCCATCAGTGAAAATACGGTGGCTGGGGAGTTCCATTTTCAGTTATGGTAGCATAACTTACATCAGAAGAGCCCTTTCACTGAGAACAACTATAAAAGCTGGATAAAATACAAAGAACAGTTGTTTAAAGGCATCAGAAGGCAATAAAAGAAGTCAGGACTTGTGAACCAAAGTCCTGAGGATAATAAAATACATTGAGATGGACGTGACCTTTTCTGTTTCTCCCCCCTTAAATCAAATTGTTATGAATGTATAACTGAACCTTGCTGGGATTCTGATTGGTATTGAATAACATCATTAATAAACTTGACCTAATTGATATGTGCAGAATACTGAACCCCAGTACTATAAAATATACTCTTCTCAAGTGTACTTGGAAAGTTATCAGTATTAACCAATGGACCATGAAACAAGTTTCAATAAATTTCAAAGGAGATTATATTCTCTGAAGAAAGTAGAATTAAGCTAGAAATCTGCAACAAAAAGATAAACAGAAAAAGAACTCCCTTAATATTTGTTATTAATCTATATAGTTATAAATAAACCACTGATCAAAGAATCACAATGAAAAGTAGAAAATACTTGGAAATGAATGGTAACATATTTGGTATATCAAAATATGCAGGATGCAACTAAAGCCATTCATAGATAAAAAACTTAGACTCACATGCATGTATTAAAAAAGAATGCTGGAAATCAACACTCTATCTATCTGAAGCAGCTATAAGAACAGCAAATTAAATCCAAAGAAAGCAGAAGAAAAAATAATAATGATATATACAGAAGTCCAGTAAATAGAAGACAAACATAAAATTAATCAACAAAACCAAAAGTCAATTCTTGAAAATATCACAAAACTGATAAACCCCTGGATCAAGGAAATAATATAGAAGGCAAAAATAATATCAGAAATTTAAAAAGAGATGTTACTGTAGATGCTATACATGTTGAAAAATTATAGGAAGATATTACAAACAATGTTATGTCAGTAATTTCAAAATTTAAATGAAATAAATACCTTGAAAACATCATTTAACAAAACTGAGTAAGAGTAAATGGAAAATCAGAATTATTCTATATCTAATAAAGAATTTGAGTCTGTAATTCAAAACCTACTCTCATAGCAAACTCCAAGTCCACTGAATTCTTCTAAATACTTAAGGAACAAATAAAATGGCACTAATATTATACTCTCTTCCATTAAAAAAAAAAAAATTCCAAGGTTCTTCTACAAAGCTAACATAACCTACTGTCAGAATCTGACAAGGGCACTACAAAATGATAATTACTGCCCAAATTCATCCATTAGCAAGATGCATAAAAAATAATATATTATCAAATTCAGTGATATATGAAAAGTCAGAACCAATTGTGCCAGGAATGCAAATGTGGATTAACATTCAAAATTCAATTAATTTAATTCACCAAATTAGTAGATTAAAGAAAAAGCATATGGTCAAACTAAAAGGTGAAAAAGTATCATTTGATACCTTTAAAAACCAGTTAAATGTGCTTGAAAAAAGGAAATAAAAGAAAATGAAAAATTCTTAGAAAGCAAGGAATAGAAGGGGGTAGATGGGAATACTCTTAATCTGATAAAGAACATCTATAAAAACAAAACAAAACATGGAAAATCATATTTAATTATGATCCTTTTAAAACTTTCCTTCCATCTTCAGAAAAAATAAGGCTACTTGTAATTACCACTTTTATTTAACATTGTATTGGATGTCCTAGAAGGGCAATAAGGTGAGAAAAATATATTAAAAATACATGGACTGAGAAGAAACGAATAAACTTATAATTACTCACAGTTAGAGCAGGTTGTACACACAGAAAATGCAAGAAATCTATTAGAAAAAATTACTGGATGCAATTCAATATACAATAACCAATTGATTTCTATTTAGCAGCAACAAATAGTAAATTAAAATTTTAAAGTATTCATAATAGTTTAAAAATGCATCAACTACCTAATAATATTCTAACAAGACGTGTAAAATGTCTACTTTACAAACTACACAGTATTCCTAAAGAAATTCGAACAGTCTTAAAATATACTCATAGTTTGAAAGACTCCAGAATGAGCAAATTGAATCAGAATCCCAGCAATCAGTGGTGGGGGACCATATCTTAGTCTGTTTGGGCTGCTCTAACAGAATACCATAGACTGGTGGTTTATAAACAACAGACGTTTATTTCTCACGGTTCTGGAGGCTGAGAAATCCAAGATCAAGGTGCCTGCTTCCTGATTCATAGACTGCCTTCTCCCTCTGTCCTCACAAGGCAGAAGGGACAAGGGAGCTCTCTGAGGTCTCTTTCATAATGACATTAATTCTTCATTACCTAATCACTTCTAAAGGTCCTACTTCCAGATACCATCACATTAGGTATTAGGCTTCAACATATAAATTTGCCCTGGGGGGCTGGGGGCGGACACAAACATTCATTCCACAGCAAAGGGGCAGTGCAACAAGCTAATTCTAAAATTTGTGTGGAAATGCAAAGGATCAAGAGTAAGTGAGACAATCTTGACAAAGAATAACAGAGTTGGGAGATTTGAACTGCTTTTTAAAAGTAGCGTAATTAGCACAGTGGGATAGACAAATAGAGGACTGGAACAGAATATAGTTCAGAAATACCCTCATACATGTCCAGTCACCTGATTTGTGATAGAGATGACGTTGCATTGGATCATCTTGTTAATAAATTGTGTTGGGATAGATGGATATTGATGTGAATAAAATGAAAAAAAGAGAATCGTGACCTCTACCACATATCATTTGGACAATCTATTATAGATGGATTGTTTGTAGCCCTAAATATGAGAGGTACAATAATAAAACTCCCTGAAGATAACATCATATAATAAATTCATAAATTTGGCGGTAGGCAAAAATTTCTTAAACAGTATACAAAGAGCAGTAATCATAAGGAAAAGATTGATAAAATAGACTTAATTAAAATTAAAGCTTCTATCCATCAAAAGACATGTTTAAGAGAGTGAAAAGTCAAGTAAAAACGGCGAGAAAGTATTTTCCATATGCTGGTGGGAGTGTAAACTGGTACCACAGCTGCCTTGGAAATTATTTGGCATAATCTGTAAAGTTGGACTTTTATAACCCCATGTTACAACAGGTTTACCTCTAAATACTTACCCAGAAGAAATATGTATATGTCTTCAAACTGCATTCACAACAAAATCCATAGCAGTGTTATTAATAAAAGCATCAAGTGAAGAAACCCAAATGCTCATAAATAGAAGATAAATGCATTGGGTGTATTCATATGAATGGAGTAATACACAGCTACAAAGATGGATGGATCACTGCTTCTTGCAACATGAATGAGTGAATGAAGCCAGACTCAAAAGAGTACATGCTGCATGGATAAAATTATATAAATTACAAAAACATGCAAAACTAATTCATGATGAGAGAAGTCCAAACAGTGTTAACCTATGGAAAATTAAGACTGTGAAGAGGTTCATGGGACACTTCTGTGGTGCTGGTAAGGTTCTATATCTCTGTCTGGGTGGTTGTTTCTAGGTGTGCTTACTTGAAAAAAAATTGAGCTATGTATTTACAATATTATATCATTGTAATTTAATATAAAGTTTACTCAAACAACCAACAACAATACAACCCCCAAAGATGGCATTATCAGTATAAAATATATTAGAAAAATAAGTTTCCTGGTAACATTGCTCTCTTATATTAACTCTGAAAATCAAATGCTCCTCATTGGTTAAAACAGAGAGGGACTCCCACCTCTATGAAATACTACAATGGGATGATTATTTCAACAAAATTACACCTGAATAATATTATTCTCATATTTGCTTTATGAAGAAAATTATTTTACTTTCCTCTATTGTAGGAAGGTCAGGTCTAGGGCCCCAAAACTAGTATGGCTATCCCCCAGCAAGACCTTGTCATGAAAGTCAATGAATTCTGAAAAAGACATAAGTCTAATTGTGCCTTGGACACAATCTGATACAGGTCTTGCCCTATATACCATCCACCTTCGCCACTAACCTATTGAAAATGCAACCTGGATGTCAAATCTAATGACCTTTTCTTTTTTTCATCTTTTTTCCCTAAATACAATATAATGTGAATTTGTGTAAATTTTAACAGTATTAAAATATGTAACATAGGTAGTGAAATTCCCTGGTGACCTCATGTCCAGATCATTAAGAATGGCTTGGTAATAAAGTCCGCAAGCTTTTTCTGTACATATATTGGTATACAGAAGTACTATACATATGGTAGTCACATCAGAATGTTCTGCAATTTTTTTTCATACGATATATCTCTGTCATTTTTCTATCAGCACATACAGATCAACCTTATTCATTTTAATGTCTTTATGTTATCCCAGCATCTGGATTTGAAAATCATTTATCTGTTCTTCTATTGATGAATGTTTTGGTTGCCTGCAATTTTCCACTATGAAAAACAATGCTATAATGAACATTCTTGTATGTATCATTTTGTGAGTGTGAGAGAACATATATTCAGATTAAGTTACCTGAGGTAGAAATACTGCATAAACTAGAATTAATCTTTTAAAAATTATTATTTTAGTATTTCTTCCGTAGGTTTTATGACTTTCACCTCTGATCTTTAACCTTCTTTCTGACTGTGGCTTTGTCAAACTGTGTACAAGACATTTTAACATCTTGTTAACATTTCCCAATTATATCCTCAATTACAACCTTCGCATAAGTCAGGTTCACAAACTTGCCAGATCTCAAGCTGTGTTCTCACAGAGTTGCTGATGAAAATACTTTAAACATCAGTCACAGAATTATTTTCAAAGTCAGGAAGACTTTTTCCCCCAGCACTTATATACATGCTGAATGTGGGAATCAATTTCGCTGGATATGGCATAAAATATGAATCATTCTGTTCCAGATTATTGGATAGGATATTGAATGTTAAATCATTAACCCCTAATTCATTTATCAAAGAATTCCCTTAGTACACTTTTTTTTTTTTTTTTTTTGGTGTGAGAGCATTATTTCTAGTAATGATCTAAGCTACAGTTCCAGGAGTCTCTATCAGAAGAAGGAGACAATAAAATCTAAAAGAAATCAATTTAGGTAATTTAAATGGGGATTTTATGTTCAATGAGAATTATAATCACCTTATTTAAATATTACATTTAATTAAATAAAAATGTTTGATTACAATACCAAAATGATGTGGCTTTGTTTCTCTTGTTCTTACCCTCAATTTAATGGGAAAGTTGTGATATTCTCCATGGGTTCATTGGGGCTAAGATTCTGCAATCAAATTTCTGTGCATAATTTAACAGACAGATAATGTATAATATTGACCTTATTTTTGTATCTGTGGTGTCCCAATCTACCTCTCAGTGACTTTCCAGTCTAAAAATATATTGTCACTGGTGTCCTTTGAACACAGACTCTCGCTCATGTTTGTGCCTATGCCTGGTCTTTTATATTTCTTACCCATGATGTTCAGAGTCCCACCTAGAGGTACCCTTCCTTCCCTAACTCTGTCCTGAAAATAGTTCCACTCTTTCCCCTCAGAGCTGTCAGTGCTTTACCTTTCCATTTTGATCTTTGCTCAACAGTACTGGTCTGGGGAGGGATCTTCGCTGGCTGGACCGGTGAAAACAGGGGTGATAAAGTGAGCAAAAGCGAGAGTGGTCCTATAGAGAAGGTCTTTCCTCTGATCTCCACCACGTTCTTTATTTTATTTTATTATTATTTTTTACATCTTTATTGGAGTATAATTGCTTTACAATGGTGTGTTAGTTTCTGCTTTATAACGAAGTGAATCAGTTATACATATACATATGTTCCCATATCTCTTCCCTCTTGCGTCTCCCTCCCTCCCACCCTCCCTGTCCCACCCCTCCAGGCGGTCACAAAGCACCGAGCTGATCTCCCTGTGCTATGCGGCTGCTTCCCACTAGCTATCTACCTTACGTTTGGTAGTGTATTTTATTTTATTTTATCTTATTTTATTTTTAATTGAAATCTATTTGACATATAACATTGTATAAATTTAAGGTATACAGCATGTTGATTTGATACATTTATATGTTGTAATACAATTGCCATTGTAGCAGTAATTAGCACCTCTATCACACTACATAATTATAATTTCTTTTTAGTAGTTGGAACAATCAAGTTCTAGTCTCTTAGCAAGTTTGATGATTATAATACAATACTGCTGTCTATATTCTCTATACTGCCCATTAGATATCCAGGGCTTATCCACTACTCATTGTGAGTTTATACCCTTAACATCCATCCTATTCCTCAACCCCTGGCAACCATCATTCCACTCTCTGTTTTCACAAGCTTGCCTTTTTTAGGTTCTACATATAAGTGATGTCATATAGTACTCGTCTTTCTCTGTTTGACTTATTTCACTTAGCATAATGTGCTCAAAGTTCATCCATGTTGTCACAAATGACAGAATGTATTTTTTTCTCATGGCTGAATAATATGCCATTGTATATATATACCACATCTTCTTTATCTATTCTACCACTTTCGTTTTACTGAGCCCCATTTCCCATATGCCAAGCACAGCCGTTTTTGCCCAGCCCATTCTTTTAAATTGTAAATAAATCTCAGTTCAGTGTTAGCTACATCCAAACACCCATTTATTTCACATGTTTTCCCCACTTAAATAGTCTCTTTGAAAAAAAATTTAGGGGAAAATATAGGAGGATATGTCTTTCTTATCAAAGACAAAAAGACACTGACTCTATAGATTTTCTGCACAGTTAACTATGCTTCATTTATTATGGTGCTAATAGTGAAGAACCTCAAAACTCTAGTGTGCTGGTTCCAACATTGGCAGAAAGGTAGCTTGAAGGTCTAAGGTTTTTAGAGGGCCAGGGAAACAGAAACCCAAATACAAAAGAACAAACCTTCATCTTGGTGATTTATAATTCCTTTGCCTATCACATGTGGGAAAATACTTTCTCACTTTATTATTTATCTTTTATCATTGTCTTTTTATTTAGTTTTCTACTTTTCAGAAGTTTTAAATTTATGTATAGCAAAATTAGCCTATTTTTATCATGAAATCCATCACATATATACAGAAAACTGCAGAGAATACAAATGAATAACTCAATAATTTATCACAAACGAATCACCGATTTATAATGATAGCACTAAGAAGTCCTCTCATGCCCCATCCCATTCATTACTCTCTTTCCCTTCTCTGCAGAGGAAAACTCCCATCCTGATTTTGGTAGTAATAGCTCCTTATTTTTATTTATGGTTTTGGTGATTAAACTTGCATTGCCAACATTAATTATGCTTGTTTTTAAACATTTTGTATTGATTCAGACAGTATTTTGTGTCTGACATATTTTGCTTAACTGTAAGTCATCCAGGTTGATTAATGGAGTTTATTCACATTCATTGTTATATACTGTTCAATTGTATGACAAAACCACATTTGAATTATCCATTTGGTTGTTTCCATTGATTTGTCATTAAATCATTAGTGCTGCGAACGTTCATGCATATGTCCATTGTACATGTGCAATGTCTTGACTTTTTTGCCCCTTTGCATTTCCATATAAATCTTAGAACATATTGTCAGGTTCCATTACAAAATGTATATGTTTTGATTGGGATCACATTATATCAGTAGATAATTTGGGGAGAATTAACATCTTCAGAATATTGAGTCTTTGAACCCATTAACAGGGTATATCCCTCTACTTATATAGATCTTAAATTATTTCTATAATCTATAATATTTTATCATTTCCTCCATAGAGTTTTCGAAGACCTTTTGTTAAAATTATTCTTAAATGTTTTCATATTTGCGATGCTATTACAAATGATATTTTTTATTGAAAATTTTATTTCCTAGTTGTGTTGCTTATTTATAGAAATGCAATTAATTCTTATGTAGTATTAATATTATAGCATATAAGTATTAATATGATAATATGGATATTAATTCTTATAAAGAAATCTTGACAAATTCACAATGATTTTAATAATTTATCTATGGGTTATTTTGGACTTTCTATATAATTATCATGTTGTTAACAGTGATATTTTATTTCTTCCTTTGAAATCCTTGCAACATTTATTTTTCTTGTCTTAATGTTAAGACTTCATGTACAATGTTGAATGAAAGTGGTGAGAGTGAATATCCTATTCTTTTCCTGATCTCAAAGGGAAAGCTTTCAACATTTCACCATTAAGTATGTTTGTATAGATTTTTTGGTAGCACTGTTTTTCTGATAATCAAAGTTTTCTTCTGTTTTTAGCTGGTAAAGCTTTTTTAAAAATCATGATTGGATATTAAAATTTATCACATGCTTTTCCTGTATTAATTGAGATGATCATATACTTTTTCTCCTTTTTCTCTGTTAATGTAAGAATTTTATTGATGGGTTTTCTCTCAAACCAATATTAAACCAATGTTCCATGCTCTTTAATGGTGCTCAGAAAATATACCCCAACTCCAAGATGACACTTCTAGAAAACCCTCCAAGTTTTTTTAGTGCTTGAATTGTCTCTTTCATCTTTTTCTCCTTTTTTTTTTGTATAAATGTCTTATTCTTCTGGAATGTGTTTTGGTGTAAGGAAAGAGGAAGGAATTTGGCCTGTTATCTCATCCCATTCATTAATATGTCTTTTCTCCACTGATTTGACATGAAATTTTTATGATACAGTAAGTGCCTATATACACACAACTCTATTATTACACTATATTCTGGATAGCTCTTTAATATGTGGTTGGGCTAGTCTACCTTCATTATTTCTTTTTCACGTTTTCCTGGACATTCTCACTCATTTACTTTTCCACGTCAACATTATAGAGAAACATAATGCTATTCCTATGGCTGATTTTCTTTGCTTAATAAATCATTCCTTGTAACTCATATCCATGATGTAGCAAATATTTTGAACCATGTGAGATATTTTTGGCTATAAACAGTAATAAGTAGATCCATATTGTACCATATAACAAAACCTTGCATAGTAGGTGGTTTCAAGGTTAAGTCAGTGACTCAGTTGTGTTAATAAGGATCCATCTTTCTTCTCTACTGTTGTCACCATATTGCTGCATCATGACAACATCAGTATCATATTCAGGTTAAATGTGAGAAGGAATTTCCCTGTCTTGTTTCCCTTTTTAAGGTTGATTAAAAAGTTTCCACAAATCTCTATGTGTGTAGCCTTCATGTCTCATTGGCCAGAATTGCATCACATTACTGAACAATTAAGAAGCAAAAGAATACTATCACAATCAACTTAGAAACCGATCAGGAAACACTCTTTGGATCTGGGTAGGAATCCAATCTTTACCAAACATCATGGACATTTAAAATTGGGCAAAGAAAATCAAAATGCTTTCAGCAAAGAAGTGGCGAAATACCTATTGCGTGGGCAGTCTCCACCTATACAACTTCATTTTAGAGAAACGTACATAATTGGATTTAAATCCAATTGTCCTTCGGTGCAAACATCATTCATAATCTTCAGTAAGTGCTTAATAAAGTGCTTCTTGTGGTGACCAGTGAGTTAATTTTCTTACATGCAGAAATTCTAAATTCCTGAATATTCATTTTATTGATTATATTGTAATATTCTATCTTTTTTTAGAGGTCAAAACAAAACAAAATGTGAATTACCATTCAAAACTACTATTATGGAGTAGGAATATCTTCAATACACAAAGCCAGCTGTTACTATAACGTTTAAAAGTTTGCTGCATTATTCATACCAATTTTTACCTACAAGAAAAGGCCTTTTATTTCATATGCTATACCATCTTTCCCTCAAGTAGGAAATCAAAATATTTAGACCTATAGTTTTCAAGATTTTCAAAATTAAATCATTTTCTACATAAAATCTTCTAGCATCATGACATATAAAACATATGAAGCTATTCTGGTTTTTGAAAAGGTGGTGGGCCTTATAGCTCTACTTTGTTGCCTTCTTTCTCCTCTTCCCTTCTTCCCAACACTTAATCTCATTCCTCTGTGGTGGACTCTAAGACACCTCTGCAGAACTTGTGAAAAGACTTGATATGGGCCATAGAATAAAGGAAGTATTTTGGGGTAATAAACTTTGGTAGGTAGCCTCCTATCATTTACCTTCTTCCTTTGAAAGTAAAATAAATCATAGACTATAGGTAATAAGGAAACAGTAATCTAGACTCATCACTGGGTGTGACTCCCTTTCATGGTTTATTAAATGAATTTAGTTTGATTTCTTAAATACAATATCCTGGTCTGTTGCCAATTTTAGTGTATTGAAGAAAGGGAAAAAATCTGCAAAATGATTCCTTGAACATTTTAGTTATCTTACTGAGCTAATAAGATTTTACTTAGGAAATGAATATTTCAGCAGAGTGATAATATCATAGGGAACATTTCCTCTTTTGGACTGATTTTGTTTAATGCAACTCAGTGTGTTTATGGATTGAACACTGTTATCACTAAAATGTTGCTTAAGAATCCGTGTGAAATTAATTGACAGTGTTGATCTAGGTGTTAACGTGGAAAGCCTGTGTTGTCAAAGCTAACATTATTAGAGCTAGTCCCCTGTATCTTTTTGTACAGAGTGCAAAGGTTAATTTAACTGACTTGTTGACAGACAGTGCTCTGGCTGATACTGCTGGGTGAGTCATTTCACTAGAACAGGGTTGACCCTTACCATGAAAACCAAACGAAAGGAAAAAAATTAAAGGTCTTTGTGGATCTTTGTGTAATATTAGTTCGAAATTATATTATGCAATTTTAATTGACATATTTACTAAAATCAAATCATATTATGTCCCTCAGTGCTGTGATTTTCAATTTATGGACAAAGATGAAAACCCTAAAAATATTAGCATCTCTTCTGTTTAGTTGCATCATATGACTATTTCTTTTCAACAAAACGTAACCTAAGCACATATGGGTAACTCTTTGAACATTGTAAACAATTTTAAAGAAATAGTATGATATGGAAAATACCAACAGCAACAACACTAATAATACATGTATATTTCTTCCATAGAGATAAAAAAATTTTATGTAAATTATATCCAGTTGTTCATCTTAACTCAGGAAGAGTGTCAGGAGTAGGTCCTTATCTGTAACTGGCTGAAGGGAATAATCATTCCTTGGTACTTCCAACCTTTAGAGCTGAAAGATCTCCATTATTTTGCTCCCTCAAAATCAACAAAACCTTTCCACTTGTGTATAGGAATTGAGTTGCATCCACTGAGGTATCAGAATTGACTCTTGTGCAGGCAGTATTTCTACCTCCAGTATGGCCACCTTTAAAAACTTTAAGGTGGGACTTCCCTGGAGGTCCAGTGGTTAAGACTTTGCCTTCCAATGCAGGGGGTGCAGGTTCAATCCCTCCTTGGGGAGCTAAGATCCCACATGCCTTGAGGCCAAAAAACCAAAACATGGAAAAAACAGAAACAATATTGTAACAAAAAAATTCAATAAAGGCTTTAAAAATGGTCCACATCAAAAAAAAAAACCTTTAATCTAAACATATAAATATATGGAAAGAATTTTAAAAGCATAAACATTTGTAAAATTAAAAGTGAAGTCTTGGACTTCCCTGGTGGTGCAGCGGTTGGGAGTCTGCCTGCCAATGCAGGGGACACAGGTTCGTGCCCCAGTCCGGGAGGATCCCACATGCCGCGGAGTGGCTGGGCCCGTGAGCCGTGGCCGCTGAGCCTGTGCGTCCGGAGTCCGGAGCCTGTGCTCCGCAACGGGAGAGGCCACAACAGTGAGAGGCCTGTGTACCGCAAAAAAAAAAGAAAAAAAAGTGAAGTCTTAAGTATCCATTGAGAAATGAATGGATGAAGAAAATGTGGTGTATGTATACAGTAGAATATTATTTAACCATAAAAAGAAGGAAATCCTGATTTTTGCAACAACTTGGATGACCTTGAGGGCATTATGCTAAGTGAAAGAAGTTGGGCAAGGAAAGACAAATACTGTATGAGCCCACTTATAAGTGGAATCTAAAAAGACAAACTGGGACTTCCCTGGTGGCGCAGTGGTTAAGAATCCGCCTGTCAATGCAGGGGACACGGGTTCAAGCGCCGGTCTGGGAAGATCCCACATGCCGCGACTGAGCCTGCGCCCTAGAACCCGCGAGCCACAACTACTGAAGCCCGCGTCCCTAGAGCCCAGGTTCCGCAACAAGAGAAGCCACCGCAATGAGAAGCCCGCGCACCGCAACGAAGAGTAGCCCCCGCTCACCACAATTAGAGAAAGCCTGCGCCCAGCAACGAAGACCCAACGCAGCCAAAAATAAATAAATAAATTCATAAAAAAATTAAAAAAAGACAAACTCATAGAAATAGAGTAAAATGGTGGTTGTCAGGAGCTGGGGGTATGGGGAAATGGGGAGTTCAGCTTTCATAATGTAAACGTGTCCTTTCTGCAGTATATTTAATGCCTCGTTTTCCACACATTTGTGCTTTTTGATGATTTCGTTGTTTAAAATGGCCCCTAAAGGTAGCGTTGAAGTGCTGTCTAGTGTTCCTAAGTGCAAAAAGGCCATGATGTGTTTGGAGAAAGCACATGTGTTAGAGTAGCTTTGTTCAGGTGTGGGTTATAGTGTTGTTGACTGAATTCAATGTTAATGAATTAAAAATATATATTAAATACGGTGTCTTTAAACAAACACACATAAAACAACTTTGTGTATTTATTGGTTAACGAAAATGGGACTAGAAGCTCACAGAAATCCAATGCTGTATTTGTCCTAGGAGCAATGGTTTAGTATTCACTAATTCAGTGTTTTTGGTGACTTTATTGAAACTACCAAGGATAATGAGAATTGACTGTGTGTGTGTGTGTGTGTGTGTGTGTGTGTGTGTAATTCCAGGAAAAAATCTGAAAATCTTTTCAATTTATTTTATAAGGCTAGCATACCTAGAAAAAAGCAGCATGAAACCTGACAAAGATAAAACTAAAATGAGCCTTACCAAGCCATCTCATTTATGATTATTTTGGTAGATTAGATTGAATAGTTATTTACATCCCCCTTCCGTGTAAGAAGATCATATATCCCTGTCCATTGTCATGTGATGTGCAGTATCTTCCTGTGGGAGAAATATGATTCCTCAACTTATTAATAACAAGCTTGGCCACATAACTGGTTTGATCAATGAAATGTGAGTATGATCCTGTATAACAGTTCCAAGCAAAAGGTTTAGAGCTATTGCTGAATTTCACCAGCTCTTTTGCCCTTTTCCCTTTAATAATATAACATAAGGACTCCTCTCTCAGCTTGGATCCCAGGATGATGGAGACATCGGAGTGGAGGCACAGAACTGCAGTCAACGTGTAATTTGCTGGGGAGTGAGAAGAAAAAAACATTCTTGTATGCCACAGACATATTGGAGGGGTTTGTTACCTCAGCTTTATCTAGTAATGGCTGACTCATAAAAAGATGGATGCAAAGATCCTCTAAAAATACCGATAACTTTAATAAAACATTTGTTTAATTCAATAAATTAAATATAAAATATTTATTTAATCTATGATTTGGAGATAAAGGGTGGAGATGCAAGGACCAAATTGCAACTGTAAGGAGATCTAGAGGGTGGAATCTGTGATCAAGGACGTCTGAGGGACAGAATGGGTCAGGGACTGAGGACTGTTGCACAAGGCCTGGACCACTGTATTACAACTTCTAGCTTCATGAGAGAAAAATCATCTTCAACCTTGTTAAAATGATAATTAAGGTAGTTAAAAGACTATAAAACTAATATTCACCATGATTATAATCACGTTAGAATATATTTTAAAAATTAAGTAACGTACAAAAGGGAAATTAGTAATGTCTTTCTAGTTAAAATAAAAATGACTAAAAAAGTAAAATAAATAAATCTATGATTTTATTAAGCCATAATAAAAAATGACTTACGTAGATTTTGCTCCAGAATTTAACACTTAACAATATGAAAATTATTAACATAGTAAAGCAATAAGTACAATAAACAAAAAATCTTATCATGTAAATTGGTTATAAAGATCCATTTGACTAAATCCAAAAACATTTCAGAATAAAAATGCTTAACAAACCCAGATTGAAATGTACATCATTAATGTGATAAAAATTATTTCAGTAGTGAATTTTTAGAGGTTTAATGTTAAGGAACAATTTAAGAATTCCGTGGGACTTCCCTGGTGGTCCAGTGGTTAAGACTCTGCGCTCCCAATGCAGGGGGCCTGGGTTCGATCCCTGGTCAGGGAACTAGATCCCTCATGCTGCAACTAAGAGCCTGCATGCTGCAACTAAGAGCCTGCATGCTGCAACTAAAAGAGCCCATATGCTGCAACGAGGATCCTGCAGGTGGCAACGAGGATCCCCGCATGCTGCAACTAAGACCCTGTGTGGCCAAATAAATAAACAAACAAACATTAAAAAAAAAAAGGATGCCTGTTCTCACTGCTCTTTTGAACATTGGTCTGGAAACTAGCCAATACCTTAAGGCAAAAAAGTGTAATAATAGTGTTAACTTTTGAAAAGTAGGAGGCCAAATTATATAACACATTTAGGGAACTGCCTGGAACATAATTGGAATGAGCAATAATAAAAATATGATTATTATGGCCAAGAGATAGAAAATGAATCTACAGTAATCAGTTCCATTTATATATAACAGCAATAACTTATTAGTTCATTCAATGAAACAAAAGATACCATTTATAATAATAGCAAAAATATAAATTGTATAGGTCTAAATATATAGAAGAACACTAAAAAATTACATACATGCATTTCTAAAAATTGTGACTAGAATATTTTAGAATCTAAACTGGCATTAAAATCCAGTTTAGAAATTAAGTACTATGGACATACAGGTGTGGTATTCTCACAAACAATGTTCTTCTTTCTAAAGAATAAATTATTTTTATACTGAGCTATGGCTCTGCTTAATTCATCCTTCTTCCACAAATCAATACCTCCTTTTTTAGAACTGCAATTGCTCTTATTACTCCTACAGTCACTTAATCATTGGCATAGTTGCATCCTTAAAAATAAGGTTTTTTTGCTGGGCTAAGGAAGTGAGCTAACCTTAAACAACCATCCTGTGCCAGGGTATTTACGTAATCTCATTTAATCCTCACCATATCCTAGGAAAGTAAGCAAAACTATCCCCATTTAACTCTTGAAGATGTATAAAGCTCTCTTTCCTAGAAATGTTTTATGTTCCTAAAATATGCTGTGTCTTCCAGAGAAGTTAGCACAAGTACAGTGTTTATGTATACTGCAACTTTGTGCAAGACTAAGAGAAATTTAGTTATGTCTCTTAATTCTACCAGTGGGTAAAATTTTTTATTTATACATTACTAAATATTTATCATTTAGTTAGTATTACTCAAGTTAATTTATTTCAAAACTATGTACTTATAATTCAAAAAACATGTTTAAGTTTACTCCTAAATATTGACATTTCTTTCCTATAAGGGCTTTCATAGTTCGTTTGTGCGGGGGCAGGGGCAGTTGAGAACCTTATCAACTGTGGTACACTGCTATCCCTCTCTCTAATCATATACGTATCTGTATCTCTCTATACGTATGTATAAATGCCTATATATCCATATTTATGTATCTGTGTATTTATCTTTCTATCTCTAGATTACTTGAGTGAGAATAATTTCATTCTGTGAAACTACATCTTTATAGACTTACTAATAAAATAAAGCATGCACATTCACACAATAGATGTCTACACTGTGTTTCTGGTCATGATCTATACTACATCTAAATGGGCAATTAATAAAATAATAGTTAGGAGTGTCTGATTTCTACCCTGGTCTTCATCTACCTTCATTGCCCTAGTATTTTTATCTTCTGTGGTCCTCTTCTGGGTCTCATACTTTTAAAAAATGGCTATGTTATTCAAGTTGATTAACTCCTTCTATCAGGAATAAAATATAATTGGCAAAAATTTGCGATCTCTTGCATAGCCTCAAAATAAAAATTTTACTGTACACAATATTAAAAACTGGACTCATGCAGGTCTTGCTGTGTATCCCCATTTGTTATTGCATGGAGACTCAAATATAGAACCTAACAAAGTTCTGTTTCCCCTGATGTGTTTGGGCTCTAAAAATTGCCTGCTGCTGTTGCCTGTTAATAGATTAGTTTTTTTCATTTTCTCTGCTTTGGCTTTTAACTAATGACAAAACCTTCCAGGCTGTGACCTACCTCAAAAAGTTGTCCTCAAGCTCCCCACTTCAGTATTCTAATGTTAATTTCTATGTCAGTGTTACATATCCCATTAAGAGTACTCCACTGGGGGGCTGTGGTGTTTACTTGCCGTAAGTCATCCTCTGACTATGCTTTATATTTACATATCTGTCTTTCTCATTAGACCATTAGCTTCTCAAGGGTAATGGTTATTTCCTGTTTATCTCTGTGTCTCAATACTTAATATGATACAGAGAAGATGCCAAGTTGGTTGAGAGAATTAACGAAAAGGAAAATGCTAATAGCCAGGAGGAAAGAGCCCAAGTTCTCAAGCCTACCACCAAATTCTATAACTTAGAGCAAGTCAGCTTTAGGCTCTATGCTCCATTCCCTCAAGTATGAAAAGGAGGTGGAGCCATCAGATAGTACCAATATCCTTTTCTTTTAAATATCTCCTACAATATTGGGCTCTGCAGGCATTCAATGAACACTTCTTGATGGATATATTATTACTTTGGCTTTCACATTTCTCCTGGTCAGGCAAAACCATTGCCTATAAATTATCCTTGATTGACACGATATTTACAGTGTTACCCATGAGCCAAATGTCATCCATGAACAGAATGGAATACTATTTTCTGACATTTGTTTTTGTGGGAATGGATATGTATTGATAGAACTATTTTTTTTGTGTGTCCTCATGTACTTTAACATTTTGCTTTGAGAAACGTTGCTGTCCCAGAAATATTTTCCTTTGGAAAAAAATTAATTATCCCAGGGCCTTAGCCTTTAGTTCACGATACCTGAAGAGCAGAAATAAGATACTTAGCATTTTTGTGGTACAGGGGCAATGAGTGAGCTGCGTAAAAGGAAGACACTTTACACATGCAAAAGATTAGGTCTGTAGCTGCTGCAAATCAAGGGATGTGCATTAAATGTGGAGTGTTCAATGTTACGTAGAACACAGGCGATTTTAACCACAAATAGCAGGAGGAAACATGCTGCCAGAGTTTCTTTCCTTTTCTCTTTTATGTATGTATGTATGTATGTATGTATGTATGTATGTATGTATGTATGTATGTATGTATTTATGGCTGCATTGGCTCTTCGTTGCTGCACGTGGGCTTTTCACTAGTTGTGGCAAGCGGGGACTACTCTTCATTGTGGTGTGCGGGCTTCTCATTGCGGTGGCTTCTCTTGTTGCAGAGCATGGGCTCTAGGCGCATGGGCTTCAGTAGTTGCAGCACGCGGGCTCAGTAGTTGTGGATCACGGGCTCTAGAGCGCAGGCTCAGTTGTTGTGGTGCACGGGCTTAGTTGCTCCGCGGCTTGTGGGATCTTCCCAGACCAGGGCTCGAACCTGTGTCCCCTGCATTGGCAGGCGGATTCTTAACCACTGCACCGCCAGGGAAGCCCGACACTCTTCTAAGGACAAATCACTGAAAGATTTTAGTCTTAAAAGGGTGCTTTGTTTTAGCTGCTTGGTGAAGTTTATAAAACTATTCCATGTGACAATTCACAGTGGCAGATCCATGTTTCATTTGCAGAAAGGATGCCCCATCACTGCACAGGAAGTTCACCAGTTTGTCCTGGAGCTTATATGGTTTTGGTGCCCTGCTCAACTCCTCCTCCACAATGGTTGTCAGCTGAAGACCTTGTTTCCCATTTCAGTAAATGTGAAAGGTCACTTCCACAAAATCCCGTCACCATTATCGGCATCTGTGCTCACATGCCCTGATTTCCTTTTGGTCACTATGAACTGACTGTTCGCCCAGCAGAGATTAACATTCAATGTGTGCACTAGATCTAATTTTCTTTCTGCTTATTCGAGGACTTTGATGCAGTAATCTCTCACCTTTTCTGCAACTTAAATTTATTTATTAAGGTTGGAAAGTGTTAGGGAGGAGCAGTTATGGTACAGGGTGAAATCAAGAGTTCCCTTTTGGTGGGAATCCCTGGCAGTCCAGTGCTTAAGACTCCATGCTTCCACTGCAGGGGACACGGGTTCCATCCCTGGTCAGGTAATTATGACCCTGCAAGCCGTGCGGTGTGGCAAAAAAAAAAAAGCAAAAAAAAAAAAAATAACAGTGTCCCCTGCATTGACAGGCAGGTTCTTAACCACTGTGGCACCAGGGAAGCCCTCTTTTCTTTTTTTTTTCTTTGTGGTACACGGGCCTCTCACTGCTGTGGCCTCTCCCGTTGCAGAGCACATGAACATTTTGGTACATGACTCTTTTTGAATTATGGTTTTCTCAGGGTATATGCCCAGTAGTGGGATTGCTGGGTCATATGGTAGTTCTATTTGTAGTGTTTTAAGGAACCTCCATATTGTTCTCCATAGTGGCTATACCAATTCACATTCCCACCAGCAGTGCAAGAGTGTTCCCTTTTCTCCACACCCTCTCCAGCATTTATTGTTTCTAGATTTTTTGATGATGGCCATTCGGACTGGTGTGAGATGATATCTCATTGTAGTTTTGATTTGCATTTCTCTAATGATTAATGATGTTGAGCATTCTTTCATGTGTTTGTTGGCAGTCTGTCTATCTTCTTTGGAGAAATGTCTATTTAGGTCTTCTGCCCATTTTTGGATTGGGGTGTTTGTTTTTTTTGTTATTGAGCTGCATGAGCTGCTTATAAAGTTTGGAGATTAATCCTTTGTCAGTTACTTCAATTGCAAATATTTTCTCCCATTCTGAGGGTTGTCTTTTGGTCTTCTTCATGGTTTCCTTTGCTGTGCAAAAGCTTTGAAGTTTCATTAGGTCCCATTTGTTTATTTTTGTTTTTATTTCCATTTTTCTAGGAGGTGGGTCAAAAAGGGTCTTGCTGTGATTTATGTCATAGAGTGTCCTGCCTATGTTTTCCTCTAAGAGTTTGATAGTTTCTGGCCTTACATTTAGGTCTTTAATCCATTTTGAGCTTATTTTTGTGTATGGTGTTAGGGAGTGATCTAATCTCATACTTTTACATGTACCTGTCCAGTTTTCCCAGCACCACTTATTGAAGAGGCTGTCCTTTCTCCACTGTATATTCCTGCCTCCTTTATCAAAGATAAGGTGACCATATGTGCGTGGGTTTATCTCTGGGCTTTCTATCCTGTTCCATTGATCTATATTTCTGTTTTTGTGCCAGTACCATACTGTCCTGATTACTGTAGCTTTGTAGTATAGTCTGAAGTCAGGGAGCCTGATTCCTCCAGCTCCGTTTTTCGTTCTCAAGATTGCTTTGGCTATTCGGGGTCTTTTGTGTTTCCATACAAATTGTGAAATTTTTTGTTCTAGTTCTGTGAAAAATACCATTGGTAGTTTGATAGGGATTGCATTGAATCTGTAGATTGCTTTGGGTGGTAGAGTCATTTTCACAATGTTGATTCTTCCAATCCAAGAACATGGAATATCTCTCCATCTATTTGTATCATCTTTAATTTCTTTCATCAGTTTCTTATAATTTTCTGCATACAGGTCTTTTGTCTCCTTTGGTAGGTTTATTCCTAGATACTTTATTCTTTTTGTTGCAGTGGTAAATGGGAGTGTTTTCTTGATTTCACTTTCAGAGTTTTCATCATTAGTGTATAGGAATGCCAGAGATTTCTGTGCATTAATTTTGTATCCTGCTACTTTACCAGATTCATTGATTATCTCTAGTAGTTTTCTGGTAGCATCTTTAGGATTCTCTATGTATAGTATCATGTCATCCACAAACAGTGACAGCTTTACTTCTTCTTTTCCGATTTGGATTCCTTTTATTTCCTTTTCTTCTCTGATTGCTGTGGCTAAAACTTCCAAAACTATGTTGAATAAGAGTGGTGAGAGTGGGCAACCTTGTCTTGTTCCTGATCTTAGTGGAAATGCTTTCAGTTTTTCACCATTGAGGACGATGTTTGCTGTGGGTTTGTCATATATGGCCTTTATTATGTTGAGGAAAGTTCCCTCTCTGCCTCCTTTTGCAGGGTTTTTATCATAAATGGGTGTTGAATTTTGTTGAAAGCTTTCTCTGCATCTATTGAGATGATCATATGGTTTTTCTCCTTCAATTTGTCAGTATGGTTTATCACATTGATTGATTTACGTATATTGAAGAATCCTTGCATTCCTGGAATAAACCCCACTTGATCATGGTGTATGATCCTTTTAATGTGCTGTTGGATTCTGTTTGGTAGTATTTTGTTTAGGATTTTTGCATCTATGTTCATCAGTGATATTGGCCTGTAGTTTTCTTTCTTTGTGACATCCTTGTCTGGTTTTGGTATCAAGGTGATGGTGGCCTCATGGAATGAGTTTGGGAGTGTTCCTCCCTCTGCTATATTTTGGAAGAGTTTGAGAAGGATGGGTGTTAGCTCTTCTCTAAATGTTTGATAGAATTTGCCTGTGAAGCCATCTGGTCCTGGGCTTTTGTTTGTTGGAAGATTTTTAATCACAGTTTCAATGTCAGTGCTTGTGATTGGTCTGTTCATATTATCTATTTCTTCCTGATTCAGTCTTGGCAGGTTGTGCATTTCTAAGAATTTGTCCATTTCTTCCTGGTTGTCCATTTTATTGGCATAGAGTTGCTTGTAGTACTCTCTCATGATCTTTTGTATTTCTGCAGTGTCAGTTGTTACTTCTCCTTTTTCATTTCTAATTCTGTTGATTTGAGTCTTCTCCCTTTTTTTCTTGATGAGTCTGGCTAATGGTTTGTCAATTTTGTTTATCTTCTCAAAGAACCAGCTTTTAGTTTTATTGATCTTTGCTATTGTTTCCTTCATCTCTTTTTCATTTATTTCTGATCTGATTTTTATGATTTCTTTTCTTCTGCTAACTTTGGGGGTTTTTTGTTCTTCTTTCTCTAATTGCTTTAGGTGCAAGGTTAGGTTGTTTATTCGAGATGTTTCCTGTTTCTTAAGGTAGGATTGTATTGCTGTAAACTTCCCTCTTAGAACTGCTTTTGTTGCATCCCATAGGTTTTGGGTCGTTGTGTCTCCATTGTCATTTGTTTCTAGGTAGTTTTTGATTTCCTCTTTGATTTCTTCAGTGATCTCTTGGTTATTAAGTAGTGTGTTGTTTAGCCTCCATGTGTTTGTATTTTTTACAGATTTTTTCCTGTAATTGATATCTAGTCTCATAGCATTTTGGTCGGAAAAGATACTTGATACGATTTCAATTTTTTTAAATTAACCAAGGCTTGATATGTGACCCAAGATATGATCTATCCTGGAGAATGTTCCATGAGCACTTAAGAAAAATGTGTATTCTGTTTTTTTTGGATGGAATGTCCTATAAATATCAATTAAGTCCATCATGTTTAATGTATCATTTAAAGCTTGTGTTTCCTTATTTATTTTCATTTTGGATGATCTGTCCATTGGTGAAAGTGGGGTGTTAAAGTCCCCTACTATGAATGTGTTACTGTCGATTTCCCTTTTTATGGCTGTTAGTATTTGCCTTATGTATTGAGGTGCTTCTGTGTTGGGTGCATAAATATTTACAATTGTTATATCTTCTTCTTGGATCGATCCCTTGATCATTATATAGTGTCCTTCTTTTTCTCTTCTAATACTCTTTATTTTAAAGTTTATTTTGTCTGATATGAGAATTGCTACTCCAGCTCTCTTTTGGTTTCCATTTGCATGGAATATCTTTTTCCATCCCCTCACTTTCAGTCTGTATGTGTCTCTAGGTCTGAAGTGGGTCTCTTGTAGACAGCATATATATGGGTCTTGTTTTTGTATCCATTCAGCCAGTCTGTGTCTTTTGGTGGGAGCATTTAGTCCATTTACATTTAAGGTAATTATTGATATGTATGTTCCTATTCCCATTTTCTTAATTGTTTTGGGTTCGTTATTGTAGGTCTTTTCCTTCTCTTGTGTTTCTTGCCTAGAGAAGTTCCTTTAGCAGTTGTTGTAAAGCTGGTTTGCTGGTGCTGAACTCTCTCAGCTTTTGCTTGTCTGTAAAGGTTTTAATTTCTCCATCTAATCTGAATGAGATCCTTGCTGCATAGAGTAATCTTGGTTGCAGGTTTTTCTCCTTCATCACTTTAAATATGTCCTGCCAGTCCCTTCTGGCTTGCAGAGTTTCTGCTGAAAGATCAGCTGTTAACCTTATGGGGATTCCCTTGTGTGTTATTTGTTGTTTTTCCCTTGCTGCTTTAATATGTTTTCTTTGTATTTAATTTCTGATAGTTTGATTAATATGTGTCTTGGCATGTTTCTCCTTGGATTTATCCTGTATGGGACTCTCTGTGCTTCCTGGACTTGATTAACTATTTCCTTTACCATATTAGGGAAGTTTTCAACTATAATCTCTTCAAATATTTTCTCAGTCCCTTTCTTTTTCTCTTCTTCTTCTGGAACCCCTATAATTTGAATGTTGGTGTGTTTAATGTTGTCCCAGAGGTCTCTGAGACTGTCCTCAGTTCTTTTCATTCTTTTTCTCTATTCTGCTCTGCAGTAGCTATTTCCACTATTTTATCTTCCAGGTCACTTATCCGTTCTTCTGCCTCAGTTATTCTGCTATTGATCCCATCTAGAGTCTTTTTCATTTCATTTATTGTGTTGTTCATCATTGTTTGTTTCATCTTTAGTTCTTCTAGGTCCTTGTTAAATGTTTCTTGCATTTTGTCTATTCTATTTCCAAGATTTTGGATCATCTTTACTATCATTATTCTGAATTCTTTTTCAGGTAGACTGCCTATTTTCTCTTTATATGTTAGGTCTGTTGGGTTTTTATCTTGCTCCTTTATCTGCTGTGTGTTTTTCTGTCTTCTCATTTTGCTTATCTTACTGTGTTTGGGGTCTCCTTTTTGCATGCTGCAGGTTCGTAGTTCCCATTGTTTTTGGTGTCTGTCCCCAGTGGGTAAGGTTGGTTTAGTGGGTTGTGTAGACTTCCTGGTGGAGGGGACTAGTGCCTGTGTTCTGGTGGATGAGGCTGGATCTTGACTTTCTGGTGGGCAGGTCCATGTCTGGTGGTGTGTTTTGGTGTGTCTGTGGACTTTTATGATTTTAGGCAGCCTCTCTGCTGATGGGTGGGATTGTGTTCCTGTCTTGCTAGTTGTTTGGCATAGGATGTCCAGCACTGTAGCTTGCTGGTCGTTGAGTGAAGCTGGGTGCTGGTGTTGAGATGGAGATCTCTGGGAGATTTTCGCCGTTTGATATTATGTGGAGCTGGGAGGTCTTTTGTGGACCAGTGTCCTGAAGTTGGCTCTCCCACCTCAGAGGCACAGCACTGACTCCTGGCTGCAGCACCAAGAGCCTTTCATCCACACGGCTCAGAATAAAAGGGAGAAAAAGTAGAAAGAAAGAATTAGTAGAAGTAGAAAGAAAGAAAGAAAGGAGGGAGGGAGGGAGGGAGAAAGGAAGGAAGGAAGGAGGGAAGGAAGGAAAAAAGGAAAGAAAGAAAGAAGATAATGTAAAATAAAATAAAGTAGGATAAAATATAATAAAGTTATTAAAATAAAAAATAATTATTAAAAAAAAAACGGACGGATAGAACCCTAGGACAAATGGTGGAAGCCAAGCTATACAGACAAAATATCACAGAGAAGCGTACACATACACACTCAGAAAAAGAGGAAGAGGGGAAAAAATCAGAAATCTTGCTCTCAAAGTCCACCTCCTCAATTTGGGATGATTCGTTGTCTGTCATCAGTGCACAGGTGGAATCTCAGGTCCAGCATTAAGTAATTCACTAAGTTTCGGGAGGAATCTCAGTCAGTCTTCTGAGCTGCGAGGGCCCCGGAGAGGGCGCTAGGCAAGCGGGTCTGACCCTTCTTAGGCCTCCCGGGCCGCAGGTGGAGTTCCTGGAAGCAGCGGGACACCTCGGCAAATCTCTTCCTTTTTATGGCTGGATGATATTCCGTTGTATATACCACAGTTTCTTTATCCATTCACCCATTGATGGACACTTAGGTTGGTTTATTTTCTGACTTCTTGAAATGACAACTGCTGTTTAAATTGTTTAGTTGGTAGAGACAAGGAGAGTAAGCCAATCCTGCTTTCATAATGTGTATTTGTAGCCATGGCAGATGTAAAATTGAGTTCAGAAATCCTAAGAGAAAAGAGCTTACACAGAATTGCATATGATGCACTAGTATTAAAAGGGAGCTTCACATAAAATATCTAGGTAAGAAGAATAATTGCTCCCATTTCTTACTTTGCCCGGGTGATGTCACATAACATTCTTATCATCAATTGACAAACTCGCTAGAGGTAACAAAATTGCCCAATTAGCCAAAAGTATTTGTACCAAACAATAGATATTCCAAATAAGCTACCCTAAGAAGGTCATTTTCCCTGTCTAATTCTTTGAGCATTATGCTTGAAATATTGAAATGTAACACATTTCTGTCTCAGGATTATGGGTACTTTAGCAAAAAGGGCCAAAACTCTTTTCAACTGTACCCATGACTGTTTTGACAGAATATCATGGAGAAAACATCTTGCTTGATGAAGTAGATGCTCTTCTCTAGAGATGTTCCTACATCATTTGTAGTTTTATAAAGTTTAATTACACTTTCCCTCCAAACCTTACTATATTAAACTTAGTGTCAGATATTTTTCAATAACTCCATAATTTAGGATTTATAGATTCAGCTTGAGAAGTAGATTGGGAATATTTAACTCAATATATCTCAGTATGTTTATCTCAGCTTAACATGTAGATGCTTTTTTTACATGTAAAAAATAGTAAAGAATGCAAAAAAAGAATAATTTATAAATCCTGGTGAGCAAGCAATGAGCAGAATTTGTTTTTGTGGATGATAGGCAGGTGATATGAAATCTTAGAATTGTTTTAATATCCACAGTACTTGTGAGAGTATACAATTCCATGTTAGGTATTCCTGTCATTTTCTATACCCTATGCTTAGTCTCACCACAGCACATGGCATAGTATATTGATATGAGTCAGCTAATGCTGCAATAATTCTGCATAGCAAATCACTCCAAACTCAGTGGCTTAAAACAATAAGTACATTGATCTCACTTATTTTTCTTTGTGCCAACTGTGGTTTGACTTATATCAGCTGGACTTGCTAGACTCTGCTTCAAGCTGCAGGTGGGCTGAGCTTAACTGCAAGTAGTGGGTTAGACTGAGGTTGGCTCCACTTGACTTTTAACCTCTGTCAATAACTATGAAGGGTCTGAGATTTTATCCCACTTTTAAACTAATGCGTTAGTTGCCACAGTTCCATAGATGCTGGCAGAAGACTCAAGACCCCTTGGTCAGTGACAGGACTTTATTATTCATTATTACTGCTATTATTATATTACTGTATATTTTAAATTGTTCATACCATAGCAGACAGAATGAGATTTATATTTTCCTTCGTTTCTCTTGCTGCCTAAACTCCGTGAGGGTGATGGGGAGGCAGGTCCGGCTGTTTGCTATGCACTTAGTCGGTCTGTATCACAGTTGAGGAACTCTGAGTTTAGGAAACCCAATATTTTAAAAGGAGGCTCCTAGCAAACTTGGCCCCAGAAGGAGACATTATTGTTTTGGTCAGGAATCTTCCCTCTGTTTCAGAGGGAGACACAATCTCAAACTTCCATGAAAAATTGTTTCCAAATATCCTCCTTGGATCAATGGCTATCCAGGGTACATTCTTCTCATGTTGAATGGCATGAGCATATCTGCTAACATTCCACTGGGTAAAGTAAGTCATACCACTGAGCCCAAAGTCAGTGTGACAGGGAAGTATATACCTACCCATGTGAGAGAGAAGAATGGATATTTGCTGAACAATAATCCAATCTGTTACTCATAGAATACTGAAATGACTTAATTTCTCCTTCAAGCTAAGCTCATTGTGGATAAAGACTGTGTTTTATTCACCGCTGCATTTTCCATGCACTGCCCAATTATTTCAGTAGGTGATCAGTGTGTTTTGTTTTTGCTTAGTGAATGAATGTCCAAAGCAGAATGTTTGATACAAGTAATGTAGCTTTAGGGGTTATATACTTTTTAAAAGTTAATCTGCATTTTATTAGGGCCATTTATGTCTGTATCTTTCACCAGTCAATTAGTTAGTGCCTAAGATGGTAAACCTCTGTCCAATCAAGTAAGAAGTTCACAATCTTTTTTTTTTTTCATTTCCCTCTTGAGTCAGATCATGGAGGTGAGTGTTTAGATGTCTATGCATACTTGACTCTAGCAGAGCATGTGCTTTGGCTGAGCCTGGGGGATTAGAGTTTCAATAATGTGCTGCCATCTGGCACCTAATACCCTCTACATTGGTACTGGAACAAAGTTACATTTCCTACTTCATCAGAACATGCCCATGTATATATCACCTTGTACTTTTTTGGTCTGCTAAGCTGAGGTTGTCATCTATGCAGGTGTGCAAGAAAATTGGCATAGCTATGGAAGTTATTTTAAAACACCTTTGCTTTTTGTTTTAAAAGTTATTCATATATATGATGAGATTTATATATATCATATATATATGGTGAGATCACTTATAATGTCAATCCAGAAATAGCCACAGTTAACATTTTAGAGTTTATTCTTCTTGACTTTTGTTTGTGTGTTTATATACAAATAGGCATGTATATATGGATATAGATACATATATGTGTACATACATAGATGTAGATGTAGATCAATATAGATTCTAATACTTACATTTTATTCAGTATATGTAGTACTATATCATGGGATTCTTTCTATGTCATCTTTGAAATGGCTGCTTAGTGTTCTCTTGATGAGCGTAGCGTAATTTATTTAACTAATTTACTTATAAATCTATCGGCTATGAAACCAAACATACAAATTTCAGTGATTTAACTCAATAAAACTTTATTTTTTCTTTGTGTTTCTGGTTAATGAAAGGCTTTTTACTTGATGACCCAGGCCCCTACTATCTTGTGACTCTGCTCTTCTTTAGGGTCTTTCAGTCAGCTGGAGGTTAGGAAAAGAGCATGAGAGATCGCCCTTGGGAGATTTTTACCACTCAGGCCTAGAAATAGCATTCATCACTCCTTTTTATAGCTAAAACCTTTTCATAATGGAAGAGAGAGATCAAGTCTGTGGCAGACAGCTAGCCATCTCTATCACAAAACTATATTTTTTTCAATAAAATAAACACCACCATGAAGAAAATCTTTAGTCTCCTGTGTTATTTTGAATTGTCCTTTTATTTATAACACACTTTGCTTAATATATTGCTATCTTGTAAAATTTGACCATTAGGTATTATTTGACCATTGTATTTATACTTTTTATCAATAGGAACAATCCCATTTGCTTTTTTTCTACTTGAATTTAACTTTTTCTGATACTAATTTTCACCTATTTCCTTTGTTTGTATTTTTGCCATTCGATTTACTTTAAAATTTTCAATTACAACAAATGTGTTCATGGTAATTCAAACAACAAAGTTGTATATATTACAAATTAATTTATCTCTCTCTTTGATTCTTTGTCATTCATGTATCAAAGATAGTCATTATTCATAATTTACCCTATTTTCTAGTATGATTGTCCTATGATAAGCATACATGTATAATTTTTGGGGGTTTTTTAATTAAAATTATCTATTTTGTAGTAATATGCAGGTTCTTTTCTTTGCTTAATAATGAAATGAATAACATCCCTACCCCAAATTTCTAGGTCTAATTCATTCTTTTAAATAGTGACCACCAAAAGTTTACGATGTTTTTTGCCTCATCAAATCATCAAGAACATTTTGGAGGAGGCCCCTGTTAGTTACTGTGAAATAATAACTCTTTGTTTTTGCCTCCTTGCTTATTTGGGAGATTAAGTCATTGAGGGGGCCTTATTTAATTTCCCTCTCCTGTTCATGTCCTCTGACCACTTTTTTGTTGCTGATTTATAGGTATTCTCTATATATTTTGGATTATATTTTGTGCTGTATATGTTTTGCACATACCTCTTTCCATCTGTTATATGTCTTTAACATTGTAGGCTTTTGGTCATATAGATATTGTAC
Source organism: Delphinapterus leucas (assembly GCF_059928025.1). NCBI lineage: Eukaryota > Metazoa > Chordata > Mammalia > Artiodactyla > Monodontidae > Delphinapterus > Delphinapterus leucas. The sequence continues at coordinate 102,189,559 of NC_143150.1, read as the reverse complement.
ATTTTGATGCAGTTGAATTTACGAAAGCTACTTTTATGGCCTTTGCTTCTTCATTCTTCTGAAAGGTTTTGATGTTAATATAGTTACATTTATGAATCTTTATGAGTTGTGAGTATTTCATGTTTAATAAAGATATCCCTTCTCAATCCTAAAGTCATGAAGTGATTTCACTTTTTTATAATAGTTTTTTTTTTTCTTTTTTTTTTTTTTAGTTTTTATTTTTTTCACATTTAGTTCCTTAATCTGTATGAATTTTATGGAAAGCCAGTTGTCCTAGCGGATTGATTGAATAATCCATTCATCTCCCTTAATATATTTTCTGATACATATAAAGTTCCCAGACATACTTGGGACTTTTTCTGAACATCTTATTGTGTTTCATTGATTTATTTGTTTCTCTTTGCCAACGATACCTGTTTTGATTAATATTTGATATTTAGTAAGGTAATGTCTGCCTCCTTGTTCTCCTTCTTTAGCATTGCCTTCTCTCCTTTAGAGAGTCGTCTACTTTCCATATTAATTTTTGAGTCAATTTTATTGTTCCACAAAAGTAACCTACTGGGATTTTTATTGGAGTCATATTGAATTTATAGATTAATGTTAAGGAGAATTGGCACTTTAAAAGATCGTGTCCTTTCTTTGTTTTCTAATCCTGCTAAATACTTCTATTTGATGTAGCTTTGTTTTTACTCTGGAATTTAGGGAAAGATGGAGTAGAGAGACAAATATTTCTCTTGAAACTAGACTTCTAAAATTATAGAACCCACTGTCCTTCAGTCACATAGTTTTTTGTCACAGGATAACGTATTCTATAAAAACACTGTGTTATTGTTTGTGGGTGTAAGTTTGACTCATGAACAACTATATTTCAATTATGTTCTGTACTGCCGATTCCAAATACGATTGGCCTCAGTGAAGTCTGATAGCACATAGGCAGCTCGAAAATTCTAAAGATGTACCTATGACTTATGTCTTTCCAGACCATTTCTTAGAATACTGCCATTTAAACAGAGAGATCTAGTACCTGAGATTTCACAATTCTTTATTTTGGGGCAAAGTACTATAGTTCCAGGATCTCCTTTTTATATGGGAAATACACTTCCAGGGTAATTAATCATTGATGCTTTTTCAAAATCATTGTATATAACAGTTAGATAGGATTGTTGCCTAGGATACCAGGCAAATGAAGAAAAGAGACAAAATGGGAGAAGCCTTATTTAGGGAAGAGGAAGAGAGATTATGTTGTTTCAACTTAGAAAAGACTGTCTTGGATGGAGTAAATGTGGGATGCGGGGAGGAGGGGATGCCCCGCTTGGAGGAACAGAACTACACAGGATTCATTGTCCTGGTGAGGGGCGGGTGCGTGACTGATGTGCACAGAGTGATTTGGAAAGGAAAGATCGAATAGCGGCAAAAGCAAGCCGCACCCCTTTCCTTATCTGTATATTAACCGTTTCCTCGTCTGCTACAGGAGGTGAAGCTCTGGGCAGCCAGGGGATGTCTAACACATCTGTGGCAGGCACAGTGACTGCCAAATGTGGGAGAAGTGGATGTGGGAGAAGTCACTTGCAAGCTTGGGTGGAAAGAAGGTGGAAAACACGTGCTCAGTACACTCCTTTCACTCAGAGTTTTAGAAAGAAACCTTTCTGCATCTATTAAAAGCTGACATGCCATTTACTTAGTATGGAACCTCTGGAAGTATTTATAATTACGAATGGGGCATTTAGGTAGATGGAGCACCAACTCCATAACATGAGTTTGAGTGTGACACTGGCCTTAACTCTTCTACTCTTGGAAACATCTGGTGGGAATTTTAATCTCCACAGATCATCAGAATTGATCTCTAACGTTGGCACAAAATCCATTTCTGACTTAGGTGAGTGTGGAGAAAATAGAGCAGTTATTTTGTCCTTTCAGTAGTGACTGAACTTGATCCCCCTGATGTGGCGCTCACCGTGGCGCTTGCTGAACTCCCCCGAGGAGAATCAGTGGCTCAGAGAAGGAGGAACTCCACGCCTGGGCAGCGGTTCCTCACATCTGTCAGCAGGCAGTGCGACCTGCTCCCGAAACTACATGTGCGACAGGGCATTGTGTGACATGCTGCCATTTCAGTCCCTGCCTTCCTGCTGGGGGTTAACCCTTCATAAACGTTTAATGATATTGCAGAAGCGTGTTTATATAAACTATGGTAGAGTTATTGTAAAAGACACATCCATTTAAAACTTAGTTTAAAATTATTATTTCTAAAAGAGACAAGTGGAGGACACAGCTCCACTAGGAAGATTTAATTTAATCTCTTCTTATGGGCAACAGTGAAGAAACTGTGTTCCCCTGGCTCACAGGTTCCTCTCAGTTTTCACTGACAGCCTAGAGCTGGGAGAGGTTAAGAGCCACGGGGAATGCTGGTAGAATGAAGAAGACGCCTGTGGTCCCACCGCGCGGGTCTCCCTCTGCTTTGTTTCTGCTCCTCTCCAGGCAGCGGCCCCGGAACACCTGTCTCTCCTCCCTTCTCAACCCCACACAGGTTCCTGACCCTTTGTTGTCATCCTCGCTTCTTAGGAAAGGAGACCAGCTGGCTGCTGCGGGTCTGACTGTAAGACCTGCACTAGGAAAGCAGGAGACACGCCAAGGATGAGGCGGGAGCGGCTGCACGGCCGCCAGCCCCAGGGTGCAAGTTTCCCAGGTTCTCTGTCCTTACCGTGAATTAGCTTGTCACGTGCTGTGCCTCAGGTGCTTGGCGTGTCCTAGACATCACATCATTTGAAATTTTCGTCTTGCACGGTACTTTCACATGGTTTTAGAGACGTGAGTTAACTCAGATGAGCTGAACGTTATGCAAAGGGGAGAACAGTGTCACAAACAAGGACACTGGTTTTCCTGCCCAGGCATCACGCTGAGCACAGCTCATGCATTAGACGATTTCACCTCACACAGTCCTGCCAGGAGGAGATTTATGACGACCATGCCCGAAGGACACGTGTACAGACTGAAGTCCACAGATGTCATGAAACTTACCCAAGGTCACACAGCTGGAGAGTTTGGGGCCAGACTCTGAATCCAAGGGGTATGACTCCAGATGCTGCTCTAACCTCCCATGTGCAATGACCAGGTGCATTCTTCTTACAGACTGTCCCAGAACCTGTCACAGGTTTCTAACACAGGGGGAACTGAAGTAGATAGGAAGTGAATTCATCCTGTCAACAGACATTTATTTTGCTTACTCTGTTCCAGGCGCTGCTCTGGGCACAGCAGTTACAGCCACGAACAAGACAGAAGTCTTGGAGATGATATTCTTGTGGATGGATGAAAAGTGGTGAGTCCCCCAGTTCACCTGGTATATTTGCTGGTACGTTAGTGAATTGCTTTCATAAATCAATGAGTGATGTGAATACTGCAAATTCAAGCTGTAAGAATCGGTACTTTAATCATTGATTTTCATCGTCGTTGTGACCAGAACCGCGTCTTATTCCTGTGAGTGTCCCCCTCACTGAGCACAGGACCTTGACATCTGCCTCTGGTGGCTCCTCAAAAATTGTTTGTTGAATAAGAGATTGTTATGGACATAAAAATTTATGTACATTACTTTCCATTTTTTAAAGAAAACATGGCAATTTGTTCTTGTGAGTAATGTAAACCAAGTCTGATTCTTAATAACTGGCCGTTGGTTTTTTGAGTAATTTTACAGCCAGTCTTGATTAGGAATGTGGAATTTGAAAAAAGTGCAATATTTAAACAAATGGTGGATTAACAGAAGTGTCTGAATGCTTTTCCTTAACTAAAAAATACTCTAGATTTATTTTTTTTTCAGTGACAAAAATAATAGCAGCCTTCATGCCCTGCTTTTCTGTTTGTTTGTTTGTTTTACCATTTGTAAGTAGGGGCTTTGTAGTCCGGAATCTCATTCTGCATGTCTCTGGAACACCTATTGACAGTTATTACTCTTCTCTTTATTGAGCACTGAACACTCCCTTCCACCACAGGGAAATAAATTTTCCATCGTTTATTTCAATTTTATATTTTAGATGTTTTAAAAGGTAATTGTACTTTTATCTGTTGTCATCGAATTTAAAAAAAGATGGAGTCAAACACTTGACAAATTGCCTGCCAGCCAGTGTCAGTGGGGGACATGATGTCAGGACTTGGTTGTCAAGGAAGGCCGGGAGGAAGACACGTGCCCGAGAAAGCAGGCCTGCGTGCGTTCAGATCAGTGGTGGGCAGTAAAGTAGACACAAGAACACAGCCTCCATTTTTAGGGATGTAGACTTTTAGAGCTGGAAGAACCCCGGAGACAGGTATTCCCCTAATTCCACAGAGTAATTATCAAGATGATTAACCACTAAGGAGTGTGGTTTTCCTTGCCTTCTTATAAATATGGAGCTTGGAGTGAAGGCAGGACTAGAATCCAGACAGCCTGAAGCTTGTCGGTTGTTCTTTCAGTTGATTAATTCATTCTTGTACTTTATGCACTAAGCTGAGCTGGGTGTAAGCAGCTATGAAGTGATGAGGACGGAGCAACTAATGACCTGGGACGGTCGGGGGGGTGGGTCTGGAGAGGAGAGGGCACTGGAGCACAGTGCACAGTAGACAAGATCCTAACAACCAGACCCAGCAAGCTCTGTATTTTGTTCTGATTCCTCACCAGAGAAAAAACAAACAAAAAACACAATTTATTTTTACTCAGAACTAAATGAATGTTACAGTAATCACCAGGAATCAATGTGATCAGGAGTATGCAGAAAAAAAAAGCCTGCAGTCATAGGATCACAGCTGCAGTTTCTTGGAACCCTTGGAACATAAGCCCAGAAAAATAAAATATCTTTTATTAATAAAACTCAGAGAAATTTAACAAAAACATTTCTTCCTTTCAGGAAATCTTGCATTTCTGTCAAAGCACAGAACCTAAAATGATAATGGCATGAGGCTCAGATACAAGGGCCTAAAACCCACAATAGCAAATTAGAAGCCATTCCTGGCTCCTCCCAGGACTTTCTGTCATCTCTAAGGTCACGTCTACATTGAGTTCATCCCTCCAACATTCGATGCAATTCCAGTAGAATTCACCAGATGGGTTTGGGTCCTATCAGGCTACTACAGTTCTCAAAGACAATGTGTTAGCTATTGATAATCATTTAGCTTAACTAGATTCCCCCTCCTCCTTTAAGCTTATAATATATTAGACGTTATTTCAAATGCCACTGATTTACTATTTAAAAGCATATAATTGTTTCCAGGCCATCTTCTGGGCAAAGAAATTTTTGTCTTTTCTAAAATTTAATATCATTAGAGAATTTATAAAACTAGACCAAGGTGCCTAAATAAATACATATTTAAACTACTGTTTACACCTGGCCTCTTAGCAAACCACTGAAAATTTATTTTTAAATGCCACTTAACTAATATAAATTTATCTCTGTTTAATAACATAGGCCCTGCTGTAATTTAAACTACAGACCTCCCTTTCCTCATGTTGAAACGATTAGTAGAAAAAGAAAATCTCATAGAGAAATACACCAGAATGCAGTGATATCGGGAATCATTTAGGCCCTAACCTTCAGATCTTAACCTTCAGATCACAAGCACTGATGAAGTGGAGCCTGTGAAAGGCATGGGGGAGGCTCTGGGATGAACACGGAGAAATCACTCCCCTCTTCCAAGCCCATGTTCCCATGTCCATCCCTATGATAATCTCCTTTATGCCAAATTCCTCCTAAAAATCAGTCACTTTTTATTTGATTCCTGATTGGAGCATTTATTTTTCCTCAGCAGAATCCACGGTACAAATGAACTATTATTGTTTTAAGCCATTGAGGTTTTGAGATTGTTTTTTCCTGGAGCACAAGCTAGCCTAGATGAATCCAGTCACTTTCCAGGTGCAAAAAATGTATTAATGAAACTAGCGTTCAAGATAAGGGAGGCTGTATTGGAAATCTAATTGAGGCCATGGATTTCTTGAGTTGATTCCTTCCTATTTTGCCACTTATTCATTTCCCTGTCTTAAAGTATAATAGATTTTAATTATCATACACATTAATTTGGCCAACCTTTAATAAGATGTGGAAAGATTCTGATCTTCCCTCTCTAGGTCACTGCCTTGGATACAAACAGACTGCACATCTCTGTGATGACACCCATAGTGTCATTTCTCCAACAGATTCTCAATAGTCTATGAGAACCTAATCACTGGGCTCATTCCAGGCATCCATGTCACAAAATTTCTTGACAAAACTGACAATGATTGGCAGACTTGTTTGCAGCTGGAAATAGGGGCCAGAACTAGAAGCACCGGAGTTTAATGATTCTGCTTGATACTGGCCTTTGTGAGTAGAAAGAGGTGACAGATGCACTCACCTACTTTAAAAGGAAAGGACTCCCGCCCTACTACTTTTCCCATCTGAAATTCTTCGTCCAATTGAAAGTATACTCATCAGGAGTGGAAAGTTGTTATCTTTAAGGAAATATCAGAGCCCTTGTTCCAATTGCTTTCTGGCAACCCAGCACAGCAAGGTGCATGGGTTTGTAGGTAGGAACACCTTACCCCAAAGCCCTAAAGTGGATTCATGCTCAGCAGTCACATCTATATTTTGTTTGTCAATATCTCGTCTAAATTGGTTTCTGATCCTGTGTGATTAGTATTAGTTGTGGATATTATCTTCTCAGTGGTTACATTATCACTTTTTCTCTAAGTTTATACTGGTATCCCCAAATAGAGCAGCTGCCTGCCCAGTAGTTTAGCTTTAGTGATTCTTTATGCTGTATAACTCCTTATGCTGTATAATGGGGTAATTGTAGTTAAGTATGTTAGAAGATGCATGAAACATAGTCTGTTCAAAAAACATGTGCTGTTTTTTCTGCCTGGGGTACTGAGGAAACATTTGTCTCAGTATGATTAAGTCATTATATTTCCCTTAAATCAATCCCTCCTTTTACATTCCCTGACTTGGTTAGTGAAGCTTTATTCCCTTCCAGTTAAAGGCTGGACTATAAACTATAGCCAAGTTTGAATTATTTTGCTCCCTTGCATACACAGCACAAAGACCCCTTCGTTGAAACTCTATAGTCTCTTTCAGGATCATTCTTCTTTCACCATTCCTAGTGTCACTTTCTTCAAGTCTTCATTTATGGCAGTTAATGGATCCCTTTTCTATTTTTATATTGTCCTTGTACTGACCACATTGTATTTTAAAGGTCAGTCTCCCCTGCTGGACTGTGAGATTTTAAAGACTAATGTGCCTCAGTGTCTCTAGATCCCAGGACAGGATCTGTGAACTAATAAGTTCTCCATAAATGGCTGTTGAATGAAGAGTTTCTGAGTTCATCTGCAGCCACTAGTCTCCCCTCCTAGGCATCTTCACAAACCATGATGTTAAACTCTTAAAGTAGACCTCCGTTCATAAAACTCTACTGGTCAAAAATGCTCACTGGCACTAGATTTATTAACAAATAAGATGCAGGCTCCACAGCCTAATATTCAAAAGCCTTCTCAATCTGCATGACTTCCCAAATCTTTCCTAAATCATTGTTTGAGAAAACTTAACAACAGAGTTCAGATGCACTCCTTGCTTTATTGCTTATATCAATGTCTCACCTGTGCTTTGCTCATGATATTTCCTCTACCTCAAATAGTTTCCCCTTTTTCTTCATCTTCATGTTCCAACTTTTTTTCTATTATTTTTTTAATTGAAGTATAGTTGATTTACAATGTTAGTTTCTGGTGTACATCAAAATGATTCAGTTATACATATATATTCTTTTTTCATATTCTTTTCCATTATGGTTTATTACAGGATATTGAATATAGTTCCCTGGGCTATACAGTAGGACCTTGTTGTTTATCTGTTTTATACATTAGTAGTCTGTATCTGCTAATCCCAACTCCTAATTTATGCCTCCCTCACCCCCTTTCCCCTTTGGTAATGTTTGTTTTCTATGTCTGTGAGTCTATTTTCTGTTTTGTAAATAAGTTCATTTGTATCATATTTTAAATTCTACATATAACTGATATTATATGGTATTTGTCTTTGTCTGGCTTACTTCACTTAGTATGACAATCTCTAGGTCCATCCATGTCACTGCAGATGGCATTATTTCATTCTTTTTTATGGCTGAGTGTATTCCGTTGTGTGTACATACCACATCTTTATCCATTCATCTATCAATGGACATTTAGGTTGCTTCCATATCTTGGCTATTATGAATACTGCTGCTATGAACATTGGGGTGCATGTATCTTTTCGAATTATAGTTTTCTCTGGATATATGCCCAGGAGTGGGATTGCTGGATCATATGGTAACTCTCTTTTTAGTTTTTTAAGGGACCTCCATACTGTTTTCCATAGTGGCTGCACCAATTTACATTCGCATCAGCAGTGTAGGAGGGTTCTCTTTTCTCCACACCCTCTCCAGCATTTATTATTTGTAGACTTTCTGATGACAGTCATTCCGACCTGTGTGAGGTGATACCTCACTGTAGTTTTGATTTGCACTTCTCTAGTAATTAGCGATGTTGAGCATCTTTTCATGTGCCTATTGTCCATCTGTATGTCTTCTTTGGAGAAATGTCTATTTAGGTCTTCTGCCCATTTTTTGATTGGGTTGTTTGTTTTTTTGTTATTGAATTGTACAAGCTGTTTGTAAATTTTGGAGACTAATCCCTTGTCGGTCACATTGTTTGCAAATATTTTCTCCCATTCTGTAGGTTGCCTTTTCATTTTGTTTATGGTTCCCTTTGCTGTGAAAAAGCTTGTAAGCTTGATTAGGTCCCATTCGTTTATTTTTGCTTTTATTTCTATTTCCTTGGGAGAGAGACCTAAGAAAACATTGCTATGATTTATATCAGAGAATGTTTTGCCTATGTTCTCTTCTAAGAATTTTATGGTGTCATGTCTTATATTTAAGTCTTTAAGCCATTTTGAGCTTATTTTTGTGTATTATGTGAGGGTGTGTTGTAACTTCATTGATTTATGTGCGGCTGTCCAGCTTTCCAAACACCACTTGCTAAAGAGACTGTCTTTTCTCCATTGTTTATTCTTGCCTCTTTTGTTGAAGATTAATTGACCATAGGTGTGTGGGTTTATTTCTGGGCTCTCTGTTCTGTTCCGTTGATCCATATGTCTGCTTTTGTGCCAATACCACATTGTTTTATTACTGTAGCTTTGTAGTATTTTCTGAAGCCTGAGTGTTTTATGCCTCCAGCTTTGTTCTTATTTCTCAGGATTGCTTTGGCAATTCTGGGTCTTTTATGGTTCCATATAAATTTTAGGATTATTATGTTCCATCTTTATGTATCCTACAACATAGTAATTGTACTCCTCCGGTCCTCAGTCATTCAGCAGGCCTTTAGGGCATTCCTAGCATGTCCCAGACATTGTGTGTAGCAGAAGACATACAGAAATGGAAGATGCTATTGTGCCCTAAAGGAACTCAATTCTGGGGAATGGACAGATGTGCAAACTCTTAAAATGCAGTGAAATGTGTGCACATGGTACTCTGGGAGCTCAAGGGATATGTACCTACCCCAGGTGAGGGAGAACAGTGTTGGGAAATGCACCATGGGGAGGCTGTAATATCTGGGTTGAGTTTCAAAACTTAGATATAAGTTAGCTACAAAAATGCATATAGTAGGACTATTATAAATGGAAAGAGCAAGAAGTGGCAAGATTCAGGGATTCTAGTATGGGTGGCACAATTGAAGCAGTCCCCGTAATTCTCACAGTTTGCCTGCCTTGAAACCATAGAATTGTGTCTATACCTCTCATGTACATACTAATTGTTGCCCTATATTATAGTTTTAACATGATAATCTGATCTTCATTATTAGACAAGAAAATGAGAACTATGCCTGATTTGTCTTCTTATCCTTAACATATCTTAAAAAATATGTTCTATTTACATAGTACATGATTGATACACGTTTGTTGACTATATGAATAATTTTAGTTTGCACAGTCCTGAATTTTCACTTCAGTAATACTGAGCATTTGGACTCTGAGTATTTGGTTCATTACTTTGAAAGAGGGGTTAGTACTATCTTACTTTTATTGTATCTACAAGAGAAATGCTGGGAAGCTGTTTAAATTTAAGGAAAAATCATTAAGGCTCTGATAATCATCATGACATATTCTTCTGACATTATGATATTATATTCAATATGTTATTGGTGTATGCTAGAAAAGCAAGTGCAAATTCCCTATCTGATAATGCAACCATTGCTCAGGCCACCTGTAATATTTGTGAGGCTTGTAACAAGAGAACCAATAAAGGCCCACATGTCATAAATCTGTGTATTTAAAATTTATAAATAACACTAAAAAACTAAGTAAAATATGCTCTAGGCTCCTACCTTGATAAGGTACCTTCCTAATCACCAGGAAGTGCAGGTTCACATTCCAAACTCTCAGACACTGTGGAGGTTGGGACTTAAAGATAGAAGCACAGGAGAAAAAAATCATATCCCTCAGGAGAAGCTAGTGGTCCTCTCCCCTACCCTTCCTCGCCCCTTGCATCCTCCCACACTAGGAAGCCCTTGTACTCATGTGGACAACCCCATATACAGGTTAAAACTTTATTATGGGTGGGGGGGATGAAATAGATGAAGGAGACCGAGAGGTACAAACTACAGTTATAAAATAAATAAATCATGGGGATGTAATGTACAGCATAGGGAATATAGTCACTAATATTGTAAGAATTTTGTGTGATGACAGGTGGTAATAGTGGTAACTATTTCAAAATGTATGTAAATATTGAATCACTATGATGTATACCTGAAACTAATATGATACTGTATGTCAATTATACTTCAATAACAAAAAAAGTTTATTCATACCTCCCCATTAACATCTGCCACTTAGTTACCCCTCGGGCCCAGGGCTGCACGCACCTGAGGCAGGTCTGCTCTCAGCATGCTGGACCCAGGAAGAAGCCCACACAGCCCTGGAAGGGGACTCAGGGCCATTAGAGAAGGGATTCCCTGGGACATGAGTACCCAGAGAGTGGGCTAGAAGTGGATTGCTAGTGGTCCAACCAGGAGCCCGGTCAGAGGCTTGGAAGGGGCCTGTGTGGTCTGGTCCTTAAAGCAGTATTTCTGCTTCCTAACATCTCCCTCAACACACTCTGTCACTCCCATGAAGATACAGTCACCATCATAGGCATTTAATAGCTTCAGATATATTTTAAGGGAAATTAATGTTTCTTCCTCCGAGAAAGATATAGTTAATGAAGAAAATATAATGAACATGTATAAAGGATCTCAGATTCTTCAAATATACAGCAGAATATTTTGTGAGTAGCTCAGGGGTACAAGTAATCAATATAGTGACTGTAATCATGTGTGAAACAGATTTTATCTTAATGGATTAACCAGGAAATAATGAAACAAAGGACTCTGGATAAATTGTTAAAGAAAACAATGAGAGTATCTATGAAAAATTAAAACCAAAAAAATCTGGCTGTAGAAAAGTCATCACCAGGATAGCTGATAACTAGAATCAGTCTGTCAAGAACATCTACAGTTTCCTGATGCATGTGAGAGCAAGGGGGTCTCCATCTGATAAGGTAAAATCCTTTGACAGAAAGACTTATTCTAACTTTTTAAATTTAGTTCAAAAATAACTATAAAATGGAATTTGCGAGACTTCCACTAAAATTATCAATAGAGCTGTGAGTTTGATATAAGCCTATACTAATTTCTGATGGCAGAAAATTGGTCATCTTTCTCAATGACAACTATGAAACTATGATCTAGGTTTAAAATACAAATGAATTTAATGAGAATTCTTTTTTAGGAATAATATTGCTTTGGAAAAGTTAAGATTTGATGTCTGTAGGTGTCAACTGGCAACAGTGGAAAAACCACTGGATTCAGAACTTGACTCCAGTTGGAATGGCAGCAGTCAGTTATATGACTTTGAGTGAGATATTCAAACCAATTATTCAAACCAATTAACTTTTGAAAAAACAGTTTCCCAACATACAATAGGGACAATGGTATCTAATATAATTGTTGTGAAGATTAAATTGGGCCACATGTGAAAGTGCTTTGTAAATGGCATTGTGTTGTTCAATTGTTATATACTAATATTAATATTATGTGCCCTAACTCTCTCACTGTGATTTCTGATATATTCATACCTAAAGAATGTATCCCCTACTAGCTGATTTACTTCTTTTCAGCTCAGTAGCAGTTAATTCCTCAAATATGAATCACTGCAGTGCTCTGATTTGGTCATTAAGATGACTAATCTGAATCAAGGTGTCATCTTGCTAGTTCTTGCTTTCATCTTAACAAGCAATTAGGATCAGTTATGTATTCATCTATTTGATTGTTTGACAACTGAGACTTTCTGTAACTAAGTGACTGTACTACCCAAAGCAATCTACAGATTCAATGCAATCCCTATCAAACTACCAATGGCATTCTTCACGGAACTAGAACAGAAAATTTCACAATTTGTATGGAAACACAGAAGACCCCGAATAGCCAAAGCAATCTTGAGAACGAAAAACGGAGCTGGAAGAATCAGGCTCCCTGACTTCAGACTATACTACAAAGCTACAGTAATCAGGACAGTATGGTACTGGCACAAAAACAGAAATATAGATCAATGGAACAGGATAGAAAGCCCAGAGATAAACCCACGCACATATGGTCACCTTATCTTTGATAAAGGAGGCAAGAATATACAATGGAGAAAAGACAGTCTCTTCAATACATGGTGCTGGGAAAACTGGACAGCTACATGTAAAAGAATGACATTAGAACACTCCATAACACCATACACAAAAATAAACTCAAAATGGATTAAAGACCTAAATGTGAGACTGGACACTATAAAAGTCTTAGAGGAAAACATAGGCAGAATGCTCTATGACATAAATCACAGCAAGATCCTTTTTGACCCACCTCCCAGAGTAATGGAGATAAAAACAAAAATAAACAAATGGGACCTAATGAAACTCAAAAGCTTTTGCATAGCAAAGGAAACCATAAACAAAATGAAAAGACAACCCACAGATTGGGAGAAAATATTTGCAAATGATGTGATCAATAAGGGATTAGTCTCCAAAATTTACAAACAGCTCATGTGGCTTAATATGATCAAAACAAACAACCCAGTCAAAAAATGGGCAGAAGACCCAAAAGTCATTTCTCCAAAGAAGAAATACAGATGGCCAAGAGGCACATGAAAAGGTGTTCAACATCGCTCTTTATTAGAGAAATGCAAAACAAAACTACAATGAGATATCGCCTCACACCAGTCAAAATGGCTATCATCAAAAAATCCATAAACAGTAAATGCTGGAGAGGGTGTGGAGAAAAGGGAACCCTCCTACACTGTTGGTGGGAATGTAAATTGGTGCAACCACTTGTGGAGAACAGTGTGGAGGTTCCTTAAAAAGCTAAAAATAAAGCTACCATATGATCCTGCAATCCCACTCCTGGGCATATATCCAGAGAAAAACATGGTCTGAAAGGATACATGCACCCCAGTGTTCATTGCAGCACTGTTTACAATAGCCAAGACATGGCAGCACCCTAAATGTCCATCAACAGAGGAGTGGATATAGGAGATGTGGTACATATATACAATGGAATATTATTCAGCCATTAAAAAGAATGAAATAATGCCATTTGCAGCAACATGGATGGACCCAGAGATTGTCATACTGATGAAGTAAGTCAGACAGAAAGGGAAATATCATATATTGCTTATATGAGGAATCTAAAAAGAAATGATACAAATGAACTTATTTACAAAACAGAAACAGACTCACAGACTTAGGGAACAAACTTATAATTACCAGGGGGGAAGGATGGGGAGAAGGGATAGTTAGGGAGTTTGGGATTGACATGTACACACTGCTATATTTAAAATAGATAACCAACAAGGACCTACTGTATAGCACAGGGAACTCTGCTCAGTATTATGTAACAACCTAAATGGGAAAAGAATTTGAAAAAGAATAGATACATGTACATGTTTAACTGAATCACTTTGCTGTACACCTGAAACTACCACAACATTGTTAATCAACTATACTCCAACATAAAATAAAAAGTTAAAAAAATCGCAATTTTATTTTTGTAGTTAAAAATAGTTTATTTATGTCATCAAATACCCAGATAGTGTTAAAAATTGCAACCAATTTGTACATCATAATTTTTTAATATTGTATTTAATAAAGATATAAATAATACCTGTATATTATAATGATTGATATGCATTTCATGCTCATTTAATCTATATATTTCATCTTTTCCCCTACCATTCAATAATAAAATAGTTGAGTACTTACTAAGTGCTGAGTTCTGTGGAAAATGAATCCTTCTAATGTGGCTTCTGTGGCTTCTAATCATTACAAAGGCACTGCAAGTTGGGCATTGATTTCCTCATTTTCTCTTGCCCATTACTGTGTTTCAGACATAGGAGTGTCTGACTACAAATTTGTATTCTTTCCATGATACCATGAACCCTCTGATTTCACCTCACAGGCACACAAACGTACCAACACCCGCATCTTTACTGATCGATGCCGTTGCCATGCAATTTTCTCTCATACTCATACCTTTCATCATACAAAGGAGGAAGCTAATGTGTTTCTTAAGATAAACTAATTTCTGTCAAGAACTTTAATGAGAACTTAGGTATGGAGTGGTACCTACCAAGCACCATTATGGATTAATTAATAACAAGTCAGTTCAAACTCACCTCATTTCATAATTTTGACAGGGTTCATTCTTCACTAGCACAGTGGATGAGGATAAGAGCACAGAAAGGTAGTGTATGAACCTTATTAAGAGATTCTATTAAACCTTTCACAATATTCTTTGGTAGTGGTAGAGAGTCAGGGGTTATATGTTAGTAAAATTATTTAAATTCAAAGAGCCAAGACCAATTAAAACAAAAATGATTGAGAGACTAATACTGAATGTAAATACAGTGCTAAATATTCAGCCAGATTTGAGAAACTGAAATAGCGAAAGATAGGGAATGTCAACGTTTGAACAAAGAGAGTTCGGATAATAAGAGACCCAGACCAAAATATCTCATCCATTGTGGTGTGGCTGCTGCCTGTCTTCTAATTGTATTCTCTACATGTACCATTCTTAAGGACTCCTTACTGGTAATACAGTAGATTAATTGTTCATAGCTTCTTTAGCTTGATGGGGGAGCCACTTTGAGGTAGAGATTTGTTCAAAGGACAAGGGACTGCCATTTTGTATAAGAGATAAAATAATAACTTGAGATATCAGCATATCATATAACAGCATAAAATATAATATGTAAGTAATAACTTATGGAGGCTGTATGGTATAGTGGTAATGGATCAGGATTGTGATTATATTACCTGGGTATATGTCCCAGCCCTGCCACTTACTAGCTGTGTAACTTTAGGAAAAGTACTTAACCTCTCTGCTGCCTTAATATGCTAATCTATGCAATACTAGTGCCTAATTCACACAGTGGTAGGGAGGCTCCAGTGAGTTAATATAGGTAAAATTGTTTAACATAATGCTAGTACACAGTAAGCACTGCTTATGTGTAGGTAGTGTTTACTACCTATGAGAAATGGAATATATGGATATTTCTGTTGGGAGATATTCTCCATGGGTCTTTGATGTTTCTCTATACATCTTGCAAGCAGAGGCACTTGTTCAGAACTATCTTTTCTAAGATGTTTTCAGAGTGAACAACCTTAGGAGATAGAGAAAATGTGTCTTGAAATAATATGTGAATCTTAAACTTTAAATTGAAGTGGAATTATTATTATTTATTTTTTAGCCATGCCACACGGCTTGCAGGATCTCAGTTTCCCGACCAGGGATCAAACCTGGGCCACGGCAGTGAAATCCCGGAATCCTAACCACTAGGCCACCAGGGAACTCCCGGAACTATTATTTTTATATATTGATATTCTATCAGTTAGTTGAGGTATACAGGTGTGTTTATCACTGTAAGAATAAAATACTGCAACAAAATTATACAAATAGTTATATAATAGCTAAGTAATAAGGAAAATTATTTGAAAGTTAATGCAAATATTCTCAATGTACATTAAGTAGACAATTTACAAAGGACATTATAACCCTTTTAAGACATCAAATATATATAACAATTTAAATATATAACAATTTATAATAATAAAACACAGTAATGGTGACTAGATTATAAAATAATCCTTTTAGGTTTTTTTTCTTATTATACTAGCACTCATACCATACAATCAAATTTAAGAACTGTATTTAGCACTGTTATTTCATTTCATTAGGCCATGAATCATTCAAGAGAAAAGGTCCTATTTGTGACATCTTCAAATCTTGAGAGGATGACTTAATCACAGCATGTTAACTTTACTACCACAAAATTACATTAGGATGAATAAATCTAAAGTCATATGCAATAGTATTCATGAAATTTATTAAATCCAGAAATAAAAATGAACATAGACTTAAAGAGAAGGTGTGGGTCTTCCCTGGTGGCGCAGTGGTTGGGAGTCCGCCTGCCGATGCAGGGGACGCGGGTTCGTGCCCCGGTCCGGGAGGATCCCACATGCCGTGGAGCGGCTGGGCCCATGGGCCATGGCCGCTGGGCCTTGCGCGTCCGGAGCCTGTGCTCCGCAATGGGAGGGGCCGCAGCAGTGAGAGGCCCGCGTACCGGGAAAAAAAAAAAAAAAAAAAAAGAAGAGAAGGTGTGACTTAAAGAGGAAGTATTAGAGAAAAATGGTGTGTCTCACATATTTTAAATTCCCAAGAGCAATATATGAGAGATCTAATTTCTCTGCATCCTCACCATCATTTGATAGTCAATATTTTCTATTTTAGCTGTTCTGATACGTGTGTAGTGGTATCTCATCCTGGTCTTTATTTTCATTTCTCTGACAGCTTACAAGTTGAACACCTTTTCACATGTTTGTCATCTATAAAATCTCTTCGCTGCCATGTCTCTTAATGTGTTTTGGCCATTTTTAATTGAATGTTTTAAAATGTTGACTTTTGAGAGTCCTTTTTATATTCTAGATATGAGTCCTTTTGTCAGATATATGGTTTGCAAATATTTTCTCCAAGCCTTTTGTTTTCCTTTTCCTGCTCTTACTGGGGTTCTTCACACAGCAAAAGTTGTTAATTTTGACGAAGTCCAATTTTTTGATTTCCATTATGGATTGTGACTTTGATATCATGTCTAAAAATTCTTCACCAATTATTAGGTACTGGAGATTTCCTTCTATGTTATCATCTAAATGTTTTATTATTTCACATTTTACATTTAGTCTGTGATAAATTTTGAGTTAATTTTTGAGATGAGGTGTAAGATGCAGGTCTACCTTCTTTTTGGGGGGGGCTGTGGATATCCAGTTGTTCCAGCACCATTTGTTGAAAAGACTATCCTTCCTTCTTTGAATTGCTTTTGCACCTTTGTAAAAACTCAGTTGTCTGTACTTGTTCAGATCTGTTTCTGCATTCCCTACTGTATCATTGGTCTATGTGTCTAAACATCAATACCACACAGTCTTAATTACTGTAGCTATGAAATAAGTCTTGAAACTTGGTAGATGGCTTCCTCCCATTTTATATTATTTTTTCAAAATTGTTTTAGCTATTCTAGATTCTTTGCCTTTTCATACAAATTCTAGAATTAACTCATCTATACTTACAGAATATCTTGCTGGTATTTTGATAGGAATTGTGTTAAGCTTGAATATCAATTTGGAGAGAATTGTCATTGTTACTATGTTGAGTCTTCCAATCTTCCTTGATTTCTTCCACCAAGATTTTATAGTTTTTAAGAGTATAAGTCTTGTAACATGTTTTGATATATTTACAGCTGAGTATTTAATTTTTGAATGGTTGTTAAGGTATTATATTTTAAAATTTTTTCCATATGTTCATTGCTAACATATAAAAATACAATTAATTTTTGTATGTCAACCTTTTATGCTGTGGTCTTGCCAAATCCACTTCTTAGTTCCAGGAGATTTTTTTGTAGATTTCTTAGATTTTCTATGTAGATCATCATATCATCTTCAAATAGGGACAGTTTAATTTATTCGTTTTTGATCTATTTAACTTTATTTCTTTTCCTTGCTTTATTGTAGTAGCTAGAACTTCCAGTAGCATGTTGAATAGCAGTGGTGTGGGTGAAATCCTTGCCTTATTCCCAGTCTTGGCAGAAAGCATTCAGCCTTTCACAGGATAAGTGTGATTTTAGCTGTAATTTTCTAATATATGATCTTTATGAACTTAAGGAACTTTCTCTCTATTACTAGTTTTCTGAGAGTTTTTATCATAAATGGGTATTGAATTTTGTGAAATGATTTTTCTGCATCAGTTGATGATTGTATGATTTTCTTCTTAGGCCTGTTAATGTGGTATGTTACAATGATTGATTTTCAAACATCAAACCAGCCTGGCATCATTGAAATAAACCCAACTTGGTCATGTTGTATAATTATTTTTATATATTGTTGAATTTTATTTGCTAATAATTTGTTACTGATTTTTTAATCTGATATCATGAGAGATATTCATCAATGGTTTACTTTTTTGTACTGTTTTTGTCTGGCTTGGGTATCAGGGTAATACTGGCTTCATAAAATGGATTGGAAATGTCTCTTCTCTCCTATTTTCCAGAAAAGACTGTATAGAATTGGTATTATATCTTGTTAAACGTTTTGTAGAATTCTCCAGTCATGCCATCTAGGGGATTTCTTTTTCAGGAGATTTTTAATTACAAATTATATTTCCTTAATAGTTATAGAACTATTCAAGTTATTTATTTCTTATGGTGAGTTTAGCTAGTTTATACTTTTTGAGGAACTGGTTCATATCATCTAAATTGTAAATTTATAAGTATGTATAGAGTTATTTGGTTTTTTTTGTTTGGTTGGTTTTTTTGGGTTTTTTTTTTTGCGGTATGTGGGCCTCTCACTGTTGCAGCCTCTCCGTTGCGGAGCACAGGCTCCGGACGCACAGGCTCAGCGGCCATGGCTCACGGGCCCAGCCGCTCCACGGCGTGTGGGATCTTCCTGGACCGGGGCACGAACCCATGTGCCCTGCATCAGCAGGCAGACTCTCAACCACTGCACCACCAGGGAAGCCCTAGAGTTATGTGTAATATTACGTTATATCCTTTAATGTCTGCAAGGTCTGTAGTGATATCCCCTGTTACATTCCTGATATTAGTAATTTGAATTTTCTCTGTTTTTAAAAATCAATATTGCTTAAAGTTTGTCGATTTTATTGAACATTTCAAAGATCAACTCTTTGTGTCATTGGTATTTATTATTTTTCTGTTTTCAATTTCATTGATTTCTGCTTTTATTTTTACCACTACCTTCTTTCTGCTTGGATTGGGTTTAGTTTGCTGTTCATTTTCTATGTTCTTGAGGCAAAAGCTTAGATTATTCCATTGTATGTGTATACCACATATTCTTTATCCAGTCATCTGTCAATGAACATTTGAGTTGTTTCTGTATCTTGGCCGTTGTGAATAATGCTGCAGTGAACATGGGGATGCAGCTATCTCTTTGAGATCCTGATTTCACTTCTTTTGCATATATACTCAGAAGTGGGATTGCTGAATGATGTGCTAGTTCAATTTTTAATTTTTTAAGGAACCCTCCATAGTGTTTTTCATAGTGTCTGCATTATTCTAAATTCCTACCAATAGTGTATAAGGGTTTCAATTTCTCCACATCTTCATCAATACTTGTTATATTTTGTGTGTTTGTTTTTTAATACCATTCTGAAAGGTGTAACATGATATCTCATTGTGGTTTTAGTTTGCATTTCCTTGATGATTAGTGATGTTGACCACCTTTTCATATACCTGTTGGCCATGTGTATGCATTCTTTGGAGAAATATCTATTCAAGACCTTTGCTTATTTTAAAAATTGAGTTGTTGTTGTTGCTATTGAGCTGTAGGATATTCTTATATATATTATGTATTCTATATCCAAAATATATTTTGGATATTAACCCTTGATGATATAGATGATTTGCGAATGTATTCTCTCATTCCATAGGTTGCCTTTTTACTCTGTTGATTGTTTTGCAGTGCAGAAGCTTTTTTGATGTCATCCCACTTTTTTATATTTTTGGTTTTATTGCCTGTGCTTTTGGTGTCAACTCCAAGAAATCATTTTCAAGCCCAATGTCAATAAGCTTTACCCCTGTTTTCTTCAAGGAGTTGTATGGTTTAAGGTCATATGTTTAAGTTTTTCATCCATTTTGAGTTGGTTTTTGTGTATTGTGTAAGATAATTGATCAACTTAATTCTTTTGCACGTGAATATCTAGCTTTTCCAACACAATTTGTTGAAGACTCATTTTCCCATTATGTGTTCTTGGCACACTTGTTGAAGGTCAACTGACTGTATATGCATGGGTTTATTTCTGGGCTCTCTATTCTGTCCCATTGGGCTATGTCTGTTTTTATGCCAGTACCATATTGGTTTTGGTTTCAGTTTTATTGAGATATAATTGATATATAACATTGTATTAGTTTAAGGTATACAAAACAATGATTTGATATATGTGCAGGCATACCTTGATTTATTGTGTTTCACTTACTGCTCTTTGAAGATATGTTTTTTACACATTGAAGGTTTGTGGCAACTCTGTGTTGAGCAAGTCTATTGGTGCCATTTTTCTAACAGCATTTGCTCACTTTATGTCTCTGTGTCACATTTTGATAATTCTTGCAATATTTCAAAGTTTTTCATTATTACTGATTTTGTTATGGTGATTTGTGATCCGCGATCTTTGATGTTACTATTGTAATTGTTTTGGGGCACCATGCAATGCACCCATATGAAACAGTGAACTTAGTCAATAAATGTTGTATATGTTCTGATTGCTCTACAGACCAACCATTTCCCCATCTCTCTCCCTTTCCTTGGGCCTCCCTATTCCCTGAGACACAGTAGTATTGAAATTAGGCCAATTAATAACCCTATAGTGGCCTCTAAGTGTTCAAGTAAAACGAAGAGTTGCATGTCTCTCACTTTAAATTGAAAGCTAGAAATGATTAAGCTTAGTGAGGAAGGCATGTTGAAAGCTGAGGTAGCCTGAAAGCTAAGCCTCTTGCACCAAACAGCCAAGTTGTGAATGCAAAGGAAAAAAGTTCTTTTTTTTTTTTTTGGCCGCACAGCATGTGGGATCTCAGTTCCCTGACCAGGGATCGAACCCATGGCCCCTGCAATGGAAGCACGGAGTCTTAACCACTGGACCACTGGGGAAGTCCCGGAAAAGTTCTTGAAGGAAATTAAAAGTGCTACTCCAGTGAACACATGAATGATAAAGTGAAACAGCTTTAGTGATCTAGATAGACAATCAAACCAGCCACAGCATTCCCTTCAACCAAAGTCTAATCCAGAGCAAGGCCCTAACTCTCTTCAATTCTATGAAGGCTGAGAAAGGTGAGGAGCTTCAGAAGAAAACTGTGAAACTAACAGAGGTTGGTTCATGAGGTTTAAGGAAAGAAGCCATCTCTTGCAAGGTGAAGCAGCAAGTGCTGATGTAGAAGATGCAGCAAATTAGTCAGGAGATCTAGCCAAGATGATTACTGAAGGTGGCTACACTAAACAAGAGATTTTCAGTGTAGACCAAACAACCTTCTAGTGGAAGAAGATGCCATCTAGGACTTTCATAGCTAGAGAGGAGAAGTCAATGCCTGGCTTCAAAGCTTCAAAGGACAGACTGACTCTCTTGTTAGGGGCTAATGCAATTGGTGACTTTAAGTTGAAGCCAATGCTCATCTACCATTCCAAAACTCCTAGGTCCCTTAAGAATTATGCTAGATCTACTCTGCATGTGCTCTATAAATGAAACAAGAAAGCCTGGATGGCAGCATATCTGTTTACAACATGGTTTATTGAATATTTGAAGCCCACTCTTGAGACCTACTGCTCAGAAAAAAAGATTCTATTCAAAATATTACTGCTCATTGACAATGCACCTGGTCACTCAAGAGCTCTGGTGGAGATGTACAATGAATGAGATTCATATTTTCATGCCGCTTAACATCCATTCTGCAGCCCATGGGTCAATGAGTAATTTCGACTTTCAAGTCTTATTATTTAATAAATATATTTTGCAAGGCTATAGCTGCCATCGATAGTGATTCCTCTGACAGATCTGGGCAAAGTAAATTGAAAAGCTTTTGCAAAAGATTCACCATTTTAGATGCCATTAAGAACATTCGTAATTCACGGGAAGAGGTCAAAATATTAACATTAACAATAGTTTGGAAGAAGTTGATTACAGCCGTCATGGATGACTTTGAGGGGCTCAAGACTTCAGTAAAGGAAGTAACTGCGGACACGGTAGAAGTAGCAAGAGAACTAGAATTAGAGATGGAGCCTGAAGATGTCACTGAATTTCTGAAATCTTGTGATAAAACTTTAACAGATGAGGAGTTGCTTCTTATGAATGAGCAAGGAAAGTGGTTTCTTTAGATGGAATCTACTCCTGGTGAAGGTGCTGTGAAGATTGTTGAAATGACAAGAAAGGATTTATAATATTACATAAACTTAGTTGATAAAGCAACAACAGGGTTTAAGAGAAATAACTCCAATTTTGAAAGAAGTTCTGCTGTAGGTAAAATGCTATCAAGCAGCATTGCATACTACAGAGAAATCATTAGCAAAAGGAAGAGTCAATCAATGTGGCAAATTTCATTGTTGTCTTATTTTAAGAAATCGCCACTGCCACCCCAGCCTTCAGCAACCACCACCCTGATTATTCAGCAGCCATCAACACTGAGGCAAGACTCTCCACCAGCAAAAAGATTTCAACTTGCTGAAGGCTCAGGTGATGGTTTGCATATTTCAGCAAAAATGTATTTTTTTAAGGCATGCACACTGTTTTTCAGACATAATGCTATTGCACACTTAATAGACTACAGTATGTGTAAGCATAACTTTTATATGTGCTGGGAAACCAAAAAAGTCATGTGACTCACTTTATTGCAGTATTCGCTTCATTGCAGTGGTCTGGAACCAAACCTGCAATATCTCTGAAGTATGCCTGTATATATTGTGAGATGATTACCACAGTAAGTTTAGTTAACATCTTGCTGACATCACTCTTCTCATTTTAACACTTAAATCAGTAGATCAAGAAAAGCTGATTCTCTTCCCTACCGTGGGAACAAATGCTGACCCTTTCCTGAATAAAAGGTAATTCCTCTTAACCTGGCTGCCTTTGAGTTGGGATATCAGTTTTTCCTCCTGCCTTTGAACTCAAACTCAAACATCAGCTCTTCCTGGGTCTTGAGCTTGCTGGCTTTCTGACTGAAACTATACCATCAGCTCTCCTGGTTCTCAGGCCTTTGAATTTGGACTGGAACTATACCACTGGCTCTCCTGGGTCCCCAGCTTACTGACTGCAGATCTTGGGATTTGTCAGCCTGTGTAATCACATGAGCCAATTCCTTATAATAAATCTCTTTGTGTATGTATGTGTATATATATGACTCCCTTCTAAAACTCTATATATATACTTTGAGCCAATCATTAGTTTCAGCAAAGAATATAGATATTTTTGATAAGTGACTGGAATTTTACTTTCATATTAATTTATTTGAACTCTATTTTTTAACTTAATCTTTTCAGCCTTGAAGAAGTTATTTCTAAAATTATAACCATGTGAGGTGAGTGACCTTAGGAAAAACTGGAATAAAGACAAAGACACTGGAGCAAAAATAGTGATGGAAAACATGGTGTATAGTGGGGAGGGTCAAACTATTCCTTGTCTATTAGTCCACGTGTAATATTTACGCCATTATTGTAATGTAAATTGACAACTACCGAATAGATTGAGGTAGTGGAATAACATGTCTCAATATGAACTTCAAAATTTTCACCCTGGAAAAATTACTGGAAGAGGGGTTGAATGGAAGAAAAGTGCCGAGGGAGAGATTAATAATATGCATTCAATATTTTAATAAATAGTTTAATTTCAGAGAAAAATATAAATGATTGAATTATGCTCCTGTTGATGCTTTTTGTTATACACATCTGGGGAAATCTTAGTTTATTGATTCATACATCTATAACCTGAGGCATAATTTCCACTTAGCTCCTCGATGTGCAGACATAATGTGTGGAAGCAAATAAGACATTTCTGAAGTGCTGACCTCACAAACCCAGACCTACACAGTGATGGAAAATATCACACAGAGTGTTAATAAATGTACAAAAGATCCAAATCAAATATCACTCAGAGAAGATGAAAAGATGCATGCTTTATCCTATTATATTTACAGAGAGCATAGGGAAGGAAGTTCTCTCAAAAATTCCCTTTAGTATATTTTCCAGGGGATCTCAGATTAAGGAAGCAAATAAAACAGGAATAAAATTATAGCTTTAAGAACTGCCAGACTAAATAGCTCTTTCTGAAAAGACTAGTGGTTCTTTTGGATACAGTTAAGTGCCAAAGCTATAACTTCCCATTTACTTTCCTTTGTCACTGTATATGTAGGGTATTTACCCCAATTTGATGCCATTTGCTCTTTGTCAGAGGAAGTTGTCCCGCAGATTCATATTAGCCACATTTCTTCTCCTAAAGAATGTTATAAAAACTATCTCTGTCACTCTTCTTTTGACATCGACCATTTCCTCATATGAACTCAGTCATCAAATGATTGAAGGCCTGTGTAATTCAGCTCTAATGGATTGTGTTTTAAACTGCTCTAGTTTAAAATACCATAGGCCACGTATCTTAAAGTGCACACATTTCACATAGAAAAAATCAAATTCCACTGTCATTATTGCTGGAATAGCTAGCTGTGTGACAGCTTTTGATTTATAGGCGGTTTTGGGGGGAGGGGGTGCTTAATTTGAGCAAAGACACATAAGTCATAGGTGAGCTGGAGGGCCTGGATGCGAGTTATTGGAAGTTGGGTAGTTTGAACAGCAGCGTAAGTTACACACCTTTTTGTTCTTGGACCAGAACAGTCTTTATCTACTCCACATCAATTTCTGTTAATACAGTTTTAAAAAAATAAACCTATTGCTTAAAGATTGCAGCGTTTCACAGAGATATGACTATACCTTGACTATAATCATAATTGGAAGTAGATTTATTTTAATGCATAGTGTATTGTCTATTTTTCCCCAAAGGGCCAGATTATCTTATTCCAGTAATAGATACCACCTGAATAAACAAGTAAAACACTCTCTACCACCATTTTATTCCTTGTCCAAAATGCTGAATATGTACATTCTATGCATTCAGCAATTTTTGCGTGTTTTGTTCACTGTGTTCCCAGTATCTTGAACAGTAACTGGCATATGGTAATAATTCACTACATAAATGCAAGAATAAATAAATGAGTTAGTGAAGTGTCTGAATACACATGCTAGATTCTACCCCTAGATCTGATTCATTTTGCTCTAAATAAGGGTCTGAGCATGTGTTTCTCTCTCTCCCCCACCCCATCTTTCGTTCTCCTTCCCTCCCAATAGTTTATTAAACTATTTAAAATGTCTTTAAAGAGACCTATATATCAGACTGTAAGTGTTTAAAACTTTTTCTCAAGAAAACTCTTTTTTTAACTATGAAAAAAGTATCCAGTGGACACACATCTCCCAGCTTTGTATGTTCGTTAGTTGCCTACCTAACCTGAAACTTCTAAAAAAAAAATAGCATCCATATTAGTTCTGAATATAAGATGAGGGATGATGTGCAGTGTCCCTCAATACACTGAACATTTCTAATTAAGATAAATTCTACCCAGAGCTGTAATTATGAAAAAATGCTATGGTGGAAACATGCTTTTATTTCAGTAATTAGTTTGTCATGAGTATATCTTGCTTAATAGCTGGATCTAACCTGCAAACGTTTAATTTATACTTTAATTAGTACATCAAATAGTAAATAGTTTGTATAATCATCAGAGACTTCTCACAAAATTAATATTGAACTCCACCTTCTCTTCCTGCCTCGTCACCGAAGCCACCTTAGCCAGCAACACTGCAGGTGCCCAGGCCCTAGGACCCAGGACAGCAACCATGCACACACCCACAGCCAGTCCTGGACCTTGAGGCCATGCACATGCACATCACCAGCCGGCCGCCTGTAGCTGTACACGTGTACACAGCTGGCCCCCGATGCCATGCATGCACCCACATATAGCTCCAGTAGCCATGAACGTGAAGAGTGTCAGCTCCAGTCCTCAAATCTGCAAGTGCACCTACAATCAGCCCTGGCCTCTGCTGCTGGCCTCCACTCTTGCCAACATGTGTACTTGCAGCTAGCCTCTAAAGCCAGATGCATGCATACCATTTGCTCTGGCCCCCAACACTGCCTGCCCCGGTCTCCACTGCTGGACCTGGAGGTGCCACTGAGGATTCCAGCAGCCCTTGTAGCTACCACGGACCCCATAAAGTTCTTGCTTCCAAGGACTACAGAGTTACTAACATCGTGAACCCCAGAAAACTGAGCTGATGATACACCATACACCCCCTGGACCCAGAGACATCACATGCCCCCACACACATCACCCTGGCCACTAGACCTGGTACCACAGTATGCTCCAGTGTACCCTCCACCAGGTGACAGTCTTTACTTACCAAAGCCAGTCCATAAAGCCTAGAAGAGCTGACTGCTTCTTCAAATGCAAGCACACTTACACAAGGCTACAGAATTGATGAAGAATCAGGGAAACATGACATGACCAAAGAACACAATAAATTTCTATTAACCAACAGCTAAGAAATGGAGATCTATAAACTTCTGACATTAAAAATAAAAATAATTAAAATAATTGTTCTAAAAAAACCTCAGTGACCTATAAAAGAAAACAGATTCAAAATTTAACAAAATCAGGAGGACAATACAAGCACAAAATGAGAAGTTCAACAAAGAGGTAGATAACATTAAAAAGAACCAAGGAAAATTTTGGAGCTGAAGAATACAATGACTGCAATAAAAAATGCAATAGAGAGTTTCAGTAGCAAACTTGATCAGGCAGAAGGAAGAATCAGTGAACTTGAAGATGTCATTTGAAATTATCCAGTCAGAGGAGAAAAAAGAGAAAAGAATGAAAAGGAATGCAGAAAGCCTACAGGAGTCATGAGACATCATCAGGAGAGCTAATATTTGCATTTTGAGAGTTCTGGAAGGAGAAGAGAGAGAGAAAGGGGCAGAAAGATTATTTAAAGAAATAATGGCTGAAAATTTCCCATATCTGAGGAGAGATATGTACATCTAGGTACATGACTCAAAGGTTCCAAATCAGATTCAATCCAAAGAAGACTTCACTGAGACAAATTATAGTCAAACTGTCAAAAATCAAAGACAGAGCTTTGAAAGCAGCAAGGGAAAGAAGTTCATCATATACAAGGAAATCCCCACAAGGCTACAAGCAGATTTCCCAGCAGAAACTGCAAGCCAGGAAAGAGTGTGATGATGCTATATTCAAAGTGCTGAAATAGAAAGACTGCCAACCAAGAATACTTTACCTGGCAAAGTTGTTCTTCAAAATGAAGGTAAGATAAACACTTTCTCTGATGAACAAAAGCTAAAGAACTTCTTTGCCACTAGGCCTGCCTTACAAGAAATGCTGAAAGGAGTTCTTCAAGCTGGAATGAAAGAATGCTAATTAGTAACATGAAAACATATGAAAGTATAAAACTCACTGGTAAAGGTAAATATATATTCAAATTCAAAATACTCTAATATTATATTATGTATAAGTCACTTATAATTCTAGTATAAAGGTTAAAAAACAAAAGTATTAAGAGTAAGTATAGCTACAATAATTTGCAAATGAATACACAATATAAAAAGATGTGGATTGTGACATCAAAACATAAAATGTGTGGGGAGGAGTAAAAGTGTAGAGCTTTTCTGTATGTAATCAAAGTCAAGTCGTTATCAGTTTAAAATAGACTCTTAACTATAAGAGGTTTTATGTAAACCTCATGGTAACCACAAGACAAAACCTATAGAAGACAGAGAGAAATAATTAAAGCTTACTACTAAGCAAATTTATCAAATCACAAAGAAGACAGCAAGAGGAGAAGAAAGGAACAAAGGATCTACAAAACAGACAGAAAAGAGTTAACAAGATGTCAATAAAACATCCTCATCTAGTAATAGTTCCTTTAAATGGAAATGGATTAAATTCTCCAATCAAAAGAGATAGAGTGGTTGAATACATTAAAAAAAAAAAACAAACAAGACTCAACTATATTTTGCCTACAACACTCTCAACAAAGATAGATTATCCAGACAGAAAACTAATAAGAGAACGCTGGACTTGAACTACACTTTAGAACAAATGGACCTAACAGACATGTAGAAAACATGCATCCAACAGCAGCAGAATACACATTCTTCTCAAGCACACACAAAAAATTATTGAGGATAATCATATGTTAGGGTACAAAACAAGTTTTAACAAATTTAGGAAGATTTAAATCATATCAAACATCTTTTCTGATAACAATGGTATGAAACCAGAAATCAATAACAGGAAGAATATGGGAAAATCACAAATATATGGAGATTAAACAATACACTCCTGAAAAACTAATGAGTCAAAGAATAAATCAATAGAGAAATCAAATGGAAACACAATATACCAAAACTTATGGAATGCAGCAAAAGCTGTTCTAAGAGGAAAGATTATAGCAATGAATGCATGCGTTAAGAAATTAGCAAGATCTGGGCTTCCCTGGTGGCGCAGTGGTTGAGAGTCCACCTGCCGACGCAGGGGACACGGGTTCGTGCCCCGGTCCAGGAAGATCCCACATGCCGCGGAGCGGCTGGGCCTGTGAGCCATGGCCTCTGGGCCTGCGCGTCCGGAGCCTGTGCTCCGCAATGGGAGAGGCCACAACAGTGAGAGGCCCGCATACCGCAAAAAAAAAAAAGAAATTAGAAAGATCTCAAATAAAAACCTAATGTTACACCTCAAGGAACTAGAAAAAGAACTAAGCCCAAGCTTAGCACAAAGGAGATACTCAATATAAGAGCAGAAATAAATGAAATAGAAACTAGAAAGACAATAGAGAAGATCAATGAAACTAAGAGTTGGTTTTTTTCAAAAGATAAGCAAAATTGACAAACTTTTAGCTAGACTAAAAGTCTAGCTAGTCTATCTGGATAAACTTTTTTTTTTAAGAAGACATACAAATGGCCTACAAGTACACGAAAAGGTGCTCACATCACTTATCATCCCGGAAATGCAAGTCAAAACCACAATGAGATATCACTTCATACCGTACAAGTGCTGTTATGGATATGGAGAAAAAGGAACCACTTTTCATTGTTGGTGGGAATGTAAATTTGTATAGCCACGATGGAAAACAGTATGTACGTTCCCCAAAAAACTAAATATGGAACTACCATATGATCCAGCAATCCTACTCTAGGTATATATCCGAAGGAAATGAAATTACTCTCTCGAAGAGATGTCTGCACCCCCATGTTCATTGCAGCATTATTCACAATAGCCAAGACACAGAAACAACCTAAGTTTCTGTGGATGAATAAATGGATAATGTTATACACATACTGTTAGTGCAGGCCTGTTACTTATATTCCTACCAGAGTATCTGAAAAATTTTGCTTTACTTTGCTAGAGTGAAAAATGTCCTGACCAATTGTTTGAATATCTTCTTCAAGTAGGGATTTAACAAGAAGCAAAATACATCTTTGCCAAAAATTTCAA
The DNA here is from genome assembly GCF_059928025.1 of Delphinapterus leucas. Classification (NCBI taxonomy): domain Eukaryota; kingdom Metazoa; phylum Chordata; class Mammalia; order Artiodactyla; family Monodontidae; genus Delphinapterus; species Delphinapterus leucas. Next base: position 102,159,881 of record NC_143150.1, on the reverse strand, counting down.
CAAATAAATACTAGATAGGGATGTTTGTAAAGTCTGTGTTGTATGTTTGCATCTTCCCCTGCCCTACTATAGTTTCCATTTCATGCATCCATAACTCTCTATCTTCTGGGAGAAGAAAATCGATAGAAAGTAATAGGTTAGGCATATGTGTAGTGTTTAAAATCTTATAATAATTACACATATTATGGAGACAATAGGGCTATGGAAATTTGGCATAAAGTTAGGTCAGGCTTCCAAATTTTTTATGCTCTCATTTCTTAAAACTCTTTTCCTAATCAATGAGAGTATGCCTGCAGAGCCAACATTGGTTGCTCACAACTCATTAGCCAAAAAAGTATGTTTCCCCTACAGCTGTAGGAAATCCTTACCTTGTTCCGTGACTATTGAAGCAATGCACTCCATTGTCTGGTGATCTTGGGTATCTGTTGCAAAGTTCTTAAGCTTATTCTGGTCAATTGCTGGGGGAAAAAATGTGTTACTGAGGCATTTTGGCCTGGAACTGGAGACATAACCCCAGGCAGAAACATGTTTGAAATATTGTTTTCTTTGTTCAGAAAAAAAATTAAATGTCAGTTCTAGAAACAAACTAAACTAAACCAGAAGAAAATTAAACAATGCTGCTCAGAAAGCAACTTGCAGTGTTTTGTGCCAGTGATCATTTGATTTGGCATTGTTTTCTGATTCCAACAGGGTCAGTCCTTTTGTGCTGCAGCTATCAAAGGCCACAGAAAACCCTTTATTTTCTTGTTTTTTAAGTGTAGCCTACTGACAGCTGTGACATGGAGCAGGGATATTTAAGCCACAATTTTGCACGGAGGTTTGGTTCCCTGCTCAGTTTCTTCCTACCTTCATGCAGTGACTGGTTTACTACAGTTTCCTTTTATTATTTTAAAAATCTCATGCTTTCTTTTGTTTATTAGCAACAGATCCCAATTTATATTGTGTACCCCGCAGGCCAGCAGTGCAATGCAAACCGGTACAAGGGCCTGTAACTCATTCCACCTGTTACAGTGCTCATGTCCTGCATGGCCGTGTCTAGAGTCCTTTAGCAAAAACACAACTCATCTACACTGTCCACTAACACAAGTCGGCGAGCCTCTTCTCTCTGCTGCTGTATTAGCTCCAAGGGCAGGTGAATTCTAATTAAATTGAAGACTCCTTCCCAGCATGAGCCTCTGAATCCTCAAGTCAATAAACTTGGGGCATGAAATAGATATTGTTGACCAAAAATCTGACCTGGAATACGTGGCAAATATATTGATCCCAAGTACTTGAGTAAGCAATTCTCACTGGTGTGTGGCTGTAAGACAGAATAAGTGTTAATTGTGAATTGTTTGCTAAAGTTTTCTGTTGAAACAATAACATTGGAATTGGGGGGGCAGTGTCAGCTTACTATGCTATTCATTGATCTGCATAATGAATAACTATCAAATATAGGTAGTTTAAATGGCTTTTGGGTGGTTTAGTTCAATAGTTTGCCGAGTCAGCTTTCTTGAGGGATAGTACAGTGTTCTTATTTCATCTTGAAATTATTCTTCTGGCTGTTTATGTTGATTAAATCAGGTATTACCTTTCCCTATTGCTCTCTCTTGCCCAATCCTAGATATACTTGAACTATTTCTCATCCCCTTGGCTCAAAGTGACCCACTGTTACATTTCAGGTGCAAATACTTTTATATGATTAGCATTTTGAATTGGACTTTGAATGGCTCTACCCTCTGCCCCTATATGAAGAGCTGCAAGGCAGTGACAAATAAATTGTCTCTGAACATCAAGAGTCCTGAACACAGAATGCAGTCTGTGCAATTCTCAGTAAATGCAGAGTTAGAAAGCCCAAACTGCTTGACCTTAGAGCACATTCTGTGGCCTTGTGGCTCCAGCTAAATAGACAGTCCCTATTTCTAAAGCACAACCTAACAGTACCACCTAGAGTTACCTTTTCAATCACTCAAGCATTGGACACTGATGTGTGGGCCAAATTCTGTTCTACTTTAGTAGGTGTCAGCACTAAAGAGACATTTGACACCCTTCCCCAGACCCCTGCAATCACAGCAGAGAATTTGGTTGTTGTCTCCATATTTAAGTAGAAAACCCATGGAGACCTACAAATCAGGGGTAGAAAAATGCATCGAGAGTGGAGCCTTAATTCCTGCATTTTTACCTGAGTCAGGCCACTGGAAGTGATTCAGGCAAAGAGCACACAGAGACAAAAACTTCAGGCAGGCTAATCCTCATTCAGAATATTCCCTGGATTTCATAGTTTCACTGTTTACTATCAGTCCAGCGGTATGGCTTAACTCAAACCTTATTCTATTTAAAAACATGAAGTTTTAACAATTATGAATCAAACTAAGAGTCATTAACTTAAAATGGACCCAAAGAGATTGATAAGTAAACTATATAAAAATGGATTTACGGCCTCAAGTTCTTATGGTTGTAGCTCTTTAGGGATTTCTCTTCAATTCAGTTAGTAGCACCAAAGCCCTTTTTTGAGTACAAGCCAGACGCCATCCTTGTCACTTCCTTACTAGTTGACAAGTTCCCTTTAACCATAATGTCTGTACCTGTGACATTTCCCAATGATTTCCCATTAAAGCTGCCTGATGCCTGACACCTGTGTGTTTGCTTTGAGATTTAACTATTGGGTGTCTTTAGAACTGTGCTGCATTTGCTCTCAGCCTGGTTGATGGTCCACTTATAATGCAAAGCGAGGTCCCTGGCTGTCTACAAACCATGAATATAAAGGTGGAGGAGGTGACTTGAAGCAGCTAAGAAGAGAGAGATGAAGTAGCTTTCAGGAAAAGAAAAGCTGGGATCCTGCTTCCCAGAAGTCCTGTGGCAATTAATGCTGGCCCTGAGTTTCTGGAAGCCAATTTACAGCATATAATCAAGTGTGATTTCTCCCGATTACCTCAGAAGTAATTAGGGAGTACCTCCCCACCCAAGACCTCTACCTAATTATAGAAGTATTTGGTAAGGAGGTATTTCCATATGTTCAAGTCATATTACGTCACGAGGACATTTGAGCTGATGAAAACTGACATTTACTATAAAGTAAAAATGCATTGCATTGAAACCAGGAGTCATGAGAAACCCAGAACTGCGAGTTTGGGAACCTATTTTAATTGATGAGACACAGCGGCTGTGCCTCATGAAGCAAATAAGAGCATGAAGCAGGAGGAAAGTAAATATGCAGAGGTCAGACCATCACCGTGGAGGCAGAGCTGCAGACACCACGTTTGGTGCAGGTCCCCTGACTGCCGTCTCCAGCTTTTCTCTTCTCTCTTCCCTCGGGATTTATGAAGTAGGATTTAGGGGAGAAGCTTCTATCATTTGCTCTCTCTCGCTCTTGCTTTTTGCTCCGTTTTACCTTTGCTGTGCCATTTCTATTTGTTAGAGAATTACCAGCAAGTGCTCCTAGTGACAATGATTTTTGGACAGCAGAGAGGCCCAGAGAAATAAGCCGTTTTGCAGTTGATTCCCGGGAACATACCATCATTTCATGTAACTGTGTTTGCTTTCCAATAACTACAAAGAGTAGCTGTTACAATTACAGCAATAACTGCTGCTCACTATATGCCAAGCATTGTCCTGCGTCCTTCACATGAATTCATTCATCTGATCCTTACAGAAGTCCTCTGAAGTAGGTGCTCTTTTTATCTCCATATTAACGGTTAGGAAACAGGGCCTAAGAGTGATGGAATAACTTGTTCTAAATCAGCCAGTTTGTAAATTGAATTCAAGATTCAAACGTGGCCGACCTGACTCTAGAGTCTAAGCTCTAAGCACCTGCAGTTTTGCTGCTCTTTCCTCAGAGTTCAAGTGTTCACATTCACACACACACACACACACACCACAGAGGAGAGGGTTCTAAAGGGGTCATGGAGGGCTTTCAATGATACCCAAGTACATTTTTCAGTTACTCCCACCATATGTCAGAAAGAAATCCCACTTTATATCAATGGCCTAGGTTTCCTGAAATTCATTTTTCACTGTTTGACAGAAAGAAAAAAGGGTAAATAGATGGTTACTACATGTATTTGACATTTGTTCCTTTTTTCCAGCTTTATTGAGGTATAACTGATATATAACATTGTGTAAATTTAAGGCACAAAAATGTGATGATTTGATACGCATTTATATTGCAAAATAATTACCACGATAAGATTAGTTAACACATCCATCAACTCACATAATTTCCATTTTTGCTGTTATTGTGACAGCAATTAAGACCTTACACTCTTATCAACCTTCAACTATGCAATACACTATCTTTTTTTTTTTTTTGCGTTACGCGGGTCTCTCACTGCTGTGGCCTCTCCCGTTTCCGAGCACAGGCTCCGGACGTGCAGGCTCAGCGGCCATGGCTCACAGGCCCAGCCACTCCGTGGCACGTGGGATCTTCCCGGACCGGGGCACGAACCCATGTGCCCTGCATCAGCAGGCGGACTCTCAACCACTGCGCCACCAGGGAAGCCCCCAGTATTATTAACTATAGTCATCATGCTGTACATTACATTCCCAGGACTTGTTCATTTTATAACTGTAAATTTGTACCCTTTGATATCATTTCCCACACACCCCAGCCACCAGCCAATCTACTCTCTGTTACTGTGAGTTTGACTTTTTAAAATTCCACGTATAAGTGGGTCATACACTATTTTTCATTCTCTGATTTATTTCACTTAGAATAATGCCTTCAGGGTTCATCCATGTTGTCATAAATGGCAGAATTTCCTTCTTTTTTATGACTGAATAATATTCCATTTTATATTTATATACATACAGCTGACCCTTGAACAGCGTGGGTTTGAACTGTGCAGGTCCACTTATACTCGGAGTTTTTTCACTATATACATACTATAAGACTATACAATCCATGGTTGGTTGAATCTGCAGAAGTAGAATCGAGTATATGGAGAGCCATCTATAAACTCATACTTGGATTATCAACTGTGTGAGGGGTCAGCACCCCTAACCCTGTGTTGTTCAAGAATCACCCCCCTCTATATATACATGTATAGATAGATATAGATATAGTGTATATACACACAATTTATAGTATATATCAAATTTTCTTTATCCATTTATCTGTTGGTGGACACTGATAGTTTTTATGTCTTGGCTATTGTGAATAATGCAATGAACATGGGGTTACAGATATCCTTTCAAGATAGTGATCTTACTTCTTTCAGGTATATGTCCAGAAGTGGGATTGCTGGATCATATGCTAGTGCTATCTTTAATATTTCAAAGAACCTTCATACTGTTTCCATATTTGTTATACCAACTTATATTCCTACCAACAGTGCACAAGGGTTCCCTTTTCTCCACATCTTCACCAACACTTATCTCTTGTTTTTTTTATTATAGCCATTCTAACAGGTATAAGGTGATATCTCACTGTGGTTTTGATTTGAATTTCTCTGATGATTAGCAATATTGAGCACCTTTTCATGTACCTACTGGCCATCTGAATGTTTTCTTAGGAAAAATGTCTAGTGAGCCTCTCTGCCCATTTTTTTAATCAGATTATTATTATTTTCTTTGCTATTAATTGTATAAGCTCCTTAAATATTTTGGACATTAACCCATTATTGGATATATGATTTGCACATATTTTCTCCCATTCTATAGGTTACGTTTTCATTTTGTTGATATTTTCTTTTGCTGTGCAAAAGCTTTTCAGTTTGATATAGCCCCACTTGCTAATTTTTGCTTTTGTTACTTGTGCTTTTGGTGTCAAATCCAAAAAATCATTGCCAAGTCCAATGTTAAAGAGCTTTTCCCTTATGCTTTCTTCAGGAACTTTATGTCTTAAGTTTAAGTTCTTAATTCAATTCAATTTTTGTGAGTGGTGTAAGATTGAGGTCCAATTTCATTCATTTGCATGTGGATATCTCATTTTCTCAGCACCATTTATTGAATATACTGTCTTTTCCTCAGTGAGCATTCTTGGTTCCCTTGTCAAATATTAGTTGATCATATGTACGTCAGTTTATTTCTGTGCTCTTGATTCTGGTCCATTAGTCTATGAGTCTGTTTTTATGTCAGTACCATTTTGCTTTGATTACTATAGATTTGTAATATGGTTTGAAATTGGGATGTATGATTCCTCCAGCTTTTTTATTTCTAAAGAAACCTTTGGCTATTTGGGGTCTTTTGTGGATCCACACCAATTTGGGGATTGCTTTTTCTATTTCTGTGAAAAATGCCATTGGAATTTTGATAGGGATTGCATTGAATCTGTAGATGGCTTAGAATAGAATGGATACTAATCCAATCCATGAACCTGGGATGTATTTCTGTTTATTTGTGTCTTCTTCAACTTCTTTCATTAGTATTTTATAGTTTTCAGTATATGTGTGTGTGTGTGTGTGTGTATACACATGTACATTTTTTTATCTCCTTGGTTAAATTTACTTCTAAGTATTTTATTGTGTTTGATGCTATTGTGAATGGGATGATTTCTTTGTTTCTTTTCAGATATTTCATTGTTAGTGTATAGAAATGCAACAGATTTTTGTATGTTGATTTTGGATCCTGAGATAAACTATATTTGTTTATTAATTCTAACAGTTTTTTCATGCAGTCTTTAGGATTTCCTATGTGTAAGATCATGTCATCTGTAAAGAGACAATTTTACTTCTTTATTTCCACTTTACATGCTTTGTATTATTATTATTTTTTTACATAATTGTTCTGGCTAGGACTTCCAGTACTATGTTGAATAGGAATGATGATAGTGGGCACACTTATCTTTTTCCTGATCTTAGAGGAAAGACTTTCAATCTTTCACTGTTGAGTATAATTTGGCTGTAGGTTTGTCACACATGGGTGGCCTTTATTGTATTGTGGTATGTTCCTTCTATATCCAAGTTGTTGGGGATTTTTTTTTATCATGAAAGGATGTTATTTTTTTTCAAATGTTTTTCTGCCTGTTGAGATGATCATATGATTTTATCTTTCATTCTGTTAATGTGGTATGCCACATTTATTGCTCTGTGTGCTTTGAACCATCCAGGCATCCCAGGGATAAATCCTACATTATCATGGTGTATGATCCTTTTATATTCTGTTGAATTCAGTTTGCCAATATTTTGTTGAGAATTTTTACATCTATATTTATTAAGGATATTTGTCAGTAGTTTTCTTGTACTGCCTTTATCTGACTTTGGTATCAAGGTAAAGCTGGCCTTGTAAAATGTGTTTGGGATTGTTCCATCCTCTTACTTTTTTTTTTTCTGAAGAGTTTGAGAAGAATTGGCATTAATTCTTCTTTAAAAATTTGGTAGAATTAACTCATGAAGCCATCTGGTTCTTGGATTTTCTTTGTTGGGAGGTTGTTTACTACTGATTCAGTCTCTTTACTCATTATTGATCTGTTCATATTTTCTATTTCTTAATCATTCAGCCTTGATAGTTTGTATATTTCTACAAATGTATCCATTTCTTCTGAGTTATCAAATTTATTGGCATGTAATTGTTCATGGAAATCTTTTATGATTCTTTGTATTTCTGTGATATCAGTTGTAATGTCTACTCTTTTATTTCTAATTTTATTTATTTTGAGTCCTCTTTTTTTCTTGGTAAGTCTAGCTAAAATGTTGTCATTTTGTTTATCTTTTTAAAAACCCAAATTTTAGTTTTGTTGAAATTTTCTGTTTTTTTCTTATTTCATATTTCATTTATTTCTGTTCTTATTATTATCTCCTTCCCTCTGCTAACTTTGAGCTTACTTTGTTATTCTTTTTCTGGTTCCTTCAGGTATAAACTTAGGTTGTTAATTCAATTTGTTTCTTTTTTTTTAATGTATACTATAAGCTTATCACTATAACTTCTTTCCTAGAACTGCTTTTGCTGTAGCCTATAAGTCTAGGTGTTTTGTATTTCTGTTTTCATTTGTTTCAAAGTATTTTTTTATTTCCCTTTTGATTTCTTCTTTGACCCATTGGTTGTTCAGGGGTATGTTTTTTAATTCCCACAAATTTGTGAAATTTTCCAGTTTTCTTCCGGTTATTGGTTTCTAGTTTCATACCATTATGGTCAGAAAAGATACTTGGTATGATTTCAATCTTTTATTTTATTTTATTATTTTTTAGAATTTATTTATTTATTTATTTTTGGCTGCATTGGGTCTTCGTTGCTGTGTGAGGGCTTTCTCCAGTTGCGGCAAGCGGGGGCTACTCTTTGCTGAGGTGAGTGGGCTTCCCATTGTGGAGGCTTCTCTTGTTGCAGAGCATGGGCTCTAGGTGCCTGTGCAGGTTTCAGTACTTGTGGCACGTGGGCTCAGTAGTTGTGGCTCATGGGCTCTAGAGCGCAGGATCAGTAGTTGTGGTGCACGGGCTTAGTTGCTCCACGGCATGTGGGATCTTCCCCGACCAGGGCCCGAACCCATGTCCCGTGCATTGGCAGGCAGATTCTTAATCACTGTGCCACCAGGGAAACCCTGATTTCAGTCTTTTAAAAGATTAAATTAAATTTCTTAAGACTTGTGGCCTAAAATATGATCTATTCTAGTGACTGTTGCAATGACTGTTCCATGTACACTTGAGAAGAATATGTATTCTGCTGCTGTTAGATGGAAGGTTCTATATACGCCTGTTATGTCCCTTTGGTCTAAAATATAGTTCAAGTCTGATGTTTCCTTATTGTTTTTCTATCTAGATGATCTATCCTTTGTTGAAAGTGGAGTACTGAAGTACCCTATTGTTTTATTGTTGTCTATTTCTCCCTTCAGATCTGTTGTATTTGCTTCGTATATTTAGGAGCTCCGATGTTGGGTACACATATATTTACGATTGTTATATCCTCTTCATATGTCTCCTTTATCATTAGATCATGACCTTTATCTCCTGTTGTTTTTGACTTAAATTCTGTTTCTTCTGATATAAGTATAGCTATCCTTGTTCTATTTTGGTTTCCACATGTGTGGAATATCTTTTTCCATGCCTTCACTTTTAGTTTATGTGTGTCTTAAGGCTAAAGTGAGTCTCTGTAGGCAGCATATAGTTGGGTCTTGTTATTTTATCCATTCAGGCATTCTATGTTTTTTGATTGAAGAATTTAATCTGTTTACATATAAAATACTCATTGATAAGTAAGGATTTTCTAATGGAATTTTATTAATCTTTTTTCTATCTGTCTCGTAGATCCTTTGTTCTTTTCATCCTCTTTTGCTGTCTTCCTTTGTGAATTGATGATTTTACATAGTGGTATGCATGCTTTGATTCTCTTTTCTTGTAGCTCTCTGAACACCTTTAAAACAATTATTTTTTGTTCTCTGTCAGGCAATTTGTGGATCTCCATTTCTTTGTGGTCAATTTACTGGAAGTTTTTGTATTCCTTTGGTGGTGTCATATTTCCCTGATTCTTTATGATCCCTGTAGCCTTACATAGGTGTCTGTGCATTTGAAGAAGCAGTGAACTCTTCTAGACTTTATAGACTGACTTCTATAAGGAAAGACCTTCCCCTGCGTGTTGGGCATGCTGGAGGATTCTGTGGCCCTGAATCCAGTGGTATGGAGCTCCAAGTGTGGGAGCCTATGGCAGCTCCAGGCCCTGGAAGACGTGTTGTATTGTCCTTGAGGCTTCTTGGCTCCATGTTACTGACAACTGCATGATCCTTAGAGCTGCAGGAGACTTGCAGTGGCTGAAAATGCTGTTGGGGTCCTCAGTGATACCTCCAGGTCCAGTGGCTAGGGACTAGGGCAAGTGGTCCTTGTGGCTAGAGCCAGTGGTATGTATTGGCTTGGCCAAAAAGTTCGTTTGGGTTTTCTATAACTCTTACAGAAAAACCTGAATGAACTTTTTGGCCAACCCAATATATGTTAGCCACACGGGCTGGCTGCTGGTACCTGTGTAGTAGCAGGGGCCAGATGTAGACACATGAGTGGCAAGCACCAAGGGCCAATGCCAACCGAGGGCACATGAGCAGCTTCAGGGGTCCTGGCTATTGGCATGCATTCCTGTGGCTACAGAGGTTAGGCACGGGTGTGTAGCAGTGCAGGCCAGTGACAGGAGTAAGGGCCAGATATGGGCCCACAAGCAGCTATGCAGGCCTTGGCTGCTGGAGTGTACAGGTGCAGCTATGGGGCAGCCACAGGTGCACACACAGTGGTGGTGATTGGCCACCGGGGCTTAAGCACCTGTACAGCCACAGAGGCCGGGGCTGTCTGCTGATGTGTATCTGGGGCTCTTGCAGGGCACTACGGAGGGAACAGGGGAAGAACACAGGTAGTAGGCATCTTTGAATGTGAAGATATGTGGAGAGAAAATCTCAGTGGTGACTTCTGCAGGGGGTCTGCAGCAACTTTGCTGGCCACTGGTTTCCTCAGTGATGAAAGCTGGAGGAGTCTGCAGTATCCCCAGGGGCTTCTGAGGTCCTCTGCAGAGCAGGGAACTATGGTCCCTCCTGCTGTGTGGCTGGTGGTCCTACACTTCTTCTTCCTTGTTCCTAGCCACATCTGGATGTCTCAGCTTGTTTGTCTCTAGTTGGAGTGAAACCAAAGTGGGTTCTTCTTGCAGTGCCCTGAAAGGCTGGGGAAGTTGGTTGTTCACTCTACTGTCCTTTTCCCAGTGAGAGGAGCTCTCAGGCTGGGAAGTTCCATCTTGGCAATGAAAAATACCATCCTGGTGGATGGGATGATGCAGGCAAAATGAAACTACAGTTGACCCTTGAACAACACAGGTTTGAACTGCATGAGCTCACTTATACATGGATTTTTTTTTTCAATAGTAAATACTACAGTACTACATGATCCATCTGCAGTTGTTGAATCTGCAGATATGGTGGAACTGCAGATACGGAGGAACCATGGATATGGAGGGCTAACTATAAGCTGAAGCCTTGCTCCTCCTGGGAAGAAAGTCCTCCAGCTGGGAGCCGGGGTGAGAGGGAGCCCTGCAGCAGTCTGGAGTGGAATCTGTACCTCACTGAACTCAGAGGGTCTAGGAAAGGAGAAGACTTGGTTCAAATATTTCAATCTTACCTTTCTTATGGGAACTATTAGTGATTTTCTTGAATAGATATTTCTTCATTTGCTGTTTGCCCTTAGAACCATTTCACCATTTGGGTATTTTTTTAGTTATAGTTGTCACCAGTTTCATTGGGGAGTGAATCTGTGGAAGTGCCTCATGCTGGAAGTCAATCTTATCCCACTCTTTCTTAAACTTTTATAACACTATGTTCTTTTCCATCATTGCACTTATGACACTATTTACTGTTGTTTGAGTGGTAAACAACATTTGATGAATGTTGTTGTGGAAACAAGACAACAGATTTAATTTTTAAGAAAGAATTGTGGTTTGGTAAAAACTGCATACAATTTAGTGATTACCACCCATTAGTTGGGTTACCTTCATACCTTGGTTTCTTAATGCATCAAAATTTCAGATTGTCTTTTATACATGATACAACCCAAGACACTCTCCAAGAATTGCCTGTTGGTCAGAGGGGAGGAGGAACCTGTGGATAGTCAGGGAGAAGGGAGGAGAGTTGTGCTACTTTTCAGGAAAGGGTAAGGTAGATCATTGAATCTTACAGTCAGTCTTACAGGTGGTCCTTGGCTATAAAAGCCATTGTGGGAGTGTGCTTTCAGCTCTTGGGGGGAATCTTGTGGAAAATAAGACTGTGTACTCATGATATAAAATTAGTTATGATTTACAAGGAATTGCATTGCAACACGGGAGCGGGGGAGGTGCTCAGAAGCCAGTGTCTGGGTGGCCACAACACACCAAATTTTTAATGTATCCAATTATAGTAAATTACTGTAAAACCGAAGAGCCCATCTGTCCTGTACATTTGGGCTGCTGTAACATAACATCACAGACTGGGTGGCTTATAAGCAGCAGACATTTATTTCTCAGAGTTCTGGTGGCTGGGAAGTCTAGGATCATGGTGCTGGCAGATTTGGTGTTTGGTGAGGGCATCCTGCTTCAGAGATGGTGCCTTTTCACTATGTCCTCATGTGGTGCAAGGGGCAAGGGATCTCCCCGGGCCTCTTTTATAAGGCCACTGATCCCATCCATGAGGGCTCTGCCCTCGTGACCTAATCACCTCCTAAAGGCCCTACCTCCTAATACCATCACCTTGGGCTGAGGAATATTCAGACCATAGCTCCATCCAAGAATTGCCTTGTGGTCAGCAGTGAAGTGCAGGAATCAGGTCCTCAGGTAGCACAGGGAATCCCTCAGGGAGACCCAGCAGGGCAGTGATACATCAGCAGGTCGAAGCTGGTAGCGTACTGAACAGAGTGACAGCATCTGCTCAGTACAACCCTGAGTATCTTGGTTTCCAGTGAGGCGTGCTTTTTCTCCATAGCTCCTGGCAGAAAGCACAGTCTTTCAGAGAGGGGCTATTTTCTTCAGCAGTGTTTGTTAAGAAGCCTGGCTGTGCCTCTCCTGGACAGCCCCTGTGGCCACTTCTCAGGGATGCTGTGGCTTAGGGATTCTGAGACAGAGGAATTGTTAACATTCAAATAATCATGGATTCCAAGACGGGACTAAACTAATGCCAGCCAGTTAACAAAGTACCCCAGGAGATAGGGATGGGGGTTCATGGTCTCAGAAATTGAAGGGGGTTCCTGAGGGATGTTATTAGAGATATTTAACAACAACTATGGCACAAGTACTGACCAATCAGTAGAGCTGGAGAAGGTACTTATGGCCCCGGCCTTGTGAGGCACTGACTCAGCTTTCACTGGATCCTGGGCCAGGCGCACAGGTGGCCGGGACAACAGAGGACGGAGAACATGTAGGCCACCCAGAACAGTCTCGGTTTATTAACCAGTATGGGCCAGGACAAGGCGCACTAGCCGTACTGCATCGGGAGTTCCCCAGGCTGCCGCAAAACTCCAGCTCACCAGCAACTCACTCAGCGTCTCTGAGTGTATTAACAGAAAACATTTTCTGCTCTCAGTCTGGGTGAGCAGACTGCTGGCTTCGCTGTGAGGGCAAAAGGCTCCCAGCAGGAAGAGATTTTAAGAAGCAAAAGGGTCCCCCTGGGGAGATTTTAAGAAGCAAAAGGGTCTCCTCTGGGTGATGAAGTAGACAAAGGTAGCTCCTCAGAGTGAAAAGGTGCTCTCTCTAGGGGAATGAGCTGGAAGAGCTCCCATCCCGCTGCATGAACAACGCTTCCCCCTGTGAGAAGAGGACTCAGAAAGCAGTGCCCCCTCTGGCAGATTCAGCCGGGGGATGGGGGTGCATCTGGAGAGGAGAATTCAGGCTAGATTTCAGCACCTGCACCCACCCCCGTGACTGAGCACTCTGTGCAGTGCACGAACTGCACAACTGTTCCAGGTGGCCCTGCCGAACCCGGCTGACAGTCCTTAAGGTTAACCCACTCCATCCCCCGAACTTATTCTCCTTTCCTCCTTGAGCGCCACCCCCAGGTAAATATGTTTTAAAAGTTTAGAGTTTCCAGTTGCCGCAATTGATTTGGCTTGTCTTTTTTCAAATTATTTTAACTTTGGCACATTTAATGTAGCACAGCCGTGTGGTGAGAGAGACAGCTGGCCAGAGAGGGCTCCATGGTGAACACCGTGCTTCTTCCCAATGTCAGGTCCACAACCTTGAACTCAAGGCAGCCCCTTCATTCCCAGAGCAGAAGGAGAAGCAGCCAGGAATGGTGAATCTTTCTGCATGTTATTCTGCTAATGTCCTGCAGCTCAGCCTGCAGGGATCGCCTCCAGGTGTAAGAGGATAATTCAGTGTTCACAGCCCGTTGATTTCCTGGCCACAGCTGCAGAAATGTCAATAAGGTGCCGACCGTAGCAGGGGTTGCTGTGTGATCCAATCTCTTTTCTGCTGAAACTCAGTTTGTCAGGGCTGCCAGATAGTCCAGGATGATGTTTTGTCACTATGGCCTGGGCTGGATTTGGGTCATCGACTTGGTTCCCACATTAGTTACCTAATGTTCTAGAGTGTAACCACTGTGCATATTTATATCAGGGTCTGTATCTTGGACAATTACGATGTTTGGAGATTTCAGGCCTCTGCTTTCAGAGTGTTCAATGATATATATTACAAGATACATGACAGGCTCTGAGCAGGACGGCAGGAGAACTGGTTTTCCAGGAACTACCTCAGTGGTGTCTGTCAGGTCCCATCACACGCTGGGAAGCAGATCGTCCATTGCGGATGAAATGCTTTATGACACTGTGACTGCAAATCACATCACACCATCTCGAAGGCATACGTGCAGTTCCCCAGGGGGCCCTGCAGAGCAGCGCTACAGCCCTTACTGACTCGGGAGGGGACTGCACTGCCTGCATCAGTGTCATCCCGGCTCCCCCCCAGGGGTCCAGGGGCAGGACCCGGGCCAGTCAGAGCGGGTAGGTAGGCGCCTCCCAGGGACTCCAACGAGTGCATGGGGCGGGGCTCCTGCTGGCTGCCCGTTTCCATATCCAGCCCAGTCTCCCCGTTGTACTAATGTTGAGGGGCTCCTATTTGCCTCAGAAGTGTCCCCTGTTAGACCCCAGCAGCCATGCTTCAGGGCTCCTCCTCTTTGCGCTGTCACACCCCCTCCCAAGTTACACATGGCCCCGGGGGTCCGCGCTGCTCCTATTCGCCTCGTTCACACCTTCAGTGGTTGCGCAGCTTCTACCTCCCGGGACAGGTCCACCATGGCCCTGAGGGGTCGCCCTCATCCTCTGGGACCTGGTCGCACCGGGTCTGGACCCATCACTGCGGTGAGTCTGGTTGTGCTCATCCTCGGCCCCGTCTCCCCTCTGGCCAAGCACAGTGACTGGGGGAGGCTCTTCCGCTTTGCTCTGCTCGCACTCCCTGTTCACTCACACAGGCGCACTGAGGACGAGCGGCTGCCCCTCCTGGCAACTCTCCTTTCCCTTTGCGTCAGATTCTCCTCTAACCTGTTCACAGCCCGACCAGTTACGGAGTGCGGCGACTCTCCTCCTTGCGCTTTCACACGCCCCGTCTGTGCGCTCCAAGGTGACGCCACCGCGAGGACGGCCCTTTGCTGCTCAGCACCCACCGTGCACTTCCCCCGCTGCACCGACCATGCCTTCCTCTACCCGGTTCACATCACCCGCCCAGGGACCACGCTGCAGGCTGCTGCGCACACACGGGTTCCGCCCCGCTCGCATCCTGTGCAGCGTAACCACCGTGCTGGTGCTGCGGGGTTCCTCCTCGTGGCCCCGTTCACATAACCCCGCCACATTACATGGTTTGCCCTGTTCACGGAGCCTGTCACCTTCCGCCTCGGCACGAGGGGTGTGAGGATTCTCCTGTTTTGTCTGTTCATGTCCCCATGGAGGAAGGGAGGAACTCCCCCTCTTTGCCCTTCTCACCTCCCATGTCAGTCCCATCTGTGCACGGACAGACCAGGGATCACCCTCTTTCCCCATTCGCTTTTCTAGTCTAGTTGTCCCAGTGCACCGAGCGTGTGGGGCTCTTTCTATTTGCCTTGTTCACATCCGTGCCCATGGACATCATGGTACCCACGGGTGGTACCTCATCCTCTTTTGTTGTGTTCACATCCTCTGGCCACTGATGCTATTACAGTTATGGTGCAGGGCTACTATTCTTTGCACAAATCACATCCTCTGGTTGGTTACACCAGTGATATGAGCACATGGATGGGGCAGGGCTCCATCTCTTTGCCCCATCTGAATACTCTGCTCAGTGACATCACCACACTGATGGTGCAGGAGTGCATCACATCCTCTATTCACATCCCCTGTCCAGTTACCTCACTGCACTGAGGATGGGGGCTCTGCCTCTTTGACAGATTTGTATGCTCTCTCTCCTTCCCCCAGGACTGACTGTTGAGGACTCCTCTTCGTGACATCCACAAACCAACCCAGGGCCATCAGAGCACCGAGGACACAGGGATGTGCCTCGTTACCACTTTTCCATCCTCTGCCCAGTTGCTCTACTGCGCTGATGGGTGGACACCTCCTCTTTGCCCGTTAGCATCCCCTGACTGGTGGTGCCCCGGACTGATTGCTCGAGCCTCCTAATCTTGGCCCTACTCTCAAAACCAGCCCAGAGCCCTCACTGCACGGAAGGTGCTGGGTTGCACCGCGGTGACACTTAGGCCTCCTCCGCCGGGTTTCTCTGCCACAGGGATGAGGCGGGGCCCCTCCTCTCACTGCGTTCACACGCCCTGTCCACCTACACCCCTGCACTGACAGTGTGAGGCTGCTCCTCCGTGCGCTGTTCACATCCCTTCCCCCCACACACCAGTCCACTTTGCTTGGGAGATGCTCCTTCGCCCGTGTTTCACTTCATCCACTCGGTCCTTCAGCTGTGCTGACGATGCTGTACTCCCCCTCTTTGTCCATTCACACCGCTGCACTGATGGTGTGGGGTCCTCTTTCCCTGTCCACATTCCCAGCCTGGGAGCACCGGTTCATCGACATCGTAAGTTCCTCCTCTTCCTCCTCTTCTCCTCCTCTGCCCTGTTACACAACGGCGCTACGCATCGGGATGCGGTCTTTGCCGCACTCACATTCCGCACCCAGATACCTCACTGCACGATGGATAAGACTGCCCTTTTGGTCTTTTCTCTTCTGTCCAGTCGCTCCACTGCACAGGCATTTTGGTGCTCCTTGTCTTTGTCCCGTTCACATCCTTTGTCCCCTTACCTCCTCGCTGATGGAGTATGGCTCGTGCTATAATCTGTGATCACATCCTCTGGCCAGTTCCACCACCGCATGAATGTGTGGGGTTCCTCCCTTCCCCGTCCACATGCCCTGGCTGCTTATACCACTGCCACAACAAGCAGGGCTCTTCATCCTTGTTCTCTTCACATCACCTACCCAGCTACACCAGTGCACTGGTGAATGAGAGTTTTGCCCACATTTTGCTCTTCTTTCCTCCCTTCATGTCCTTTGTCCAGTCACACTAGGGCACTGATGGTGCAGGGGCTCCTCTTTTCATGTCATTTAATTGCCTGTCTAGTTGTACCACGTCACCACTGATGTGGGACTCCTCATGTTTGCCCTGTTCACAGTGGGAAGGTAGGGCTGGGATGGTTGAAGTTTAAAAAACTTATACTTTTATATCTGTTATAACGTAAAAAACACTGTAGTATTGGTATAATTATAATATAATCTGGGAGAAAGTTCTTCCCTGGTAGAAATCCACCTTAGTGATAAATTCCACTATTTGTCTAGCAGTGTTTCTCCATGCAAGGGCAGAAATGTTATAGAATCTACATCAGGGGCAGCAGCAGATTTTTATCCTTCTTGATAAAGATCATAGGTTTTTTTTTTCAATTAAAATACTTTCTTTTTTTCACAATATTTAGTTTTGTTCATATTTTACTCTCCTTCATTTCCAACTAATTTCTTTCCAAATTGTACTTTTTTATAAGAATTATTTCTTCATCTCCTCTTTGGGCATCTCAGACATACATATCACAAATTCCTTGTCAGGCTCTTTCATCAATTACTTTCATTGGAAATTGCATCATATTCTGAGTTTTTAATTTATATTTAGCATTTTATTGTATAACTTTGAATTTTGCTTTTCAGACGTATTTTTGAATGGGTTTTTTTTGTTAGTTTGTCTTGTTTTTTTCTTGTTTTCTATCTTGTTGTTTTCTTCCTCTTGCTCTGTGGTAGGCAGAATTTCTATGAATGGCCTTTATAGTGAGTGGGCTTTATGGTGACTCCAAAATATATATGCTCATATCCTAATTCCTGAAACCTGTGAATGTTATTTTATGTGGCAAAAGGTATGATTAAGTTAAGGGTATTGAAAAGAGGAGCTTATCCTGGATTATCTGCATGAGTCCTAAATACATTCACATGCAATCTTATTTGTAAGGAAAAGGCAGATGGATTTTGGCAATAGAGAAGGCAGTGTAAAGCTGAGGAGACAGAGAGGTACCCAGAATGCCAAGAGAAGGCAGTGTAAAGCTGAGGAGACAGAGAGGTACCCAGAATGCCAAGGAATCCCAATAGCCTCCAAAAGCTAGAAGAGGCACGGAATAGATTTTCTCTTTGAGCTTCCAGAGAGAGTGCCCTGCTGACACCTTGACTTTAGACTTCTGGTCTCCAGAACTGGGAGACAGTAAATTTTTATTGTTTTAAACCACTCAGCTTGTGGGGATTTGTTATAGCAGCTACAGGAAACTAATACAGCTCCAGAATTTCTGACCATATATCCTGGAACCTGTGCATGTGATGAGATAGCACTTCTGTGTTTGTGTTATGTTATTTGGCACAGTTGACCTTTAAAAGGGAGATTTTCCAGGTCGGCCTAATCTAATCACCTGAGCCCTGTCTCTAGCCGGTGGCTGAAGAGAAAGGCAAGAGAATAACTCAGAGCGATTTGAAGCATGAGAAGGATCTGACACACTATTCCTAGATTTAACAAGGGAAGGTGCCATGAGCCAAGTAATGCAGGTGGCTTCTGGAATCTGAAAATAACCCCCCAGCTAACAAATAGGTATTGTTTTACACTGCTAAGTTTATGGTAATTTGTTAGGCAAGAGTAGAAAGTAAACATGCCCCCTCTCTGTGTAGCTTCTTGTTCTATTTAGAGATTTTACAGTTGCTTCCGCCTGGTCCACAGAGCCCTAGGGAACCCTTCCTTCTACCACCCTTTCCAGAACAAGATTGGACATGATCATCTTCGTTTTCCAGCCCCACTGTAATCTTGGTATTGCAAACCCATCTCTCAGCCAGGTGGAAACTTCATGCAGTTCATCAGCACAGCAATAACTCCCCAACAGTGCTTTTGGTCTCCTTTTACAAGTGGAGGGAACACTCCTCAGCCTCTGAATTCAAGCATGGGATTTGAAAAATAGTCCCATTCCCCAAAATACTTGTGTGATTTACCACCTAGAAACTGAATTGTTCTGCTCTTCCCTTTATGGTTCTTTTTTTTTTTTTTTCCCTGCCCCCATGGGATTTCCTTCTAGTTGTGGGTGAAGTTTGCAAGGAGACAAAGGGTAAATAAACAGGTAAATAGATAATGATGCGTATGATTAAAATAAAATAGGGCTATGTGCCGGAGCAAGCCTGGGGGCTTCTCAGAGGAGGTGACATTTGAAGCTAAGATGGAAATGTTGAGAAAAGGCCAACCAGGCAGAAGGTGAGGGGAAAAGCATACCTGGCACTCGTGGGAGAGGAAAGCACATGTGTAAAGGCCCTGAGGCAAGAACTGGTTTGATATATTTGAGTCACAGGTCTGTGTTTCAGAAGCCAACGTGGAAAATAGTGTGAGATGGGTGTGGTCTTCCTTTTATGGTCCTTGCTGATTTTTATCTTTTTGCTTTTGGCCTGACTATACCACTGTTTTCTATTTTAAGCATTATCATTTACTATCTCCTTGGAGTGGAGACATAATGTGAAAGTGTGAACTCACTGTACCATCTTGATGAGAAATCAAGGACTTTTATAAAGGATAAGAAACTCATGTATACTCTCATGGCCAGGTCCAGAGTGTATTATGTGTTTCTTGAGGAATTAAACACAGAATTTGGGCTTGAAACGGGGTCTCTCTAAGGCTATATATAATAGCATATAACATATATAAAATTTTGGGAACACGCCGACAGAGGTGTGTATATATGTGTGTGTTTACACATATGTATATCATTTGAAATGACTGCAATAATAATATGAACTCGAATGGAGTGGTCCTGATCTGTGAATAACTCATGGCATCCAAGGCAAGTACAGTAGTCCTTGTAAACGTTCTGGAAAAGGAGTGTCTTGCTGTGGGTATTGCTAGTAGGTATCCTATACAAACATCTTTAGAATGAAGAGGAACAAAATATTTTCAATAGAGAAGTTCATTTATATTCCAGCTATTATCAGTTCATTTCCCAAGACATCTTAATAACAACATTCATCACCATAATAACAATTTCATTTAATATATGCCCTTGAGTTTTCTATGTTGCAGCATATAATAATGATAACTAAGGGGCCCTGTTCACTAAGAAATAACAGAAACCAAAACATGGCACAAAATCAAAAAGAATTGATGATAGTTTCTTCATAGACAAATGAAGTTTAAAAGCTTTTTTGTTTAATATCATATTTAAGTTGTATTTCTATTTACTATTTTTTAACATTGGTAAAAGAAGACTATGCACAGATCAGGGAGACTGAGGATCTAGGGATGACTGAATGGTCTCTTGATGGGAGGAAATTTGTAGGGAGCTCTTTGGCATCCTATTAGCTCAATGCCATGGCTGATGAAATTCATGGTTAAAACAATAGGGAAAACCAGGACTTCTGAGACCAGTCAGGATGCCTCTTATTGTGAAGCAAAGTCTGGGTCTTGGAGGCATGGGTTCTGTACCCACTTACCTCTTATCTAGGTGCCCTGATGTAGAGCACAGCCTTCACACTGACAGGCAGCATTCCTGCCAAAAAGAAGAGGGTAGTGCTTCCCTGGTGGCGCAGTGGTTGAGAGTCCGCCTGCCGATGCAGGGGACGTGGGTTCGTGCCCCGGTCTGGGAAGATCCCACATGCCGCGGAGCGGCTGGGCCCGTG
Source organism: Delphinapterus leucas (assembly GCF_059928025.1). Classification (NCBI taxonomy): domain Eukaryota; kingdom Metazoa; phylum Chordata; class Mammalia; order Artiodactyla; family Monodontidae; genus Delphinapterus; species Delphinapterus leucas. The sequence continues at coordinate 102,139,404 of NC_143150.1, read as the reverse complement.
AGCCATGGCCGCTGAGCCTGCACGTCCGGAGCCTGTGCTCTGCAAAGGGAGAGGCCATAACAGTGAGAGGCCCGCGTACCACAAAAAAAAAAAAAAAGAAGAGGGTAAAATCAGTCACACACATATCTGGAGGAAAAGAATTTCAGATAAAAGGAACAGTCAGTGCCAAATCTCTGATGCAGGAACTCACCTGGGGTGTCTGAAGAGGACACAAAAGTAAGCAGAGAGGAGATAGTGGGAAATTGAGAAATGAGGTTATAAAGGGACCAGATTATATAGGGCCTTGTTAAACAATTTAAATGTTTGAGCTTTTACTCTCAGAGAAATGTGGAAGCATTGGCAGATTTTATGCAGAGAAGTGACATGCTCCAATGGACTTTAAGAGGATCATTCTGGCTGCGTGTTAAGACCAGACTGTAGGGCAGCAAGAGTGGAATCAGTGGGGAAACTGGGGGAGGCTACCATAGTAATCTGGGAGAGCAACAACAGTGACTGAATGGTAATTGTGTTGGAAGTATGTTTGTGACATAAATTGTGGTGATGGTTTCACAAGTGTATATTTATTTACCCAAATTCATTAACTTGTGTACATTAAATATGCACAACTTTCGTATGTCAATGTATACCTCAATGAAGTGTTTTTTTTTAAAAAAGAATTAATCAGATTCTGCATATATTTTGAAAGTAGAACTACTGGATTTCCTGACAGATTGGGAATAGGTGTAAGAGAAAGAGAGGATTGGAGAATAACATCAAGGAATTTGGTCTGAGCAACTGGAAGGATAGAGTTGGCATTAACTGAGACTGGAAAGAGCAGGTGTATGGGAAAGATTAGGAGTTCAATTTCAGACATGTCATTTAAAAAATGTCTGTTAATATATCCACACAGGAATCATCAAGTAGGCAGTTGAACATTGTGAGTCTGAAGTTCAGGGGAAATGCCCATACTGGAGATATGATTAGGGATTCATTATAATGTAGATGGTGTTCAGAACTCCAACTTGAAATTATATCAGCAAGAGGAGGAATGAAGAAATGAAGAGGTGTGAGGACTGATCCTTAGGGTACTCCAATGTTAAAAAGGTAAGGGAGAAGAGGAGCGAGCAGCAAGGGGGATTGAGAAGTGATGGCCTGGGAAAATGAAAGCCTCAGGACTGTGATGTCCCAAAAGCAAATGCAGAAGGTATTTTCATGAGACGGAAGAGATCAGCTGTAATCAAAATATGCTGACATTTTAAATAAGATTAAGACTAACTGGGACTTTTCCTGGTGGTGCAGTTGTTGGGAATCTGCCTGCCAGTGCAGGGGACACAGGTTCGAGCCCTGGTCCAGGAGGATCCCACATGCCGCAGAGCAACTAAGCCCGTGCGCCACAACTACCGAGCCTGTGCTCTAGGGCCCGTGAGCCACAACTACTGAGCCTGTGAGCCACAACTACTGAGGCCCATGCTCCTAGAGCCTGTGCTCTACAACAAGAGAGGTCACCGCAATGAGAAGCCTGCACACCACGGTGAAGAGTGGCCCCCACTCGCCGCAACTAGAGAAAGCCCGCACACAGCGACAAAGACCTAACACAGCCAAAAATAAATACATAAATTTTAAAATAAATAAATAAAACTAAACTTACAAAAAAAAAGACTAACTGTTAGCCGTTGGATATAGCAATATGGCAAGCAATAGTGACTGGTGGCGTTGTTTTGATTTGTTAGTTTGTCGATTGGTTCATTTACATAGACTAGAAAAATCATGCATGAATGACGATGAGACAGTGGGTGCTTGGGCTTAGCTGCAACTACTCATGTTTGGAAGTTGGCTGTGTTTTTAGAAAATCCTGACATTCAACAATGTACTCTGAAGGTGACAATATATTCAGTAGTCCCATAAATGGTCTGCATTTTCTTTTCTTTCTTTCTTTTTTTTTTTGCAGTACACGGGCCTCTCACTGCTGTGGCTTCTCCCGTTGCGGAGCACAGGCTCCGGACGCGCAGGCCCACTGGCCATGGCTCACGGGCCCAGCTGCTCTGCGGCATGTGAGAGGAATCTTCCCTGACGGGGGCACGAACCCGTGTCCCCTGCATCGGAAGGCGGACTCTCAACCACTGCGCCACCAAGGAAGGCCCTGTTTGCATTTTCTATCTCATGTGTTAAATAAAATGCATGAAAGTAAACTCAGCCATGACAAATTAAGCATTATATTGGGCTGGCCAAAAAGTTCGTTCGGGTTTTTCATACCATCTTATGGAAAACCCGAACGAACTTTTTTGGCCAGCCCAATATTACTAGAAGACTGACAAAAGAGCCACTTAAGAGTGTTTTAATTTAAATTTTGTTGATGTCTTTCCTTTTTTACCTTTATCAATAAAAAGTTGGAAGCAACCCAAATTCATGGACAGATGAATGAATACACAGAATGTGTTGTGTGTATATATATATATACAGTCAAGTATTATTCGGTCATAAAAGGAAGGAAGTTCTGACACATGCTACAGCATGGATGAACCTTGAAAACGTTAAGCTAAGTGAAATAATCCAGACACAAAATGACAAATATTGAATGATTTTACTTACATGAAATATCCAGAATAGGCAAATTCAAAGATACAGAAAGTAGATTAGAGGTTACAAGGGCTGGGGAGAAGGGGGAGTAGGCAGTTACTGCTTAATGGTTACAGAGTTTCTGTTTGGGGTGATGAAATAGATTTGGAAATAGATAGTTACAGCAGTGGTAGTTGCACAAGATTATGAATGTACTTAATGCCACTGAATTGTACACTTAAAATTATCTATTAAAGTCCAGAAGTGCATTAGTCGTTTCTTGAAAAAGTGGCTCAAAACACATTCTAACAGGTGATCAAGTTTAAGAATCGATCAACTTTCATACGTGAAAAACTCCACTTAGCAAATATCCCTCAAAATCACCTTCCATCAGGGTGAAAGGACCTCCCAGGATGTGAGTCAGAGATGTGAATCAGCTTCCTAAAGCTTATCCGAGGAGTGCCCATGACTCTTCAGTTCATCTTCCAACTTAAAGTGCACAGTTTCATCATAGGGGTCACCTTGGCATTTGAAGTCCTTACATTCATCCTTGATGCTTTATGTAAAGTGATTCAGTGAAGGAATGTGATATATTCTGGGAACTACCTATCTTGTAGGTTTTCATATCACTATCTCGTCTTTTTCTTAAAAAGTATCCTGGCTATTGTGGATAAACAGGGTTTGTTTTTTTTTTAATAGCCTAGAGGAAATAACAGTAGAAGTGTCAACCCATGATAAACTCAATGTTATTAAAAGCCCACCAGAAAAAGTGATTTTCTGGTTGTATAAAAGAGTATTCTATGTCTCATAATTGATAACTTTTAACACTGAATCTATTTATGTAGAAGCACCACAAACTTCACTGTGTATCACTCTTATTGCGGATATCATTAATCATGTAATGAGACAACTTGGAGTTCAACCTGTAGAACAATTTGGCCCTGAGGCTGAGGACCAAGTCAGTCTTCCATTTGATGCAAGCAGAAAGTCTGTAGGGATCACAGAGTAAATGCCAGTTTGATTGGTTTCATGATATAATACATTTTCCCTTAAAAAACCTTGCTTCATAAAGAATCAACCTTTTAAATTCAACAATGTCCAGTCTTTTCACAATTTATTTTTTTTCAAACATATGTAATTTTTGGGTTTCAGTCCAAATAGTTATTCCAAAATCAGTGTGTCAGGAAAAAAAAAAAAGCACTAGCATAAAAACAAATGCTTCATGTATTTGTTCCATCCTGAATAATATCATTGATAATAATGGGCATAACAACTTTATGAGCCATTTTGCGGCCTTACAATTGGGAAATTAAATGAAAAGCAAATGTGCATATTCCTTGGGACTCAGTTTATCTGATGCATCTGATTACACTTTCAGAGTGTACTATTCACTACATAAAGGTTGAATACGATGTATGTAATTTTCATAACTGGCTATTGGAAATAATTTGCTAGAAATTAATCGTGTAGAAAACTAAATGTGTAATTCTTACTTGAGGGAATAGAAGTATCTAAATATTTTTAAGATACTATGGACCATGACATAGACCATGAAATATATTATTGGTAAAATGAGCAATGATCATAATGAGAAGGGTTGGATTCTTGATCCCTTTTTAAAGAAACGATGAGAACTAAAGTAGCATGCTCCATAAAAGCACCTCCTGCTGGTTCCTTATGTGTTGTGGGATAAGTGTATTACTCACTTGGGCCAAGTCTAACTCCAAGTTAGGAAAAAATAAATTGAGTGAGTAGATGCATGTGAGAGTGGGCATAATCAAGTCTTTTACTTTTGCTGGTTCTAATCAGGAAAAAACCCTCAAATTATGAGATAATTCTTCTTATAATATCTACCTCTTTCCCAAATGCAAGGCTGCATCAGATAGTATTGCCCTGGTGCTTCTCCATTTGCATTAGAAAATTGGAGAGGTGGAATGACACAGAGGATCTTCTTATTTCTTTTCTGAAAAGACTGCACAAACAGTGCAATTTAGAACTAGAATGTGTGTGACTGCAATTTGGCTTGTTTGTTTAAAATATTACCCTCTTACCCTATAAGCCTTCATTTGGGTTTTGAAATAACAACTGGGAAAAGACTCACAGGAAGTAGAAACGCTTAAGTAAGATAGATCTATCATCCTTTCATTTTTGGTGAAGACTTCCTTGTGTATAAAACTCAAAATGTGTCTAGGTGTTTCATGGCCACATAATATCACAACAAAGGACTCCTCAATACCATAAAAGAATAATATTTGAAGCCTGTATTGTTCTTCTTTCATTTATTTTATTGGGTTTATTTTCTTTTTAGGTAGGGGATTGGCATCACTAAGTATATCTAGATTTTCCAGGGTAAATAAGTATTTATTATGAACTTACAGGGAAACAAATTTCACTTCTTCTAAATAGTTATTATATCTACTGGGGAATTTCCCTGAACGTTGCTGTAAGAGAAGGCTTTCAGCAAGAAGACATTTGAGGAAAATATTAGGGAAAATATTCTGTACTTCTATCCCTACTATACGCAAGTTTAAAGGTTGATCATAAGTATGAGATAAAATTTTCTTCAACTTCAGTAATAAATAGTCTTCCTATTCATTATTCCAGATTATAAGTCATTATAATGCCAGATTTTAGTCCCCATACTAATAATGATGATAATAGTATTTAATATATGTCAGGCATTTTGCTAAACATTTTACATGTGTTCTACCAATTAGTACTTCCAGCCCCATTTCACATGTAAGTACCTTGGATCTTAAAAGGCTATGTACTTGGCCAAAATCACACTGGTAAGAAATGGCAGAGCAGATCCTTGCTCTTAACTATGGAGTTACGTACTAGTCTGCAGGTCACTTAATTTCTGTGGGTCTCCATTTCTTCATCTGTAAAATAGACTGGACTGCCTTTTATTCTAAAATGTCACAATTCCGGGATTTTGGGAAGCCCTCCAAAATTATGCAGAACCAACAACATAGTTTGATTTACAGATGACTCTGATAAGAGAGTTGTCAGTTTGATTTACTGATAACTCTGGATTTTTGTCAGTATTTTTTGCAATACCTTTTATTCTAAGCGTCTCAGAGCCCTGTTACTTTTTTTGTTAAATTCCCATTAGAAAGTTTTGGTAAAGAATTCTGCTCTCCTGACTTTTCTTTATTTTCATTTTTTCTATCTTTAATGAATTGTCCCAGCCCAGTGAGGAAACAGGCTGCCTCAGCCAGCAGAGATTAATTAATTTATAAAGGAAGCTCAGGCTGAAGAAGTGGACTTTGCAGCTGCGTTCAGACGCCAAGCTTTCTCCTTTCAGCAGGTGCTCTACCTCCCAGTTAAGAACTTAAATTCCCCATCCTATCCACAGCTCCTACATCTGATCTAAATATTCTTAACTCTGGTGGTGTGAGGAAATGGATTCAGACCTCACTTGATTAATTACTATAAAAAGGGTTAATAAGGACCACCAAAAACAAATGTAAACTCAAAGCAATAATCAGGAATAAGTAAGGATCAGAGGTTAGGATTAAGCACAGCTGATATTTTGTAATAACCTATAAGGGAAAAGAATCTGAAAAAGAATATATATATATAAAACTGAATCACTTTGCTGTACACCTGAAACTAACACAACATTGTAAATCAACTATACTTCAATAGAAAGCAAAACAAAACAATAAAAAATAAATAAAAATTAAAAAATAAATTAAAGGAAAAAAAGAATTAAGCAAGCCTGGGCAGCTAAGCTTTGTTTAAACTCCCTTGTTGCAAAACAATTTTAAGATGTCGATTATGAATAAATTGATCATTTCATACAGCATTTTCTAACATTGCTTTGCTATATGTCTCTGCTTGCACGGATCCTGTCTCACTACTTGGAATATAAACAGTTTAAGCAAAGGCAAAAGAGATCAGTCAGTATTGTTTATTGAGCTACTATGTGTTACATACTTTGCCACTTATTCTAATTTAATTTTCCACACAATGTTGTGAAGACAGTAGTAGTGGACCCATTTGCCAGGTGAGAAAACTATGGCTCACAGAAGTCACAGAAAAGCAGAACTTAGATTTGAATGTGGTCTTTTTACTACAAAGTCTGTTATCTTTTCCACTGGGTCATGATATCTTTTCCTATATATAACCCTTTTTGGTGTTTAGCAAGATCCTGAGCCTATAGCAAATTTGTAAATGCAACATTAACATTCAAAGTATCTTAAACATTATCTAGTCCAATACCTTCCTTTAGAAATAGGGATTCTGAAGCACGAATCTAAGTAACTTACTCAAAATGGATATTTAACAAACACTTGTAGGATGACAGGAAAACAGAAAGCAAAAACAGAATTTACTTTATCTGCACTGAGACCAGAATTCATGAAACATCGCAACTTAGGTGTAAGCCTGTTGGGGGCAACTGAGATGAAAAAAAATCCTTGCAAGTTACTGAATACAAGGATTATTTCATTTCAAGCTGTGAAATAAATGCATTTTTAAGTTTTATTCCCATTCACTTTAACCACAGGTCAGACAGCCTTCATTAAAGCAGAAATGTTACACAAATGAAATCAAATATAAGTGAAAATTTTCTGTCTACTGCTAGAGAGCAAGGACAATATTAAACACAGCAGTTTACAGGGCACTTTCAGAAATCTCTGAGGCATAAAACAAAATAAGTAATAATAGTAAATAGTAATCATAAAAAATAATAGACCTCATTTAATATTTCTCTCTCATCCAAAAAATAGATAAATAAAATACCATATTATCAATCTTTGCTTCACACTCTATGCTAAAGAAGACATATCTTCCAGGTGAGGCTGGTTTGTTTGTGTGCTTGTTTTTTGTTTTTAAGTTGCAGACACTGGAAATTTCATAGTTCAACTATAATTTTCAATCCAGCTGTTTCCACGAGTGGACAACACAGGATAAAGCCAGGCAGTTAAGATTGCTGCCAGCGTCCGTGTGCTGTCTCCCAGAGTGGCTATTCATTACCAAACCTCAAAGCTAGACCAGGAAGGAGTGAAATCTGAGGTCTTGAAATTTCATTTTTCTCATTAAGGAAAAAAAAAAAGTCTGTACTTTTTATTGGAAGGCACTTAAAGCACACTGGCACAAGTTTGTGTGAAATTTTCTCTTATTAAAATTCATAAGCAGAACTGTAGCTAGTTTGTGTAAAATATTAGTTGAGAAAAGGTAAATGTAATGAGACACCTAGGCACAGATCTATGGATTGCACACATCTGGGAATGCTTGTGTTTTTCTACTTGAAGTAAAATGCTTCTATTATTACTATTGTGAGAAGAATGCACTAAGGATGTCCCTGAATTAGCAAGAGGGCGTGACTGGAACCACAGGACTCTAGTGTAACGGACCTGCTTTGCCTCGGAGTTTTTAGCCTTCTTTTTTGGAAGTGTGCTAATAAAATAAAAACATCCTGCACTGAATCTAAAATAAATAAAGACGTATTTAGAATGGAACAGTCTTCCTGACTTCGTTTCTAACTTTCCTGTCTGTCTAAAAGAGAAATATTTTTCTTTGTCGGTGGCATACAACCATGATTAATTGCTCCTAACCAAGAAAATGGAAGAGCAACTCTATGGCTCTCAGACTTTGCAAAACTGGTCTTGTTCAAAAAGTCAGAGGAAGCTCAGAAAATGTCTCAGTATAACCCATGGTCCTGGCAGCAACAATTTTCCATGATAAATCTCAGTAGGAAATACGGCTTTCTGTCCTGTTTCTTTTACTACTCATGTAGCTTGTTGCCAGGACTAGCAGAATTCTCTTGTGCAGTCACCCCAGCATGGCCATGAAAATAGTGTTTCTATTTCACAATTTTGTATGTATGAGAATGTAAAACAAGGTAACTGATGCTACCAATTCCCACCTTGACTCATATCCCACCTGTTTTTATTCCCTGTTTTCTTGACCGGAGCAAGGATGGTGGACAAAAACTGGGAACATGATGAATGTCCAGCATTAGGAATTAGATTGCCTCAACTAAATTATCACATAATATAAGCACAGGGCAGCTTGGGGCCCAGCTTAGATAAATGAGTGAGTCTTTTCCATCTATAGTTGGTCTGTCAATATGAATTTTTAGCAGTAAAGAACCTCAGTCTTGGGACAGATGTAATTCACAGATTCCACTTGTAATGCAGCGTGTGTAATGGGGTTCAGAAGCCAAATTCTCCTGTCACATTCTCTCAGCTGCCAGTGCAGGTGGTGTTTACCCCAAATCCATTTCCCCCCAGGATCACCATAATTAATACTTAGAAAGAAACCTTGCTACTTGGCTCAGATTAACACTTCCAACTTAGAGGTCTGTTTTGTGCAGGATTTATATTTCTTCCTAGTATATTCCTGGCATTTTGGATGAAGTAAAGAGTTCCCCCATGAAGAGCAAGCCTTTCTCAAATGCCACCTCTGAGCCAGTTTTAACCTCTTAATTCAGTCCACTGAGACCCCGGTCTGATTTGAGAATTTGCATGTGTGCCTCTTCTGTGAGCCCAACAGCTTCTCATTGCTGACTTCTTTGCCCTCCTGTACTTGGTGCTGCTTCCTTTATCAATTCATGGAGTTTCTCATTCAATCATTACATACCCATATTATAGGCAGGGAAATTGTTTTAACTTATTTGTTAGTGAAAATGACATAATTAGGACTTGTCTAGTGCTCTATTTTTATTGAAAGGGACTGAGCTGCTAAAATAAAGTTGTTTAAAATCTGTCTTTTTAAAAGTAAATGAAAAGCTTTCTTAAAGCGTTTTGCTTTACTGTAAGAACCTCAACCCTCCAATGATTTGCTCAGATTAAGTTAACTCTTCTTTTGTGTCTGAGTCGTCCAAGTGGGGCTTTCAAGTGTTTTCACTGTGCAAACCCTCGTAATGATATTTCACAATAAGTGGTTGTGTCTGCTGGAGTTAGGAGTGAAGAATAGGTCAGTAGGATATCTTGAGAAAGTTACGGAGAGTAAAGAATTTTCTGATTTGTCTGGCTGGGGATGGAGGTTATATTAATTTAAGGAGCAGAGCCTCTGCTCTGTATTTTCATCTTCCCAGGTTTTAAAGTAGGCTGGGCTCCCCAAAGAGAACCATGAGTTCTAATACATACAGACTTTCAAACGTTTTTCTCCTTTTGGAAGCTGGAGCTGAGTCTCTGGCTTCAGATCGCCTGGTGTGAATCCTAGTTTTGCCTTTTCCTAGCTATATGCCCATGGTCAAGTTACTTAACCTCTCTTAGCCTCAGTCGCCCCATTCCTGAAACTGGGATGATTATAGTCTCTAACTCATAGGGTTGTATCGAGAATCAATGAGAAATGAGATGAGATCATCTTCATCACTGCACCATAAGCAAGGTCTCAATAAACGTTTCTTGACATAGGAGGTTGTGAATTTCCCTATTAGGGTCACTGAATAAGTTTGAGAAGCACTATCTTGGAGCCATCAATATCTAAAGAGAAACAAATGACCCATGAATTATAAGAAACAACCCATAAAAAAAGATTTGAGAGCAAGCTAATAACAGGGAATTTTATAAGCTTTTCTGTGGCCTCCCAGAGTGAATGTAAGTTAAAATTTCCCTCATAATCAGCAATGAAAAATATATTCATAAGCTCTGATTTATTTTCCATGGCTTCTCCATTTAAGTTTGACCTGGTAGACCAACATTAATTATTTTAAGAAATAAAATAAGCTAATCAAATTTAATTTTTTTTCTTAATACCCTTATGGGGGAAATTAATCAAAGGTCCACAGTTCAAGTATGGAGGTTCCTTAAAAAACTACAAATAGAACTACCATATGACCCAGCAATCCCACTACTGGGCATATACCCTGAGAAAACCATAATTCAAAAAGAGTCATGTACCAAAATGTTCATTGCAGCTCTATTTACAATAGCCCAGAGATGGAAACAACCTAAGTGTCCATCATCAGATGAATGGATAAAGAAGATGTGTCACATATATACAATGGAATATTACTCAGCCATAAAAAGAAACGAAATTGAGCTATTTGTAATGAGGTGGATGGACCTAGAGTCTGTCATACAGAGTGAAGTAAGTCAGAAAGAGAAAGACAAATACCGTATGCTAACACATATATATGGAATTTAAGAAAAAAAAATGTCATGAAGAACCTAGGGGTAAGACAGGAATAAAGACACAGACCTACTAGAGAATGGACTTGAGGATATGGGGAGGGGGAAGGGTAAGCTGTGACAAAGCGAGAGAGAGGCATGGACATATATACACTACCAAACGTAAGGTAGATAGCTAGTGGGAAGCAGCCGCATAGCACAGGGAGATCAGCTCGGTGCTTTGTGACCGCCTGGAGGGGTGGGATAGGGAGGGTGGGAGGGGGGGAGACGCAAGAAGGAAGAGATATGGGAACATATGTATATGTATAACTGATTCACTTTGTTATAAAGCAGAAACTAACACACCATTGTAAAGCAATTATACTCCAATAAAGATGTAAAAAAAACAAAAAGGTCCACAGTTCAAATCTGCTTGCTAGGATCTGGCTAACTAGAGCAGGAAAACGCCTTAGGCTCTTTGTTTACTAACGGCAGACTTGCTACTAAGTCCCCTCAATATACATACATACATAATAGTATACATATATACATATATATGTATATGATGTGAAAATTAATCCCAGAGTTAATCCTGGGGTAGGGATAGTTTTTCCAGTAAGATGTGAATTAGAAGCATTCTTCAAGCAAGTGAAGTTGTCTGCAGTGAAAAGGGAGAAAAATCAAAATAAAAAAGTAACAACAGGTGGCTTTGCCCCCGTTTCTCGCACTTCAGCTAGGCCCGTGCTTTTTGCGCGTTGCCTCAGGGAGTGCTCACCTAGTGAAGAAGCTCAGGGTAAAGGCACGGCCGCCAAAGCAGGAGTGGGAACGACTTGACACCGGGAGGGAGACCCCAAAGACGCCGCAGCCGCAGGAGGCCGGAGTCCTGGCCACTGTCAGCCTTCCCCCAGGGCTTCGACCATGCCCCTCAGGCTGTGCACCGGCTGAGCACTGCACGCCTCACGGACCCTGTCCTGCCTTGCCGACCCAGTCGCCCTCTTGCCAGACTGAGCTGACGTCTGAAAATTGCTCAGCAGGACAAGGCATAGCATGGGCCTCTTCTCTTGTGGTTTCACTTGCCAATGACCACTATCTTGATAATTCTGAGCTCTTCTCACAAGTGTCCATCCAGTGGCATCTACCCCAGAAGGGGAAACTAAGGCTGAGGCTGGTAAAGTAATTTGATGAAGAACTGGTACTTACATTGTGTCTTCCTGAGCTTATTAAAATGTGGATTATTATGGCACCCTACTGTAGTCTGAGTCTGGTCATGTAAGCAATCCCAAGACATGGACACCAGCATTACCATTTTATAGATGGGAGAATGGGAGCTCAGAGAATCAAAGCTTGTACCCAGGTCTGCCGGATGACTTCCTGTGCTCTGAATTCCCTCATGTGGCTGCCTCTTGAAAGAGCCGTGTGGCTGACAGGGTCTTGGTGTTCTGGCCGGGTGTCAGGCCTGTGCCTCTGAGGTGGGAGAGTCGAGTTCAGGACATTGGTCCACCAGAGACCTACCTGCTCCACGTAATATCAAATGACAAAAGCTCTCCCAGAGATCTCCATCTCAATACTAAGACCCAGCTCCACTCAATAACCAGCAAGCTACAGTGCTGGACACCCTATACCAAACAACTAGCAAGACAGCAATACAACACCACCCATTAGCAGAGAGGCTGCCTAAAATCATAAAAAGGTCACAGACACCCCAAAGCACACCACGAGATGCGGTCCTGCCCACCAGAAAGACAAGATCCAGCCTCATCCACCAGAACACAGGCACCATTCCCCTCCACCAGGAAGCCTACACAGCCCACTGAACCAACCTTAGCCACTGGGGGCAGACACCAAAAACAACAGGAACTACGAGCCTGCAGCCTGAGAAAAGGAGACCCAAAACACAGTAAGTTAAGCAAAATGGGAAGACAGAGAAACACACAGTAGATGAAGGAGCAAGGTAAAAACCCACCAGACCAAACAAATGAAAAGGAAATAGGCAGTCTACCTGGAAAAGAATTCAGAGTTATGATAGTAAAGATGATCCAAAACCTTGGAAATAGAATGGAGAAAATACAAGAAACGTTTAACAAGGACCTAGAAGAACTAAAGAGCAAACAGACAATGATAAACAACACAATAAATGAAATTTAAAATTCTCTAGAAGGAATAAATAGCAGAATAACTGAGGCAGAAGAACGGATAAGTGACCTGGAAGATAAAATAGTGGAAATAACTACCTCAGAACAGAATAAAGAAAAAAGAATGAAAAGAATTGAGAACAGTCTCAGAGACCTCTGGGACAACATTAAACGCACCAACATTCAAATTATAGGGGTTCCGGAAGAAAAAAAGAAAGGGACTGAGAAAATATTTGAAGAGATTATAGTTGAAAACTTCCCTAATATGGGAAAGGAAATAGTCAATCAAGTCCAAGAAGCACAGAGGTCCCATACAGGATAAATCCAAGGAGAAACATGCCAAGACACATATTAATCAATCTACCAAAAATTAACTACAAAGAAAAAATATTAAAAGCAAGGGAAAAGCAACAAATAACATACAAGGGAATCCCTATAAGGTTAGCAGCTGATCTTTCAGCAAAAACTCTGCCAGAAGGGAGTGGCATGACATATTTAAAGTGATGAAAGGGAAAAAACCTACAACCAAGATTACTCTACCCAGCAAGGATCTCATTCAAATTCGATGGAGAAATTAAAACTTTTACAGACAAGCAAAAGCGAAGAGAATTCAGCACCACCAAACCAGCTCTACAACAAATGCTAAAGGAACTTCTCTAGGGAGGAAACACAAGAGAAAGAAAAGACCTACAATAAGAAACCCAACACAATTGAGAAAATGGTAATAAGAACACACATATCGATAACTACCTTAAATGTAAATGGATCAAAGGCTCCCACCAAAAGACACAGACTGGCTGAATGGATACAAAAACAAGACCCATATATATGCTGTCTACAAGAGACCCACTTCAGACCTAGGGACACATACAGATTGAAAGTGAGGGGATGGAAAAAGATATTCCATGCAAATGGAAATCAAAAGAAAGCTGGAGTAGCAATTCTCATATCAGGCAAAATAGACTTTAAAACAAAGACTATTACAAGAAAGAAAGAAGGACACTACATAATGATCAAGGGATCCATCCAAGAAGAAGATATAACAACTGTAAACATTTATGCACCCAACATAGGAGCACCTCAATACACAAGGCATATGCTAACAGCCATAACAGGGGAAATCAACAGTAACACAATCATAGTAGGGGACTTTTAACACCCCACTTTCAGCAATGGACAGATCATCCAAAATGAAAATAAATAAGGAAACACAAGCTTTAAATGATACATTAAACAAGATTGACTTCATTGATATTCAGAGGACATGCCATCCAAAAACAACAGAATACACTTTCTTCTCAAGTGCTCATGGAACATTCTCCAGGATAGATCATATCTTGAGCCACAAATCAAGCCTTGGTAAATTTTAGAAAACTGAAATTGTATCAAGTATCTTTTCCAACCACAGCATTATGAGACTAGATATCAATTACAGGAAAAAGTCTGTAAAAAATACAAACACATGGAGGCTAAACAATACACTACTAAATAACCAAGAAATTACTGAAGAAATCAAAGAGGAAATCAAAAAATACCTACAAAAAAATGACAATGAAAACACGATGACCCAAAACCTATGGGATGCAGCAAAAGCAGTTCTAAGAGCGAAGTTTGTAGCAATAAAATCCTACTTCAAGAAATAAGAAACATCTCGAATAAACAACCTAACCTTACACCTAAAGCAATTAGAGAAAGAAGAACAAAAAAAGCCCAAAGTTAGCAGAAGGAAAGAAATCATAAAGATCAGATCAGAAATAAATGAGAGAGAAACGAAGGAAACAGTAGCAAATATCAATAATACTAAAAGCTGGTTCTTTGAGAAGATAAACAAAATTGATAAACCACTAGCCAGACCCATCAAGAAAAAAAAAGGGAGAAGACTCAAATCAATAGAATTAGAAATGAAAACGGAGAAGTAACAACTGACACTGCAGAAATACAAGGATCATGAGAGATTACTACAAGCAACTATATGCCAATGAAATGGACAACCTGGAAGAAATGGACATATTCTTAAAAATGCACAACCTTCTGACACTGAACCAGGAAGATATAGAAAATATAAACAGACCAATCACAAGCACTAAAATTGAAACTGTGATTAAAAATCTTCCAACAAACAAAAGCCCAGGACCAGATGACTTCACAGGGGAATTCTATCAAACATTTAGAAAAGAGCTAACGCCTATCCATCTAAAACTCTTCCAAAATATAGCAGAGGGAGGAACACTCCCAAACTTATTCTACGAGGCCATCATCACCCTGATACCAAAACCAGACAAGGATGTCACAAAGAAAGAAAACTACAGGCCAATATCATTGATGAACACAGATGCAAAAATCCTCAACAAAATACTAGCAAACAGAATCCAACAGCACATTAAATGGATCATACACCATGATCAAGTGGGGTTTATTCCAGAAATGCAAGGATTCTTCAATATACGCAAATCAATCAACGTGATACACCATATTAACAAATTAAAGAATAAAAACCATATGATCATCTCAATAGATGCAGGAAAAGCTTTTGACAAAATTCAACAATGATTTATGATAAAAACTCTCCAGAAAGTGGGCACAGAGGGAACCTACCTCAACATAATAAAGGCCATATATGACAAATCCACAGCAAACATCATTCTCAATGGTGAAAAACTGAAAACATTTCCACTAAGATCAGGAACAAGACAAGGTTGTCCACTCTCACCACTGTTATTCAACATAGTGTTGAAACTTTTAGCCACAGCAATCAGAGAAGAAAAAGAAATAAAAGGAATCCAAATCAGAAAAGAAGTAGTAAAGCTGTCACTATTTGCAGATATCATGATACTATACATAGAGAATCCTAAAGATGCTACCAGAAAACTACTGGAGCTACTCAGTGAATCTGGTAAAGTAGCAGGATACAAAATTAATGCACAGAAATCTCTTGCATTCCTATACACTAATGATGAAAAATCTGAAAGAGCTATTAAGGAAACACTTCCATTTACCACTGCAACAAAAAGAATAAAATACATAGGAATAAACCTACCTAAGGAGACAAAAGATCTGTATGCAAAAAACTATAAGACACTGATGAAAGAAATTAAAGATGATACAACAAGATGGCGAGATATACCATGTTCATGGTTTGGAAGAATCAACATTGTGAAAATGACTTTACTACCCAAAGCAGTCTACAGATTTAATGCAGTCCCTATCAAACTACCACTGGCATTTTCACAGAACTAGAACAAAAAATTTCACAATTGGTATGGAAACACAGAAGACCCCAAATAGCCAAAGCAATCTTGAGAATGAAAAACGGAGCTGGGGGAATCAGGCTCCCTGACTTTAGACTGTACTACAAAGCTACAGTAATAAAGACAGTATGGTACTGGCACAAAAACAGAAATATAGATCAATGGAACAGGATAGAAAGCCCAGAGATAAACCCATGCACATATGGTCACCTTATCTTTGATAAAGGAGGCAAGAATATACAGTGGAGAAAAGACAGCCTCTTCAATAAGTGGTGCTGGGAAAACTGGACAGGTACATGTAAAAGTATGAAATTAGAACACTCCCTAACACCATACACAAAAATAAACTCAAAATGGATTAAAGACCTAAATGTAAGGCCAGACACTCTAAAACTCTTAGAGGAAAACATAGGCAGAACACTCTATGACATAAATCGCAGCAAGATCCTTTTTGACTCACCTCCTAGAGAAATGGAAATAAAAACAAAAATAAACAAATGGGACCTAATGAAACTTAAAAGCTTTTGCACAGCAAAGGCGATCATAAACAAGATGAAAAGACAACGCTCATAATGGGAGAAAATATTTGCAAATGAAGCAACTGACAAAGGATTCATCTCCAAAATTTACAAGCAGCTCATGCCGCTCAATAACAAAAAAAACCAACCCAATCCAAAAATGGGTAGAAGACCTAAATAGACATTTCTCCAAAGAAGATATACAGATTGCCAAGAAACACATGAAAGAATGCTCAACATCATTAATCATTAGAGAAATGCAAATCAACACTACGATGAGGGCTTCCCTGGTGGCACAGTGGTTGAGAGTCTGCCTGCCGATGCAGGGGACACGGGTTCGTGCCCCGGTCCGGGAAGATCCCACATGCCGCGGAGCAGCTGGGCCCATGAGCCATGGCTGCTGAGCCTGCGCCTCCGGCACCTGTGCTCTGCAATGGGAGAGGCCACAACAGTGAGAGGCCCGCGTATTGCAAAGAAAAAAAAAAAAAACTACAATGAGATATCACCTCACACCGGGCAGAATGGCCATCATCAAAAAATCCAGAAACAATGCTGGAGAGGGTGTGGAGAAAAGGGAATACTCTTGCAGTTGGTGGGAACGTAAACTGATACAGCCACTATGGAGAACAGTATGGAGGTTCCTTAAAAAACTAAAAATAGAACTACCATAATACCCAGCAATCCCAGTACTGGGCATATACAGTGAGAAAACCATAATTCAAAAAGAGTCATGTACCAAAATGTTCATTGCAGCTCTATTTACAATAGCCAGGACATGGAAGCAACCTACGTGTCCATCAGCAGATGAATGGATAAAGAAGATGTGGCACATATATACAATGGAATATTACTCAGCCATAAAAAGAAACGAAATTGAGTTATTTGTAGTGAGGTGGATGGACCTAGTCTGTCATACAGAGTGAAGTAAGTCAGAAAGAGAAAGACAGATACCGTATGCTAACACGTATATATGGAATCTAAGAAGAAAAAAGAAAAAGGTCATGAAGAACCTAGGGGCAAGACGGGAATAAAGACACAGACCTACTAGAGAATGGACTTGAGGATATGGGGAGGGGGATAGGTAAGCTGTGACAAAGTGAGAGAGTGGCATGGACATATATACACTACCAAACATAAAATAGATAGCTAGTGGGAAGCAGCTGCATAGCACAGGGAGATCAGCTTGGTGGTTTGTGACCACCTAGAGGGGTGGGATAGGGAGGGTGGGAGGGAGGGATACACAAGAGGGAAGAGATATGGGAACATATGTATATGTATAACTGATTCACTTTGTTATAAAGCAGAAACTAACACAGCATTCTAAAGCAATTATACTCCAATAAAGATGTTAAAAAAAAAAAGTATGGAACTGGCACAAAAACAGAAATATAGATCAATGGAACAGGATTGAAAGCCCAGAGATAAACCCACGCACATATGGTCACCTTATTTTTGATAAAGGAGGCAAGAATATGCAATGGAGATAAGACAGCCTCTTCAATAAATGTTGCTGGCAAAATTGGACAGCTACATGCAAAAAAATGAAATTAGAACACTTCCAAACACCATACACAAAAATAAACTCAAAATGGATTAAAGACCTAAATGTAAGGCCAGACACTTTAAAACTCTTAGAGGAAAACATAGGCAGAACACTCTATGATATAAATCACAGTAAGATCCTTTTTGACCCACCTCCTAGAGTGATGCAAATAAAAGCAAAAATAAACAACTGTGACCTAATGAAATGTAAAAGCTCTTGCACAGCAAAGGAAACCATTAACAAGATGAAAAGAGAACCCTCAGAATGGAAGAAAATAATTGCAAATGAAGCAACTGACAAAGGATTCATCTCCAAAATTTACAAGTAGCTCATGCAGCTCAATATCAAAAAAACAAACAACCCAATCCAAAAATGGACAGAAGACCTAAATAGACATTTCTCCAAAGAAGATATACAGATTGCCAACAAACACATGAAAGGATGCTCAAATCCCTAATCATTAGAGAAATGCAAATCAAAACTACAATGAGGTATCACCTCACACCAGTCAGAATGGCCATCATCAAAAAATCTACAAAGAATAAATGCTAGAGAGGGTGTGGAGAAAAGGGTACCTTCGTGCACTGTTGATGGGAATGTAAATTGATAACAGCCACTATGGAGAACAGTATGGAGGTTCCTTAAAAAGCTAAAAATAGAACTACCATACAACCCAGCAATCCCACTACTGGGCATATACCCTGAGAAAACCATAATTCAAAAAGAGTCATGTACCACAATGTTCATTGCAGCTCTATTTACAATAGCCAGGACACGGAAGCAACCCAAGTGTCCATTGACAGATGAATGGATAAAGAAGATGTGGCACATATAAAGAATGGAATATTACTCACCCATAAAAAGGAAAGAAATTGGGTCATTTGTAGAGTCATGGATGGACCTAGAGACTGTCATACAGAGTGAAGTATGTCAGAAAGAGAAAAGCAAATATCGTATGCTAACATATATATATGGAATCCTAAAAAAATAAAAATGGTTCTGAAGAACCTAGGTGCAGGACAGGAATAAAGACGCAGTTGTAGAGAATGGACTTGAGGACATGGGGAGTGGGAAGGGTAAGCTAGGATGAAGTGAGAGAGTGGCATGGACATATAATACACTACCAAATGTAAAATAGATAGATAGTGGAAAGCAGCCACATAGCACAGGGAGATCAGCTCGGTTCTTTGTGACCACCTATAGGGGTGGGAAAAGGAGGGTGGGAGGGAGACGCAAGAGGGAGGAGATATGGGGATATATGTATATGTATAGCTGGTTCACTTTGTTATAAAGCAGAAACTAACACACCATTGTAAAGCAATTATACTCCAATAAAGATGTTTAAAAAAAAAAGTAACAACAGTAAAACCCAACAAGCTGAATCCCACTAAAGCTATATAAAAATAGCTTTAGTGGTTTCATTTATTCAACGGTCTTTTCCTGAATGCCCACTATGTGCCAGGCATTACCACTGCGCCACCAGGGAAGCCCAATGTGCTTCTTTTTTTTTTTAGTATTTGAATCTATGCCATGTCTCGTTTTAAAACAAAGGTACTGGGCTTCCCTGGTGGCGCAGTGGTTGAGAGTCCGCCTGCTGATGCAGGGGACACACGTTCGTGCCCCGGTCCGGGAGAATCCCGCGTGCCGCGGAGCGGCTGGGCCCGTGAGCCATGGCCGCTGAGGCTGCGCGTCCGGAGCCTGTGCTCCGCAACGGGAGAGGCCACAGCAGTGAGAGGCCCGTGTACCGCAAAAAAAAAAAAAAAAAAAAAAAAGTGCATTAAAATTCTAGATGTCATTAATTCCACTTAGTCCATGAATAATCTCTTCCTTCAAACTCCAAACATCTATGAAACAGAGGAATTAAATATGTTTTATGCTAATAATAACAGCACATGAGTGGATGAAACGAATTGAAATGAAGGCATAAATGGTGGATTCTGTCTTACTCTCATATTCCCATCTCAGAAAAGGAATGTAAATAAACAAAATAAATCTAAAGGGCTTTAAAATGATTCCATATCAAGATGGATTAGGTGATGCAACCATTTTATTCAAAGACAGCATAGCAATAAAATTATAAGCTTTCAAAGAGCAAATGAAAAATCCCTCACTGGACCTTCTGTTGGAGACTTTGGGCCACTGGACCTCAGGATAGGTTATTGTGTTTTGCATATGCTTCATAATACACTACTGAGTATTTCATCACTGTGATCAATAAAGCTTTATGGACTGACCTTGCAGATCAAGAAATCGAAATGCAGAGGTAAGTCTATAAAAGACAGAAAGGTATAGTATTGCAGTACTCATCCTTTTAATTTGCTTCTCACATTTCTCCCGAGCCATGGAAAGAATGGCCTACAAATTCTCATGAGCAATACCTAACACACTAATTATTTATTTCAACAGTCTTGCCCTTCATGAATATATTTGAAGATAAATATGAATGAAAGTTTTAAGTATAGAGGTAGCCATCTCTTTTACTTTTTAAATAAAAGAAAAATGGCAGATCTATATGTAATCCAGTTATAGAGTCTAGAAATATAGACGCTGTAGAATGCTATCAAGGACATCTTCAATTTGCAAGTAACAATAAAATAATATCTGTTTTTCAAAATTTAGGAACACTCTGAAGATTGATATGCAGCACTCTTCAGGACGGATTATTAATTAGAGGAAAAAGCAAATAGGAAAACAATAGTACTTTATTATCACATTTATGTAATTTACCTAAATTTCATTTATGGAAAGCAAATGCACAATTATATCCATACAAAATTAATTCATAATAAGGTTATATGGTGGTGCAGGTAACATAGAGGATTGAAAAGGCAAGACAGAATTTTGTTTTGAGTGTACTGTTTGAAATGTGTGCAGTGAGAACGTAGTCATAGAGCACCACTTTAGTACTTTAACTCTCATCAGTAGCAAATCACTTGCAAAACACTTCAGCACCTCCCTATGCTCCAGGCTCCTCATCCATAAAATGACAGTTTCTAAGGCTCTGTCCTGCTTATTTCAATTATTTATCCAGTGATCAGATGTCAGGGGGCAACTGGGTCCGGCCCACATTAACCTAGTGGGCCCATGCTGGTCCTTAGCACTCCTCCTCTACATGGTTATATGAAGTGATACAGCATTTGCAATGGGAGTGGCAAGACCACTTAGCAATGTGTCTATACAAGGCTCTTTCCTATAGAAAGTTAAGTGTTTTAGAAAAGGTTTCCAACTGTCTGGAGAAGGGACCCAATGGGAAGGTGACTTTTGTTTTGTTTTGTTTCTGTTTCTGTTTTTTAAATTCACGGTGCTTCATCTTCACTACCCAGCATCCAGCCTGAACTTGGACTCAGGGACTCAGTCTGTATGAGGGTCACACAGGGGCAAAAGCATAGAGATTGGCAAGGTGGTGGCATCGTCTAGGAAGTAATTAATCAAAAAGACTGGAGCCAAGAATATGGACCCTAAGTGAGAACTGTGGGAACCACTTACCCCAGAAGAGAGGGACCCCATAGAGCCTGCTCCTGTTGTCAACCTTGGAAGACTCCCAGCAGTGGTGGCTAGAAATGGCCTCGGGAATCTAAAGGTGGTGATGGAGGGCCTTGAGTTCAGGAGATGCAGCCTCAGGTTAACAGAGGGAGGAGCCTCAGGCCATGTAAGGCCCGGGTAAGACACTGAGTCAGAACTGAGGAATGGAGGGCACTCTAAGAGTTATGTCACCACGTTGGCGATGGGGAGCCCCGGGATAACTATTAGACAGAGGCTCCCTCTGACTTCGTCCTCTCGCGAGTTTGACCCGGGTGAGGGTCTTGGTGTATGGGGTACAACCTCAGCTCTGCGGAGGGAGGAATCCTTGATCCTGCATTGATTCTGGGTGAAGACACCGAGTGCGTTAAGTACCCCAGAATACAAGGAGCCCCACAGAACCTCACTCCTGCTGTCGTTCCCACGAGAACCAGGCACCACTTCGTGTGGAGGGAGGAGGCAAGGGGGAGCGGAGCGGAAGGGACACGCCCTGACGTCCGGGAGGAAGGTTGGCGAAGGCAGATATCGAAAGCTGAGGGTTCTACTCGCGGAATGAGTAGCCCTGCGAGTGGTCAAGTGGCAAGGTGAAGACCCTGAACGAGGGAACTAACCACCCCAGAAGAGAGGGCCGGCCCGCTGAATAAAGCCCCGTCCCTTTTGTCATCCCGGGGAGCCCCCGGAGTAACTAGGACCTCAGGAATCTGAGGGCAGCATGGCCACTCGGGACGTGGCCACGATTCAGCAGAGGGAGGAGGCCCTGGCACAGGGGAGTTTCAGGGTAAGGTGGGCAAGGGGAATGAGGTGACCAGCTCCGCAGAATAGAGGGGACGCTGCAGGTAAAAGTGCAGCCCCCCATCTCCAGCCCTCGGCGCCGTGAGAATAACTGTCAGACTGAGTTGCTCCCTGACTTCCACCTTGGGTTTGCAGGAAAGTGAGGCCTGTTCTGAGGACTGCTGCCTCGGGTGAGCGGAGGGAGGAGTCTGAGACCCTGCCGGGACTCAAGGTAAGATGTTGAGTGGGACTGAGGAGATTTCTTCCCCAGAATGGAGAAGGGTCCTCAGAATTCTCTTGTGAGTCCCAGGAGGAGGAGGGGCTGGCCAGGAGTGACTTCCTCTGACTTTCGGGATATGAGGATGATGATGATATTGTTCTGAGAGGTGTGGCCCCAAGTAATCAGGCCCTGCCAGAAATCAAGTTAAGATGCTGAGCAGGGACTGGGGGAATCACACCCTGGAGAACAGTGGGGGCCCCATAGAACCCTGTCCCTGTTGTCACACTGGGTAGGCCCTGGAATAGTTGTCAGACTTCGGTGTTTTCTGATTTTGGTTTTGGGAATCTGAGGGCTGTTGTCTCAAGTTAACAGAGAGAGGTGTCTCAGTCTCTGTCAAGGTCAAAAGTCCTGACCTTTAGTGAGGATTGTGGGGACCACACACATCAGAACAACAGAGCCCCAACAGCTGTGCTCCTTTGTCACTTCTGGGAGGCCCGGGCAGGTATGGCCCCATGAGCTGCCCCTCACTTCTCTCCCCTGTCTGTCTCCTCTGTGACTTCCTGGCTGAGAGGCTCTGAAAAAAGCTGTCAGTGTGAGTTACCTCCTTTCTTCTTTGTAAGTCAAGTGTCTCAAGAAGATTTAAGCCTCTTTTTGAGGTGACAATCCTTGGGTCAGTAGAGGAAGGAGTCCCAGACACTCTATGGGATCACAGTGAGGACTCTGAACAAAGACGGAGGGGACCACCCACTGCAGAACAGAAGGGATCCCACAGAGCTTGACCCCACCTGCCCTGTTATCAGCTTTAGGAAGCCTTGGGCTAGGTTGGCTGGCTGCACCCTGAAGAGCCTTCTCGCTCCCTCCATTGCTTCCTACAGTTCAGGACAGGAGACCTGTGAGGCTCGAGTACTGCCCTAAGGAAAAGATGGATGGAAGCCACTCTTTTCAGAGCTGCCACAGTTGAGTTAACAGATGAGGCCACTCACATCCTCCCTTTCTCCCTAGGTGGTGGTCCTCTTTTACCCAATCTCCTGCCCACATTCCTGTCTGTTGCTACCGACCAGAGTGAACATGTCTCAGGGTCAAGAGATTCCACATTGCACGCAGGAACAGCACCATGTCCTCAGTGAACCCCAGGGCCTGGAGGCTGCACAGGTCTCCAGGGCACTGGAGGAGACCTCTCCCTCCTTCTTCCATACTCTAATGCTTGCCTATTTGAATGAGGCTCTGGCTGCTGGGGCACCCATTACTCCCCACATTCCTCAGAGTGCCTACTCATGTTACACTGTCATTACAACCATCTCATCAAGCAAATCAGATGAGGTCTCCAGCAGCCAGGAAAGGGAGACTGGGTCAGCTTCTTCCAAGTCTCTGTCAGAAACTGAGAACTTGCCCACAGACCCTCTAGATGAGAAGGTGATTTTTTTGGTGCAGTTCCTGGTGCAAAAGTATCAAATGAGAGATCTGATCACAAAGGCAGACGTGATTGATGATGTTATCAGAGAGTACAAGGATGACTTCCTTGAGATCCTCAGGAGAGCCTCTGAGTGCATAGGGCTGGTCTTTGGTATTGATGTGAAGCAAGTGGATCCCACCAGCCACAGCTATGCCCTCATCAACAAACTAAGCCTCACCTATGATACGAGGCTCAGTGGTGACGAGGGCATGCCCAAGACTGGCCTCCTGATAATTATCCTAGGTGTGATTTTCATGAAGGGCAATCGTGCCACTGAGGAGGAGATCTGGAAAGGGTTGAATATGATGGACTTATATTCTGGGAGGAAGCATTTTATCTTTGGGGAGCCCAGGAAGCTTATCACCAAAGATTTAGTGGAAGAACAGTACCTGGAGTACTGCCAGGTACCCAATAGCAATCCTCCACGCTATGAATTCCTGTGGGGTCCAAGAGCCCATGCTGAAGCCAGCAAAATGAAATTGCTAGAGTTTTTGACCAAGATCCATGAATCTGACCCTACTTGCTTCCCATCCCAGTTTGAGGAGGCTTTGAGAGATGAAGGAGAGAGAGAGCCTGAGCTAGAGTTGCAACCAGGGCTGGCAATGCTGCCATGGCCAGGGCGCTTTCCAGTGCCGTATCCAGTAGCTCCTCCCAGCCCTAGTGAGGTCTGAGACCGATTCTTCACTTTGTCATTGAAGAGAGCAGTTAACTTGCTAAGTAGTTGAGAGCTGGAGTGTGGCTCTTGGGAAACTGTATACTTTCTGTTCCTCTTCTATATAGTTAACATGGAGGTTTATTTTCTTTTTGGAGTGAGTTAGTTTTCAAATGTTCCTTTTAATATAACATTTCATTAGCTTCAGAATCTAAGTTTATGAATGACATTGGTCATACATTTATTGCTATTTATGGAATTTAAGAATACAAGTTTTGTTTGTTTGTAAAACAAATTGTAAAACTGACCATCTTCTTTTGTGATCTTGAAGAGATAACATGACATTAGAATAGGCATTTCCTTGGCAGTGTCAAAGAACTCAGCAGTAAAATAGTTGGGATCAAGAAAAAAAAAAACGAAAAGATGGTCAATTCTTGGCTTCCCTTATCCTGTTTAATCTTCTGTTCTGTAAAATTAGATGACATATATATGCCTTTGCTTATCTTGTTTAAGAATGTAAGAGAAATAAATGTTAATACATTAGACCCCGTGTACAATGGCTCATTTATTCTCCAAACATTAAATCATCATGTGCTCTTTGGAAAGCACTGTGTTAGTACTGGGCATGCCCAGATAAACAAGACTTACTACCCACCCATAGAATTTTAGAGTCTAGGAGCAGGAATCATGTAAAGACAATGGTGGATATCCTTTAATACCAAAAGAAAAATTAAAAAGGAATCAGGAGCTGGGGAGTCCATATGAGGGCTGTCGAATATAAATGTCCTGAGACAAGGCAGGCTGAGGCCTTGGGAAACTGCAAGTCCTCCACTGGGAGTTAATTTAATTTAATTTTTTATTTTTATTGGAGTATAGGTGATTTGCAATGTTGTGTTAGTTTCAGATGTGCAGTAAAGTGAATCAGTTTTATATGTATATCTCCATTCTTTTTCAGATTCTTTTCCCATATAGGTCATTACAGAATATTGAGTAGAGTTCCCTGTGCTATACAGTAGGTCCTTGTTAGTTATCTATTTTATATATAGTAGTGTGTATATGTTAATTGAGCTCTATGATACACTAGATGAGGCTGGGGAAGTGGTGAGCCAGGGGTGTGTCTCAGAGTTGAGAGACTTGGAATGGAATGGAAAACTGTTCTTACCAGTTACTTTGGGATCATGGGTAAACCAGATCCCTTCTAGGATAAGAATGGAAGATATCCTGCATTATTGTCCAAATGCAGTTGAACATAGTACACAAATTAGGCATTTTATGATTATCATCTTCAAGGAGTTTGTGAGAAATAAAGGTGATACTTTCTTGAGCTGAGATACCTAGAAGCTACTGGGCTGGCACTCCTTGCCTTGGGCTGGGAGGTCCAGCGTCCACACCATTCAAGGGACATTTTAAATAGGTTATGTTCAGTAAAATTTGGCAAAATCTAAGCAAGGTCTGTATTTTTGGAGGAGGCAAACGAATGAAAATAGGGACGGACTGTTGGAAGGGCAACTGGGAGGGAAGGAAGGAGTTGGTCCTTGACACAAGCTCTAGGATCCAGTTGGGAAATACTCCCCCAAACCCAAATTAAATAATGCGTCCCCTAATAAAGAAGACTTAGTAAGGCTTTCTTGGTAAGCAGCAATTTTGGCTGATTTGGTGGGCCATGTCCCAGAGCAGGGCATATTCTCTGACATCTGCTGGATAAATAAATCCCAGAGGGGAAAGTGCTAGTTTCTGGGGTTAAAATAATCATAATAATAACTGCCATCATTAAAAACCCATTGCATACCATGCACTGTACCAGGGGCTTTACATACAATACATACATTCTAAAAGTCCTACATACAAAACCCTTTCACAGATGAAGAACACAAGGCTTGGAGAGCTTGGGAATGTACCCAAGTTCACAGGCCTAATAGTGACAGAGTTGGAACTAGACCTCTGGTTTGAATTGTTCTAGAGCCGATGCTATTCCACTCCTCTTAGCCTGAGGTCACCATTCTGTCTGTTAACTCATTTCTTACTATTCCATAATGCCTCTCAGGGGATAAAAAGTACCTTGTAGCCAAAGTACTAAAAGTGGCTATAAAGAAGGGATGTGAAAATGAGAATCAAACACAATTTGGAGATTGTTTGTTGGATTCATTTACCCAGGGTGCTGTTACCTCAACACCAAGGTTCCTTGAGAGCTGCCTCTGATCAGTAGCTGGCATGTGTGTTCAGTCCGAACACTTTCCCACATTACAGCTCCCTTCCCCTGGGTCTTCCCCAGTGTGCCTTCCTGGCTAACTGTGTAACCTGATCTGCTGACCAGGTCTTCACTGCATCCTCCTCTGAACATTGCATCCTGATCCCAGTAGAGCAGACAGCCCAGAACCACCTTCCTTCTCCCTGGCAGAGTATTCCAACTTCCTGCAGGCATTCTTGGCTGACATTTACTATGGGATCCCTCTGATAGCAATAGCCCCTTCTATGTAAAGTTCCCTTTGAACAGTGAAGTTTAGGTACATGGTCCATCTCCTATGGGCTTCTTGGCACAGAACATACTAGTTCCTGGGATGTAAACCTGAAGTAAGAGAAGTTTTTGAAACCATGTAACCATCTTGACGTTTGCAGTAGGATTTTTTTTTTTTTTTTTTGCAGTACGCGGGCCTCTCACTGCTGCGGCCCCTCCCATTGCGGAGCACAGGCTCCGGATGTGCAGCCATGGCTCACGGGCCCAGCTGCTCTGTGGCATGTGGGATCTTCCCGGACCGGGGCACGAACCCGTGTCCCCTGCATCGGCAGGCAGACTCTCAACCACTGCGCCACCAGGGAAGCCCTGCAGTAGGATTTTAATGGGGTGCCATATTTGAGACTAGCCACTGAAAAGAAACAGCAATGAGTGAGCATATGTTGGTGGTCAAAAACCAAGGCCTCCCCCTTAAGAGGCAAATGGGGCAAGGTCATGGAGATCACTGTGTAAGCAAACAGCCGATGTAACTGTGCTGGGAACTATCTTTATGTCTCCTGGAGACAGATATTTCTTACCTTGTATGCAGTGTACCTCCTCTACTGAGGATGGGGCTTTGTAAATAGATGGGGTTAGTGAATGACGGCAGACAGTTGAGACAGACCATGAGTACCATGCATAGTAGAAACGGATATACAATTTCAAGGAGGGGGAAATTGGAGGGGGGATGCCTTAGTGGCTAGTTAGCTCAGTGACTGTAAGAGGCTAGGTATGGACATGTCTTAAAAAACAATCAGGTGGTATCTTTAAACCCAGACTGCCTTCTATGCTTCCTGAATTTTTGGCATACCAGCGGTAAGTGTCCTGGGGCTGTGTTTGCTGGCATGTGTTGTGACTAGATAGGGGATTGGGAAAGGGTCAGATGTTTGCAGAGTGTGTGGTGCGCTTATAGAGATGGCACACTTCCTTATTAAACTGACAGGAGATTATGGAGATATGTGAGGTCCAAAGAAGGAAGCATTATGTACCATCCTGTTGGCAGCATCCCCACCTCCAAGATGAGGGTGTTAGGGCTTGGAAAGGAGACACCCATGGGAATTCTCAAGTTAGGTAAGGAGTTGTAACACTTTGGGTTTCCTCCGTGGAGGCAGAGACCCTACCAGGATTATTTTGAATCAGTCAATGTTACCTCTGGTACTCTGAGTCATTCATTCACCTGGAAAGCACTTACTGAACACATGCTGAAGGCAAACACTAAGTAAACAAAACAAAAGGAGATGGCAAGGCACTTGATTCAGGCTGTAGATGTGAGGATGGTGAGGAGGAGACAGATTTGAGTTTTAGGAGTTGGGGACTATGTGAAAGGGTGGGAGAGAGTCTGTAATGACCCTGAGTTCTGAAGGTTAGCTGACTAGGTAGCAGCTCTTCCTCTTAGCTGAGACTGAGGATAAAGGAGGAGGAAGAGTTGGTGGCAATGTGAGCTGGAGGTAGAGATGAAGGAGGGTGTGGTGGATGAGGTCAGTGTGGGCCGTGTATGGTGAGGTTCTGCAGGCTGTCCAGGTGGAGATGTCCAGTGGGCAGTAGAAAACATAGGCCTGGCTATCGGGAGAGGGTCCCCGGCTGCATCTGGAGAGGTCATGTGAGGCCATGGGTGGAGGTAAAATCAAGTATTGTGCATATAGTGGCCTATATTCTGTCTCACCCCCTGCAAACACTGTTGGAAACCACAATTACACAAAACTTAATAAGTCCAGGGGAGAGTTTTAAGGGAGAAAGTACTCACCCAGAAAACCATCAGTAAGAGAAAGTTTTCCTATGTTTCCTATAGCTCTCTTTTTTAAGCATGTACTTGTGCCTTTGCCTATAAATTGCCCATGCCTGTGTATTTGTGGCTTATAGTATATAAAAAGTTATATAGCATGAATTTTCAATCTCAGATCCGCCCTCTCAGGTGTCTTCTAGCATTCTACTCTTGATAGCCTTTGTTCAAGGCTAAGCTTACACCCACAATACACAGACAGTTATCTGCTCTAACTAATGTGTCTGTTCTAGGCAGTTGGCAACTCTGCAGTAGCTCAAGTTTCTCATGACATAGAGAGCAAAGGACTGGAGGCAGTCTTGGGCCCATGTCCCTGGAAGTTGGAATTTCATGACATATCTTTTATCTAACCGGGAGACTGTGATTGTCAAAATTTTAGATATGAGCCCACTCATTCCAGCTGAAGCTTTCCCCGGAAATCCAATCCATGAACATAAGGAAGGCCGAGCAGTCTGGGTAAAGTGGGGACTGCAAGCCCACAGCCCTTTCTTCCCCTGGGGACAGTGGGCCCTGACACCCACAGAACTCTTGGCTGCTGCCTGAACACTGCTGGGAAAGCTTGGTGCTAGAAGACCCTGCCTCAGGCATGGACTTCATCTAGGGTTGTCAGCCGTCCTGAACACACAGGACACATCCTCGATGTGATTTTGTCCTGCATTCTATATTGGCTTTTTCAGGAAACCCTTAATGTCCTGTATTCAGCTTTTCTCAATAAGTTACAAAAATTCAGCAGTTAGAGCTGTTTTTCAACCACAGTAATTGGCGATTAAGTCACTTAAGGCGACACTAGCTGAAAAGCATACCTCCACAAATAAAGATCTGGTCTCTCCTGCAGGTTTGGCTGAGGGAAGAGCCAAAGGAGTGCCAGGGGTGGGGGCGGGGGGGCTGTATTTAGAATTAAAGGAAATTTTCACTGAAGAAAAAGCTTTTTTTGGCCATAGTCCCAAGTTGTGAACAGGTAACCACCATTAATTACATGTAGGATCAGTAGAATCAGCTGTCAGTGACTGCCTCTCTTGCAGTACCTAAGCTTCTGAAAGACAGCAAATCAACGACAGCACCAGGCTTCTAAAAATCAGCCAATCAGTGATATCCCCAGGAGCCCCATCCTGGGTGTCAGCCAATCAGTGATACCCCCACCCACACAGTCCTGAACATCAGCCAATCAGCAACAGCCTCACATTTCCAGACAGCGTCCAATCAGCAAGTTCCTCTGTTGGGTAAGCCGTGCTTCTGGAAGTCAGCGGGCGCATAGCTGCCGTACTCTAGTGACTAGAGGGTCGTCACCGAAAGTCTGTCAGTCCCTAAACACTCCCGCTTCTAAGCGTTCGGCAGTGCTTGAATCCCCAAGCTAACCAAAACCTTGTATAGGATAGGCTCTGGCTTTGTTCTGCAAGACTGCGCCTGGTAAGTATTGCTCCCCCTATAAGGAAACGGGAGGGGTATTTTTTTTTTTTGCCGTACGCGGGCCTCTCACTGTTGTGGCCTCTCCCATTGCGGAGCACAGGCTGCAGACGCGCAGGCTCAGCGGCCATGGCTCACGGGCCCAGCCGCTCCACGGCATGTGGGATCTTCCCGGACCGGGGCACGAACCTGTGTCCCCTGCATCGGCAGGTGGACTCTCAACCACTGCGCCACCAGGGAAGCCCGGGAGGGGTATTTTTGCATCAAATATCAAGTTCAGTTTATTCATAGTTCCTGAGTTCACAGCCCTTTCAACCATTCAACTCCTGTTACTAACTTGTTCGGACTTGTGAGTGACAAACACACTGACTGTGACCCTGAGATTTTCAAATTAAGTCTTTTTTCATGTATTTTCATTTGTGTACATTTGAACCTTGAAATGCGCAAACACAAGTGTAAATGTCGTGACGAACTTTATGAACAGTGCACCTTTATTAAATGAGAAACAAGTCCTTTCAAAGATTTTTGTGCTGTA
Organism: Delphinapterus leucas; assembly: GCF_059928025.1. Taxonomy (NCBI): domain Eukaryota; kingdom Metazoa; phylum Chordata; class Mammalia; order Artiodactyla; family Monodontidae; genus Delphinapterus; species Delphinapterus leucas. The sequence continues at coordinate 102,108,537 of NC_143150.1, read as the reverse complement.
TGCAGCTGTTCATTCAATATAGAAAATTGTGGAAAATCGGTTATAAACCAGTCAATATACTACAGCTGAGCATGCTAGCTGTTTGATTCCCTCAACTAGTAACAGTGACATTAAAAAAAGATAATGTATTATTTTTGTTTGAGACATTCAGATTACGAAGATAAAATCACAGCAGAAATTGAAATGGCCTTCTACACTGTATATCATCATCAATCTTTCACTTAAAGTTGGAAGCAAATTTTGAAGTGTCACGAGTAGATCTACTACAATAATGAAAATAGCTTAATTTACATTACAGAGATTATCAAAGATTATCACCTTTTTACGTCATGGCCACAGATGCATGTAATAACAATACCTTTTTCCTTTGCTTATGAAATAGTTTTCTATTGTGAAAAAAGGCTTTCGTATAAAGTTATTGTGAGTAAAGTCCTTTGCAAATGTGACTTCAGAAACAGTAGCAAATTTTTGCAGTTCCTTTTTTTTAGTTAGGAGTTAATGAATTAAAGGGGCTAAAGTTGACATAAAGCATGCATGAGTCTATGTTGGCTGTACTGCCCATATTCTGCATAATGCAATTCAAACAGCACCTGATGTCCTTTTTATTGAAATTGAAGTAAGAATCATAAAATGATGCTTACTTCAGCATTTATATTCTTTGAATTGACTTACTAAAGGATTTTGGTGATTTTGTTAGCATTCAGAAATCTTCATTTTGCATTCAAATATCCACTGTCTCTCTTAAACAAATGCAGGTGAAAGAATCTTCAGTTTATTTGAAGTAGTGATACTTTAATTCTGAAGAAAGGGTGCCCCCCCATTCTTGTTGACTTCTTAAATAAGCCACAGAGCAAAGTCTACTTATTTCTTGTTCATAGTTATCAATATTTATCTAGCATTAGGATTATGTGCATTGAAAGATCAAGCAGTTATTAAAGTACTCCATTGATTAAAGGAACTTGTTGAATGTGTTAGAGAAAGAATTGATGAAAAATGTTTCCCTTTGTGTGACAAAGCTGTTCTTAAGATTAACAGCATTACTTATGAACATGAAAAGAAATTCTGATTTGAAATGGGTAATTATTATGGAATTTGTCAAGACTATCATTTGGAATGGATCTCATCACTTGAAGAATTTGATTGAGTACCATGGATGTTACTGAATAGTCTTCCAGCATAGGAACAAGAAGAGAATAACGATTGATGATTATGATCTTTTTTGTCAATGGATGACATGAAAAAAAGAAAAAAAGTTGAGATGCAACACAATCCTGAACAATGGAAAAGTGAGCTATGCTGTAAAGATGGTATTACGTGATTCGACAAAGCAAATTTGAAGAGCAGTTCTCAGAATTGTTAACTACGCCAGTACCTGTTTAGTATACCAGCTCATAATGCTAATGTTGAGCATATGTTCTCATTAATTAATTTTCAAAGGACAAAATAATGAAGTAAGTTGAAAGTGACCACTGTAAAAGCTATGAAAGCTATGCTACAATGTAAATGGAAGACACACTGAACCTGCAGGGAATTTTATAAGCAAATTTTGTAAAACAAACTCTTAAAGAGAGGTAGATCATCAGATCAGGGGAATATAACTAAAGAAAGAGGCATATAACTTAGGTGTTTGTAATTTAATTCCGATGAACAATAAATAATGTTTTAGTATAAGTATATCCTATGAAATGTTTTTTTCTTTCAATGTGTATATGCATAGAAAATGTTACAGGTGGAATTGTGTTTTCTCAAAATTTGTGTGTTGAAATCCTAACCCCCAGTACCTCAGAATGTGATTGTATTTGGTGATAATTTTTAAAGAGAGGTGATTAAGTTAAAACATTAGAGTGGGCCCTAATTCAATATAACTGGTATTCTTGTAAGAAGAAGAAATTAGGACACCTATACTCAGAGGGAAGACAATTTGAAGACACAGGGAGAAGATGGCCATCTACAAGCCAAAGAGAAAGGCCTAACAAGAAACCAGCCCTTGCCACCACCTTGATCTTGGACTTCTAGGCTCTGAAATTATAAGAAAATAAATTTATGTTGTTTAAGACACCCAGTCTGTGGTACTTTGTTATGGTAGCCCTAGCAAATTACTACAGACAATTAAAATAATTCAAATTTAACTAGGTGCCCTGAGTTTTAATTCACTAAATCTGGCAGCCCTAGGTAAGGGAGAACAAGAGGTAAAGCTGCCTCAACACTCACCCACCCTCAGGAACTGCAAGGAACACTGCCTGGATGATGAGCAAAAGATGGCTTGTAGTGCTCTCAAATGGTGAAGAACAAATGACTCTAATCTCAAGGCACTTTTCCCAACTCAGTTTCATGCTACCAGACTTCTGATGCAGAAACCTAAGGAGAAAAGTGCAAGAAGGCCAACATACAGATTGATCTCATTCATGAACATAGATGCAAAACTCCTAGATGTAATAATAGTTTATTTCATCTGCAACATATAAAAAGAATAAAACACTTGAAGCAAGCTAATTTATCATTAGAAAGTCAGGTGATGTAAATTATTGCTTTATTGTAAGAAGATTCATATAATCATTTTAATGAAAGAAAGCATTTGATCAATTTGAACATATATTCAAGATTTTTTAAAAAAAGGAAAAATCCTTTTAGCAGCCTAGTAATAGAAGGAAGTTCTTTAGCCTGCTAAAGATGATCAGTCATTGGTGAAATTTTGAGAGATTTTCATTTGAGATAATGATGTTCTGTGTGGCTATTCAACATTGTATGGCAGATCCTCACCTCCATAATAAAGCTAAGATAGTATGAAAAAAATATATTGAAATTGTACAGGATGAAACAAAATCGTCATTATTCACAAATGAAATGATTTTGTATGTGAATAATCCAAACTTAATCTAAGGAAAAATGTATCAGAAATAAGGAAAAATGTATGAGAAATAATAAGAGTTTTCTGGATATTAATTCCTTATAACAAAATCAACTGTATTTCTACATATCAGGGAAAAAGCTGAAATATAAAATTAGAAACACCATCTGCAACAGGACTAAAACTTCCAAGTACCTTGGAACACATCCAAGACAATGTGTATATGATCTTTACAAAGAAATTTTGTATCCTTAATGAGGAAAAATTTTAAAGATTTAAATAATTGAGAAGATATGCTTTTTCATGAATTGAAAAGCAAAAAACAAAACAAAACCCAAAATGAACATTGTTATGTGGTCTCCGTTTTGTATTTATTTTAATTCCTACAACATCGTATGAGATAGGTGTTATTGCCTCGAGTTTAAAGATAAACTGTGGGTCTGTAAATTTATGCAGTAAGTAGTATGGCCAGAAACTGAATATATATTTCTGTCTAAAGTCTCTGATTTTTCCACAGTACCACTGGAGTAGACACTGTTAATGCCCTACCCAGATACTCTCAGATACTTCTTACCAGCTTTGTGCATTCCTTTCCAGGCTTCTGCATGCCTTGCCACTGAGGTGTCATATATTTGACCTTCAGAGGATTACCCTTGGGCATTGGAGTCTCCTTGTTCACACAGAGTCAGGAACGTCTAGCAATTTTATATCCCTCCCATCCCCTGCAAAATTCTCAGACAATCCATGGCCTCCTTCCCAGTACAGAGAACTGGAAGTACCGAGCAATTTCACATTCCCACATCCAATCTCCAAACGGTCCCTAGCCAACGACAGAACAGCTCCTTTGCTTCAAAGCTGAAATACCTTTGAGGTGTATTTTATGCTCCAGGGCCCCCATAGAACTAGGGTGAGTCTAAGACCTCAACAAAAATTAGACACTTTCTGGGCCTCTTCTCCTTTTCTATCCTGCCTCCTTCACTCCCTGAGTAGTTTCTCCTGGGAGTAAATCCTTAAAAACACTTGGATCTGAAACCTTAGTTTATCTGGGAGAATATCATCTGCTAAACCTACATTATGAGAGAGATTTATTTCAAATTCACAGTCTAGATAGTAGCCCCCAAATTAAGTGAATATGCTTTTTACATGAGCTTTATAAAATATGAGTATAGAATTGGTTGTAATAATGTTAAATGATCATTCAGTTAGAATACTGTTCATATAATTCAGTTATCTTTGCCAAGTGGTTTTATCTACCTGGCTTTCAGTTTTCTCCTTTGATAAATGAGTTTATTGGATCAGATATTCTCTAAGGCAGTGGATCTCAAAAGGAGGCAATTTCATCCCCCAGAACACATTTGGTAAAATCTGGAGACATTTGAGGTTGTCACAACTGAGGAGGAGTGCTGCTGGTACTTCTCGTGGACAGAAGCCAGGGATGCTGCTAAACAACCTGAAATGCCCTGGACAGCCCCTACAGCAACAAATCATCCAGCCCAAAATATCGCTAGTGCTGAGATTGAGAAACCTTGATCTAAGGTCTTACTGTCTCTAAAAGTCAGTGAACTATTAATTCTATCTTAGTTTATAGTATGTCAGTTCATCATTTTTGTAATCAATGCATTTTCTGTGAGAAACCAGTCAACTCAGTCAGCTTGATGCTTACCAGTTAGTTACTGGTCTGTTTATAAGCAATTGATGGTCAGTTAAGGTAGACTATTTCTGCATGGGCACATAGCCTTTGTAACCTAACATTCAGTGACCTACTTGCTGCTCTAGAAAATACTTTTTTTAAAATGTGGAACAGAGGATAGAGATTACCTAGTGAAAGCAAATACAATGGTAATTTCTTTACATAAAGTGGCATGGGCAAATTAAAGTATGTAACATGCTATTTTATGACACAGTAATCATAGACAGTTTAATTAAAGAGCTATATGAGTAGTATGCACTTTTGACTTTTTATATTAATCTCAGTAACTAAGAGAAACTAATTTAATACTCCTGATTTGCTGTTATTAATAGAGCAGGTTTCCAATGACATTTGCAATGTTATAGTTTTCTAGAACAGTGAACACATTAAAAGTAGCTATGGTTAGAAGTTCATTGGTTATATTTACAAAAAAAGTACCTATTCCAATTTTTTTACTTGACATATATCATGGTCATTGTGAATTGCTTGTGTTTAATGTGCCATTAAAACACCCTAAATTAAATGACATAATGCTACACTATCTACTTCTGTATTTTATCCATTTTAAAGCTTAATTGCTTTATAATGAAGCATAATGTAGAGTCAAATACGGGAGCAAATGAAGAAGAAAGTATTAAACTTCCATGATGTAATTAATTCCACATACTTTATAAAAGATCTCTTTCTATGAAATCATCGTTGTGTAAGACATAAAGAAACATGTAGAAGGACAAAGTATTTTGGATTAATAACGAAGTACATGAGGTGGATGAAGAAAAATGAAATGAAAACATAAAATCTGGACTCCAAAGGTTAGAGACTTGGTTCTGCTGGCTGGCTTTACTCTTGTTTCTAGGTTCAGAAAAGGAATGTAAATACAATAAAATAAGCCTAGAGGACTGTAAAATGATTCCACGGTGAGATGGATTAGGTTAAACTGCTTCACCCAAATACAGCACAGCAATGATATAACAAGCTCCCAAGGGACAGTGGAAAATCCCTCACTGGTGCTGTGTTCAATAGCGGAGCATTTAAGCCTTTGGAAATCAAAACTACGGTATCATGTTTTGTGTGTCTTTCTCGAACTGCTACTTGATATTTTATTATCATATTTCTTTATGATCAGGATTTTGTGGACTGTACCTTGAAGATCAATAATTGGAAATGCAGAGATAAGTTTATATAAAACAGAAAGATATAACATAGCAGTGCTGTGATCTGTTTCTGTTCCCCCAAAATTCATATGTTGAAATCCTAATGCCAGATGTGCTGGTATTAGGAGGCAGGGCCTTTGAGAGGTAATTAAGCCATGAAGGTGGAGCCTAATTAATTGTATTAATCTTGTAGTGCCTCACAAAAGAGACTCGACAGAGGTCTCTGACCCATTCCACCATGTAAGGATACAACCAGGAGATACATCCAGGAAGAGGGCCCTCCCCCATCTACCCATGCTGGCACCCTGATCTTGGACTTTCCAGCCTCCAGAACTATGGGAAATAAATTTCTGTTGTTTATAAGCTACCCAGTCTATGGTATTTTGTTATAGCAGTTCCAACTGACTAAGATAAGCACTATTCAAACTATCTATTTTTTTTCTCATTTTTCTCATGACCCATGGGAAAAATAGCCTACCAATTCCCATGAACAATACATAGCACATTAGTTATGTATCCACATACCTTTACAACTCAAGATAATTTTTTTTTTTTTTTTGCGGCACGCGGGCCTCTCACTGCTGTGGCCTCTCCCGTTGCGGAGCACAGGCTCCGGACGCGCAGGCTCAGCGGCCATGGCTCATGGGCCCAGCCGCTCTGCGGCACGGGGGACCTTCCCGGACTGGGGCACGAACCCATGTCCCCTGCATCGGCAGGCGGACTATCAACCACTGCACCACCAGGGAAGCCCTCAAGATAATTTTTGAATGAAAGTACTTGTGAATGTTTTAATTAAATGTTTAGCTATCTATTTTAATATAAGAAAAAAGGTAGGTCTATTTATAGAGTGTACGTAAAGCCTGGAGATGTGGAAAAATATGTAGAATATAATCAAGGACATCTTCACTCTGTAAAATAATAATGCTGTCTGTGTTTCCAGACTTCATGAATACTGATATGGAACAATCTCCAAGATGTGTTATTAATCGGGGGGAAAGCAAATTGCAAAACAATATGTACTACTATATTATTACGTTTATATAACAGTCAAATGCATGTTTATATCCATATGGGATGAACTCATAATAAAATTATATGGTTGTAGGGATGAGAGAGGGAATTGAAGGGAATTCAAGAGAGAATTTTATTTTGACAGTATGTTTGAAATGTTTACAGTGTGAAAATGGTTATAGAGCACCAACCACTTCAGTATTTCAACTCTGATCAGCAACAGATCACTTTCAAGCACTTCATATCTGACCCTGATGCTTCAGTTACTGTGAGTATGAGGGTGAACTCATTTCACGTGAAGGGTCCTGGGCAAATTGTTGGAGATTTAGGTTATAATCCTCCCTCTGGTACAAACCACCTGAGTGATCTTGAGCCAATCACCATTTCCCTAAGCTCCAGTCTCCCCATCCATAAATAATGATTTCTAAGGTCTTGTCTTGCTTTACTATTTCAGCTGATCAGAAGTCAGGTAAAAGTATGCACCAATTCAGTGGACCTATGCTGGCTGGCTCTTAAAACTCCTCACTTCATGGTTGTGTCACACTATCCTTTTGAGAAAGTGAAAATTAGCACTGCTAGTAAAAGAGTGCCTCCAGTGGGACGTGGACAAAGTCAAGTAAACAGTGTTTATAGACACAAGGACCCACCACAACTGAAAATAGGACTAATGACCCCTCTTTGTAAGTGATTTTTGCTTTCTTATCAGTGATGTCCCCAGGCCAGCATTACTACCCTACCTCATGAAAAAAGATTACTGAGAATCTAATTGCTAAACTGTTCCTTCTTGACAAGACCCTATCCCAGACAGGAGTCCATGATCTCCCTTGGGAATATCAAGCACAAGTCCACACCTATAAACAGCCCCTCTTAAATCACCATTATGAGGTGCCCCAAGGTTTCATGTGGGGTATGTCCTCGTTTGCTACAGCCTACTAAATAAATCTGACTTTGATTGCTAGGATTTGACACTTCCTTTTGACCATCAAAAATATCATTCATGTAACATAAACCGCATCTTTTGTCAAAAGATACTTCTTTTACTGAAAGAACACCCTTATTTTGAAATGCTATTGAAATAAAACATACAAACAATAGCAAGAGGGGTTAATCTATATTCTTGAAGACAGTTTTTTATTTATATTCTCAAATTATCATCCTGTTCCTCATACCTACATCACTTCATTAATTATCTAGGCCTTTCTTTCACTGGTAACTTTAACATATCCACAAATTGTAGTCAGTTACATTCTGAAACATGATGAACATCCTTTAAGAGATTTGTATTAGTTATATATTGCTGTATAACAAATTACCCCAAAATTTACTGACTTAAAGCAACAAACATTTATTATCTCACAGTGTCTGTGGGCTAAGAATTTGAGTGGCTTAGCTGGATAGTCCTGGCTGGTTCAAGGTCTGTCATGAGATCCTGAATCTTTCCTGCAACCTCACAGAGACTAAATAGGTGGTTTGATGTAAATTAATTTCTGAGCAATCTATTTCCTTATTAACATGTGTGCCATTGAATAATTGTAATCCAGTCACAGACATTTTAGTATGTATTTTCCACACATACGTGTCATGTGAAGGCCTCATAATAACCCTGTGGATCCAGTTTTCAAATGAAGAAACTGAGGCTTGGAGAATTTAAGTATCTTACCCTGTATCGTATAGCTATGGGGAGATAGAATCAGGATACGAAAAGAATTTTTGTTTAACACCCAAGCAATACTTTTTGTACAAGATTAGAGCTTCTAGAGAAAATAATTTTTTAAAAATAAAGAAGGAGAGAAAGAAGTAGGAATATTTGTTAATTGGGTCCTTACTTGATAACATAAATGTTTACATACATCATCACGCTTAATCAAGTCCATTCTCTTGTTTAATCAAGTCTGTTTACAATTGCTAGTCCAGAAATCTCTCCCTTTTGGTAAATATTCCCTTCAAAATATTTTCCAAATAAGCAGTAAACTCATATCACCAGGAATGCCAAAATTCTCTCATCCATATTTGAGCACTGGGTACTTTTAAAGAGGAAGTTATTATATTTTGTCTCGATATCTTTTGCATCACTTTTCTATGTTCTGTTCCTCCTGAATACTTTACTATCTCATTTTTCTTCCTTCTGCGGAATAGAGAAAGATCAAATACGTTATTTATACCTTTCAATAAAATGACTACAGTGAGAAGAAGTTTCTGTCAAATATTTTATTTCTTCTCTGCTTTGGCATTTTGAGGCAGTTATTTCTAACTGGCTATTCAGAAGAGAGCAAGAAGGAAAGAATTCAGAGAAAGGTACATTGAGTAGGACCTAAGTCTTTCAATATTTAATGTGAAAAAGAAGATTAAACTGCACTTAATTTCAGATAGTGGTTTTCAACACTGAAAGGTATAGATATCAGAGAAAGAGGAAATATCAGAAATACAGTTTATGTAAAACTGTACTAAGCAGGGTTCCTTGTGGGCTCTCATATGCAGTTTGAAATATCTATCAGGTGAAGCTATGCATTTTCTTTGATCACAACATTAAACATTAAGCTAACAGTGCAGTGGAAATAATTCAAGATTTGGAGTCAGCAAGAAATGATTTCAGGTTGTAGTTTTACCATTACTGGTTATGTAACCTTGGACAACCTGTCTGTGACAGTTTGTGTATCTGTAAAATGGGAGTAATAATAGTGCCTATTTTTCCTGGTTGTGGTAAAGGTTAGAACTAACGTAGATAATTTGCCTAATACAGAGGAAGAGCTCAGGCAGTGGGGCTTTAATGAGTCTTAGTTTACATTTATTTATTTGCTTATAGAAAAAATGTGCTAATTTAGGAGAGCTAGAAAGAGAAATGTTTCTTCACCCCTTCCTAGCTACTCGGTTCTTAGATCTCCAGTACTTGGACCTCCACCTGTTCTTAGATCAATTTACCCTTGCCCTGTAAGTGCTTCTTCTGAAGCCGGAAGCTGCTTTGAGAAGCATACCTCCTTTTAAGAAATAACTTCCTTTGTGCAAAGTTTCCAGATGTCAGGTAGGCTTACCTCACCTATGTTTCTGGTTAGTAGACTGCAGATTTTAGATTATTATTTTCTTAAATGTAAGCAAGACTTTCAAAATGAGTTCCCAATCAAAAATACTAAGGTTTTCACATTAGCTAGCTTGATAAAATGGATATGTGTGCTTGTGCTTCCAATCCTCGTTGAATCTGAAGTTGACAGACAAGAAAAATCCTTTTAAACTTTACAGATATAAGCTTTTATTTGCTTAAAGCCAGAAAAATACCCCATAAGAATATGTAACTAATTCTTAATCAGTTTTTGAAATTCTTCTGTATAAACGGCTGCCAAAAATAAATGATATATTGATAGATCTTTATAGACTAATATTTAAATTACTTGCATGTGCTCAATCATGAATTGTGAGGAAATGAAGACTTATAAAAGACTGATTATTTCAAGTCAATACAGACTAGTTTGTTTTAGCGGTAGGAAAGTATAAAATCTGGCCTGTTTGAGGATACAAAATTTGAGAAACTTTAAAGGAATTTGCCCTCTCCCAGTTGTCAGTAGGAATTCACTAACCTATGGGGACTCAGCTCAGTTCCACACAGGCTTATGTTTTAAATTCCTTGTTTATTTGGTATAGAAAGAACCTTTTTACAAAGAGTGATTTTTGGTGTTCCCCAAATCCCACCTCTGTGGATTTCCCCTGCAGTTTTGGAGCTTAAAAAGTACATTATAGTCATCCACCTCTCTTTCTTCCCATAAACCAGTGTTCACAGTACACTGTACCAGGGAGTTCACCCTGAAACATTCACACTCCTAAACCTTCATTACCCAGGATTCAAACTAGGCTGAACGCTGTCATACTCCTGACAGCTCTGCACAGTGTTGCTGTGAACATGCTCCTCATATTCTCTTGCATTCTCTGTGGTTATAATGTGTCCTCTGTATATTTCTGTGGGGATAGCACAATTTAAGCTAATCGTTGAATCAGGAATTTGAATCTTCACCTGAGTCTTGCACCCAAGAGCAGGGGGTAATGTTGGAATTACCTATAGCAAATCAATTATGAAAAATAAAATGGAGAAATGGAAATATAAATGAGATCTAAATAAAAAGTAATATAAATTGATGAGCTGGACTTCATTAAAATTAACAACTTCTGCTCTGTGAAAGAAGGTATCAAGAGAATTAGAAGAGAAGCCGCAGACTAGGAGAAAATATTTGCAAAAGATATATCTGATTAAAGACTGTTATCCAAAATTACAAAGAACTCTTAAAACTCAACAATAAGAAAACAAACAACCTGATTAAAAAATGGGCCAAAGACCTTAACAGATACCTCACCAAAGATATACAGGTGGCAAATAAGCATATGAAAAGATGTTCCATATCATATGTCATCAGGGAAATGCAAATTAAAACAACAGTGAGATACTACTACATGCCTGTTAGAATGGCCGAAATCCAGAACCCTGACAACAGCAATTGCTGGTGAGGATGTTCTGCACAATGTACCCTCCTCAAAATTTTATTGTAAACCTAAAACTGCTCTAAAAAATAAAGTATTTTAAAAAGTAATATAAAAGAATTGAAGTTCTTGCTAGACCTTAATGTTTGTTATATTTGTTGGAATGGAATTTTCTGAAGGTCTTATTCATAAATGTACTATCCATATCCCAGTACTGTGGCTGGCATAAAATAGGGACTGAAGTGAATTGAAATTCTTTATCTAAAATGAATTCCTTTTCTAGAAAGGAAAAACTGACCAAATTCATGGAAATCTATGTTCAAATCTAACTTCTAATTTGGTACCAGAGCTGGTCAGGTGTTTAGACTGAGTTTCTTGCCAAAAACTACCAAAACTGCCAGATGAAATATTAAAAGTACCTTCTTGAAAACATTGCCTAGCTGATAAAACAGAAAGAATGATCTGGCCAAACTTAAGTGAAGGCTGGAACCAGATAATTAGCCTGAGCATAGAAGCCAGTTTTGCCCTAAGGGTATTTGCTGAATTTGACTTTAAATTTTCACAATCTTGGTTTAGGATAGAAAGGGCAAAATGCAGGCCTCCCAGAGGCTGGAGACAAGTAGGAATCTTCCCCTTGTAAATCTGATACCACAAGGGCAGGGTAACCGAAAACTAAGGTTAAAGCTGCCTACTCTGTATACACCCTCAGGAACTGCAAGGAATACCACTGCCTGGATGATGAGCAAAAGATGCCTTCATTCGAACTGCTCTGAAATGTTCAAGAACAAATGACTCTAATCTCATACGCACTTTTCCAAAGGACAGGACAAGGGAAGACTTCCCAATTCAGTTTCATGTTACCAGATCCCTGATACAGAAACCTGAGGAGAAAAGTACAAGAAGGCCAACCTCACTCATGAACATAGGTGCAAAAATCCTAGACACAATAATAATATAAGTGGAATCTTCAATGTATAAAAAGATGAATATACTGGAGCAAGTTAATTTACCATTGAAAGTCAATTAATGTAAGTTATTGCAGTATTGTAAGATGGAAAATTCATATAATTAATGAAAGAAAGCACTCTGTAAAATTTAACATACATGCAGAATTAAAAAAAGGAAACAATATTGTACACTTATAATTTTGTTCAGGGCTAGATATCATGTTAAGTGTTTTTTCCATAATAAAATTTTTAAAAAGGGAAAAAAAAACTTGTTAACAGCCTAGGAGTAGAACAGAGATTCTTCAGTCTGCTAAAGAGTGACACTTTGAAAGATTTGCATTTGAGATAAGGATGCTCTACACAGTTTTTCAACATTGTATGGCTGGTCCTCACTTCCACAGTAAAGCCTTAAGGTAAGTAATTTAAGAAAACCCATAAATGGAGAGACATACATTTTCCTGAATTGAAAAACTCAATATTGTCAATATATCAGTTCTACTCAAGTTGTTTTATAGAGTCAGTGGAATCCCAGTCAAAATCTTGAAAGTACTTTTGTGAAATATGAAAAAATGGAAAGTTGATTTTAAAACTTATATAGAAGAGAAAAGTGGTAAGGAAAGTCAGGACTCTCCTAGAGAAGAATAAGGTGCAGAAATTTTCTGACTAGATATTGTGGCTTATTATAAAGCTGCGGTAATCAGGAATGTGTGGAATTGGTGCTTGGATAGAAAATAGACCAAATAGAATAGAAAGAGAACACAGAAACAGACCAACTCATATATGGGCACTCCATATATGAAAAAAAGGACAAGGAATATTTGCTGATCAGCTGGGAAGAATAGACTACTGAAGAATGTTTCTGGCTTAATTTGGAATCCATGGATAAAAAATAAAAATTAGAAACAAGACAGGGATATCCTTTCTCACTACTATTGAACATTGTTCTGTAAATCATAGCTCATTCAATAAGGCAAGAAAAAGAAGTAAAAGTATACAGTTTGGAAAGAAAGAAATAAGAATATATCTATTTGCAGATGACATAATTGTCTATATAGAAAACATGAAAGGGTCTTGAAAACAAAACAACTCCTGGAACTGTAAGCAAATTTAGCAAGGTCTCAGCAACAACATCAATGTACAGTAGTCAACTGCTTTTCTGTATACCACCAATAAATAATTTGAATTCTAAATTAAGAAATCTGTAATTTTTAAAACAGCACCAAAAAAACGAAGTGCTTGGGTATAAATCTAACAAAATATGTGCAGGGTCTATATGTGAAAACTGCAAAACACTGAAGAAAGAAACCAAAGAAGATACAAATAATTAGACAATCTGTGTTCATGGATTGGAAAACTTGATACAGTTAAAATGTCAGCTCTTCGTAATGTGATCTAAAGATTTAATGCAATTTCAATGAAAGTCTCAGTAAGCTTCTTTTATTAGAAGATATCTATAAACTGATTCTGAAATTTACACAAAAAGGCAAAATTACTAGAATAGCCAAAACAATTCTGAAAAGGAAGAACAAAGCTACAGAACTCACATTGCCCAGTTTTATGATCTACTATAGGGCCACAGTAATCAAGGCAGTGTGGTATTGGCAAAAGCATACACATAAAAATCATTTCCAGGTAAGCTTAGTTAATACATAAACTAAATATGTTATACAATGGAATATTACTCAGCCATAAAAAGAAACAAAATTGAGTTATTTGTAGTGAGGTGGATGGACTTAGAGTCTGTCATACAGAGTGAAGTAAGTCAGAAAGAGAAAAACAAATACCGTATGCCAACACATATATGGAATCTAAAAAAAAAAAAAATGGTCACGAAGAACCTAGGGCCAAGACAGGAATAAAGATGCAGACCTACTAGAGAATGGACTTGAGGACTCAGGGAGGGGGAAGGGTAAGCTGTGACAAAGTGAGAGAGTGGCATGGATATATATATACTACCAAATGTAGAATAGATAGCTAGTGGGAAGCAGCTGCATAGCACAGGGAGATCAGCTCGGTGCTTTGTGACCACCTAGACGGGTGGGATAGGGAGGGTGGGAGGGAGGGAGACTCAGGAGGGAAGAGATATGGGGATATATGTATATGTATATGTATAACTGATTCATTTTGTTATAAAGCAGAAACTAACACCATTGTAAAGCAATTATACTACAATAAAGATGTTAAAGTAAATAAATAAATATGTATTAGTTTTTGATTTCTGCATAACAGGTTACCACAAACTTAGCAGCTTAAAATGACATCCATTTATTAGCTCACTTTCTGTAGTTCAGAAGTCCAGACACAGCATGGCTGGGTTCTCTGCTCAGAGTCACACACATACATCAGGCTAAAATCAAGATGTCAGTCAGGCTATGTTCTTATCTGGAGCTCCGTCATCTTCTAAGCTTATGAGGTTGTGGTGGAATTCAGTTTCTTGCAGTTTAGGCCTGGGTCCCTGTTTCCTTGCTGGCTCTCAGCAGATGGCAATTCTCAGCTCCTAAAGGCTGCCTACATTACTTGCTGTGTGTACCCTCCATCTTCAGAGCCAGCAATAGGTAAGCTCCTTTGTATCAAATCCCTCTCACTTTTTGAATCTCTTACAAGGAAGAGTGCCATCCTGAGGCAGGAGATAGATGGGCTCCAGGCTAGACATTTACAACTGGCCTCCTATTTCCTATTTACATTTCTTGGGGTGAGAAAAAGATGGTCTTCAGGCTGGACACTTACAACTAGCCTCCTGTTTGCATTTCCTGAGACGGGATAGGTGGGCTCCAGGTTAGATATTTACAACAAGCCTCCTGTTTGCTCTCCGAAATGGAAGTAATAACAGAAACAGGGTAAATAGCCAGGCTTTGTCTCCTGTGGACACCTTAAGATAACAGTCATGGCAGGGACAGAGAGGGGCTAGACCCTGTTTGAGTAAAGGATCAAGAGGTCATATATTTCCCATCCCTGGGGCAAGGGAGACACTGCACATGCGCAGAAAGGCTCCTTGGGGGTCAAAAGTCCGGGGACAACGCCAGACCATAATGAGTCTTGCTTCTCCCAGATGTCTTTGCGTTGAGATCCATCTTGGCTGTAACATGCATGCACACGTAGGGGGAGGGTCCTAAAACAAATTAGCCAGGGGGGACAAAACAAGACGATTGGCCAGAAGGTAAACAAAGCCCCAGAAGAACTGGCCTATATAAATGACCTGACCACCTCTTTACTGCACTCCTCCTCATTAGGGAGGACGCCCACACCCTTTCTCTACGGGTGTGCATCTCTGCCTTGCTTCTGTCTTAAACTGTTTCTCTGTGTGCTCTCCCACTTGTTGTGCTGTGTCTCTAATAATAAACTTTGTACCTGTTTTTACAGTTTTTGCCTCCATGAGAAATGCATTTTTCACTGGGGCAAGAGCCAGGGGGTCTGGTGGCTAGGATTCCTGGTTTTCATTCAAGCTACCCAGGTTCAGTTCCTGGGTAGGGAATTAAGATCTTGCTTCAAGCAACCGCTCACTGCTGCCTCTCCGAGATAATCCCTTTTAAGGGTTCAACCGATTAAGTCAGACCCATAGGTATGAACTGACTTGTGTCATCCCAAAATTCATATGGTGAAGCCCTAACTCTCAGTGTGACTGTATTTGAGGATAGGGCCTTTAAGGAGATAACTAAGGTTAAATGATTTATAAGGGTGGAGTCTTAATCCAATATGCCTGATGTCCTTATAAAAGGAAGAGATGCTGGAAAAGCATGTGCTCAGAGGAAAGGGCCATGTGAGAACACAGCTAGAAGGCAACCATCTGCAAGCCAGGAAGGGAGGCCCCAACAGAAACCAACCCTGGTGGCACACTGATCTTAGGTTTCCAGCCTCCAAAACTGTGAGAAAATAAATTTCTGTTGTTTAACCCACCAAGTCAGTGGTATTCTGTTATGGCAGCCTGAGCAGACTAATATATCTGCTAAGAATAATCTTCTTTTCTTTACTAAATTGTGCCATATAAGATAAACTAATCATAGAGTTGATATCTCATTGTATTCACAAGTCTCTCCCACATAAGATGTGTGGATTATACAAGGGTGTGGATCATTAGGCATTGTTTTGTAGTCTGTCTATTACAGCAGCTTCATTTGTTATAGCAAAAAAAAATATGGAAGCAACTCAAATGTCCTTCAATAGGAGGATGAATAAACAAAGTATGGTACATCCATACAAGTTACTACTCAGCAATAAAATGGAGGAACTGTTGATGCACACAACAGCTTGGATAAGTGCTGAGTGAAAGAAGCCAGTCTCAAAGGTTATATATTGTATAATTATATATACATACAATATGTAATTATATATGTATATATAATATGCATATATATGATATATGATCACATATAACTATATATATATATATGTGTGTGTGACATGGCATTCAGAAAAAGACAAAACTATAAGGATGGAGAATAGACCAACGATTGTCAGGGGTTTGGGTGGGAAACTATTTGACTACAGATAGGCTGTTTGGAAAAGTTTTCTGGGGGCATGGGACTGTTTTCAACCCTGATCATGATGGTAGTTACGCAAATCTAAACGTGTTAAAACTCATAGACCTGTACAACAAAAAGTCAATTTTACTGCATGATAATTTAAAAATAAGAAAAATAATTTACTTCTAAGGATATCTTATAAATTCCATGAAGTGACAAAATGAAACATTTTATAACTTTTAAATTTATTGATAATAAAAAGTAAAACTTTATACCCACAATCTTGACACTTGAATTATTAAAATTCAGAAAATATTTAGAGATGTAGAGCCACTGGATCAATAAATTAAATTTTTTTTAAACCAAAATGCTAAATTTTCAGATGAATTCCTCAGGAGATTGTGGCCATTCCAAGCTACATTAAAATGTGGTCAACTTTACCACTCCAGAAAAGGGTGTCGACTTGTATCACATTTTACCGAATCACACCTGGAACTCCTTGTTGCAATGTGTTAATCCACCAAAGCAGTCATACTATTGTCTATTACTCTGTGTTTCACCATCACATCTTTACTCCACGCAGAGATACATTTTATTTCAATGCCTATGTCAAATTGATAACTGGAAGTGATATGTCACTCTAAAATGAGGAAAGCTGTCCACAAGCAGTTGCTCGAGAAGCTAAAAATACATTTTCACAGCTGACGTGTTAATGGGGAAGTTAACTCTGCCAGCAACATGAAATGAGAAACTCAAGGCATTTTGAGCATTTGAGAGGCAGCTGATCTCCATTTCACTGGTATTTACCCTTGCTGCGCTGAGACCTCTGGCTGGGGACCAGCCTGCTACCTCTACTGTGACTGTAAGGCCCCCAGTCCATCTCTGTACTGAGGGCAGAGGACTGGAGGAACCAGCAGGGCTTTCAAGATACATCTTTCCTCCTACCTACCACGGAGAGAGAAAACAGCGCTTTTCTGTGAGGGGAAAACCTGCTACTCTATATATGAATGAGCTAGATGTTGTCAGTAAAGCCTTCGGAAAGAAGGAAGCCTAAAAATAATAACCAAATCACTTGGAAGATTTCCCAAGATATTAAAGCAGCATCCTCAGTTTCAAGGCCACCGTCTCCACCGATTTCTCCTGAAGTTCACTAGGTCAGGGAGCTCTAGTGCCCGGAGGAGCCGGTCAGGGAGGAGGAATGTGGGGGGAGAGTGAGGAAATGGCTACAGGACTCGAAGATACGAAGATACACGGGATAAGAGGCTCAGCCTTGCCTTCGAGTTACTACGGCTCTTTCTTCTTGGTCCTGGGTTATCCTTTTTGTCTATTTTCATTGATTGAATAATGGCATCCTTGCAAAAATTCACTCCACCCGTTGCTCTGTGATCACAGAAGGGCAGATGTATCGTAACTGGATCTTCATTCCTCTCTGAGGTGGAGCACACCACCGCTTTCAGAGTAAATGAAGAGGATATATTGAATTCAGAGCGAGAGTCTCCTATAAATGAGCACACCATAGTCTGGAGCACTGCCTAAGTGTAGATTGAGTGTAAATGGCCTTCGGTGGAGTATGTAAATAATTCATTAGGCAGGAAATGAGAATCGGCCATTTTACTATTAGAAACATAGTGAGACTCTTTTTTTCTTTATAAGAAAGCTTTTCATGACAGATGAGAATCAATCATCTGATCAAATGCCTTTTCGGCCTTTTGAAACAGCAGAGTGCTAATGCATTTTCCCTTCTTCCTCTTCATAAATGTGAATTCTTATTACACACAGTCTATTGTTGGTAAAGAGAAACTATCAGTCTGGCTTCAGAGTGAGCAGGACACTCTCGGAGGTTCATTAGAAGTATAGCAGATTATTATATATATTATATACACTAATTATATATATGGTAGATCATATATAGTATATACAGTATGGCATATATAGTATATACTCTGACCTTATGTGCAACAACTTAACCCCTTCTCTCAATATTTTTAAAAAGAATTTTAAAGTCCAATACTTCAAGAGTAGGATTCTAATTCATTACAATGAAGGATTTTTTTTCAGAGT
Organism: Delphinapterus leucas; assembly: GCF_059928025.1. Classification (NCBI taxonomy): domain Eukaryota; kingdom Metazoa; phylum Chordata; class Mammalia; order Artiodactyla; family Monodontidae; genus Delphinapterus; species Delphinapterus leucas. Next base: position 102,089,905 of record NC_143150.1, on the reverse strand, counting down.
ATCTGAACTGGCAAATCTGTACTTGAGCAGCATCAACCTTCTGAACTCTTTCTCTAATTTCTCCAACCAAAAAACAGAAGTTTCCCTAAAATTCCCTGAGGTTAATTAGCATATAGGCATACACACACACACACACACACACACACACACCCCTACACACCTGTATTTGCTGTGTTGTATTAACACTTTTCGAATTTAAATCATTCCCAGAAGGGAAGGTTCAGTTACTTAATGATCAGTTATTATTCCTTTAACCTTGATTGGGAGGAAAAGGGGAGAAAGTAAGACAGAGACAGAGGAATTAGGAAAAGTTGGTTCGAAAAAAAGAAATTTGAGAGAGGGGCAGCAGGAAAGAATTTCCCTCTTTGGCCTACAGCGTTTACCACAAGTGTTGCTGATAAAGTCTTAGATGAGAGATTTCTGGGGATTTGGGGCTGGGAAAGTCCTGAGGTGTGAGCACTTAACTCAGGTGTCTATGATTCACAGGAACCTCCTAGAATTATATTACAAGAAAAATGTAATGGTGTCTCTCTTGGATTTTGTGATTTTTACCATTTTCTTTGTGTTGTTCTATACATTCCACAGTGTAGAAATTATTCAAATATTAAATACTGTTAAAATGATCATTCACACAATTTTAGGTGTTATCATAGATTCAACTCTGGCTCCAAGCAGGGCTCACCATTTAATGAGTTACTCCTCAGAATTGTTAGCACCTTAAAAAATAGCACATTGATTTTTCATGATTATATAAACAATATTATTAGGGAACTTAGATAAGCTAGAGGAGTAAAAACAAATTTAAAGGATGTACCTATAACTTTATTGTTCCAATATCCACAGTTAACCAAAGTTAATACTTTATATATTTTCATATTTTTATTATAGAACTAATGATGATAGTAATAATAATGGTTAAGTGTTTTCTTTGTGCCAGACCAGTCTTAAGTATTAAATGTATTAACTAATTTACTGTTTACCCAACCCCACTTGTATATATATCATTACCTCCATTTTACAAGTGGGGAATCAGAAGCCTTGCACAATTGGGTAACTTGGCTAACTAAGGTCCTGTAGTTAGAGATACAGCCAGGATTTGGGCCCAGGGGGCGTGGCTTCAGAGTCTTTTTAACCACTCTAAGCTGCCTTAAATGCGTGCGTGCGTGTGTGTGTAAGTGTGTGTATATCTTGGGTGACTCATGGATTTAACCAATATACAATTTAAGGCTTGTAGCCAAAAGCTGCTTGAAAACCAGTCAAAAGGGTAAGTTGGGTAATCTTCCCTTGTCACCATATGGACATTTTGACAGATTCTATGACTTATTTGCATCTTCTCACCAAGAAAACCTCTCAATAGAAAGCCCCAACACTTACCATCTGATGGGTTAAAAATGTTCTCCTGTCTATACATCCCTAACCAAACCTGGATTTTATGTACCCATCTAAAAAGAGAAATTTGTATTTCAATTTTGTATTTGATTTCATTGTATTTAATTTTGAGCATCTTGCCATGTGATTGCATTTTTTGTGTGTGACTAGTGTGACTGAGGAACTGAATTTTTAATTTTATTTATATTTTTTCCAGCTTTATTGAGATATGATTGACATATAACATTGTATAAGTTTAAGGTGTACAGTGTGTTGACTTGATACAATTATATATTGTAAAATGATTATACAGCATAGCATTAGCTTACTCCATCACATCACATAATTACCATTTCTTTTTTTGTGATGAGAACATGTAAAATCTACTCTCTTAGCAACCTTCAAGCGTATAATACAGTATTATTAACTATAATCACCATGGTGTACATTAGATCCCCAGAACTTACTCATCTTATAACTGGAAGTTTGTACTCTTTGACCAACATCTGTCCATTTCCTCCACCCCTCAGCAACTGGTAACCACCATTCTAGTCTCTATTTCTATTAATTGGGTTATTTTATCATATAGTATTTATCTTTCTTTGTCTGACTTACCTCACTTAGCATACTGTCCTCAAGGTCTCTCCATGCTAAATACCATACACCTTAAACCATATACAAAAATCAACTCAAAATGGTTTGAAGACTTGAACTTAAGACCTGAAACCATAAAACCCAAAAAAATAAACATAGGAGAAAAGCTCCTTGACACTGGTCTTGGCAGTGATTTTTTGGATCGTCAAAAGGCAACAAAAGCAAAAATAAGTGAGACTACATCAAACTAAAAACCTCCTCAGCAAAGAGAACCAACAACAAAATCAAAATTCCATTCCTATGGAATGGGAGAAAATATTTGCAAATTGTATATCTGATAAGGGGTTGGTTAATATCCAGCACATATACTTGTACCACCTGGTAGCCAAAAATTAAACAATCTAATAAAAAAAATGAGCAGAGGTACAGAGTAGACATTTTTCCATAGAAGATGTACAAATGGCTAAGAGCTACATGAAAAGGTGCTCTACATCATTAATCATCATGGAAATACAAATCAAAATCAGAATGAGATATCACCTCACATTTGTTGAAATGACTATCTTCAAAAAGACAGGAGTTAACAAGTATTGGTGAGGATGTGGAAAAAGGGAACCCTAGTGCAGTATTGATGAGAATGTATATCAGGCAGCCACTATGGAAAATATTATGGAGTTTCCTCAAAAAATTAAAAATAGAACTAACTATATGATCCAGCAATCTCTCTTCTGGGTACATATCCAAAGGAAATGAAACTAAGATCTCAAAGAGAGATATCTCAACTCCCAAGTTCATTTCCTAATTTCCCAATTCAGCCCACCCTCCCCTTCCCCGCCGTGTCCACACGTCCATTCTCTACGTCTGCCTTTCTATTCCTGCCCTGCAAATAGATTCATCTGTACCATTTTTCTAGATTCCATATATATGTGTTAGCATACAGTATTTGTTTTTCTCTTTCTGACTTAACTTCACTCCGTATGACAGACTCTAGGTCCATCCACATCAGATAAAGAAGATGTGGTACATATATATAATGGACTGTTACTCACCCATAGACAGAAATGAAATTGGGCCATTGGAATTTTTATAAGGATTGCATTGAATCTGTAGATGGCTTTGGATATTATGGGCATTTTAACAATACTAATTCTTCCAATCCATGAGTGTGAAGTATCTTTCCATTTATTTGTGCCTTCTTCAATTTCTTTCATCAATGCCTTATGGTTTTCAGTACAGATCTTTCACCTCTTCAGTTAAATTTATTCCTAAGTATTTTATTCTTTTTGATACTATTGTAAATGGATTTGTTGACTTAATTTCTCTTTCTGATAGATCACTGTTAGCATACAGAAACACAGCTGATTTATTTCCTTCCCGTCACCAGATCCTTCCTTATGTCACCAGGGTTTTGGCAATAGCTGTGTCCCTCTAAGGCCATGCCTCATTTCTGATAGCCGCTAGTATGCATGACTAGTTCTTACCAGACTCTCCTAACACCCTTTCTTCTCTGTGCCACCTCAGGCATAAGAAGTAATTCCTCTCAGCTGACATTAGTCTTTGGGGACTTCATAATTGCTTGTTTGTTCTTTAAACCTGCCCAAACCTATGAAAATTGTCCATTCATTATGTTAAATTTGACCATTTGATGGAGGCTTTTCTCTACTTCTGGAAGCCTATCTGATACTCTCATTTATCCAAAGGTTCTTATAAAGAAATGTACAGTATAAGCTATGCAAATAGAGTTATCATTAGTACAATGTAGGCTTTAAAATATTCACTAATAACTGTCACAGAGAGAATACAGTAAATGCATTTAGTAAGAATTTTTTTCAAGGGGAGTAGACCCAGAATCTTCTATCTATACATTCCCTACCCTCTATCTTCAAGGGATCACCTACAGCCAGACATTCTAAATTCTGAAGCCCTGAGATCAGCTTTACATTTAATTTCTTTTCACCCACATGAACAGCCAGTTGCCAAGTCTAGCCATATTTTCTGTGGCAGTGCTAGATTTCATGCAAAGCTCCTTGTCCAAGTCTTGACTCTGGCTTTCTCTAAACCACGACATAATTTAAAATTATTTTCCATTTGCCATTTTAGATATTTTGCATTGTCACTCACAGAAATTCAGGAGCACCCCAGGGTTGGATATAAACTTGTAACCTTCAACATTTCTGCCTACAAAGTGTCAATAACATATTTGTCCTTATCTCTCTTTATCTTTTTACCCTGAAAATTCTGTTTTTGTTAATCCCTTGAAATGAGGTCCCCCTTTTAAACCTAACAACCTTTGAATAAATCATTCCAAATTTATGGGTACAATCCTCAATTCTTTTTTTTTTTTTTTTTTTGGCTGCATTGGGTCTTCGTTGCTGCGTGCGGGCTTTCTCTAGTTGCAGCAAGCAGGGGCCACTCTTCATTGTGGTGCACGGTCTTCTCATTGCGGTGGCTCCTCTTGTTGCAGAGCATGGGTTCTAGGTGCACGGGCTTCAGTAGTTGTGGCACGTGGGCTCAGTAGTTGTGGCTCATGGGCTCTAGAGCGCAGGCTCAGTAGTTGTGGTGCACGGGCTTAGTTGCTCTGCGGCATGTGGGATCTTCCCAGACCAGGGCTCGAACCCGTGTCCCCTGCATTGGCAGGAGGATTCTTAGCTACTGCACCACCAGGGAACTCCCCAATCCTCAATTCTTGACCAGAAATCATCTTCATCAATTCCTATATAGCATACATTTCTATAGAATCATAGACTCTAGAATACTTTGGAAAAATTAATGGTAGTTTAGTCTAACCATTAACTTTTTACTGTTTTCCCATTTAGCTTTCTTCCGTCAGTGTCAATTTTACCAACCAGAAGAATTGTTTCTCTCTGTACAGCTTGCTGACCAGGGCTACCTGTGAAGGACACTGCCTTTGAGGATAGGAATAAGAGGAGGAAGTAGCCAAGACCTGCTGCATGCTAAACGGGGTGTCACTATTTATAGTTTTCATTCCAGAGTGCTGTACCCCCCAAAATGATCCAAAATTGGGGAATCAGGAGAATAGTGTAGAAGTCTGGGCATAAAATTCAAGAATGTATCTTTAAGCAGTTAAGCACAGGCAGGAAAAAAGAAGCAGCAAAAAGGGAAACTCTGATAAGAGAGGGATGAACACTCCCTATTAAGCTGAGGAGCACACAGTGAATAGAATGATTATTGGTCAATATTCATTGGTAACCCAAAAGAGTACTAGCAGTTTAATCACAGTGCGAATTCTCATTAATTTTTGGTGACTTACAAAAAAGCACCCTTAAGGGAACTTTTCATTCTTCCTATTTTCCGCTTGCATTTCACAGTTTGTCTTTGGGCATATCAAGGTTGGGAATCCCCAAATGTTTCTCTTTGGAAAGAATTTGAGTGGCTCTGGACAGATGGAAAATGGACCATCTGGTGTTATCACTGCATGCGTTGTTAAGTCTAGATAACGTAAGGGTGATTGGCCAACTGCCCAGATAGCACCACCAATTCTCTGGATTTACTGATTTCTTTTTTCCCAAGAACTACTCTTCATCATGGGAATTTATTTTCAAGCAGAGCATTGTTCTGATTTGCTCAGAAGAAGAAAAACAAATTTAAAAGAATGAAAGAGGAAGATTTTAAAATGCAGTATTTATTTTTTACTGCATGTCTCTGACTAACCTTTTAGTTTCCTAGAATTGTTAAAGTCAGCAACAGTGGGACCTTAACAGGATCAAACCTTATAGAATGATCCAAATACTATACACTACACTTGAGTGAATGTGGTATGTCTTTTTTTTTTTTTTTTCTATTTGGTATATATTTTTCCAAACAAGGAGATTCCTTTTGCAAGGCTGCCATAGTGGAATTCTCACTAGATGCTGTAACATACCAGAAAAATTTTTTTCCTTTACTCTTTTTTTTTAAATTTATTTATTTTATTCATTTATTTTTGGCTGCGTTGGGTCTTTGTTGCTGCACACAGGCTTTCTCTAGTTGTGGTGACTGGAGGCTACTCTTCCTTGCAGTGTGCGGGCTTCTCATTGCGGTGTCTTCTCTTGTGGAGCACAGGCTCTAGAGCGCAGGCTCCGTAGTTGAGGCGCATGGGCTTAGTTGCTCCGTGGCATGTAGGATCGTCCCGGACTAGGGCTCGAACCCGTGTCTCCTGCATTGGCAGGCAGATTCTTAACCACTGCACCACCAGGGAAGCCCTTCCTTTACTTTCTTACCTGCTGAGTCCTCAAGAGGTATAAAAAATGAATAGCTACAACTACAGCAAAAAAGAAGTCTAATGATTCCAGAAAGGGTATCACTAATTGGACTACTGTTGTCAAGTCACCTTTAAAGAAATGTTTGCACAGTGACCTACAGGCACTTTGTGCCTTGAAAGAAACAGGTCTTCTGACCCTAATACATTGCTGAACCTGACATTTAAGAGATGACCTAAGTAGGATCCCAAATAAAAGACTCACCCAAGGACTTGTGGACAGAGACCATAACTTTCTTGTCCATTAACTTTTCTGAATACTTAATATAGAGCTTGATATAGAGTAATAATTCCAAGAACAAAAGAACAAACTATTTTCCTATCTGACCCCACCTCTCTCCTAGCTTTATTTTTTCTTTTACTTCTCTTGTTTAACAAACTTTTTTTTCATTTTATCGTCATTTCTTTATCTTACTGTTTCTCCTGATATATATGGTCCCAAATTTCCTAGGTTTGACACCAACTTTTCTCTAGGTATGCTTCATCTGCCCATTTATGTTTGATGCATTTTTAGCACCCATAGGTAGCATATCCCTGGGCATGACAAGGTCCCAAACATACTCTTTTCTTCACATGTTCCTTGTAGCTTACTCCCCCCAACAATCAAAAATTCATGTGCCAGGAACCACCTTATCTAGATTCATGGTTCCTAAAGAAGATTTAGTTCTTGTGATATAATTGATTGAAGAAGATAAGGCTTATTTTCTGAAAATTGTCTTTTTTATGACATAACTTCTCAACTGAGGCTGGACAAATATGATTGAGGCCAACTTTGATATCCAGTGCCATTTATTGGAATTGACTCCTAGAGCAGAACATGAAATGAGAAGTCAGCAACTCTTAATGGCCAACAATTTATGTCAGGGCATCTCCTATAGACTAAATGTTTGTGTCCATCCCATCCACGATTCATATATTAAATCCTAAAGCCCAGTGTGATGGTATTTGGAGGTGGGGGCTTTGGGAAGTGAGTAGGTCATGAGAGCCGAGCCCTCATGAACGGGGTTAGTACCCTTATAAAAGAGAACCCAGAAATCTCCTTTGCCCTTTAGGACATATGAGGCTACAGTGAGAAGACTGCTGTCTATAAACTGGGAAGTGGGCTCCCACCAGACACTGAATCTGCCAGCATCTTGATCTTGGACTTCCTAGCCTTCAGAACAGTGAGAAATAAATTTCTGTTATTTATAAGCCACCCAATCTATGATATTTGTTATTGTAGCCTTAGAAGACTAAGACAGCGTCCTTAATAATTTTTCTAATATTTCAGCCTAAATCATGTGTGTGTTAGGGGTGTGTGGTTTATGTTGATATGATGAGTTGCAGCAATCACAAACCAAACTATTTCCTTTTGACAGTTTCCTTAATCTCAACAGAGGTAGGTAAATTCAAATGCTTTTCCAAAAATGGTTGTATCTAGTGATGTTTTGCAAATAACATAAAGGAGGGGTTGTAATAACAGATGCTTGATATAGAACTACCTGTTACCTGAGTCATTTTGAGAAGGGGAAATCTTATTCCCTTAAGATTGAATTGCAAATTCAGGCTTCTTAGTCATATATGTACGGGTAGCTTAGTGTGGGCTTCACTCTTTTCTAATTTTTTCATTATCTACTAATCCCAGAAGATCAGTAGCAGTCTTACATCCATTTCTTTTTCCATACAGAAGGCTTCAGTATATACTGCGTGTAATATAGCTAAGAAAATGACAGCTGTCCTCTTTCAAGTGAATGAGCTTTCCCCATAGTTTTTTTCATTTTTAGAAAGATTATTCATGTCTTTGATCTTGAACAGTTTGAATCCATACAGTGTTTTCTCCACTTTTTGCATTCTGTACACACATAAGATTCCAAGCAATTCATTTTGTAATGTAATCAGATGAAGGTGGGTCACAAATGTCTTCAAATTGTCAACATGCTCAGTAGCTGATTCCACTCATTGGAAGCAGTACTTTCAAAATTGTGAACAAAACCAAAGTCATAATTACTCTAGCAAAATATTCTGATTTCCATGCATTAAACAAGTATTTCTTGAATGCCTGTTCTACACAGGAGCCTATGCTAAGTGATAATCCCTTTATTATGTCTGTGTGTGTGATGACAGATTAATTATTGGCTTTTTATTTCCTACAAAAGAGTACCAAGAGAGATTTGTCATCGTTATTAGCTACAAAAGCATAGGTAGTGAGGTAGTTGTGGAACCTATTGTTCCTGTTAAAATTGCAAGTGAGTCTCTGTCCTTTTGCATTTATATTCATCATATAGATAATACTTGTTTTGAGCAGTAGGCAGTTTACTTTATTATCCTCTGTCATTTTCTGACTGAACTCCATATCTTTAAGTAAACATCAGTGATAAAAAATGGTGGACTATGTTGATAATGTAGTGTGGGGGGGTGAGCCGAGGTTTCTCTGCCTCTCTTAGACACATTGGATTTAGAGATCAGAGTGAAGCAATCTGGGCATGATGCCCTTCATTAATAGTTAATACAAGAAAACTTATAACATCCCCAGATCAGGGAAAGGGGAAAAACTCTCTTAATATAAGAAGATGCTGTTTAGTTAGAAATCAGGTCAAAGTCAAAGTAGATAAGGAAGAGGAATTTCTTTTGTGACCCAGGTGGGAATATTTGAAAGGAAATTGTCTCCTGCAAGTTGAGATATGAATAATTTCAGGCATATTTTAAAGAAAAAGAAATAGAGTGGAAGCCTTTCACTCTTTCAAACCCCATTCTTGGGACCAGAGGAAACCCCTCACCACTAACCCTCTGGGCAGAACCAGCAGTAACTGGGCAGTTCAAACGCCATTCACATTCATTGTAACCGAAGTGCCACATTTGCAAGTCTTAAGGGGCCAAATTGATTTCCTTAGGCTGAGATGATAGCCTGGAAGATTGGGGCAATTGAAAGCAGAGAAAGCCAATTGCTGAATGAGAGAAGATGAGGGAAAGGAGTTGGAGTGAGCAAGTTAGGAGCATTGAGAAAGATCATGTATCTGCTTGAGGAGGCCTCTGGAGTGTCCCGATAGGGCCCTCTGTTCCCATCCTCCACCCACGGCTCACGGCTCACAGCTCACAGCTCACAGCTCACAGTGACCCAGGCAGCATGGCGTGTCTCTGTGTGCAGTACAGCAGTGGTGCTAGACCCTTCCCCATCCACACCCCATCCCAAACTATTTGGTTTTGGAACAATTGTCTGATCCAGTTGTGACCCTCTTATGGCCTCATTAGAGTCAGTATATATTTTGATTCTAGGAAAAGCAGGCCAGACAGTACTGGAAATAGGTAGTAAGGGTCTCTCTACCCTTCTAAGCCATCTTCCTCTGTAGTCAGCTGAGCACCCAGATGGTGAATTCCAGGAAGTAGACCAAGCACTTCTTGCTATCCCAAACCATTTATTTTAAATGACGAGCCTACTCATTGTTCAAGCGGACAATCAATTCCAGTTTTATACCAATAAATAGTCTAAAGAGGTGACCATCTGTCACCAACATCCTTCCCGTGGTGCATATTAGCACATACAGTAAAAGTCCACAGAGGCAGGTGTCATTAGCAGTATGCTAGTGGAGTCAGGAGAAAAAATCAATGCGGCTCACTCACTGCCAGCATTGGGAGTATTTGATATTTAATATTCGCAGGAGTGCGATGCTGAAATGCCATTTTCTATTGATTTGGATTCCATGGAAAGGTAGCAGGGAAGCACAGCTGTCCTTTAAGAGCCCTCATAAACCCGTCAATGTGATTTTCATGCCATTGTGGTATTTAGTGTTGTAACCAGTCTTAGTCATTTTATATTCCCAGATTCTGATGGGGGCAACGTATGCCAGTTGTTACTGGAATAGAAAATAAGAGTTTAGCTCTATTCTTCAAGAACCTGTGCACTTCTGTAAAATCTTTATTTCCCAAATCCATACACTTCTGAAATCAGAATAACTCTGGCTGAGACACTGAATTCTCCCAGGTGCTCACTTTGCCAGTCATTTCCTATTGCTCTTAGCTCTTCCTCTCCCTTTTTTCTTTACTTCTTACTCCTTTAAGTTAGTGTTAGGAAGTAGAGAAAGGGAAAGGGAAGGTATAACAGTATAGTTCTTACTAACAGCTCTCTTAAACAGTCACCATATTAAAGTCTGTTTAGTACATAAAACACTGATAAATTAGAAATTAAACAGTGCCGCAAGCGTCTAGAATTTATATATTAAAAGTACTCAAATCCTTACACTAGTTATTTTTAAGGAGTTCAGCTTTTATTTTGGACCTACTTCTCATGACATGATTCAGAGTCTTAATAGATTATTGTATTAATTCATTTTGGGGAACCATCTTCTCATAAAAAATTGTATAAAACCGAGTCCATTCTCAAAATGAAAATGATGACAAAGCTATATTTGTGGAAACATTTACTCTTTGACTTGTAAAAGGCTAAAGATGTTGAAATTGGGTTAGAACTTCAAAGTGTAAATGATCTTTGATCGGTGCAGGTGACATTTAAGTCAAAACACAGAAGATGTTTCTCAAGTCCGTGTTTCTGGGCCCATAGAAGTTCTTGGAAGTTATGAAAGGTGGATTGATTCAATTACTTATTCAGAATTACTCATTGAATGCCTGCCGTTTTCTAAAAATTGACCTGGGCATGAGGATTCAATATGTTTCCTGGACATTTCAAATAGAGAGAGGAAGAGAAATGTTTTAACAAATACACTCAGTTGGGACTGCAATGGCTATGTGTATGAGGATGCTACGGGACCATAGAAAAGGCTATGCCAAAGCTTTTGTGGGATACTCAACAATATCTTCTTTGGGAAAATTAGATTTGAATTGATTTTTGAAATGTAAAGAAGTTCATAGAAAGGAAAGGGATGAAGGTATTACAGGGAGAGGATAAAGCATATGCAACTACAAGCAATGGAAGGAGCTTGACAAGGACTTGACTCTCAGAGTGAAACTTGGGTATTGCAGGTCTAAGGGGCAGCCAGCACCTCAGGAATTAGGCTCAGGAGTCTGAACTTCGTTCATTTGGGAAATCACTGCAGGTTAAGGCATGGTCAGTTCTTCCATTTTTAAAGATAAATCTGACAGCCGCAGAGAGCTGGAGTAACCCAAAGGGGGACAGACAGTTTAGGAGGCCAAGGCGACAGTCAAAGTGAGGACCTGAACAAGGCAGTGGCCCTTGGTGTAATGAGGACATGACAGACCTAACAAATTTAGTAGACTGAGCACCTGCCTTGGAGCCAAGTTGCTGGGTTCTGATTCTGACTCTGCTGCTGACTGACCAGTTTTGAGTAAGTAATTCTCCCTCTCTGGGCCTCAGATCTGTCCTCTGTAAAATAAGGAACTTCTTTCAGCACAGGTGAGCTCCATGGTCCCATCAAACTTGCAAACACCTGGGTTTCTATGACCAGGCTGCAGAATAATGACCCATTGTGACTTGGGGGCACATACCCACTCAGAGTGGCAGAAGAAGGAGGGTTAAAAGTATGTCAGGGAGTTGTAGATCTCATCACTGGTTCTCCTTGAATTGCAGCAATCAGGGCTTCTGATACATGCAAGACTGCCAAGGTTCACTTCTCCTCAGCTTTGCCCTGCTCCATTCACCCCAGTGTCAAACAGTGGGCCAATGCATCTTAATTCATTCCTTCTGCATGAAGTCCTTTCCTGGCTACTCCATCTTTATTCATCTTTGTCCACTGGACTCCAACGAACTTCAGAATGCTCACATTGTAGCAAACATTTGTCATTTTTTGACTTCCCAGCACCCAGTTATCCTCTTTAGTTTGGAGGAACTGTCCCTAACTGGAATCTTTGTGAAGGACAGGACCCAAACTCCTACTGAAAAGACCAAATAAGGAGAATCTCCTTTTTTCTGCAACTTAACTGGTTGGAGAACGTGAATTTTGAGAGTGCCACAAATGTGAAGGAAAGGAACAATTAGGTGTACAGCTATGGAAGCATCTGGCACAAGGGGCTGAGTTCAGCAGCAGTGAAAAAGCTTGTATCATTTTATTCTTATACAAACCTCCCAGTGCTTTCATTTTCTGAGCTTGGTTCTCCAGATATCCTGTCAGTTCTGTAAGCTGACAGATATCTTTGCCATACATTCATTTTCTGCTTAAGTAAGCCAAAGTCAGTTTCAGTTTGCAACGCAAAACCCTGACAGATACATATCAGTTTTTAAGTATGCAATCAGCCCTCTGTATCCATGGGTTCCACATCTGCAGATTCAACCAATTGCAGATGGAAAATATTTGGAAAAAAAAATCCAGAAAGTTCCAGAAGGCAAAACTTGAATTTGCTATACCCTGGCAACTATTTACATAGTATTTACATTGTATTTACAACTATTTACATAGCACTTACATTATATTAGGTTTTATAAGTAGTCTACAGATGATTTAAAGTGTATGGGAGGATGTGTGTAGGTTGTATGCAAATACTACACCATTTTATATAAGGGACTTGAACATCCACAGATTTTGGTATCTGCAGGGGTCCTGGAACCAATTCCCCATGGATACCAAGGGATGGCTGTACTCTTTTCAGGTTCTTTGGGTCTTGAATAACTATGTAATAAGGAATATAAGGGATAGAGACTATATGTTATATTTAACATATATATTCATCATAATGCCCAGAACAGTATAGAATATACAGGGATTTATTAATTCATATTCGTCAGTATATAGATTTATTAATTAATTTTGTCAATTATTGATGTATGGAGTGAGGAATTTGTATTTGCATATATCTGCAAAAACAACAATTGCAGATTAGATTTCACTTCTTTTAAATATTAGTCTTATTTGGTCTTATGACTCATGAAAGAAAAAATGAACACCATTATTTTATTTCTGTAATTAATGGACTGAATTATTAATGATAGTTATAGCACATCCTCCTCTAAAAACGAAGCAGCATTTTTATTTTTAACTAAATTTGATTACAGTGCTTTGTTTTTGTCTAGAAATGGGTATTTTATAAGCCACAAGTTAAAATGCAACTGCTATACAGGATGGTTTCCAATTTTCCTATGACCTCAATATAGAAAAGCATTGTCAGGGAGACAATGAGGCCTAAAAATAGTTTCAAATATCTGAATGCACTCAGGGTAGCCTTTAAATGCTAGCTGTGGCTAAATTTCTCATCCTGATGTAAAATCCCCAAGTGGAAAAATCTCCCTTTATGTAAAAGGTTACTTCCTTATTTTTGTTACCTTTGAATTATTCAGAATGTTTCAAAATAATCTATGCCAGTAAGTTGTATCCATATGTTAACATAACCCTTGTTCTGTCAAACAATCAAATGGATTTTCTGTACTTGATAAATCTCCTTTCAAATAAATGGAAAAAAATGGGTACAAAAATACCTATCTTGGCCCAACTCGGGACATTTCTGAAGGGTTTTTCCCAGTGCCCAAGCTCCCAGTGGGAATGGTTGGGGTCTCCAAGACGGCACTGAAGCTTGACTTTTCCCTCTACCTAATGCCTCTTCGTTCCCCTTCCTTCCCCAACTGTTGATCCCCAGGGGACTCCTTACTAAACATCCTGTTTGCCAAACTCCATCTTAGATTCTGCAGCCTGGGTGAGGAACCTCGTCCACTACCCTTGTCCAAAATCAATGAGAGAGTAAATGGCAGAGCTAGAATTTTAAATTCATATCTGTTGATAACAAAGTCCATTTGGAAAATCTTTATACCAAATTACGACCAATTTGAGATAATGCTTCAACCAAAATTATTCAAGCTAATTCCCTGGTCCGAGAACTACCTGAAAGGCTTGTTTCTAGGAAACAGTCCAATAGATGTCTGAAGTTGATGCTTAACGATTGGCTGGGATGATGAAAAGACTGCTATTCAGTCAGTTATAGGTCTGACAAGGCTTTCCCAGATCTCAGAAGAAGTGTCTTGAATCATCCATGGAGCAGCATAATGGATAGTTGTGCAATTGGCAGGCTCTTCTAAACAATGGATTCCCTTTTCAGCCTAGCAGGCTCCCTTATCCATCAATGGCTGCTCCTTTAAGTCCCACTCTCCTCTCCCATGCTTCACCCTTTTGACACCCCTGATCCTAAACGATGCTTTATTTTACTTCCTAGCATTTAACATTTATTTATTCATTTTGTTAATTTTCCTTCTCCCCAACTGGACTGTTTGTGCTATTCCCTGCTGTGTTCCCAGCACCTAGAGTAATGCCTGATGTGTATTAGACCCTAACTAACATTTGTTGAATAAGTGATTGAATGAATGGTCACATCTTCTTTGCAAGCAGTACCACAGGCAGATTTGTTTCCCCCTATAAATTCCAAAGTATTTAGTGTAGAACTTAATTATAAGATTTGCCTCTTTATAACATAATCACATGTTTACTTAAATATCTCCCCATGAACTCATCTCCAATCTTTTCAATAGAGCTTTAAACTTCCAATCAAGTGTTCAAATGCATCAAATATCCTATCAGTTTCACCATTTTCTTGGATTTGTCTCTCCTTAAACATTCCATCCTTCTTCTCCAATCTGGACTAATTATTCTCTTGGCTTGCTTACAGCTGTCTTTCTGGAATTTCCCTTCAGCATCAGCCTCAGAATTTCATTCACCACTCAACTGTGTTGTACCCCTATTTCCTACATTCCATTTCTTCCTCTTTCATCATTTACTTTCCAACTTTTGGTGCGACAGATCCTCCAGTAATTTTCCTTATCTATTAGAGAGTGACCATTGACATTCTAAAATACCTTTATTCTATCCTCATATTTGATAATACGATTGGGTACAGTATTTTAGATTGGAAACAATTTGTCCTTAAAAATGTTAGGTGTTTCTTCATTATCCTCTCTTTAGTTCCAGTGTTGCCAGTGAGGTATCCAATGCCATTCTGATCCGTGATCTTTGTTCTCATACCCTCACCCTGTTATATTTTAAGATTTTTCTCTTGATTATTGGTGTTTTATAATTGTGGGTGTGTTTGTTTCCTTTTAATTTTCTGGTCACTTAGTGGGCCCCTTCAATTCAAGCAACTGATGTCCTTTACTTCTGGAAAGTTTTCTGGATCAATTTTCTTTTATAATTCCTTGACATCTTTTTTTTTTTTTCTCCATTTCTTTCTTTCCTCAACTCTTGTTATTCAGATTTAGTCATCCCAGATTTATCCCCTAACTTAAAAATTTTTCTTCATCCTATTTCACAACTCTTTTTCTTCTATTTTGTGAAATACTTCCTTGATAATATCTTCTAAACTGTTTTATTGACACTTTTATTCCATTTCTTGGTCTCTCAACTTTTTTTTTAATTTGATGGCATTTATTACTTCTTCAATAGATTTAATATTTCCTTATTTTTCTAAAAATATTATTATTATTTTCTTTTCCCTGAATTGTTTTTAATAAATTTCTTCTTTATCTCTCCTTCCCTCCTTCTTTCCTCCCTCCATCTCTGCCCCCCCCTTTTCTTGTTAGAGGTTTTCCCAAGTGTCAGAATCCTTGTTTGTCCATTTATATTTAGGAGTGAGATAAAAGTATGCTGATTGCATATATTTTATGCATGGATAGGCCTTAAAAAATATCATTCTTGGGCTTCCCTGGTGGCGCAGTGGTTGAGAGTCCGCCTGCCAATGCAGGGGACATGGGTTCGTGCCCCGGTCCGGGAGGATCCCACATGCCGTGGAGCGGCTAGGCCCATGAGCCATGGCCACTGAGTCTGCGCATCCAGAGCCTGTGCTCCACAACGGGAGAGGCCACAGCAGTGAGAGGCCCGCGTACCGCAAAAAAAAAAAAAAAAAAAAAAAAAAGTATATATATATATATATATATATATATATATATATATATATATATATATATATATCAGTCTTCACAAATTAGTGGATTAGGATTCCAGTCATTTCATCAGGGGCTCTACGAATGGCAGTATTTGTAGGCCTTTGCTCCTGGGCTAGTTAGGACCTATTTTATAGTTTCTCAGAGTAAATGCAGAAGGCAGCTTGTGGGGAGTGGTGGGTTCTCACCATTCTATTAACAGGTCTCACTTAATTCCCATGTTTTCACTATAACATCTCACTCCTGTTGTCAGTTGTACCTGGTATCCTGAAATGCGTATCCTCTCTGGCTTAACTCTGGAGAGAATAAATCTCTAGAACTAGAGTGCAGGGGTGGAGTAGTATCCACACTCTGTTGGCTAGGGCATTGGATTTGACAGTGCTGAATTAGAGCTGATTTCTGTGTTCCTGAAAAATAGTAAAGGATAAGGGAATCCTCCCTACCATTTTGTCATGGACAAGGGTTTACTGCAAAGAACCACCCTTCTCCATACGACTTAGGTAAGATGCAAGAATGCTCCCCTTGTTTACCTATGACAAGGCCAGGCACACACTCTCCAAATTCTCAAATTCTCATTCTTTGTCTCATAAATGATTAGCAGAACTGCTTGTTCGTCCCCTTTGTCAATCACAACAAAATGCTTGCTAACCAAGCTGTTGGTTGGTCCCTGAACTTTGACCCACCCTCAGTCTGAGCTAGATACAGCCCCTCGTTAACAACATCTCCTGAGAATAGGCTGGACTCAGAATAAAGCATTCCCTGATCTGTTTGACTGCCACTTTTTCTTCCCTCTTCCCCATTCCCAATTTGTTTACTCCTCTCTATAGAAGAAAAGCTCCTTTTGCCAAGTTCTCAAGGTGCTTACAGACTTTATGGTCAGAACATTCTATTTGCAACAATCTCTTTGCAATAGTCCTTTTGAATAAAGTGTTTCCTTACCAAGTCTGTATTTATTTGGATTTGTTTTCTATTTGACAGGTATAAGGTAAAATTTTCCCTTTTACAAACATACAACCGATTATTTTATTTTTTCTAATTAATTTTTTTATTGGAGTATAGTTGATTTACAATGTTGTGTTAGTTTCTGCTGTACAGCAAAGTGAGTCAGTTATACATATACACATATCCACTCTTTTTTAGATTCTCGTCCCATATAGGTCATTACAGAGTACTGAATAGTGTTCCCTGTGTTATACAGTAGGTCCTTGTTGGTTATCTATTTTATATATAGTAGTGTGTATATGTCAATCCCAATCTCCCAATTTATCCCTCCCCCCCTTTCCCCCTTGGTAACCATAAGTTTATTTTCTACATCTGTGACTCAATTTATATTTTGTAAATAAGGTTCATTTGTCCCATTTTTTTAGATTCCACATATAAGCGATATCATATGATATTTGTCTTTCTCTGCCTGACTTACTTCACTTAGTATGACAATCTCTAGGTCCATCCATGTTGCTGTAAATGACACAATTTTGTTCCTTTTTATGGCTGAGTAATATTCCATTGTATATATGTACCACATCTTCTTTATCCATTCCTCTGTGGATGGACATTTAGGTTGCTTCCATGTCCTGACTATTGTAAATAGTGCTGCCCAATTATATCATTTTAAATTTACCTGGTGAGCGATGCTTTCAAAGACTTGTCTCCTTTTATTGAAGCTTTCCAGAGTTCTGTTGTTCCAATCATTCTGTTTCATGTTAGCTTCTCTCTTGCAGGTTTAGCATTTAGTTTTCTCTTGTATATTTAGTCCATTACTTCCACGTGTAGAAGTATATGACATATTCATGATTGCTCATTATTCTAATTAATAATAGTTTTACTATATTTAGTGAAATTCCTTCATTGTGAAGTTTATATATCTCACAGACATAGAAGGCAGAATGTCATGTTCCAAACCTCCCTTTCAGCTAGGAACATGCATGTGACCAGGAGCGCTATGGGTGAATTTGTTGCAAAGGTGAGCAGTGTGAGAAAACAAGACCAGTATGGAGCTTCCATTCTATCTGGCTTTCGTGGCAGAAGAGGCATCTAGTTTTCAGAAAAGGGATGACTTGCTATCACAGAAATGGCACTGGTGCTGGAAAGCGGCTGTAAAGTCAAGTTCTTAGTCATTATTGCTGGTGGTGTTTGCTCTCATAGCTGCAGCAGCACTTTCCCGAATAAGACAATCCTGTTTCTCAGTTTAGAGCGCTAGCCTCTACACTTTCTCTCAGCCTTACAAGAGCTACCCAATATTCTCTAATAAACCACTTTTACTTAAGTTAGCCAAAGTGAATTCTTTGTGCAGAGGTCATTATTTCTGTTACATCCTCTTTATCATGCCTTGTTTTGACCAAGCATAAGGTAAACATTTTTGTGAAGAATAACAGTGAATAATGGTAAATCTGTTTACTGTTAGAGACGTGCTTTATTTGCTTAAGCAAACAAAGCACAGGCTTGATGTGCAGCTTGTGATCTAGCAACCATTTTGTCCCCCTGTTTTAAAAGGGAGAGGACAGAAGAATAGCAGGCTGTCACTTGGCATGGATAGCAGTGCTACTTCATCAGTTCACTTCAGATCTATGTCAACTCTCATTCACTAAGTTAGTCCACAGGGACCTTAATTATCTTAAAATTTTTATGGGACATTCAATTAATATGCTATATTAATAATTCATGCTTATAAGGCCTAATAAGAAGGATATAGTAGGTACCATAGATGCTTTTTGGAAACACTTGTAACTTTGGTTTTCAAGGTAAGTGACTAGGAGAGTATGATATATCACTTTATGGTCAAACATATTCACCATGTCTCCTTGCACTTTGTTTTCTCTCCCACTGGAGAAATACACTTATCTGTACTGTGGAATTAAGCTTGGCCATATGATTTGTAAGTAGAAGTGAACTGGGTCACTTCTGAGAAGAGTTTTTGGCCAGAATGTACTGTACTATTCATATCTTTTTTATCTGCTGAAAGACTAGAAGTATCTTAGGCAGGGCTCCTGGAATAAAGTCACATCAGACCCCTAATAGATATGTAAACTGAGTGAAAAATAAGTCTTTGTTATAGTAAACCACTAAGATTTTTCTGTTGAAAGTTGCTCTAGCAAAATTTAGCCTAAGCTGACTTATAAAAACTATTTTGTAACTTTGCTTTTATGATCAAGCAATTAGTTTTCATATGTTAATAGTCTTTAGGTCTTTAAAGTGACAAATCCATATAAAACTACAATATAGATAAAAGAATCTTTTGTTAAATTTGTATTTGTGTTGAGTTTTCTAGATAACCTTACTCAGTTGTGCTATAGGAAAATACTAGTAAGGATTCTTTTGGTCTAGACATCTTTCTTCAGCCTGGTTTAATGAGCACATTTATGATTCTTATCTTCTTTTTTTTTGTTTTTTTTTTTGTGCGGTACGCGGGCCTCTCACTGTTGTGGCCTCTCCCGTTGCGGAGCACAGGCTCCGGACGCGCAGGCTCAGCGGCCATGGCTCATGAGACCAGCCGCTCCACGGCATGTGGGATCCTCCCGGACCGGGGCACGAACCCGTGTCCCCTGCATCGGCAGGCGGACTCTCAACCACTGTGCCACCAGGGAAGCCCCTGATTCTTATCTTCTTGATAGTAAATTTATGGATCTTCTTGAGTACACAAGGGCTCACATAACCAGTCCAATATAGACAGTATCCAAAGCAAACATGGAACTACCTTACCTTAATAACTTTAAAATATGGAAAATAAGATAATTTTCTGAGAATTTAAGCATAAAACCAGGGAATGAAAAATTATTTGAAGATATAAAAAAAAACTTAAGGAGAGAGGAATGTCTCCACTTTGGTAAGACTTTAAATCTATCTGAGTAAATGTGCATCTGAAAAATGGTGTTTATGAGAATGGAGTTTATTCAGCTGATAAAGTATAGGAAAAGGAGAATGATTTTTAAAAAGCCATTAGCACTACCCATCCAAATATTTTGTAGGGAGAAGATGGTTCTATTGCCAAACATACTCCTACTTCAGACACAGAAGTTGTTAGCAAACTAAACTTGACATTATTATTTACTTGTATTTTTCGATTTCCTGCCAAAAAGCAGACTGCTGATTATAAGTTTGCTTCCTGCATACAGAGAGAGGATGCCCTAGTCGTTTCAATTGCAAGTGCATGTGAAAATTACTTCTGATTGTGAAGCCAGAAATTGGTATTCTGGTGTACACATCAGTTTCTACAAAAATGATGTGGTGGATAATCTCCAGTTGCTCCTCCAGACATACTCCTTTCATTTTTAGCCTTTTTCTTTGTTCTAGAAGACTGATTTTGTGGACTGCATTACCTGAAACCCTTGCTGTTTGTCTTTTGCTTGCATATTTGACCAATGTGTGGTACCAGGAGGAGATCAAAAGGCAAGAGGAAGAGTGGGAACTCTGGAATGATAGAGGAAGGAAGACCAAAAAGCTGTAAAAACAAAAAGAACACTGGCCAAAATTGTCAAAATCAACCTTTTCAGAACCTTGACAATTAAAGTCCTACTGTAACCAGAGGAGCATTTACTCAGGAGAAACAGTTGAATCTGGGAAAGAAAGGCGAATTTTGTGGTGATGGAACTTTTGCTATCTTCATCCCCCTCTCCACACCTCCAAGGTAATATTGACAACAGGCAGCTTCAACACCTTCATAGCTGTGAAAAACCGTAGCCTAGAAGACACTTGAATAAGTAGAAAAGGTTTGCAGTTCCTCATAAAGCCCCCTCCCTAGAGAATTGCCACTATTTTATCCCTCTGGCAGCTCCCTGGGAAAAGCCCATTTACAAGGCTTCATGTAATTTGATCCATCTCAGAACACATTCAGTGGGAAAAGCCCAAACTAAGGGCATATGTCCAAAAACAAACAAACAAAAGAAATCAGTGGCAATGGATTAACACCACAGCTGCCTAAGAAGGCACTACCATTTGGGGCAAGAGGCTGACCAAAAAACTTAAAAGGAAGATCTGGGTAATGAGATACCCACAGTGGGCTTTGAAAAGCTCTGACATAATTGTGAGTATCTAGAGACCACATGCATGTGCAGGGCTGTGCACGTGCCCAGGAAAAACCTGAGAAGTTCCTATAATCTCTCACTCAAGACAACTTTGTTGAGCCAGATTCAATAAGCATATTTATGGTTTTCATCTCTTTAAAATAGCAGATTTTTGGATCCCCTTGAGTAACCAAGGTAAACTTCCCAAGGATGTATTAATGGATGTTTATACTATTCTCTAACCACTACATGTGTTTATGGCAAACAACCTTTATTTTTCTCACCGCATTTCTTTGTGAGGGCCATCCTCACCAGGACAAGGTATTATGGAAAGAATAGTGTGGTGGTTTGTGGAAAAAAGTTATCTGGGCTGAGTTGACTTTTACAGGAGCAGCAGGAGCAAAGCATCAGAAGAAGGAGCCTGACACCCAAAGGAAAGGCAAAGGTCAAGGAGGGCCTAAGCGTGCTCTAAGTGCTCCTAAGAAGATATTGGATTCCAACTACTTCTAGCTAGGGATTCCTAATGGTAAAAGCTAGGGAGGAAAAAAATGACTGTCTTGAAGAAAAAGAGAAAATGGGGAAAAGGCTTTTTTACTCTTCTTTAAGAATGACGAGAAAAATAGTTTTTTCTGACAGGATAGAGCCCGGCTATGGAAAATTTTATTTACTCTTGGGGCCAGTCTTTTGAACAGATGATTTTTCTTCATTTTCATGTCATAGGGGAGAGAAAACTAGAATTCTTAAGGTAGAAAAAGTAAGATAGCAGCAGGGAAAATCCTAGTCAAGCTGGGCTTCCAGAAATTTGAAATGAATATACTGATTTCATTCATTGTTTATCAGTATGGCTTGTGGCTCTAAGGTTGAGAACCACTGTTCCAGTGAGGCCTTGTTACTAATGACCAAGTGTCTGTATCACTAGTGAGTGCTGAGTGAAAAGGCAACAACTGAGAATCTCTACTCCAATCACCTCTAACAGAATAAAATAAGATAAATAGCCTGACTGTGGAAGAATTACAGAGACACTGACAGCAGCTCAGAGAAGCATGTCAGAGATATTTGAACACGAAATGAATTTCAAAACTGGAGGGAATAATAGTAATAGCAAACACTGAACATTTTTATTATTACTAGGAACTGTTCTACGTGTAAATGTCAGGTAGGTATTAGCTCACTAAATTCCTACGACAATCCTACAAGATAGATACAACTCCATTTTATAAAGAAGCTATCTGAGGTAATGAGAACCTAAGTGACTTTTCCAGTTAGTATGGGAGTCTGTTCCCAGGACCCATACTCCCAACCTTAGATCCTAATTACATAGAAGGTTTTACATTTAATAAAATGGTTATAAATCCTTAGTTTCATAAATATCTGAGTGTAAGCTCCAAGTTAGATTAAGTGATAGTTGAAAATAATTAAAATATTTTAAAAAGTTTTGTAACTTACTATAAAAATATTCCCCATAAGACATACCTCTGTTACTAAGTAGTATTATGTAATTATGTTCACATGTATAATAAGGTTTGGAAAAGTCTTTGACAAATATAGACCATGGGTGTCTTGTACTATGCAAACAAGTCTGCCTTAGTATAGGATTATCTATTTGGATAAATGGTATCAGAGAGAAGAACATTACCCTAAAGTCCTCTAAGTGTTCCAAGTTCAGTTATAAGCAAATGACAAGTGTCTCATACATAGATATAGCAGAGCCAGGAATAATGGTACACAAAGCTGATGACCATGGCAAGGATTAATCAAAATAATTTTCTTCTTTTTAAAAAAAAAAATTATTTATTTATTTTTGGCTGTGTTGGGTCTTCGTTGCTGTGGGTGGGCTTTCTCTCTAGTTGCGGCGAGCGGGGGCTACTCTTTGTTGCGGTGCGCGGGCTTCTCATTTTCGTGGCTTCTCTTGTTGTGGAGCACGGCCTCTAGGCGCACAGGCTTCAGTAGTTGTGGCATGTGGGCTCAGTAGTTGTGGCTTGCGGGCTGTAGAGCTCAGGCTCAGTAGTTGTAGAGCACGGGCTTAGTTGCTCCGCGGCATGTGGGATCTTCCCTGGCCAGGGCACGAACCTGTGTCCCTTGCATTGGCAGGCAGATTCTTAACCACTGCGCCACCAGGGAAGCCCAAAATAATTTTCTTGAAGCAGAAATATATAAAGGTGAACAAATTAAAACACTCAATTCTAGTGTACCACCAAAGTAAAGCTATTAACATTAAGTGTATTTCCTTCCTATGTCTGCAGAGGTTTTTGTTTTACATAAGTATGTGTATATAGCATATACACAATTTTGTATCCTGATTTTATTCTTTACTTAGCATTATAACAGAAATCTTTTTCGTATTTTAAACATTCTTTAGAAATATTTAAATGACTTTATAATATTGAATCAACCAAGGTGTACCTGATTTTATTACCAATACTATTTTTAACTTTTTAGGTTTTTCAGTTTTTTGCTATTACAAATCAGATTTCACCTAACTTCATGCATGTACATTTTTAATATTTAATTATATTTTATATAGAAACATTTCTAAAAATATAGTTATTAAATGAAGTATAATAATATTTTTATGATACTTGGTATATATCGTCAGACTGCTTTCCAAATGGATTATCCTACATTGCATTACCATCCTCATTCTACTAAAACTACTATATCAAGTAAAACATATGCCATCCCTTATTTATGGAAGTGCCATTTATGTTACACTCATTTATATAAGATATCCTAATTTTAATATTTGTTAATTTGACTTATGAAAGCTGTTGTATTTCTCCCTTTTTCTTTCTCTCCCTTTCTCACTCACTCACTGGAAAATCTGGATATTTCAGTAATATTAACGCATACTTAGGGGTCAAATGAGCTTGAATTGGTGTCTTTATTTTGCCACTAAGAAGCCATGTGACCTTAGGCAAATTATTTATCCCTGCTGAGCCTCAGATTCTTCCTATACAAAACAGGGTTAATAATATATATCTTAGAGAGTTGTAATAAGAAATATAGCAAGGTTTGAATAAATTTGAGTAATAGATACAGTAATAGTAATAGTTGCAGCAGTATTTAGAAAAAAAATCAATATCAACAAATAAAATGGAATCATTTGGGTAAATATCTTTGGATATTTAGAACCACATAACGGTGATATTCAAAATATGTAACAGCTGATATGTCCTCAACTCTGACCAATTAAAATGAATGCCTGCACCACTAAAAAAAAGTTAAAAAATAAAAGGAGTGTAACAGATATGCTAAGGAAGGAAAGAAAATGGAATCATATAAAATGCTCAATTAAAATCATGAAAGCAGAAAAAGAGTCTAAGACAAAAATAGGAACAAAGAACAAGGTTAACAAATAGAAAGCAGCAACAAATACGGTAAATGTTAATCCAGCTATATCAATAATCACATTAAACTTCAGTAGTCTAAATATACCAATTAAAAGATTAACAGAGAGGATCAAAAATAAGACCAACTAGATGTTGTCTAAAAGAAACCCACTTTAAATATAAAGTCACATATAAATTAAAAGTAAATGGATAGAAGAAAGTACACCATGCTAATACTAACCAAAAGAAAGCAGAAGTCGCTATGTTAATTTCAGACTGAGTAGACTCCAAGGCAAGGAGAGTCATCAGGGATAAAGAAGAACATTACATGATAGTAAAAGAGTCAATTCTGCAAGGAGACATAACAATCTTTAACGTGTATGTGCCTAACAACAGTGCATCAAACTATGTGAGTCAAAAACAAATAGAATTGCAAAGAGAAATAGATGAATCCACTATCAGAGATTTCAGTACCTCTCAGAAATGGACAGATCCACAGTATGGTGACAGATGGAAGCTAAACTTTTGGTGGTGAGCACACTGTAGTGTATACAGAAGCCAAAATATAATATTGAATACATGAAACTTATGTTATAAACCAATAACAAATTTTAAATAAATAGGACAGATTCAGCAGGCAGAAAATCAGTAAGGACATAGCTAAACTCAAGACCACAATCAATCCACTGGGTATAATGACATCTATAGACTGCTTCATCCAACAGCAACAGAATAGTATACATTCTTCTCAAGCTCACATGGACTTGGTGAATACCAACATAGACCACTTTCTGGATCATAAAACACACCTTAAAAGCTTAAAAGGATAGAAAGCATACAATGTCTGTTCTCAGACCACAATAAAATTAAACTCGAAATAAATAACAGAAAGATATTTGGAAAATCCCAAAATATGTGGAGAGTAAACAATGCACTTGTAAATAACACATGGGTCAAAGAAGAAATATGAAGAGAAATTTTAAAATATT
This sequence comes from Delphinapterus leucas, assembly GCF_059928025.1. NCBI lineage: Eukaryota > Metazoa > Chordata > Mammalia > Artiodactyla > Monodontidae > Delphinapterus > Delphinapterus leucas. The sequence continues at coordinate 102,064,565 of NC_143150.1, read as the reverse complement.
TTGAACAAAATGAAAATGAAAGCACAACTTACCAAAATTTGTAGGATACAGCGAAAGCAGTGCTTAGAGGGAAGTTATAGCATTGAATGTATATTAAAAAGGAAGAAAAGTCTAAAATCAGTAATCTAAGCATCTACCTCAGGTTTCTGACTACTGTATGAATGCTAGAGTGCTTTCCTTGTGGACCTACCACTCCTGAGCTCAATACTTTCAATGGATAGTCACATTTTGTTTAATGATTTTTACTTTATATTTTAAAAGAAAATTTCTTCTTTTTATTACAGCTGCAAATTCTACATGATAGAAAAAACTGGAATTTAGAGATTCCTTTTTTTTCAGACTAAGTTACTTTATTTTTTTAAAGTATAGTTGCTGTACAATATTATATAAGTTACAGGTGTACAATATACTGTTTCCCAATTTTTAAAGGTTATACTCCATTTATAGTTATTATAAAATGTTGGCTATATTTCCCATGTTGTACAATATATACTTGTAGCTTATTTTATACCTAATAGTTTGTACCTCTTACTCCCCTATCTCTATATTGCCCTTCCTCTCTTCCCTCTCCTTGCTGTTAACCACTCGTTTTTTCTCTATATCTGTGAGTTTGCTTCTTTTTGTTATATTCACCAGTTTGTTGTAATTTTTAGATTCCACATATAAGTGGTATCACACAGTATTTGTCTTTATCTCTCTGACTTACTTCACTTAGCATAATGCCCTCTAAGTCCATTCATTTTGCTGCAAATGGCAAAATTTTGTTCTTTCTTATGGCTGAATAGTATTCCATTGTATGTATATACCACTTCTTCTTTATTCATTCATCTGTTGATGGACACTTAGGTTGCTTTCATACCTTGGCTATTGTAAATAATGCTGCTATGAATATTGGGGTGCGTGTATCTTTTAGAATTAGTGGTTTCTTTTAGATATATACTGAGGAGTAGAATTGCAGGGTCATATGGTAGGTCTATTTTTAGTTTTTTGAGAAACCTCCAAACTGTTTTCCACAGTGGCTGCACCAATTTACATTCTCACCAACAGGGTACTAGGGTTCCCTTTTCTTCATATCCTCGCCAACATTCCTTATTTGTGTTCTTTGTGATGATAGCCATTCTGAGAGGTGTGAGGTGATATCTCATTGTGTTTTTTTTTTAAGAGTTTTTTTGATGTGGACCATTTTTTTAAAAGTCTTTATTGAATTTGTTACAATATTGCTTCTGTTTTATGTTTTGGTTTTTTGGCCGTGAGGCATGTGAGATCTTAGCTCCCCAACCAGGGATTGAACCCGCACCCCCTGCATTGGAAGGTGAAGTCTTAACCACTGGACCTCCAGAGAAGTCCCTCGTTGTGGTTTTGATTTGCATTTCCTGGATGATTAGTGATGTTGAACATATTTTCATGTGCCTGTTGGAAATCTGCACGTCCTCCTTGGAAAAATGTCTTTTCAGTTCTTCTGTGCATTTTTAAATCACATTGTTTGTTTTTAGGATGTTGAGTTGTATGAGCTGTTTATGTATGTTGGATATTAATACCTTATTGGTCATATCATTTGCAAATATTTTCTCCCATTCAGTAGGTTGTCTTTTTGTTTTATTGATGGTTTCCTTTGCTGTGGAAAAGCTTTTAAGTTTAATTAGGTCCCATTTGTTTATTTTTGCTTTTATTTCCTTTACTTAAGGAGGTGGATCCAAAAAATATTGCTGTGATTTGTGTTAGAGTATTCTGCCCATGTTTTTCACTGGAATTTTATAGTATCTGGTCTTACACTTAGGTCTTTAATCCGTTGTGAGTTTACTTTTGTATATGGTGTAAGAGAGTGTCCTAACGATTTTTAAAAATAGAACTTCTGTAATGATACTTTCTTTTAGAAAATTTAGCTATCTTTAAAAGGAACGAAGATTAAGTTTTCGAGGATAAAATTATCATTCTTCATGATGCCATCATAGAGATATTGAAAGTTATGATATAGAATTTTAAATTTTAGCTTCATGTTTGAAAGTGATCTTAAAGTTTAAACCTCCAAAAAGACCTCAGGTAATTAAATATTCATCAAAATCAGATATGAGTTATGAATATAAGAAGTTTTCAAATTATATTGTCTCGTCATCCTCAAAGAAACTAAGTGTAAAAGAATAATTCTTGGCTCTCTGTTTCACTTTGTAAGCATTGCTGTTATGTCATGTATGCGTTATTCTATATATATAGTATGGTTACTTATACTTTAGATAATCCGTTTGTCAGAAGATAAAAACTAAGATGCTTTGTGCTCATAATTTCTCTCTTTATTAAATTAAAACAATTGTTCATTGATATAAAGTTTTGAGTAAAAACGTTAGTGAATATTTTAGCCACATTTGATTTGAAGCAGCATATTTCATATATGCCTTCCTATTTTTTCTATAAGTTAGTGAATGTGTGGTCTTAGAACACTTTAAATAATTCCTGATTATAAGTCCGGAAAGCAGTTGTTTCAATTAAACACAGCGATTTAGCAATTTTGTCAAGAACTTGATATCTACAACTATAGTTCAACTATGGGAGCTTGCTATTTTCCAATTAGATAGAGAATAGTGGGACCAAATTTTGAAGTGAAAAATGATTTCATCAGCATAATTCAAGAAGTTTTGCTAGTGCTAAAGGATCTTGGTAAGAAAGAGCTTATTAATCTTTTCACAGAATTTTGTCACCCAAGAGAGGTAAAAGACAACAAGGCCAATATCAAGGTCAATGAATGCTATTGTCAGAATAAAAATCAAGCAAGATTTAGAAAAAAGAAACAAAAAAACTTTGTTAAAACCAAAGTCAGCACAGCATCTGGGAGTTTTACTAGAATTCTATAGCCAGTGAACATAAGGAATATTCCTGGATTCTCATCATTAGGAAGGATCAAAGTGTTCTAAGAGCACATCCTAAAAAGACTGGATCTCGGTATAAGGGAGAAGGAAACAACAGGTTTAATTTCTGCCCTCAAACAAGCCAGCTATAGACAGGAAAGCCATGCACCATGGGGTTGGCCTGGGAGTCTCAGTTTTCACATCTGCCCAGTTCAGTCTCCCTCATTATAGGAAATGATTGTGGTAGTACAGGTGCCAGAGATGGGATCCTGACACTAATTCACAGATCTGTATCTGGTTTTCCAGCAGCAGGATGCTTATGTCTTGAAGTAGATCAACATTGGTGCTGTTTAGAGAGCCAGAAAAAATAACCAAAACTACATTATTTCTTTCAAATGGCCTTTTCTCATGTCTAGGAAGGTAGCATAGAGGTAAGCAGTGAGGTATTTTTGTGACATTCTGGTGCCTGAAGCAAAAGTCACCGTTTAAAATGATAGTTCTGGTAAGCAGAATTATTCAAAATTGATCACTGAGAGTTGGAGGGAGAAAGTAAGAACACGTGAGTGAGCAGAGACATAATTGTCTTAAGAGGGAAACTTTTCCTCAATGGTAGAATTGTCAGCTTTGAAATAAGTTCTCTGATACAGTTTTTACAGGTAACTGAGAGTAATAAAAAGATATCAAATCTGGAAATACTTGTGGTCTTGAGCAATTCCTTTATTATTTCTGGGTCTCAGTTTCCTCAGATGGAAAAACCCAATAGCCTTTAAAATGTATCAAGCATTAACATTCTGAGACTCCTTTTTCTTACTGCTCTCCCTGCTTTCCTGTTTTGTGCTCAAACTCACTTTTGTATTCTTTCCATTCCGTACTGAATACATCTCCCTGCTGTTTCTTGTCATCTCTGCCAAGAAGGAGACATCCCTAGAGACTGTTAGTCAGACGTACTACACAATTATCATCAATACCAGACAACCGGTCTTCATCAGGGAAGAGAGATCACTGAACAAGCTTGAAAACAAAAGTCATTGGACTGAAATGAAGGAACACGAAGTATGTATCATGAAGGCAAAAAACACCGCATCACTTTTGTTTTTCTTTATTTTCCTCATCCAGGAAACTTTCAGGGATGTTTTGCCCAAACTAGATAGGAATTGTGGATCATAACACCTTCTTGATTCCTCCTCCTCCTCACTTCCTAGCTTGGGAGATCCTAATTAATTCCCAACAAATCGATTAGCTGGCTACACAGTGTGCCAGCCACCTCCACTCTGTGCTGCCTCTAGTGCTTTCTGCTTGTGGTGCTTACATACGTTGTAAAATATGTGTGTGTATGGAGACACAGACATATGTACATTTTTTTTTCTGTTTCAGTTTTAAGGAGAAGTCAAACCTTTTCCTGCCTGTGCTAAAAAAATGTCAAATGATGGATGATTTTGACATTTGGTGATATTTAAAGATAGGAATTACCTATACTGGAGAGATCTAAATATAGCCAATTGTAAATTTAGTGTGGATATTTTTGTTCTTCTTCTATAAAAGAAAAAATCTTCAGTGTGCTCTGTTGTCATTGAAATGAGATCTAAACCCCAACAGTGGTCATTTTTAGGGGGTTACCAGATCAGTCGTTCCATTTAATGCCACATATTCACTGCAGATTATAGAAAGATTAAGAGAGAAAACAATGTAGCCAGTTGTTTGGTGGAAAGGGATTTAAATTTGCAAAGGGCAGCCAGTGAGTCACACATCAGAAAAAGGGGGAGATGATAAAACATGAATTTATTGACCAGAAGATTGCCACCATACCCTACTGTTAGGCACAAAAATAGAAGATGGTGCTATGAATTGTTAGTTCCATGCCCTAAAAGCCTGGCAGTGCTTTTAAGGAATATTCGGTAGGCTATAGTGATATTCTGAAAATGACAGTTTCTCCAAGAGGCAAGAGTAACATAAATAGGCATTTATTAGGGCAACTTAGTGTACTGGGTAACCCAGTAGAGCACATGTTCAGGATCTCAGTGGTGCTAGATCTACAGTACCCTAACTACTTTCATCCTATCCAGTACACACTCTGTCGAACATGAGGTATCAGGGCTCATTTGTGTTGTTGAAGGGCCTTTAATGAAGTGGAACTTAAACATGAAATAAGGGAAAATTAAGGAAAACATTGCTTAACTCCATGGACTTGTCTGCTACTTGTATCTGTATAGAAAAATATATATTTTCAAATTACTGCTTTCGGACACCTTGTAGCGCTTTACCTTTTTAAAGTTATTTGTGACAAAAGTTAGAGCTACGTTCCCCAGACTCCACCACTACCAATATAACTACTATTTTTAATGAAAAAAAAACCCTGTATTTGTGGTGGCACAGTCTAGGCAGTTAACGTTATTTTTTGTCACACACACACACACAAATCTGAGGGATTTAACATAATAATGGTTTAATTCTCATGCATACAAAGCCTGGTCAGGTGGCTTTCCTCCACAGGTGATGGACGTCCCCAAACTCCTTTCATGCTGAGTAACCACATCCTGAACAAATGATTTCATGATTGCCATTATAACCTCCAATCAGCAGAAGGAGTGGGTGTGAAGAGTGAACATGAGTCACACCCATTTTTAAATGCCTTCATTCAAAAGTAGCATACTACTGCCACCTTCTTTCCCTTGGCAGGAACTAGTCATATGGTCCCATAGAGATTCAAGGAGGCTGGGGAGTTTAGTTTAGCAAGTAGAATATAGTTCCAGTTGCCTCAGCAAGAGTGGGTTTGGTGAGTATCTAGTCAGTTTCTACAAGAGTCTACCCTTCTGGTGATCATGTGTATCTTTCCCTCCATCCCTAGAAAACATATTCCACTTTTCCAGGGAGAGACCTCAAGGTTCCACCAGTTGCTCTATCCAGTTCAAAGTTTAGGATCTCTGGGTGATGCAGAGTCCTATACATGCAACACTGATGAGAATCCTTGTCTTATGACAACTCATGAGCTCAAAAGAGAAGTAGACTGCTCTCCACACCACATCTTCAAAAAATGTTGAAACAGGGACACAATCACAATAAAAACCATTCCTAATTATAAAGGAACAAATGGAAACATACAGCAGCGCTTTGTGCATTCAATTATAAAATTCCAATGAATAGACATCGTGAAAGTCCACATCCTCATCTGCGGGAAGAACTTCATAGTCCACTATTCCTCCTAGCCCCTGGATTTACTTCTCTGAGATTCTTCTCCATCCATGATTCTTCTTGGTGACATCAAAATTAAGCTTTGGAGAGTATGCCTTCCTAGAGTGCGGTGCAACTGTTGTAGTTTCCTTCCTCTGCCATGATTATTTTAAGATTCTCTGGAAAGGTGCTTTTCTTTTGCAAATGAAAATTTTGGTTGATTTGGTGATAGAATTCCCTCAAAAACCTGGTAGGTTTCTGATCTGCATTTTTCCAGTCAGTTCCATGTGCTAGTGACCTCTTTCACAATTCTTTCCTAGTCATTGTTTTCATATCTGCTTTACTTCTGTGCTCATTCACCCCTTGTATCTTTCTCTCAATGTAATGGAAGATACCTTGAGACTATCATGTTTGAGTGGGGGAGGGCATACCATTAATCTGACCTTTGGTTATAAGGTAGAGTCACTCTGTTCAAATGAGAAATCTCATTAGATCTTTGTTGATCAAAGCCCTTTTTACTCTCATATACATTTGGAATCCAGAAGCTTTTGTTTTTTTCCAAAACTCTAAGACTATCAATTGGGGGGCATTCTATACTACTTCATTTATATTTAAAATAGACATTATTTCCAGAGCTCAGCCCTATCACATTTTTTTAAGCCAAATAAACCTACTAACAAACAATCTGCACTATTAAAGTTTTGCTTTTCACCTTCTTTCCCTCAAGCTATAAGCTCAGTGGTCTCTGGTCTGCCTCCTATTTTTTCAATCACCAGTTTTACCGACTGTTTCTTAATATACAGCATGCCATCTTTCTAGTCTCTGACGTTAGGTTCCTTGCCACCTCATTCCTACTCTCAACATCCAAAGTTTAGTTTTGTTACAGAAACACTCCACTTCAGGCTTCTAATTTCTGCATTATTCATATTAGATTGGGCTTAAATATCAGTGGAAAATTGTTCCTCACTCATATCAGAGTTCAATAAGGTAAGCAATGGAAAGCTCCACTCTATTAAGTAACTCAGAGACTTAGGATTCTTCCATGTAGGAAGTTCACCTTTGCTTTGATCCTTCTTTAGAGATGAGATGGACCCTCACTCAGAATTTGGTTTAGAAGTCAAGACTGTTGAAAACACACACACACACACACACACACACAAACACAAACACCCCCCGAAGGATTTTCACTCACATATTGAGGCTTTATTGGGAAAGCTGGAAAGGCTCATAAAGCAGGTTCAAAAGGACTGAGCAGAGAGTGGTGACTGACACAGGATTTTTAGGCAGTTAGAAAGTTAGGCTGGGTGAACATTTCCTCATGTGGGTTGAGCCAGTCATAGTTTGAATTTACCACTTGAATTAAAGGAGGGAGAACCCAGGTTTTCTTATCAGCTTGCCCCCAGTGTGGGTCAGAAGGAAAAACAAGAGGGGTGGAGCTTGAAAGCATTTAGCAGTCACACATGAAAAATTGAGTCAGACTCTTTATTACAGCTCTTCTTTACATGTGAACTCCAAGGTTGCTGTGAAAGGGGAAGAGACAAGAGATTCTTATATTAAATATGGTACATAAATTACGGTACAGGTCTAGAACTCATGTTCATAACTTCAACCTCGAGTCTGCTGACCATGACTAGTCATATATCCCACCCCTCTCTTCCAGCTTCCCCCAGATAAAAGGGGTAACATGTAATCATCCCATGGGCCCAGGGGAAATTTGAGGTGGATTCATGTACTTTGGCACAACCCCAATATGCTTAGTTGTGTGATTTAATTATGTAGTATATGAAATGGAATATGTAACCAGGGGTGTTATACTCAGAGGGTTTCATTGAACTTGTATGACTGAGAACTATGCAATTTCATGGATACAAAGCAAATAAAATTCCTTCATAACTCTCAATTCTGTTAATGTTAAGCCTTTAGCATATGCTACTGGGGCAGGGGAAAAGGGTATGAAGGTGAGGATGTAATCATATTTAGCACTTTAAAATCCCTAAATATACTTTCCTACACAATAAGTATCTAAGTTGGGTTTTCTATGTGAGAGATTAATCATGAAGAATAATAAGCAAAATTGCATCTTCTAAACGAGAAAATATTAAAACATGTTAAAAACATGGTAGATCTTCTCTTCTTGGCCTAACATGATTTTCTCAGAGCCTAGTACATTATTAATCGTAAAATAGTATTTGTTAAATGAATGAATGAATGGTTAGGAGGATGTGTGGGGTGGATGTTATTGGCAAATATCTACCCAGTATAAAATGTTACTTTTATTTTCCTTCTGTTGGAGCATAGACGTACACTCTTGATGAGCTAGAGTTAGTAAGAAGGAAAAAACACAGCATTTGGTATCAAAACGACCTAAAGTCATGACAGTGCTTCTAAACTACTTCACTGTGTGATATTGAACAAGGTAGTGAACAGATATGTACCTCATTTTTCTCACGCGTAACAGTTGAATTGGGGTGTTATATGAATTAAATAATGAAGTGGTATAAAATGTCTGGAATATAATACATGATAATGTGTATCAGTTTTTTATAATTACTTTTACCACAATCTTGTTTTATACCTTATTTTAAAATCAGATTGTTTGCTTTTTTGCTGTTGGGTTTTATGAGTTCTTTATATATTTTGGATATTAACCCCTTATCTGATACAGAGTTTGTGAATATTTTCTTCCATTCCATAGGCTGTCTTTCCATTTTGTTGATTGTTTTCTTTGCTGTACAGAAGCTTTTTATTTAGATGTAGTCCCACTTATTTATTTTTACTTTTGTTATTTGTGCTTTGGGTGTCTTATGCAAAATATCTTTGCCAAGACTAATGTCAAGGAGCTGTTTCCGTACGTTTTCTTCTAGGAGTTTTATGGTTTCAGGTCTTATTTTTAATTCATTTTTTTAACATCTTTATTGGGGTATAATTGCTTTACAATGGTGTGTTAGTTTCTACTTTATAACAAAGTGAATCAGTTATACATATACATATGTTCCCATCTCCCTCCCTCCCACCCTCCCTATCCCAACCCTCCAGGCGGTCACAAAGCACCGAGCTGATCTCCCTGTGCTATGCAGCTGCTTCCCACTAGCTATCTACCTTACGACCTACTAGAGAACGGACTTGAGGATATGGGGAGGGGGAAGGGTGAGCTGTGACAAAGCGAGAGAGAGGCATGGACATAATTAATTCATTTTGATCCAATTTCATTCTTCTGCATGTGGTTATCCAGTTTTCCCAACACCATTTACTGAAGAGACTATTCTTTCCTCACTGAGCATTCTTGACTCCCTTGTCAAATATTAGTTGCCCATATATGTGAGGGTTTATTTCTGGGCTCTTGATTCTGTTCCATTGATCTATGTGTATACTTTTATGCCAGTACCATATTGTTATGGTTACTATAGCTTTGTAGTATAGTTTGAAATCAGGAAGTATGATGCCTTCATCTTTGTTTTTCCTTCTCAGAATTGTTTTGACTATTAGGGGTTTTGTGGCTCCATAAAAATTCTAAGGTAGTTTTTTCTGTTTCTGTGAATGATGCCATTGAAATTTTGATAGGGATTGCATTGAATCTGTAGATAACGTTGGGAAATATGGACGTTTCAACAGTATTAATTTTTTCAACCCATGACCATGGGTTAGCTTTCCATTTATTTGTGTCTTCTTCAGTTTCTTTCATTAATGTCTTATAGTTTTCTGTGTACAGATCTTTCACCTCTTTGGTCAAATTTATTCCTAAGTATTTTTTGATGCTATTGTAAATGTAATTGTTTTCTTTATTTCTGAATGGACAGTTTTCCAAGGATGTGCAAATGGCCAACAGGTACATAAAATGATGCTTTACATCACTAATCATCAAGAAAATGCAAATCAAAACCACAATGAGATCATCTCATACTAGTTAGAACAGCTATCACCAAAAAGACATGAAATAATAAGCATTGGCAGGGGTGTAGAGAAAAGACAGCACTTGTGCTCTGGTGGTGGGAATGTGAATTGGTACAGACACTATAGAAAACAGTATAGTGATTCCTCAAAAAATTACAAATAGAACTACCATATGATCTAACAATCCCACTTCTCGATATATATATATATATATATATCCATCCAAAGGAAATGAAATCACTATCTTGAAGAGATCTCTTTATTTCCACGTTCATTGCAGCATTATTCATAATAGCCAAGGTATGGAAACAACCTAAGTGTCTGTCAATAAATGGATTAAGGAGATGTGATACACACCCACACATACACACACACACACACACACACACACAGGAGTATTATTCAGCCATGAGAAAGAAGGAATTCTGCCATTTTGACAACATAGATGAACCTTGAGTTCCTTATGCAAGGGGAAATTAGTCAGTCAGAGAATGACAAATACTGTATGGCCAGTTATATGTGGAGTCTGAGAAAGCCTAACTCATAGAAACAGAACAGAATGGTGGTTACCAGGATCTTGGGGGTGGGAGAAATGAGGAGATGTTAGTCAAAGCGTAAAAGCTTCCAGTTATAAGATGAATAAGTTCTGGGGATCTAATTTACCCCATGTTGTTATTATAGTTAACAACATTGTATTACACACTTGATAGTTGCTAAGAGAGTAGATATAAATGTTCTCATCACAAAAATAAATGGTAATTATGTGACATGATTGAGGTTTTAGCTAACTGTATGATGATAATGATTTTGCGATATATAAGTATCAACATGTTGTACATCTTAAATTTACACAATGTTATATGTCAAATATATCTCAATAAAGTAGGACAAACCTTTTTTTCTGTCCTAGGCATGATTGTCACTCCCCTCTGCCACACACACACACACACACACACACACACACACAGGAAACCAGTACAGACACTGGGTAGAAGGCTTAAAATACATAAGACCACCCTGATTATGAGTCTTTGAAACTAACAAAAAATTTTTAACAAATCATTCCGTAGGATGACTTAGAATTATTTATAAGAAATTTCTTCTCCATATTAATTTGTTTAAATCACTTTCTGTAATTTTCTGGGTGAAATGAATCTTCCCTCTCTGGGCTCATAAATTCTCCCTACTCTTCCAAATCCTTTATATCTCTTCTGGAGACGGGTACTTTTTGACTCTTTTACTTTTCTGTTAAATACCTTTTAAATTTATGGATCCCTCCCCAATCCAGCCTTTCTTCTGCTTTGAAACAGGACTTTTTACTGCAGTAGCCAAGAGTTTGGGGTTTGGGCTTCCCTGGCAGCACAGTGGTTGAGAATCCACCTGCCCATGCAGGGGACACAGGTTCAAGCCCTGGTCTGGGAAGATCCCACATGTCGCAGAGCAAATAAGCCCGTGTGTCACAACTACTGAGCCTGTGCTCTAGAGCCCGCGAGCCACAACTACTGAAAGCCCACGCGCCTAGAGCCTGTGCTCCGCAACAAGAGAAGACACCACAATGAGAAGACCGTGTACCACAATGAAGAGTAGCCCCCACTTACCACAACTAGAGAAAGCCCATACACAGCAACAAAGACCCAATGTAGGCAAAAATAAATAAATAAATAAATAAAATTTATTAAAAAAAAAAGAGTTTTGGGTTCTGTGCAAATTGTCATTTGAGAAAAATGGAATATCCATTGTTTAGTTACTAAAGGCCCTTATGATTAACTGTCATTAATTGTGGTTTCATGCATTTCTGTTTGTGGTTTTTCCAAAGGCCTTCAGGAGTTGGCAAAACTAGGGAAAGATACCTCAACAGTAGAGATAAAATAAACAAAGATCACAGAAAAGTAACAGAGAGAGAAAACATTACTGCAAATTAGAACAAGAGTATGTTCAGGCAAAAAGGAGTCATTCTGTTCTTTTATTTATGAAATTGGAATAATTTCAGTAAAAATGAAAAAAAGAAAAGAATTTCTTTGAGTGCATGCATTAGGGAAACAAATAATGCATTTCAGCGTTGAGAGGACTTCAGGATTTTGTTCACAAGTCAGGGGAGATCAGAAGGCTCAGGATCTCTCTGTTGAAGGCTATTTTTCTATCATTTTTTGGCCTGTTCTATTTTGTTATTTACCTATGATGTGCCCTTGATATGCAACTGAGTTTTAGCTTCTGTGTATATATCTAAGAATTATAGAAAGGTAAACAACTCCCAATTAAAATTTTACACAGTATTCTCTATAACAAAGTGAAATTTAAATATACTTGAGATCAATTGTGTGGGGAATTGATGTGGAAATTTTATTGCCAAAGGAATGCTCCCAAGTGAAAGATGAGACAACTATTTCTTTAGACCCTAATTTCATGTTCATTGTATTTTGTTTCTCAGTCTCTTCTTCTTAATGATTTCTTTATTATTCCCAAACTTTCCATTAAAAAAAAATCAACTTTGTCATTTTGCCCTTTATTGCTCCTCTCCTTTTCTTCTTTCCATTATCTTCTTTTTTCCCTTGATATTGATCTTGTATTTGAGCTAGAGATATCCCCATTACTTACAGATTTCTCAGGAAAGTGTCTAGATTTTGTGACACATAAAGCTTATATAATTTGGGATGAGGGGACTCTTTAAGAAAAATTCTGTAAATTTATCATAACCAGACAGAGCTCTGGAAGGGACCTGTGCAAGTGAAGGGTCCTGAAGTTTGAGTCATGGTAAATCTTCCCATTATTATTAATCCGTTCCAGACTGTTCTTCCTTTCCATTGATTTATCATTATAAATTTACTGGAGGACAAAATGTAACAGGGCTTTGGCTATTGTTATTCAGTACCCTATTTTCACCAACTATGAGGCAGCCAGTTGTGTAAAGAAGCATCTGTGGACTTGGTAGACACTCTCAGAGATGAAATTCTTATCAATGTACATCTGTCTCTGAACAAAATTGGTACTAGATGAGATTCTGAGCCAGGGAGGCCATTGTTTAGCAATGCAATTTTCACTTTGAAAGAGAAGAAGCTGAAGATAGGCATGGATAGAGAGTTGACATACAGGAAACAAGTTTTGTATTTCTTATGGTGAAAAATAATATAAAATTTAAAAGAAAATTTGGAAACAGTTGTCAATAGTGAGTTAAAAGATATATCAACTTATTTATAATAATTAGTCCATCTTTAACACTCCTATGCTTACTGCTGGAGAAGCAGTATGAAGTAATGGAAAAACTGCAGGCTTTGAAATTAAATCGACCTCAATGAAAACCTTGAGTCTGATACTTAATAGCTGTGAGATTCTAACAACTCTAAGGCTCTCTTGCATCGAATATGTAGAGGAGAATTACCAGGATGTTGTTGTTGATAAAACATTAGTATAGGGGACTTCCCTGATGGTCCAGTAGTAAAGGATCCTCCTTCCAATGCAGGGGATGTGGGGGTCCAATCCCTGGTCTGGGAACTAAGATCCCACATGCTGTGGGGCAACTAAGCCCATGTGCCGCAACTACTGAGCTCGTGTGCCTCAACTAGAGAACCCGTGTGCTGCAAACTACAGAGCCCATGTGCCCTGGAGCCCGAGCGTCACAACTAGAGAGAGAGAAAAAAAAAAACCCTGCATGCCACAATGAAGAGCCCATGCACCACAGCGAAAAAAAAGATCCCACATGCCTCAATGAAGATCCCGCGTGCCACAACTAAAACCCGATGCAGCTAAAAAATAAATTTAAAAAAAAGAAAGAAAAACATTAGTATATCTATGTGTACTCTGATGCTTTTGCAAATATCTTCCTATAAAAGGGTTTTATCTTCAAGGAATTCATGGAAAACACTGACAAGCACAGGTTTCTGGTAACTGACTATACTGCTGAACTGAATGAATAAGCATTTTCAGAACTCTGATGGAATACTGATGAACTCATAAAAGTGCTAACAAAAGATCAAGATAAAAAAAATTAATTACATGGGACTGAGTGAACTGATGAGGATGATTATAATTTTTGTGACTTTCTGTTTGAATAAAAAAAGAAAGAAAGAAAAACAGTATATCTATGTGTGTACATAGAAATACTAGATAAATCATAGTCGTCATTTTCATTATTAAATACGTCTAATAGGTGTACAATATGTACATATAATGGATACAATTGGCATGTAAATAGGAATTAGAGACTAAATGTGTATAAAGATTCATATTAAAGATAGAACAATACGCATATTATTAAATGCTTTTAACTGTAATCTTTTATCCCTAAGTATTTTTCCAAAAGGATTTTGCATTTATTATAACTTTGGTAATAATTATAAGTAGTCATGGATTAACAGATATATCTTTCTTTCACTTCTTGCACTCCACACCTTGAACTAGAGAACCACACTCCATCACTTTTCCCTCCAAAAGTTGCATATTAACACCTGTTAATTATCCCTATTTGAGATTTAGATTTACAAAAAAAAAAAAAACATTATCAAAGTAACAGTTTTTTCCATCTCCTTAAGTATTTTTCTGTTGAAAGTCATGAGCCAGCTGGAGCAGAAACTTAGTTGGGCTAGATGACATCAAAAGGAAATTTATTGGAAATCTTATTGAAAAGCTAGTCTGGAAGAAAGGACAGTTAGTATAGTACCTCAGTCACAAGACATGCAGAAATAAGAGAGATCTATAGAGAATTGTTCCTCAAACAAGCCAAAATCATGATCTTGCCCTGAGACTGTTCCCAAAATTTACTTTATTCTACTACAAATAAATAAATTATGTAATATTAATTGTTTAAGTTGTGTAATTTGCATGCAGAACATTCAACCTTTTAAAACTATACAGTTTGATGAGCTTTGATAAATATATACACCCATTTAAACCACCATCCCAATTAAGATAATGAACATTTTTGTCATTCCAGAAATTCCCCCCCTTTAGTGTTTTAAGAAATCTCTCAATCCAGACAGAGGCAAACTCTGTTGTCATCATCACTTAGTTTTCATATCTAGAAATTCACGTGAAAGGAAGCATATAGTATATACTCTTTTGTGTCTGATTTATTTTCATCAACATTGTGTTTTGGAGACTCCTGTACATTGTTGTGAACATCAGAGGTTCAAATCTTATACCTTTTTAGTAGTGCATTTGAATAAATATGGTACAATATTGATAAACACGTGGATTGTTTCCAAATTCTGCTAAAGTGATTACAACTGTTATGAATGTCCTGTCACATGTATTCTTGTTGCTATATGTTTTTATTTCTCTTGGTTCTCTAAGAATACAATTGCCCAGTTATTACACTTCCAAACTGATATTAAAATTTTTGTTTTGTTTTGTAACTAAGAAACTTTCAGTTATTTTCAAAGGAAAGGCAAACCAGTGGGTCAACGATGTCTCTCACACACTGTTACTGAGAGTTTAAAATGGGATAAGTGATATGGAGGTAAACTGGGAAACCTCTAACCAAATTACATATTTTTTTCCATATTATTTTATACTTGTGAATGTACAATTTTAGATTCCTAAAATGTGATTAGCTTGAAGGGAAAAATGTTTATGAAGAAATTGGGATACTTATCTTACCTTAAATCAAGCCTTGCTCTAAATATTTACTAATTAAAATTATGTAATATTGGTACAGATATATAGACCTAAAGAATAAAGATCACAAAACTGACCTGTATGGGTCAGTTGATTTATGACAAAGATTACTCTGTATTCATGGGAACAAATATGTCTGTTCAAGAAATGGTGTTGAGATAATAAGAAATTCATGAGACGAAAGTAAATGCAATCCCTGTCTCATACCATACACACAAAAAGTCAATTCCAGGTGTACTAAAGACTGAAATGCAAAAAGAACAGTTTAAAATATTTGGAAGATAAATTTGAAAATGTAATTTAGGACACCACAGTATATAAGACATAAAAAGTATGAATCATAGTGGAAGGACTAATAAATATAACTAGTTTACCTTAAGAAGTTCTGTTCATCATCCAGAAATGAAAATACAATTCAGAAACTGAGTTTGGATAGTTGCAAAGTATATAACCAACAAAACATTAGTATCTAGATTACATATTTTTAAAATCTTAAGAATCAATGAAAACAAAAACTATTCATTAGAAAAAAATAGTCAAAAGTCAAGAACAGTTATAGATAGAAATATCCTATTTACATATGAAGGGATACTTAATTTCATGAATAATAAAGACATCAAAATTAAAGCCCTAATTCAGGACTATTTTAGATTCATCAAATACTCAAAATTGGAGAAATATGATAACAAGTGTTGACAAGAATGAAGACCAATGGGAATGCTTATAAAGTGCTGCTGAGAATGCATGTTAGTTGCCATTTGGTTCTGCTGAGAGTGTCAGAAAACCTAAACTATCAGTGACTTAACCTAATTAGTGGTTTATTTCTCTCTCACATTAACATTAGAAGTCCATCACTAATATAGAGTTCTATTATCATCTGGGACTCCAGCTACTTCATTTTTTTTTAAAATTTTGTTCCCATCATCCTCAAGGGATAGTTATTTCCTAATGATCTAAGATTCCTCCCCCTCCAGCCATCTTTTCTTCATTACATCCAGAAGAAAATAAGAATGGGAAGGAGAGGACTGCTTTTTTCTCTTTTGAAATTGCATACCACCTCGGCTTGCATTTTATTTATTGGTCTGAACTCAGCCAATAGCTGAAAGTGAAACTGGGAAATAGATACTGGATATGCTTATAAGTCTCCCCTACAGGCAGGTAAATTTTATTGTCCTTTTAGAAAACAGTTTTATATGACCTGACAAATGGAAGAAGCATAAACCTTACAAACCAAAAATTACAATTCTAAGTGTATACGCCAAAGACACACATGTTTACAAAGGGACATGGACAAGAATGTTCAAAGCAGCATTTCTAGGAAAAGAAAAAGAAAAAATAGCCAACATATCCATAAGTGTTCATTAATTGAAGGATGGATAACTAGTTGCATATTTAGTGGAATACTGTGAAGGGCACAGGAAATTTAGAGGCATAATATTGAGCAAAAATAAATGGTATAGAAGAATGCAATCTTCCAGTGGTTATTCCACAATTGCTATACTATGCACAATGTATCTGTAGTTGTAATATGATACCTCTCAATTGGGTTCACATAGACCTCAGGATTTGGCTAAAAACTGCTATTTGGTTTCAGCTTTGGTCTTGGAATTTGGAAGGCCGAAGTGCTAAACGTGTCTATCTACTTCATTGTTGTCTCTGGCATTCTTGAATTGTATTTGATCATGTGATTACCTACTTACTTCATTCTCATGAGTGTAATAATCAGTAATACACACAAGACATATCATACAGATTTATTTTTAACATTTAAATAGTAATTACTTTCAATGATAGGTTCTCATAATAAGTATAACTTGAAGCAAAAATCTTATGTTTTATGTTTTGAAATTTTGTCATTCAGTGATGTATATGTTTATATACACTTTTGCAAGAGTAAATTTAATGATATGAATGACACACAAAAACAGTTGTTAAGAATTTTCAAATAGTTAAAAAGCAGATAGATTACCAATATGAACATTTGCTAGAAAACTTTATGGAGGACACTACATGCAATTTGAGCTAATAAATTGTATTTAAATTTAAATATCAATTCCAGTTGTAGTAGTAGAGACTATTATGTTATTTTACATACTTGCTTTCATAAAGAAATAAGCTTTATGAACATCTTTAGTTTTATTTATTTAATTCCAATCAGGCCATGCGTCGTTCATGTAAAAGTGCCATATCAAAACTCTTCATATCTTACGAAGATGAAGAAAAAGCAGAATGTTAAACTTGCCACCCCATTTTTTTCCTAAGAAAAACTCCAAAATTATGTACTATACATAATAAAGAATAAAAAGAGGGTTAAAAAGAAGAAAGTGTGACATATTCCTCTAGAAACGCTAGTTGAACATGAATATGTTAGCATCACAAATTAAGCAATAGAGTGATTACTGGAGCAGCCCTGAAGTTTTGCTATGCTTAAAAATGACTACCAAATTTTAATTATAATTTTATAATAAGTAGTAGTTTTAAAACAACACTTCCAATTTATTCTTATATCCCAGAGGTTCATTTTATGGTATTGGCCAAATCTTGTTTTTAACTTTTGCTCATTTAGTGAAACTGTGTACTCGTGCCTTCTATTTTATCATTAAGGCCCACTGCCTTAAAGGGCAATTAGAAATGAAAGCATTTTCTTTTATCTTTTATATCTGCCTCACCTGGTTCTAAGTTCTTAAAGTAAATCTTTCTTTATCAGCTTAATCTGTCCTTATTCCTTTATTGTTCTTTTATTTTTCTACTGCTCATATGCAGATAGTAAGTCTGAAGTATAGATGTCAAACTGTCCTGGATCTTCCTTGATTTCTTGAATAAATTTGATTCTCTAAGACAGTATTGGAGGAACAGATATTTTTGTCCTCTAAACTTTTGGTACTTCAATTTCATTCAGGTGTTTCTTTACCTTAACAACAAAAAGTAGCATGTTGTCCATATTTTAAATATCTATTTCTTTCTAGTTTTTCATTAACAAAATCTGCCCTCCTTTTCTATGTGAAAAGACAGCCTGGGTCTACAAGCACTAAAACCTTGGACCAAATGTATTAATCAATCACGGTTCCAGTTGAGAGGACGTGGTAATGTCTTAGACTTGAGCATATGGAAATGCCACTTAACTCCAAAAGATTGGACTATCCAGTTTTTTTTTCCCCTTAGCCCTCAATATAGTTCAAAATAATATTAAGAGGAACTGAACTTGAGGCCTCTGAACTAGCATTACTTATTTATGCCTGACACAAAATACACACACTGTTCGCCTCTCTCCAGTGTGATTCTTTCTGCTATTGCAAGTTTAAAAATTCAATATTTCCTTCTTTCTCATGCCTGAGTATTATATATGTGTGTGTGTGTGTGTGTGTGTGTGTGTGTGTGTGTGTGTGTATGTATCACATCTTCTTTATCCATTCATCAGTTGACAGACACTTAGGTTATCTCCATATCTTGGCTATTGTAAATAATACTGCAATAAACATGGGAGTATAGATATCTTTTTGACATCCTGTTTTCATTTTCTTTGGATAGATACCCAGAAGTGGGATTATGATATCACTTATAAGTAGAACCTTAAAAAGCTGAACTTGTAGAAACAGAAAGTAGAATGGTAGTTACCAGGGGCTGGGGGGTGGGGTGGGATGGGAGAAATTGGTAGATGTTGGTCTAACACACTTTCAGTTAAAGGATGAATAAGTTCTGGGATCTAATGCACAGCATTGTGGTTATATTTAACAAGACGCTATTATATATGTGAAATTTTCTAAGAGACTAGATCTTAAATGTTCTCACCACAAAAAAGAAAGGATAATCGTGACAGGATGGATATGTTAGCTAACATTATGGTGGTAATCATATTGCAGTGTATGTGTATCTAATTAACACGTAGTGCACCTTAAATTTACACAATTTTATGTCAATTATATCTCAAAAAAATCAACATGTATATTTGCCTGAGAAAACAGCAAAAGTTTTATTTTTTTCCCATTTTACCCAACGCACAAATACTTGGAAAGCTCAAATACTTGAAAGCTCAGTGTGTTTTGATATAGGCCTTTAGGAATAAAAGTCCTTCTCCTTTGTTCATTTAATCCTTGTGTCAGCAGACCCTGCTTGGTTAAAAGCTAAGTCAGTGTGGGTCAGGAAAAGGGCAGCCAGAATTCCCCATTTTTTATGCTTACTGAGGCCTGTCCTGCCTGATCCAGTTTAAAACCTACTGCAAAATAAACTGCTGCAACCCACTAAGGTCAAAGCCTCACATGACATACATGCATTGAAACCTGATGCCTCTCACCCAGGCTGTACCAGAAGCCTGATTTTTTTTCTTCCCCAAATATCAGGTCAAGATTTCTAGTCAAAGACCCAAGATGTTGAGATACTAGGTGGCTGATGAATAGCATTCTTGTTCCCTGCACCCAAATTAGAAACTAGTTAAGAGACAGGCAGAAAAATCAAAAGGAGATTAATCAAAGTATAGTTTTATTACTGATAAGGTTGAATTGGTGATATCTACAGAGGGATTCCTAAAACTCTTTCTAATTTAGATGAACTTAACCTTAAAGGGTCATAAAGAAGCTCAGATATGGTAGAGCCAAGCATACACACAATCCTGATGGAATTGAAATTGTAAAACTCCTAGAAGAAAATATAGGAGGAAAGCTCCTTGACATTGGTCATGGAATGGTTTTGGGGATCTGACACCAAAGGCACAGGCAACAAATACAACAATAAACAAGAGGGACTGTGTCATAACTAAAAAATTTCTGCTCAGCAAACGATGCAATAAACAAAATGAAAAGGCAGCCTACAGATTGGGAGAGAATATTTGCAAATCATGTATCTGACAAGGGGTTGATATCTAAAATGTATAAGGAACACTTACAACTCAACAGCAAAAAAAAAAAAAAAAACCCCAATAACCCAATTAAAACATGGGCAAAGGACCTGAATAAACATTTTTCCAAAAACATACAAATGACCAACAAGTATATTAAAAGGTGCTCAGCTTCATTAATCATCAGGGAAATGCAAATCAAAACCACAATGAGATATCAACTTATATCTTTAGGATAATTATCACTAAAAAGGATAAGAGATAACAAGTGTTAGTGAGGATATGGAGAAAAGGGAACCCTTGTGCCCTGGTGGTGGGAATATAAATTGGTGCAGTCACCATGGAGAACAGTATGGTGGTTCCTAAAAAAACTAAAATAGAACTACTATATGATCCAGCAATCCCACTTCTGAGTATATATCCAAAGGAAATAAAATCACTATCTTGAAGAGATATCTACATTCCCATGGTCCTTGTGGCATTATTCACAATAGCCAAGATATGGGAACAGCTTAAATGTCCATCAACAGATGAATGGATAAAGAAAATGTGTTGTATGTATACAACAGAATATTATTCAGCCATAAAAAAGAAGGAAATCCTGCCATTTGTGACAACATGGATAAACCTGGGGGACATTATGCAAAGTGAAATAAGCCAGACAGAGAAAGATGACAAATACTGTATGATATCACTTATACGTGGAATCTTTTTTTTTTAAAAAGCTGAACTCATAACAACAGAGAGTAGAGTGGTGATTACCAGAGGCTGAGGCTGGGGCTTGAGGAGAAAAGGGGAGATGAAAAAAAAAAATAGAAAGTACAATGGTGGTTGCCAGGGACTGGGAGGAGGGGTTATGGGAAGTTACTGTTTAATGGGTACAGGGTTTCAATTTTGCAAGATTACAAGACTTTTGGAGATGGATGGTGGTGATGTTAATGCTTTATTTCTGAAATTCTCTCCCCCTCCATTTCATCTGATTTGCTCCCATGTTAGGACATTAATAAAGTGGACTTTACACACTCATTTCTGTGGCACTGTCTGATTGGCTTGCTCTGTCCACTAATAAGTAAAATGCCACCCATTCCATCCCCAAAAGAATCAGTTAATTTGTTTCATCTACATTGGCACAGACTGTGCCATTCACCCCAATCAGCCATTCTACAGTCAGCATCACTGATCACAGGAGGACTGGACCAAAGAAGGTGAAACAGAACAGGAGAGGAAAAAATCTCTCAAAGCATCATGCATTTCTCATCAGTGAAGAATTGGTATTATCATTCACAGGACAGAGCTCCCTTTCATCAACTCCCAGTGTAAATTGTGTCAGTCAGTCCAAAGTATCTCAGTAGTATTCCAGAAAAATGCTTCTATAGGTAAAAATTTACAATTCTATTTTGAAGTTTCTTTCATATTTATATCAAAACTCGGACACTAACTTGACAGAAATGATTCAGACTTGGAGGTTGAGGTTACAGTAATTTACACAGTAGGAAAACCAAGAATCATTCTGTGAAGTTTCTGGTTCGACAGTAGCAGTGTTGGAATTCCTTTCCCATCTCCCCACAAAGAGGGCAGATAGGATTCCAGGTCGTCTCCAGTCCCACAGAGCGAGTCATGCAAAACATCATCTGAAGTGTCCAGGGAAAGTACCTGCTGGGTCATTTTCCCTCTCTGAACCACCTACAGATTTAAAAAAAATTTTTAATTGAATGAAAGGTTCTTTAACTCTTATAGTGCTTTACAATTTTCAAAAGTTTCACATACATGATTTCATATAATCCCATAATAACCCTTTCTTCCCTCCTACCCCTATATTGTCCCTCCCCCCTTCCTTCTCCCCACTGGTAACTACTAGTTTGCTCTCTATAAGTCTGCTTCTTTTTTTGTTTTATTCACTAGTTTGTTGTGTTTTCTAGATTTCACATGTAAGTGATATCACACAGTATTTGTCTTTATCACTCTAACTTATTTCACTTAGCATAACACCCTCCAAGTCCATCATGTTGCTGCAAATGGTAAAATTTCATTCTTTTTTGTGGATGAATAGTATTCCATTGTATATATATATACCACTTTTTCTTTATTCATCTTTTGATGGGCACTTGGGTTGCTTCCATATCTTAGCTATTGTAAATAGTGATGCTATCTATGAATATTGGGGTGCATGTATCTTTTCGAATTAGTGTTTTTGTTTCTTTTGGATATATACCCAGGAGTGAAATTGCTGGGTCATATGGTAGTTCTATTTTTAGTTTTCTGAGAAACCTCCACACTGTTTTCCACAGTGGCTGCACCACTTTACATTCTCACCAACAGTGTACTAGGGTTCCCTTTTCTCCATATCCTCGCCAACATTCCTTATTTGTGTTCTTTGTGTTGATAGCCATTCTGAGAGGTGTGAGGTGATACCTCATTGTGGTTTTGATTTGCATTTCCTTGATGATTAGTAATGTTGAGCATCTTGTGCCTGTGGGCCATCTGCGTGTCCTCTCTGGAAAAATTTCTATTCAGTTCTTCTGCCCATTCTTTAATTGGGTTGTTTGTTTTTTGAAGTTGAGTTGTATAAGCTGTTTATGTATGTTGGATATTAAACCCTTATCAGTCATATAATTTGCAAATATCTTTTCCCATTCAGTAGGTTGTGTTCATTTTTGTCAATGGTTTCCTTTGCTGTGCAGAAGGTTTTTTTTTTTTTAATATTTATTTATTTATTTGGTTGCTCCCGGTCTTAGTTGTGGCAGGCGGGCTCCTTAGTTGTGGCTCGCCAGCTCCTTAGTTGCAGCGTGCAGGCTCCTTAGTTGCGGCTTGTGAAACTCTTAGTTGCAGCATGTATGTGGGATCTAGTTCCCTGACCAGGGATTGAACCCAGGCCCCCTGGATTGGGAGCATGGAGTCTTATCCACTGGCCACCAGGGAAGTCCCCTGTGCAAAAGCTTTTAAGGCATATGTGGCAAACCCACAGCTCACATCATACTGGAATGCTGAAAGCATTTCCTCTAAGATCAGGAACATGACAAGGATGTCCAGTCTTGCCACGTTTATTCAACATAGTTTTGGAAGTCCTAGCCACAGCAATCAGAGAATAAAAAGAAATAAAAGGAATCCAGATTGGAAAAGAAGAAGTAATACTGTCACTATTTGCAGGTGACATCATACTATACATAGAAAATCCTAAAGATGCCACTAGAAAACTAGAGCTCATCAATGAATTTGGTAAAGTTGCAGGATACAAAATTAATGTACAAAGATCTGTTGCATTTCTATACACTAGCAATGAACTATCAGAAAGAGAAATTAAGGAAACAGTCCCATTAACTATCACATCAAAAACAAAATGTAGGAATAAACCTACCAAAGTAGGCAAAAGACCTGTATTTGAAAAATTATGAGCTGATGAAAGAAACTGAAGGTGACACAAACAGATGGAAAGATATACCATGTTCTTGGATTGGAAGAATTAATAGGGTTAAGATGACCATACTACCCAAGGCAATCTACAGATTCAGTGCAATCCCTATCAAAATATCCATGGCATTTTTCATAGAACTAGAACAAATAATTTTAAAATTTGTATGGGAACACAAAAGACCCCGAATAGCCAAAACAATATTGAGAAAGAAGAATGGAGCTGGAGGGATCATGCTTCCTGACTTCAGACTATACTAGAAAGCTACAGTAATCAAAACAGTATGGTACTTGCACAGAAACAGATACATAGATCAGTGGAACAGGATAGAGAGCCCAGAAATAAATGCATATACTCATGGTCAATTAATCTATGACAAAGGAGGCAAGAATATACAATGGAGAAAAAACAGTGTCTTCAATAAGTGGTGCTGGAAAAACTGGATAGTTACATGTAAAAAAATGGAATTAGAACATTCTCTAACACAATATAAAAAAATAAACTCTAAATGGATTAAAGACCTAAATGTAAGACTGGATACTGTAAAACTCCTAGAGGAAAACAAAGGCAGAACACTCTTTGACATAAATCACAGCAATAGTTTTGGATCTGTCTCCTAAAGCAAAGGAAATAAAAGCAAAAATAAACAAGTGGGACCTAATTAAACTTAAAAGCTTTCACATGCAGATTTTATTCATAAATCCAGTGACCAAATCCACCTGGTTGTCATTTTTAGGGAGATTTTAAAGTGGACAAGAGCCTCAGATGAACCCTCAGAGTAACTTGACTTGTATTTGAGAAGTACATCAGAATTGAATATTATCCAAACCACTTCATTCTCAGTCTTCCAGTTACTCTTGGAAGATCTTCAAGTTTCTCCTGGGAAATACATACCTTGGGCTGCTTCTTATCATTAATAACACTGTAGGCTTATAGCAGTCATTTTTTCTCAATTTATGGTCCCCAAATTAGTACTATTAAATGTGTACCTTATTCTCCTTAAAATTATATAATACTTGTTAAATTAGTTAAATGCAGTGCAATGGAAGCACTGCAAACAAAGGAAAATAGAAAACAACAACAGAAAAGAAAAACAAAAGCCCTACGTTTAATGTTAGTAGCAGCTTTTATGTCTTTTCCTCTTAGACAGAATAGCTCCTGCATTAACTATTTCCAAGATGCTTCACCACTTGGCTGTATGCCTGTTCAGCTCCCCTGCACTTGCAAGATTCATTAGTGTCACCTAAAATTTCCCCCGTAGTAGCCAGTGACAGATTGGGCAGGTAGTGTACATTGATGTTATAATCTTCAGAAGGAATACATGAAATCAGTCCTGTGCTAAAATGGATGTTCCAAGAGATATTTTTCTATTCAAATTACAGCAATAAGAGGAAACTAGACAATTCTTTGGTTAGGTTATAAAAGCTGCAGTTAGTTTTAGTATGCATTAAAGGAACACCCCTTACAGACAAATAGGCATTACAGTCTAATAAATCATTTATGTCACTTAGTCCAGGGCAGAGAGTGGTAGCAAGTTAGCCTCTAAGGCAGTTTTCTTTTACTGTTGATGGTGGGATGTTTAGAGCAAATTATCTTGCAGTTCTCAAAAATTATATATCAATGAACAGATTATATACTTGCTGTAACAACACAAAGCCATGATGCTTTTCAATGGAATGAGATATACGTACATGCAAGCAAACTATTAGATTCTCATTCATATAAACACTCATATTTACATTTTAAAGTCTCTGGGTAGTATTTGCAATTCTAATAAGTAATTAGAGGAATAATGAAGCCTTACATCCAGAGTTTAAGAATAGCACCCATCAAGGTTAAGCAAGCCAGGAGACAGCCCTGAGGCTGTGTGTTATTAAATGTCTGGTTCTGTGTGACTAGAGTAGATACATGCAGTCATATTACCTGTTATCATCATAAAATGACAGCAGAGATTAGGGATTTGAGTTTATGACAAAGAAAAATGCATCTCTAAAAAGTAAAAGTAAAATCTATTATGATTTTTCTTCGAATTTGTTAACTTTCATATAGCACAGAAAGCAAAATCATCTCTATTTTGCCCCTTTGAAAATCCCTCATCACATCTCCATGAGCACTGCACTTCTTAAGAAGCTCTCCTAAAAAATTTTTTCAAGTTCCTTCAATATTATAGCATCTGCCAAAAAGCAAAAAGTTCCATCTAAAATGAATCCGTGGTTCATGCCACTTCTTATTCACAACAGAATTCATGCACTTGGAAGGAGCTGAATATAGAAGAGTATGTGTTGAACTTTGTCTCTTTCAATTAGCATTTGAGATTTGAGGGATTAAAAAAATAAATACATTCTTTTATGTATCTCTCTCCTCAAGGGAAATGTATAAAAAGAAATCAAACTTATAATCTTCCCTTTCAAACAAGGTTCTTCATCTCTATTTCTATAAAGCATGGAGCTATAATTCTCTCAATTTTACAAGCTCAAAAGCTCAAAGCCATCTTTCATTTTTCACATTGGTCATGCACTAGGATCTTGGGATATAAAGTATCAAAACGCACACTTTGGTAGCCAGTCACCAAGATGTCCCCCAACCATTCTCTCCTCCTGGTATCTGTACCCGTATATACTCCCCTCTCATTTTGATTTATGGCTAACCTATGTGACTAATAGGATGTTGTAAAAGTGGCAGTGTGAGACTTCTGAAGCTAGATTATAAAAGATGTTACAGCTTCTGCCTTAGACTCTTCAGTTACTCACTCTGGGGAACGCCAGTCACCACAATGGGAAGACATACAAGCTGGCTTATGCAGAAGCCTTTGTGGGGAGCAACTGAATCCTCCTGCAAACAGCCAGCACTACCTTGTTACCCATATGAATGAGTCACCTTGGGAGCGGATGGTCCAGCCCTGGTCGAGCCTTCAGATAACTGCAGCCTTTGCCAACATCTGCCCATAACCTCTGAGATACCCCAAGCCAGAACCCTTCCCCCCAGCTAAATCACTCTCAAATTCCTGATCCATAGGAATTGTAAGAGATAATATATATTTTTGTTTTATGCCACTAAGTTTCTGGAGTAATTTGTTACACACAGCCCTTACCACCATCTAATCAGCTGCCAAATACTAGAAATTCTACCTCCGTGTCTCAAATGATCCCTTCTTTGCCATTCCCTTCATTAGAACCTTGGTTCAGAACTTTATAATTTCTCCCTTATCTATCACTCTCGTGCTCTCCAAGTGTTAATGATGAGCCTAGCCTTTCATTTCTTTACAATACTGTTGAGTTAATGTGCTGAAATTACAGCTCTGATTGTTTCATTCCTCTGATCAAAAGCTATGAATAGTTGCCTACTTACTTCCAAAATTGACTCCCAGTTCTTTTATTTCTGTACATAAAGGCCTTATATGGTACACAGTCTTTTTTGCAGCTTAGCTTCCGTGTTATCATGTATTTGCCCAATGCCAGAACCAAACTGACTGTAAGTCTTTCTTGTGTGTCTTTTCTTATGCTCTTCTCTCCCCATATAGGTCCTCCTTATCCATTGTTGGTTACCAAAATGACAACAAATTCAATGTAATCTGTTCAAAATTCAACCGATTCAATGTAATCTCTGTCAAAATCCCAACTGCCTTTTTTTAAAATAGAAAAGCTGATCCTAAAATTCAAATGAAATTTTAGAGACTACAAACAGAAAAAAAAACAAAACAAAGAACAAAGAACACAGAAAGACTCACACTTCCCCACTTCCTGTCTTCAAACTTACTACAAAGCTACAGTAATCAAAGAAGTATAGTACTGACTTAAGGATACACATACAGATCAGTGGAATAGAACTGAGAGTTCAGAAATAAACCCATATATCTATGATAAATTGATTTTTAGCAAGACCATTCAATGCAGAAAGAACAGTCTCTTCAGTGAATAGTGGTGGGGCAGGTGGATATCCACATGTGAAAGAATGAAGTTGGACCAGTACCTCATATCATATGTAAAAATTAAATCAAAATAGATCAAATACTTAAATATAAGAGCTAACCATAAAGCTCCTAGAAGAAAACATAAGGGTAAATCTTCATGACCTTTGATCTGGCAATGATTTCTTACATATAACACCAAACAAACAAAAACAAGCAACAGAAGAAAAAAAATAAGTTCATCAAATTTTTTTTAAAAATTGTGTATCACAGAACACTATTAAGAAAGTGAAAAGATAACCCAGAAAACAAAAATGTTTGCAAATCATATACTTGATAGGAATCTAGCAGAGAACATAGAAAGAACTTCTACAACTCAACAACAAAAAGACAAATAATGCAATTATAAAATAGAGATTGAAAATATTTCTCCAAAGAAGATTTGAAAATGAGCAACAAGCACACTAAAAGATGCTCAACATCATTAGTCATTAAGGAACTACAAATCAAAATCACAATGAGATACTATTTCATACCCACTAAGATGGCTATCACTTTTTAAAAAGGATAATAACAAGTGTTGGTGAGTATGTGGAGAAATTTTAACCCTCATACACTGAATATAAGGATATAAAATGGTTCAGCTTCTGTATAAAACGGTTCAGCTTCTATATAAAACAGTTTGGTTGTAGGGAGTTTCCTGGTGGCCTAGTGGTTAGGATTCCAGGCTTTCACTGCTGAGGCCCAGGTTTGGGGAACTGAGATCCCACAAGCCACGTGGCCAAAAACAAAACAAAACAAAACAAATGCCGTCCGCTGGCGGTCCAGTGGTTAAGACTCTGCGCTTCCACTGCAGGGGGAACGGGTTCAATCCCTGATCTGGGAACTAAGATCCTGCATGCTGTGTAGCATGACCAAAAAAATAAATTAATTAAAAAAATAAAGCAGTTTGGTCATTGTTCAATAAATTTAACATAGAATTATTGTATGATTTAACATTCATAGGTATATACTTCCAAAATTAAAAACAGATGTTACAGATGTTCAAACAAAAACTTGTACATGAATGTTCATAGCAGCATTTTTGCAATAGCTAAAAGGTGGAAACAGCCCAAATGACCATCAATAGATGAATGGATAAACAAATTATGATATATTCATACAATAGAATATTAATCAGCTATAAAAAAGGAATGAAACACCAATAGATGATATAACATTAATGGACCTTGAAAACATTTTGTTAAGTGAAAGAATCCAGACACAAAAGACCATGTATTTTGTGATTAAATTCATCAATAAATTTTAAGAAAACCAATAGAGACAGAAAGCATGTTGGTGGTTGTCAGGGGCTGTGGGGGAAGGGATAATGGGGAGTGACTGCTTAGCGGGGACAGTATTTCCTTTTGGAGTGATAAATATTTTCTGGAACAAGATAGTGGTGATGATTAAACACACTGTGAACATACTAAATGTTACTGAATTGTACACTTTCAAATGGTTAAAAATAATAAATCTTATTTTATGCATTTTACTACATTTAAAAAAAGAGACATTCTTATGTAACTATATAGAAAGTTACTTATGTTATATTTTCTTTAAAAAGCAAGTTTTAGAAACGAGTGTGTAGCATGATGGGTCACAGATGCATACATGTGTGTAAATTAGAATGTATCTATAGTTTTAGTTAAGATAATGCTAGCTGTCGTAACATAAGTCCCCAAATCTCAGTGCCTTAAGGCAACTGAGGTTAATTTGTTGCTCATGTGGAATTCAAAATGTGTTTTTCTATTCTGAGTGAGCGTCGGTCTTCTAAGCAGTGATTCGGGGTCCTTTAAAGTATGACTCTGCCATCTTCAACATTGTGATTTTTTATCAAATGCAAGGGGAATGACGTGAAAGTACACACGTGGGAATTTTTATGGGTCTGGCCTAAACATGTAGCACAGCACTTAGGATCACATTTCCAAAATGTAGTTATATGGCCACATCTAACTGTAAGGAAGACTGGGAAATATAGTCGAGCTTTTTGCCCCAGAAGAAGAAAGAATAGGCTTAGTGAACAGCTTGTTAATCTCTTACACAAATATTTAGGAATATATTAACCACCTTACCTCTGGTAAGTGGGTCAGGGAAGAATATAACTTTCTGTCTATTTTGAATTATTTTCAGTGAGCATGACTACTCTTATGGGCCGAATTGTGCCTCCCTCTTTCAAAATTCATATGTTGAGGCCTTAACACTCAATACCTCAGGATGTGATTATATTTTGAGCTAGGCCCTTAAGGTAAAATGAGGCCATTAGGGTGGGTCCTAATCCAATCTGATTGGTGGCCTTAAAAGAAGAGGAAATTTGCGCACACAGAGAAACACCACCTGTGCACACACACACAGGAAAGACCATGTAAGGACACAAAGAGAAGGCAGCTATCTATAAATCAAGGAGAGAGGCCTTAGAAGAAACCAAATCTGCCAACTCACTCCTTGGTTTTGGACTTTTAGCTTCCAGAACTGTAAGAAATGAAATTTTTGTTGTTTAAGCCACCCAGTCTATGGTACTTCGTTATGGCAGCTCTAATGAACTGCCATATTTTTATAATAAAATAGAAATTAGACTTCAATATGATTACTTAAGTTTAATTTTCAAAAGTGAGAGAAACAGCCTTCCCATACCCTAATAACAAAATCTCTTTCCTTTCGGGTAAGTGCCTAAAATACTCTTTAATGTTTTTACATAAAAAAGGTTTATGAGCCACAGTTTTAAAACACCCCAAAAGTAGTACATCACTTTCTAACAACAATTAAGTTTCAAATTCATTAGAAGATTAATTGGCTCGCTTAGATTCTAACAATGCCCGTATACTGCACTGAATTACCCTGTTTGAAATTTGCAAAGATGGAGAGTTGAATCCTTTTATATTTTAATTTTTTTAAATAGCTGTGTTCCTGCTTTTCAGTATTTTAAAATGTTTCTATTTTTATTGTAAATACTGAATATTATGAACAGAAGTTTTTTGTGTCCTCTGCATACTACTGTTGGTTAAGCAACAAGAAAAAATGTGACAGTTAACAAATATTTATTGAGCGATCACCACAACAGACAAGCCAAGGAAGAATCTATATATTGTTGACACATACTTAATGCAGGCATTTATATATATGCGACAAATTGCAAGTTAATGCAAGTCTAACTCGGTTGTGACTGGAGTGGCAACTAACCACCACTTCTTTCTGGGATGTGGAGAGGACTAAGGTATTGTCTTCAGGATTTTCTCCTTGCATTGCCCTGATACTGGATTGCCTTGTCTGACAGGAGGTATCAGATTCTTCATCCAATCCAGCTCCATGCAAGGTTGTTCTCTTACAGCTATCAGAAGCAACATGCTGATTATAGAATTCTAAATCCATAGAATCCATGTATTCTGTCTCCATCCTACAAAATTCAGCTACTGTATTTCACTTCTTTTTTCTACATCAATTTGAATTGCTGTTGTTCAAACCTGTGCCATGCATAATCCACTAAGTAACATCATGCCCCCAAATTCCAAGAAATGCCTTCTCTGTGCATCTTGCTCACACATACTTCTACAGTTTGCACATACTTTTATAGTTTTAGAAAGAAAAGTATCATCTCTTGTGATAAGCTCTATCATTCAATTGCCCTTTCATTTGTAGCAATGTACATTTTTTCTATATAAAGGAAATGAAGTAAGAGCCAGAAACAAGGGAAAAGAAGAGAGTTCCAAGGTTCAGTGAACTCTCTTCAGGTTTCAAAAGTGATATCCGGATCTAACATATCATAATTGAAGACCTGAGTTCCTAGTCATACTAGTAATACTCGCATAATTCTGTAAATGTGATCCTGTGATCTTCACTGTTCTTTGAATTTAGTCCTGCAACTTTTCACATTTATTTTAAACAGTATTTTACTTTTCCTATGATCATTATTAGCATCCTTCTGTGAACCTATCGCTAGAGCAAGATGAGCATTCCAGGAGCTGAAGTGGGCAGCCAGGGAGCCCAGTGGTGCCTTTTTCTTAGAGAGAGAAATCTAATTTATCTGTGTGTGTGTGTTTCCTCAGAAAGTGTGTGATATTAAATTTGCTGACACAAGTTTTATGGCTTCCAGGATATAAAGAATGGAAAATTTTGGAGCTTCTTTGGAGAGAAGAGGAACATTGTTTATTTTTCTGTAAATGAAATCAAGGCTGCCTTTACCACATGCAGTGGCAGTCCAAGGCTGTGATTCACAGAGTGAAATTACCACCTGACCATTGAAGATTCTAAGTGCATCAACAAACAGCAAAATCTCTCTTTGTTGTGTGCCCAGAGAGGCTCTCCTAATTACCTAGTTCCCTCACCCCGAACACAAACACACACAAGAACCAAGAACTCCTAGGGTCCACCAACCTTGGCATTGTTATAAAAATCAAGGTAGTAGAGAATGCAGTGCCTACTCTTGAAATAAATAAAATGATTCCCTTTGCGTGCAAAGGGAATTACTAAAAAAAATTCAGTCAGTGGAAGAACAGATTGAAGTGTTGTATATGGTTTTATTTCTATTTTCTTTATTTGACATGAGAGATCAGTCAGACCATGAGTGAAATAGATTAAAAACCTTGGCTCTGCAATTTTTTTCTGAAAAGTAAATATATCATTCAATATATTAGAACTAATATAGTCATCTCAGGCTCTAATTTATACAACCTAAGACCTCAGTTATGTATTATTTTGCCCAGGTTTCTTGTAAAACTTAAAGTTCTCCTTTTCTCCACTTTAATTTACAAGAGCTTGTAAGAAATACACACCATTACTATACGTTGAGACCAAAAATACTACTGTGTAACCATAGTATTCATCATGAAACTACTAACTAGATTATTTTGTAATAATAGCTTAACAATTAACTTTGGGGTTTTTTGTAGTATAACTATCCTAAGTATTTTATTAAATTCTCAGAGAATAGGAAAGCAGACAGAGCAGCTGCTGTTGTTTTATAATCACATGCTATTATTCTGTTGCCAGTAACTATGGGATGCATTTTCAATGTGATCAGTTAGGTTCAGATGGTTTATTATGTTATAGTGATTATTGCCAGTAGAATATTTGAATGTCAAGTTCTTATTTAAAAGTGTAAAACTTCTGGTTTGAATGTGTTAGTGTAAATCAATGTGAAATCTCCTCCAGTACAGCATTCTGAGAATTAGAATGTAGACAACTACCTACTTGGGATGATATAATCTTGATCTGGTCTATGGACACAGAGGTGGGCAGGGCCCAAATCAGCTATTTAAACAGAATTAATTTGTCAAGGAAAGCAGCTTTTTTGACCTTTATTTTCATGAAATTATCTTCATCAGTTCTTTGTTTCATATAATGAAAGGTTTTTCATGAAAGACCATTATGGGAAGTGTTTTAAAGATTTGAAGTGCATATAGATTCCCTTTTAGACCTTAATACAACAAAATAAAAGCTAATATTTATTAAATACTCCATATGTTATGTATATTTTAGCCATTGTATTTAATTACACCATTAAACTGAGTGTAAAACTTTTCTCTCTCTTTTCAGCTAGGTTAAGTGACTTGCCCAAAATTACACAGTAGCAAGTAGCATATTAACTGTCTAAATGAAGATCCTCAGTGTCTTAAAATGCCAAGACTGGTGCTAAGTAATTCTAAAACAAATGAATGAGTCAGTCAAATCAATGAAGCATTTAACTTTCTGCTTGTCATTAAGTAGTTTCTAATTTTTAAAATAGGCTTTATTAGGGATGGACTGGGAGTTTGGGGTTAGTAGATGCAAACTGTTACATATAGAATAGATAAACAACAAGGTCTTACAGTATAGCACAGGGAACTATATTCAATATCCTGGGATAAATCATAATGGAAAAGAATATATATATATATATATATATATATATATAAGAGTCACTTTGCTGTACAGCAGAAATTAACACAGCATTGTAAATCAACTATACTTCAATAAAAATGGTTTTAGAAATAAATAAAATACTTTATTTTTAGAATAGTTTTTAGTTCAAAGCAAAATTGTGAGGAAAGTAGAGAGAGTTCCCATATATCTCCTGTCTCCACACTTGCACAACCTTCCCGGGTATCAATACCTGCACCACAGTGGTACATTTATTACAGTCCCTGAATTTGCATTGATGCATTATTATCATCCAAAGTCTATACTATACATTAGGGTTCACTCTTGGCTTTATACATCCCATGGGTTTGGATAAATGTATAATGACAGGTTATACACCATTGTAGTATCATACAGAATAATTTTACTGTCCTAAAAATCCCCTGTGCGCCATTTATCCCTCCTCCCTAACCCCTCTTAACCACTGATCTTTTTGTTGTCTCCATAGTTTTGCCTTTTCCAGAATATTATATAATTGGAATCATACACTATATAGCCTTTTTGTATTGGCTGCTTTCATTTAGTAACATGTATTTAAGGTTCTTCCATGTCGTTTCATGGCCTCATAGCTTATTTCTTTTTAGAACTGAATAATATTCCATTGTTCGGATGCACCACAGTTTATTTAACCATTCATATATTTTCTATTTTTAAACATATAAAATAGGCAGTGAATAAGTAACTCTAGAGTTACATCATTGGCTCAAGTATACAGCATTCGTGCAACTCTTCATGGCTTGTCCTGCATGGGTTTGCTTCAGATCTCTAGAAACTCTTTGCCTACTATTTGAGCTTATGAATATAAATATACAAATATAGACTTACTTGGACCAAAATCCACCCAACAAAGAATTCTAACAGCAGTTCCAAAGGAAATTTTGTGAAATAACATATCTGTGCTTCAAGGTACCAACTGTAAAATATTAAGCCATGGTTGTACAAACCCTAGTTTTTCCTCAGTAATGTAATAATCAACCACATAAAAAGAAAAATCCGTTGAAGTATATGCAAAGACAAAGCAGTCCTTCATTAATCAATCATATTATCAGGATTGTTCTTGGTTTATTGAGCACCAGAGGAAACTTATATCTGGCAATTGTCACATCACTTTGTTGACGGAAGGGGAACAGAGTAGATAATTCAAGGCTTAAAATAGATTTTAATAATTGATGTCCTTCTGCATTTTCTTTTGCTTTGGATGACCAATGATATTCTTTCAGAAAATAAATCTAAAAACACCAACATAAATATAGCAAAGCAGAAGTACATTCCTTTGTGTTAATTTTATTTCAGATGTTTTAGCCTATTAGTACACATTTATTAATGGAATTGACATAGTGCCAAATGAGTGGTTGCAGTCCACTGTATAAATAATGAGACCAATTCACTATGGTTCTGGTTCTTTTATCTTCCAAATAAGAAGATTACATTTACTTTTTTATTATTGTGATAAAACACACATAACATAAAATTTACCAGTTTAATCATTTTAAGTATACAGATCAGTAGCACTAAGTACATTCATGTTGTTGTACAATCTTCCCCACCATCCATCTCCAGAATTTCATCATCTTCTCGAACTGAAACTCTGAACCCATTAAGTAATAACTCCCAATTATCCGTTTCCCCCAGACCCTGGCAACCACCATTCTACTTCCTGTCTCTATGAATTTAACTACTGTAGATACTTCATATAGGTTGAATCATAGAGTATTTGTCCCTGTTTTGACTGGCTTATTTAACTTAGCATAATGTCTTCAACGTTTATCCATGTCGTAGGATGGGCCAGAATTTCTTTCTTTTTTAAGACTGAATAATAATCTACTGTATAAGTATACCACATTTTGTTTATTCATTTATCCATTATTAGACACTTGGGTTGCTTCCACCTTTTGGCTATTGTGAATAATGCAGTTAGCGACATTTGGTCCTGTCCAAAATGTCTGTGAGACATGTGGTCCATGCCAATAGGTCCTTGAAATTTGTTCCTATCCAAAATATCCATGAACATATTTGGTCCATGCCAAATGGTTTCAGGCAGGACCAAATATCTGAGACCTTTTGGTATGGACCAAATGTCTTATGGACGTTTTGGCCAGGACCAAATAAAAAGGACCTGTTGGAGTGGACCAAATGTCTTATGGATGTTTTGGGGTAGGACCAAATGTCCTTAAAGGAATAATGCTGCTATGAACATAGGTGTGCAAATATCTGTTTGAGTCTCTGTTTTAAATTCTTTTGGGTATATATCCAGAATTGGAATTGCTGGATCATATGGTGATTCTTTGTTTAATAAGGAATGTCATACTGTTTTCCACAGTGGCTGCACCATTATTACATTCCCACCAGCAGTGTACAAGAGTTCTAATTTCTTCATGTCTGTGCCAATGCTTTCTATTTTTTTAATTTTTATAATAACTCTCTTAATGGGTATGAGGTCATATCTCACTGTGGTATTGATTTGCATTTCCCTAATGATTACTGATATTGAACATCTTTTCAGGTACTTATTGACCATTTGTATATTTTCTTTTTTTTTTTCTTTTACAATAGACAAGGAAATTTAGTTATTTCTGAGATATACATTTTAAAGTAATAACTAGAATTCTGACTTATAACATTATACCAGAACATATAAGATTTTTAGAAATTTCATGTCATGTCTGAAACATTTATATTAACACATTTCCATACAAATAACCCAAAGAAAGTTTAGTATTAGTTGTTTTTTTTGTTTGTTTGTTTTTTTATACTGCAGGTTCTTATTAGTCATCAATTTTATACACGTCAGTGTATACATGTCAATCCCAATCGTCCAATTCAGCACACCACCATACCCACCCCACTGCGGTTTTCCCCCCTTGGTGTCCATACGTTTGTTGTCTACATCTGTGTCTCAACTTCTGCTCTGCAAACGGGTCCATCTGTACCATTTTTCTAGGTTCCACATACATGCGTTAATAAACGATATTTGTTTTTCTCTTTCTAACTTACTTCACTCTGTATGACAGTCTCTAGATCCATCCACATCTCAACAAATGACTCAAATTCGTTCCTTTTTATGGCTGAGTAATATTCCATTGTATATATGTACCACATCTTCTTTATCCATTTGTCTGTCGATGGGCATTTAGGTTGCTTCCATGACCTGGCCATTGTAAATACTACTGCAATGAATATTGGGGTTCATGTGTCTTTTTGAATTATGGTTTTCTCTGGGTATATGCCCAGTAGTGGAATTGCTGGATCATATGGTAATTCTATTTTTAGTTTTTTAAGGAACCTCCATACTGTTCTCCATAGTGGCTGTATCAATTTACATTCCCACCAACAGTGCTTTTCTCCACACCCTCTCCAGCAATTGCTGTTTGTAGATTTTCTGATGATGCCAATTCTAACTGGTGTGAGGTGATACCTCATTGTAGTCTTGATTTGCATTTCTCTAATAATTAGTGATGTTGAGCAGGTTTTCATGGGCTTCTTGGCTGTGTCTTCTTTGGAGAAATGTCTATTTAAGCCTTCTGCCCATTTTTGGATTGGTTTGTTTGTTTCCTTAATATTGAGCAGCCTGAGCTGTTTATATATTTTGGAGATTAATCATTTATCCATTGATTCGTTTGCAAATATTTTCTCCCATTCTGAGGGTTGTCTTTTCGTGTTGTTTATGGTTTCCTTTGCAGTGCAAAAGTTTGAAGTTTCATTAGGTCCCATTTGTTTGTTTTTATTTCCATTACTCTAGGAGGTGGATCAAAAAAGATCTTGCAGTGATTATGTCAAAGAGTGTTCTTCCTATGTTTTCCTCTAAGAGTTTTATAGTGTCCGGTCTTACATTTAGGTCTCGAATCCATTTTGAGTTTACTTTTGTGTATGGTGTTAGGGAGTGTTCTAATTTCATTATTTTATATGTAGTTGTCCAGTTTTCCCAGCACCACTTATTGAAGAGACTGTCTTTTCTCCATTGTATATCTTTGCCTCCTTTGTCATAGATTAGTTGACCGTAGGTGTGTGGGTTTATCTCTGGGCTTTCTATCTTGTTCCATTGATCTATGTTTCTGTTTTTGTGCCAGTACCATATTGTCTTGTTTACTGTAGCTTTGTAATATAATCTGAAGTCAGGGAGTCTGATTCCTCCAGCTCCGTTTTTTTCCCTCAAGACTGCTTTGGCTATTTGGGGTCTTTTGTGTCTCCATACAAATTTTAAGATGATTTGTTCTAGTTCCATAAAAATGCCATTGGTAATTTGATAGGGATTGCATTGAATCTGTAGATTGCTTTCGGTATTATAGTCATTTTCACAATATTGATTCTTCCAATCCCAGAACCTGGTATATCTCTCCATCTGTTGGTATCATCTTTAATTTCTTTCATCAGTGTCTTATAGTTTTCTCTATACAGGTCTTTTGTCTCCCTAGGTAGGTTTATTCCTAGGTATTTTATTCTTTTTGTTGCAATGGTAAATGGGAGTGTTTCCATAATTTCTCTTTAAGATTTTTCATCATTAGTGTATAGGAATGCAAGATTTCTGTGCATTAATTTTGTATCCTGCAACTTTACCGAATTCATTGATTAGGTCTAGTAGTTTTCTGGTGGCATTTTTAGGATTCTTTATGTATAATATCATGTCATCTGCAAACAGTTTTACTTTTTCTTTTCCAATTTGTATTCCTTTTATTTCTTTTTCTTCTCTGCTTGGCGTGGCTAGGACTTCCAAAACTATGTTGAATAATAGTGTTGAGAGTGGACATCCTTGTCTCATTCCTGATCTTAGAGTAAAGGGTTTCAGTTTTTCACCATTGAGAATGTTTGCTGTGGGTTTGTCATATACGGCCTTTATTATGTTGAGGCAGTTTCCCTCTATGCTCACTTTCTGGAGAGTTTTTATCATAAATCGGTGTTGAATTTTGTCAAAAGCTTTTTCTGCATCTATTGAGATGATCATATGGTTTTTATTCTTCAATTTGTAAATATGGTGTATCACATTGATTGATTTGCATATGTTGAAGAATCCTTGCATCCCTGGGATAAATCCCACTTGGTCATGGTGTATGATCCTTTTAATGTGTTGTTGGATTCTGTTTGCTAGTATTTTGTTGAGGATTTTTGCATCTATATTCGTCAGTGATATTGGTCTGTAATTTTCTCTTTTTGTAGTATCTTTGCCTGGTTTTGGTATCAGGGTGATGGTGGCCTCATAGAATGAGTTTGGGAGTGTTCCTTCCTCTGCAATTTTTTGGAAGAGTTTGAGAAGGATGGGTATTAGCTCTTCTCTAAATGTTTGATAGAATTCACCTGAGAAGCCATCTGGCCCTGGACTTTTGTTTGTTGGAAGATTTTTGATCACAGTTTCAATTTCATTACTTGTGATTGGTCTGTTCATATTTTCTGTTTCTTCCTGGTTCAGTCTTGGAAGGTTATACCTTTCTAAGAAATTGTCCATTTCTTCCAGGTTGTCCATTTTATTGTCATAGAGTTGCTTGTAGTAGTCTCTTAGGATGCTTTGTATTTCTGTGGTGTCTGTTGTAACTTCTCCTTTTTCATTTCTAATTTTATTGATTTGAGTCCTCTCCCTCTTGATGAGTCTGGCTAACGGTTTATCAATTTTGTTTATCTTCTCAAAAAAGCAGCTTTTAGTTTCATTGATCTTTGCTATTGTTTTCTTTGTTTCTATTTCATTTATTTCTGCTCTGATCTTTATGATTTCTTTCCTTCTGCTAACTTTGGGATTTGTTTGTTCTTCTTTCTCTAGTTCCTTTAGGTGTAAGGTTAGATTGTTTATTTGAGATTTTTCTTGTTTCTTGAGGTAGGCTTGTATAGCTATAAACTTCACTCTTAGAACTGCTTTTGCCGCATCCCATAGGTTTTGGATCGTCGTGTTTTCACTGACATTTGTCTCTAGGTATTTTTTGATTTCCTCTTTGATTTCTTCAGTGATCTCTTGGTTATTCAGTAATGTATTGTTTAGCCTCCATGTGTTTGTGTTTTTTATATTTTTTCCCCTGTAATTCATTTCTAATCTCATAGCGTTGTGGTCAGAAAATATGCTTGATATGATTTCAGTTTTCTTAACTTTACTGAGGCTTGATTTGTGACCCAAGATGTGATCTGTCCTGGAGAATGTTCTGTGTGCACTGGAGAAGAAAGTGTAATCTGCTGTTTTTGGATGGAATGTCCTATAAATAACAATTAAAAACTATCTGGTCTGTTGTGTCATTTAAAGCTTCTGTTTCCTTATTTATTTTCATTTTGGATGACCTGTCCATTAGTGTAAGTGAGGTGTTAAAGTCCCCCACTATTATTGTGTTACTGTCGATTTCCTCTTTTATAGCTGTTAGCAGTTGCCTATGTTTTGAGGTGCTCCTATGTTGGGTGCATATATATTTATAATTGTTATATCTTCTTCTTGGATTGATCCCTTGATCATTATGTAGTGTCCTTCCTTGTCTCTTGTAACATTCTTTATTTTAAAGTCTATTTTATCTGATATGAGTATTGCTCCTCCAGCTTTCTTTTGATTTCCATTTGCATGGAATATCTTTTTCTATCCCCTCACTTTCAGTCTGTATGTGTCCCTAGGTCTGAAGTGGGTCTCTTGTAGACAGTATATATATGGGTCTTGTTTTTGTATCCATTCAGCAAGCCTGTGTCTTTTGGTTGGAGCATTTAATGCATTCACGTTTAAGGTAATTATCAATATGTATGTTCCTGTGACCATCTTCTTAATTGTTTTGGGTTTGTTTTTGTAGATCCTTTTCTTCTCTTGTGTTTCCCACTTAGAGAAGTTCCTTTAGCATTTGTTGTAGAGCTGGTTTGGTGGTTCTGAATTCTCTTAGCTTTTGCTTGTCTGTAAAGCTTTTGATTTCTCCATGGAATCTGAATGAGATCCTTGCTGAGTAGAGTAATCTTGGTTGTAGGTTCTTCCCTTTCATCACATTAAGTATATCATGCCACTCTCTTCTGGCTTGTAGAGTTTCTGCTGAGAAATCAGCTGTTAACCTTATGGGAGTTCCCTTGTATGTTATTTGTTGTTTTTCCCTTGCTGCTTTCAATAATTTTTCTTTGTCCTTAATTTTTCCCAATTTGATTACTATGTGTCTCGGCGTGTTTCTCCTTGTGTTTATCCTGTATGGGACTCACTGCACTTCGTGGACTTGGGTGGCTATTTCCTTTCCCGTATTAGGGAAGTTTTCGACTATAATCTCTTCAAATATTTTCTCTGTCCTTTCTCTCTCTCTCCTCCTTCTGGGACCCCTATAATGTGAATGTTGTTGCCTTTAATGTTGTCCCAGAGGTCTCTTAGGCTGTCTTCATTTCTTTTCATTCTTTTTTCTTTAGTCTGTTCCACAGCAGTGAATTCCACCATTCTGTCTTCCAGGTCACTTATCTCTTCTTCTGCCTCAGTTATTCTGCTATTGATTCCTTCTCATGTAGTTTTCATTTCAGTTATTGTATTGTTCATCTCTGTTAGTTTGTTCTTTAATTCTTTTAGATATTTGTTAAACATTTCTTGCATCCTCTCGATCTTTGCCTCCATTCTTTTTCTGAGGTCCTGGATCATCTTCGCTATCATTATTCTGAATTCTTTTTCTGGAAGGTTGCCTATCTCCACTTCATTTAGTTGTTTTTCTGGGGTTTTATCTTGTTCCTTCATCTGGTACATAGTCCTCTGCCTTTTCATCTTGTCCGTCTTTCTGTGAATGTGGTTTTTGTTCCACAGGCTGCAGGATTGCAGTTCTTCTTGCTTCTGCTGTCTGCCCTCTGGTCATTTGTATATTTTCTTTTGAGAAATGTTTATTCATTTTTGTATTAGGTTGTTTGTTTTTTTTTTATTCTTGAGTTTTAGAAACTCTTTATACTGGATATTAATCCCTTACCAGATGTATGATTTGCAAATATTGTCTCCCACTCCACGGGTTATCTTTTCACTCTGTTCATAGTTCCCTTTGACATAGAAAAGGTTTTAATTTTGATGAAGTTCAAGTTATCAATTTTTTTTCTTTTTTTGTCTCTGCTTTTAGCATCACATCCAAGAAATTATTACTAAATCCAGTGCTATAAAGATTTTTCCTTATGTTTTTTTATATCTTTATTGGAGTATAATTGCTTTACAATGGTGTGTTAGTTTCTGCTTTATAACAAAGTGAATCAGTTATACGTATACATATATGTTCCCATATCTCTTCCCTCTTGCGTCTCCCTCCCTCCCACCCTCCCTATCCCACCCCTCTAGGTGGTTACAAACCACCGAGCTGATCTCCCTGTGCTATGCGGCTGCTTCCCACTAGCTCTCTATTTTACGTTTGGTAGTGTATATATGTTCATGCCACTCTCTCACTTTGTAAAGACTATTTCTTAAAATAAACCTTAAAACTTTGGTTTTTATAACATCCAATATATGAATGAGAATTTCAGTGGAGCAGGGGTTTGCATGGTTTGGATCTCCTGCCTGTTCCAAAGGAGGGAGCATGCAGGTTTTATTAGCTTTCCCAGATGTGGGGCCCTGGGGGAAGAAGGAGAGGTGAGTCATAAAAGCTGTTGGTAGTCAAACACCAAAAAATTATGTCAGACTCCCTGTGACATGCTTCTATCTACTGGTGAGCATTTGAGTTGCTTCTAGTGTTGTACTTTTAACAATAAAACTGTTGTGAATATTCTTGTACGTGTCTTTTGGTAAACACATGTATATATTTCTGCTGAGTATATACCTAGAAGTGGAACAGCTGGGTCGTAGGTATGCTTATGTGCCATTTTAGTAGATACTGCCAAGAAATTGTCCCAAGAGGTTGTACAAATTTGCACTCATATCCACAGTCAAATCAAATCCTGGCTGTTCTGTATCCTTACCAATGCTTGGTATTCTTTCTTTTCAAATTTTAGTCATTATATTGTTGTTTATAGAATTAAAGAAGATAATGCATATTAATATCTACTAAGGTGCTTATCATATATTTATAGCTCTAAAACATTTATTATCATTACCGTCAGAAGCATTTTAAAGGCACATTTTGAAAGAGATCTCATTGTATTGCAAATATCAAGGCACTATGCCTTATTATAAATAGAAAATTAACAAATAACCCATCACAGAA
The DNA here is from genome assembly GCF_059928025.1 of Delphinapterus leucas. Taxonomy (NCBI): domain Eukaryota; kingdom Metazoa; phylum Chordata; class Mammalia; order Artiodactyla; family Monodontidae; genus Delphinapterus; species Delphinapterus leucas. The sequence continues at coordinate 102,021,889 of NC_143150.1, read as the reverse complement.
CTAGAGTTACTAATTTCTGTGCTGCTCCGAGTTTTCTTGTCAAACTTCTCAAATATGCACACTCATCGTCAGGTTCTAATAGGTACATTACTTTGAATTTTTCCTCCTTGGGTCTATTTAAATGCAAATGTCATTATCTGTAATTTGAGCCAATCTCAATGCTCTGAAGTCAGACTGGACCCATCTGGCTATTCAAAGGCAGCCCAAGCACATGCATCTGCCAAAGGGCAGGTTTGCATATGGGCTTTTGTGCCTCCAGTGCCATCTTCAGCCTCTACCAGTTGCTTTCAGGACACAGGCTTGTGGTGTGGAAATTCTTCTTGCGTATCAGCTTCTGTTTGGTTGATTCCAGTTAAGCAAATCTGTTCTTTTTTTAGACTAACATTTCATCTATTCTTCCATGAGCCTGTCAGTCTGTTCTTGACCAAGAAGATAATCCTGCAAAGGACAAGATCTAAATGGAGCCAAAGCAATCAAGCTCTAAAATCTGTGAATAGACTTGTTAAATATAAGCAGTTTCAGAAATGTAACATTTAGCCACTGTTAATAATCCAAAACATGAACTTACTTGACACCAGGGCAAAGAAGAGCCCTTCTGGATGAAGTCCAATAACCCTGTTTCAAGATACTAAACATCTGGTTGGTCACATTGGAATTCAGCCTTATTTTTGCCACCTTCTTTATGATCTGTCTTCCCTTTGTGACATGGGCACGTGCACTATCTAAACATCCATTACCCTGCGACTGATGGAAGGCCCAAGTGCTCAGTGTTTTTATCGGAGTGCTTTAACAGTTCCTCTAAGGATAAAGCCGAGAAGACTGAGATTTAAGCTAGAAATTTTGGAGTGTTTCCTAAGCCTGTCAACCGTTACAAATGCTGTTAAATCTTAAGTGCGTAATGTACATGAATAAAAGTTCTTAAATATTCTGTCTTCATTATGTGGTATTTACGAAACTCTTGGGAGACTCTTTTTTTAAGTATAAAATATCACAGTGCCCTTACGTAAATGTTGACTGCAGCTTAAAAGCATGTTCTACTTTTAGCAGGACAAAAGAGAAGGGAATGGTATTTAGGCTCTTTTCAAGAAAAAAATAGCACCAATGATTCTGAAGGAAAGAAGTGATACTGTCTACTGACCAAGACTGTCTTATCATTCCCTTCAGCTTAACTAAGCTTTAGATATTTTTCTTGCTAACGTTGGGACTCTGACCTCCCTTTCTTAGAGTATTTACTTTAGAGAACTAGCAATTGTAAATTCCTTCTCTACTCCTTTGAACTGCATGTAAATCTTCTCCCAGCCTCATGCCCAGTTTTACAACCCAGGAAATATGTTGCTCACAGGACCTGGGAAGCATCTCTTTAAAATGTAAGCATCAAAGATGATAGGATGATTGCACCCCTATCTCCCAGTCTCTGTGGGAAGGTAGGAGCCTAACTTTGATGGGTGTCAGTTAGCAAACACAAATGCCCTAAACACAGTGAAGATTGTTTGCAAGGTCAGGAATAACTCAGTGTGTTCCACACATCCCATTGACTTACTTCCTCCCTAACATCCTCCAATACTTTTCTATTAGCTCACTCCAGTGCTTAAATACTCTCCCACCTTTTGTTTCAGCAGGTTCGAGTTCAGTCGCTCTCTCTTACTGCAATAGCTGGTGTAAAGTCTTCCTTGCCTGTTGAACTTTGGTGCAATTTTGGCTTCAATGTGACATAAAAATGGTGATGCTAGCTTAATTCTAAAATTGTCAGCTAAGTATTTACTGAAGAGAAGCAGAAGGAAATAACCTTTCTTTGACACATATAATATGTCAGACAGTGTGCTACTCACATTATTTTGTTAACTCCTACAAATGGGGGTGACTGACTGCCCCCATTTGCTCAGGACTGAGGCTTTCCCAGGAAATGAGGCTCTCAGTGCTAAAGGCAGGAAAGTCCTAGACAAACCGAGACAGTTGGTTACCTTACTCCCCTGCGGCATTGCACTATGCATCAGCACCAGATTTGCGGGGTTTAGGATCATTAGGTAGCCTAGTGATACAGTCCAGCTTCATAATCTGAATCTTAGGCTCCCCAGGTCCAGTCCTAAATTTGAGCACTTAATATGTTAAAAGCGTTGTTGGTAATGACATTGGAGCTACAAAGACATAAGTAACACGTCCTGCTATCAAGGAGCTTACATTATGAAATGGCAAGTGCTACAAGATCCCACTTAATACAAGTTGAAATAAGGATGTAGTCACTTCCCTGTAAAATAACAGGAACTACTTCAGAAAGGACATGCTATTTAGACCTGATCTGAATGAATGGTGTAATAAGGAATCCTTCCCCAAATTTCAAATAAATCCTAAAACCTGTCGGCAATACTGTGTGTGGAAATAAGTGAAGACAACCCCAATGAGAATAAGCAGAGGCTATTTATTCAGAGCTTGCTATAGCTAGGGAGTCAGCCAGCATCACTTGGATTTGGCAGAGCCTCAAAGGCAAGGGGGGGAGTTGAAAAGCTTTGTGGTTTACAAAAAGAAAGGCTTCAAGTATGTTCTGATCTGAAGTTGTTGGCATGGAGAAACCAAAGGCAGGCTAACTAGAAGCACGGTATCTTGTGTGTTTTGGGGAATGTGTTTAGCTTTCTCTGGTTGTTCCTGAGTTGGAAGCAGGTGAAAAATATAGGGAAGCTTCCAGTGATTGACCAAGTTATGACCAGTCTGGACTAATTGTCATAGATGTTAAGGTTTGGCTTCCCACTCAGGTTGCTGCAAAGATTGTGGCTCAGAGTCCTGTTGGCATGGTTAGACTAACCAATGCCCCTTTTCCTTCTCTTGGGAACATGTTCTTTATCCTTAGAAAAGTAGAAAAATCATAGAGCACTTTCCTGTCCTGTTGTTTCACATGTAAGACAATTTGAAGTCACCATTAGTCCATCATTTCTGCCCCACACAAAGTAATAAAGTGAGTACGCCTCTCTCCCACCATGTCTTTGTAGAAACAGTACCTGCTGTAAGAAAGGGTATGCCTATGCCTTGTCATTGATATCTGACTGTACCATGACAGGTCAAGGACCCAGGAATGATCTGAATAATAAAATATCTCCTCCTGGAGATAAAAGTTAGCACCTCTGTGGGAAATACCTAGGTGTTTTTAGGCATTGAAACTAAGAAGGGAGTAAAGGACACTGATAAATCCTTTTTTTCAGTCTTTGTCCCTTATTTTCCTGAAGAATATATATCTTTATGATCTTAAAAATCATAGTGTGCTCTGGATCAGAATATGGAGACTGCAGAAACTAAATGAAGTTGATGTTGATATAATCATCCGGTTTGAAGCACATGGTGGTGTAAGTGGTATAGTGATATCACTATAGTGATAGTTGGAGACAAGAACCTAATGCTAGAAAGAAATCATTCTGTATGTGTATGGATATTGAGAGATACCCCTATCAGGACAGCATCAGTGCAGTTTCAAACTCATGAAAGCAAAAGGCATAGATAAATGCAAGGCAGCATCAGAATCTAAGGAGCCTGTGTAGAAGGCAGGGTATGGTGTGAGGAATTTCAGGGGGTGGAGTTTCCGGTATCATGTGAATAATATTATGTCATAAGGAGGGAAAGAAGCAAAGCATGACTCGTGAGCAAACTCCGTGTACAAGAGAGCATGACAAATAAAAGATGAGACCAAGTTCAGTAAAACAATAGCAGCAAATATGTAATTGCATGCAAAGTGCAGTTAAACATTTAAAGGACCACATTATTTCACAAAATGTGTTATGTTGAGGTTAACCCATTCTTCCACATATATACAAGAAACATATAGAACATTTCATACAAAAGCATTCATGCTGTTATGTGTTAAGTTCTCCCTTGACACTAGAGTTGTAGGAAATTGTCTGTAATAACTTGAAGATCAGGGAATTGGGAGTGGGTATGGATGAGACTTGAAAGCACGACAGAGGAAATCAGCACATAGACAAAAGTATGCTCGGTCGTTTGTAAGAAGTTCCTCTGGGGAATTGTTGTTTTGGTTTTGGGTTAGCTAGAAGCATAATGTGCTCATCATGTTTGTTTCCAAATTAGTTTGTTTTATTTTCCAAATATTTTTGTTTTATTTTTGAGTTGAGTGACTCTTCCTTCCACTCTACAGACACATGATGTCTGTTTAGCATTTCTCCCTCCATCATGAGCTTTAGGTACCGACATAGAAGGATGGACTATTAACAAAAGCTTGGTCACTCTACCTATATGTTACTTGGACTATTGCAGAGTTCCTTAAATATCTTTCTTGAATGAAATTAAGGAAAAATTGATGATAAATTTGGGTTAGGATTTAGAATGAAAAGAACAAAAATAGTTTAAAATAATAATAAAATATATTGACTATGTGCTGACGAGGGACAAAATGTAGTGCTCTAAGGCCAGCAGCAGCTTCGGTCAGCACAAAGATACATAGGGCAGGAAGGAGAGATCCTCCTGGAAGCTACAATAGTCATGAAAAAAGTGAATCCACAGATAACAGAAGATGGGCAGGGGTACTTCAGGTGAAAATCAAAACAGCATAATAACTTGAAATATTAAAAAAATAATTAGAGGTCTTATTCCAGGATAGTTTAAGATGGTTATGTGCTTGTGTGAATAGAGAAGCTCTTTCAAATAACTGACTCTTAAGTGTAAGGTATTTGATGGCCTGGCCAGTGACTCATCAGTATTTGCTTATCATATGTGCCCAGCACAGTGTCATATATAATGTGTTCAATAAGTTTTTATTGAAATGCCATCCATATGGAAATTAAACAGTAAACTTGCTCAGCCCTACAATAATTTATACTCAAATCCTACAAGAAATAACTTAGACTACAAAATGTGAGTCAGTACATTAATCTCTATTGTTCCTCTTGTAGCAATCTGAAAGCATATTAAGCCGTTCTGTAGCATATTTTCCATAAAACATATTAATAGCAGTTAATTTCAAAATAATAATAGCCTCCATAAAATGAGCACAAAAATGTTCCAGGTATTTATTGCACTAAGTTTTCAATTTACATTACCCCTTTTGCTGTTCACAAGAATTCTTTAACATAGGCACTGTTTTTATAACAAGTGAAAAAAATATAAAACTGAGGGTAAGAGATATTCATTAATTTCCTGAGGAACTAAGATTTATACTCAGCCACTCATCAGGACTTTCACTTCTTAATTAAAATTCTAAACTGATTTAGGACACACTTCCATAGTATTCACGTAGATATCCCAGATAAACTAATAAACTTCAGCAACGTGCTCAAATCACTCAGCTAGTAGTGTCAGAAGTCAACTTAGATTTTGACATAATATGTGGAATATTATAACTAAAAAGACATGGTAAAAGGATTAACAGTGTGGGGAGAGTGAAACCAAATAGAGCCCAGTGATCTCACTGAGTTGATAAGACAGATAGCAATGTACATAAAGATTGAGGTAGCTAGAATTTGAAGAGCAGAATATGGAAAAGGAGGGAACTATATAGAGACAGGGCTACAAAGGTCTGGGGAAAGAACTACCATAAACAGTTATCTAAAAGTTCTAGAGCTCATACAGGGATGAGAATAGTTTGTGTTTTCATCAGCCAAAGGGGAGAGACCTCAGAAGGCTGTCACTATTTTAGTGAGATTTAATTAACCTCAGAATAATGACTATTCAGGACCTTCCTTACCAAAGTTTAAAATTAATTTCTGAAAGGATTATACTCATTACAAGTAATTTAACACTATGCCAGAAGAAAGTCAAATACTCTCAAAAGAAATGTAACAGAATCTATTATGCAACAAAATAAAATTCACAATTCCAGGCATCCAATCAAAAGTTGCCTGGCATGTAAAGCAGGAAATAAATATGACCCATGAATCAAAAGAGGAGCGCAGATTTTAGTGAGATGATATAAAATATACAAAAATGGAACTTATACAGACTAAAATATAATATCTAAATATGTGGATGTATATCAAAGAGATAAAATAGAATCCCCTTTTAAAAAAAAGACTACTTAGTCTGTGTATGAAAAACAACATTAGATATGAAGACGCAGGTAAGTTATAAGAGATAGAAATACTATACAAATGCTAATCAAAAGAAAGGAGGAGTGGCTATGTTATTATTATACAAATTATTCTTCAGAACAAGGAAAACTATAATAGATAAAAAGAAATATTTCATAGTGAAAAAAGTTCAAACTATCAAGAAGATATAATTTTAAATGTGGTTGCACACAACTAGAGTTTAAAAAATATGAAGCAAAATAAGATTAAAATTAAAAAAGAAGGGGATGGGGGATATATGTACACATATAGCTGATTCACTTTGTTGTACAGCAGACACTAACACAACATTGTAAAGCAATTATACTCCAATAAAGATGTAGAAAAAAATTTTAAAAAGAAATAGGTAATTCTACAGTTACAATTGGAGACATCAATATTCATCTTGAGATGAATAATTGATAGAACATATGGACAGAAAATCAGTAAGATTTGAACAATACTATATACCAGTTTTGCTCTAACTGAAATTTATAGAGCAGTCCACTCAAATACAGCAGAATACACATTATTTTCAAATGCACTTGGAACATTTACCAAAATAGAACATATGCTGGGCTATCAAATATCTCTCAACAGACTTTAAAAGATCGTACAAAGTATGTAACATGCCCTGCCCGACCAGTGCCTGCTTCACCTACAACCTACTCACATGACTGACCTTCCCTCTTAATCACAGAGACATACTGGCCCCAGCCCCAGCTAGTGTTTGTTCTAATCTCTAGCTTAGAACATCTCCACCATGATAGTTTATCAAAGGGGCAGGGAGGGCAGTGCTCCTCTACTCGTTTCCCTGTCCCTGGTAACCAATGAGCCAACCTGACGTCAGTGTCAATTCCCCCATATCTGGTAACCTTCCACCCTCCACCATGTCATGCCTGCCTGCCGCACACAGTGGGGTGTCGCTGTGTCACTCCAGGACCTTGCTTCAGACATTTAAGAGCCCCTATCCGTTAAACCATCGATGTCTTTGTTGATGACTCCAGGCTCTTTCTTCTGTCTAGAGGCTGGGAGAGTACAGGGCTTGTAGGCCTGTGGGGTGCGGCCCAACAGTATTCTAACCACAATGAAATTAAATTAGAAATCATTGACGGAAAGATATCTGGATGATCTCCAACTATTTAGAAATTAAATAGCAAACTTTAAGTTGTACATGGATGACAAATAAAATAAAGTTCAATGAGAAAATATTTTGTAAATGAAAATGAAAGCACAATATGTCAAAATTTGTAAGATTCAGCTAAAGTAGTCCTAGAGAGAAATGTATAGCTATAAATGATTGTTATAAAAGAAGAAAAATCTAATACTAATGATCTAAGTTTCCACCTTAGGAACTCAGGAAAAGAAGAGCAATTTAATCTCAAAGGAAGCAGAATGAAGGAAATAGTAAAGTTAAGAAAAAAAATCAATAAAATAGAAAATTGACAGAAATAGAGGAAAATTAGTGAGACCAATAGTTGGTTCACTGAAAAGATTAATAAAATTGACATACCGTAAGTCGAGTAAGAAAATGCTGGAAAGTGAAAATTACCAATGTCAAGAATGAAAGAGCTTATATCACTAAAGATCCTACAGATATTAGAAAAGATTATAAATAAATATTATAAACAACTTAGTCCAATAAATTTGACAACTTAAATGGAAAAATGTATAAAATGGATGATAGTAAATGATGCAATTTACCACATCTCTCAAGAAAAAAAATAACCATTATAGCACTATATCTATTAAAGGACAGTATTGATACTAAAATCTTTTCAGACAAAGAAAACTACAGGCCTACATTAGTTCCCTATTACTGCTGAACAAGATTACTACAACACACATTTATTCATTTATTTTTTATTGAAGTATAGTTGATTTACAATATTGTATTAATTTCTGCCATACAGCAAAGTGATTCCGTTATACACATAGAAACATTCCTTTTATATATATTCTTTTCCATTATGGTTTATCACAGGATATTGAGTATAGTTCCCTGTGCTATACAGTAGGACCTTGCTGTTTATCCATTCTGTATATAATAGTTTGCATCTGCTAACCCCAAACTCCCACTCCATCCCTCCCCCATGCCCCCTCCCCTTTGGCAACCACAAGTCTGTTCTCTATGTCTGTGAGTCTGTTTCTGTTTTGTCCATGAGTTCATTTGCATCATATTTTAGATTCCATATATAAGTGATATCATATGGTATTTGTCTTTCTCTTTCTGATATACTTCACTAAGTATGATAATCTCTGGTTCCATCCATGTTGCTGCAAATGGCATTATTTTGTTCTTTTTTATGGCTGAGTACTATTCCATTGTATATAGGTACCACATCTTTATCCATTCATCTGTTGATGGACATTTAGTTTGTTTCCATGTTTTGGCTATTGTGAATTGTGCTGCTGTGAATATAGGAGTGCATGTATCTTTTTGAATTATAGTGTTGTCTGGATATGTGCCCAAAACAACACACATTTATTATCTTATAGTTCTGGAGTTGAGAAATCTGGAATGGGTTTCATTGGTCTGAAACCAAGGTGTTGGCAGGGCTGTGTTCCCTTCAGAGGTTCTAGGGGAGAATCTGTTCCCTTGTCTTTTTCAGCTTTTAGAGCTGCATTCCTTTGTTCATGGCCCCTTCCTCCATCTTCAAAGCTATCAGGGTAACATCTTTAAATCTCTTTCTCCCTCCTTCCCTCTGCTCTGCCATCGTGTGTGTATTCTAATCTAACTTCTGCCTCCCTCTTATAAGGACACTTGTGTAATTCTGAATGACTTCTGCATCTCAAGATCCTTACTCACTTCTGCTAAGTACCTTTTATCATATAAGGTAACATTCACAGGTTCCTGAGATTTGAATCTGGATATCTTTGGGGGTCACTAGCTACCACAGGACCCAAATGGCTTCACTGGTGAATGTTACCAGATATTTAATAAAAATTAATATTTATTCTGCACATATTCTTTCAGAAAATAGAGGTGGATCAAATACTTTCAACTCAGCATATGAAGATGTCATTACCCTGATATCAAAACCGGACAAAAACAGTAAAAAAAAAAAAAAAAAAAGTAAACAGATTTTCCTCAAGAATATAAATGGAGAAGTACTAAACCAAGTATTAGAAAGAGAATATAGCAAGATATACACGTGATAATATTTTATGACTAAATGAGGTTTGTAATAAGAATGAAAGGTTGGTTTGACACTCAAAATTAAAGTAATTAATATTATTAAAAGAAACATTATCAGTTGATGCAGAAAAAGTGTTTGCCAAAATTAAATACTCATTCATCATAAAAATTCTCCTAAAACTAAGAGACATTTTCTCAAACTGATAAAGAAAATCTTTATAAAAGCTTTAGCTCATTATACTTAATGATAAATAACTTGAGTGCTTTCTTCCTAAGATCATGATCAAGGCAAGAATGTCCATTCTCACCACTTCTGTTCAACATTGTTCTGGAAGTTCTAAGTGATGCAGTAAGGCAAGAAGAAAAATATTAAAGGCATACTGATTGAAAGGGAAGGAGTAAAACTGTGTTTAATCATAGTCAACATGATGGCCTATGCAGGCATTTCTAAAGAATCTAGAAAATACTGCTAGAATTAATAATGATTTTTTCAACATCACTGGTCAAGGTCAATATACAATAAAAAGTAGCATTTCTATGTAGTAGAATACAACCACTCGAAGCAAGATTTTTTAAAATGCCATTTATACCTGCATCCAAAATATGATATGTTTATGTATAAATTTAAGAAAACATATGCAAGAACTGCACACTGAAAGCTACAAAACATGGCAAAAGGAAATTTAAAAAGACCTAAAAATAGATATATACCATGTTAATGTATTAGAATATTTAATATTGTTATGATGTCAATTCTCCACATGTCAATACACATATTCAGTGTGATCCCAGTGAAAATTATACCAGAATTTCTTTCAGTAGACATTGACAGGCAAACTATAAAATTTATATGGAAATACAGTGGACCTGACTGAACAATTCAAATTCTTTCTAAAAGAAGAACAAAGTTGGTGAACTGTCTGCTTTCAAGATTTATTATAAAGCTATAATAATCAAGACTGTGTTATTGGCAGTTAGAAGAATTGGACAGAATACAAGACCCAGAAAGTGACCTCATTTATATGATGAATTTATTTTTGACAAAGATGCCCATTAATTCAGTGGAAAAAGTATAGTCTCTTCAACAAATTGTCCTGTAATTATTAGATATTGCATGGAAAAAATATACACTGCCACTCTTACCTCTCCCCATACACAAACAAACTTGAAATGGATCATACATCTACGTGTAAAAGTGAAAACTATGAAACTCCTAGGAGGAAACATTTGTGACCTGGGTCAGGCAGCAATTTCTTAAGAAGACAAACAAAAAAAACATAAGAGAAAAAAACTAAAAGTTTTGCTTTTCAAAAAAATATCGTTAGCATTGGTAAGAAAAGAAAAAGGAAAGAAAAGAAAAAGTCTATTTTTTCCATAGCCTGTGAGAAAATATCTGAAAAGATATATGTCATAAAGGATTTGTGTATCTAGAATGTGTAGAAGAACCTTTATAGCTCATTAATAAGAAGACAGTTAAACCAATTAAAATGGACAAAAGATTTGAACAAACATTGCAACAAAGAAGCTATGTGAAATTCAAATAAGCCCATGAAAATATACTCAGATTCATTAGGCATTCTGAAAGCACAAAACCATAATGAGAGGCCACTATCACCCATTATTTATCAATCACTTCTAGGTATTTACCCAAGAGAAATGAAAAGCCCCGTCTATTTAAAAAAAAAAAAACTTATACGTGAATATTCATAGTACTTTTATTCACAGTAGCCAAAACCTTGTAACAATTCAAGTGTCACTATAGTGAAAGACATCAAATAAGCAGTTGCCAAGGACCAAAATGTCAGGTAAGGAGACTGACTATAAAGGAGTACAAAGGACCTTTTTAGGATGATGGAAATGTTCTATATCTTCATTGTGCTGGTGGTTACATAACTGTATTACATTTGTCAAAACACACTTATTTGTGCATTTAAATTTGGTGAAATTGTATGTAAATTGTGAGGATTAGGCTGATTTAAAGAAATCATATCTTCTTGCCCTCCAAAAATAAGATTTTAAGTAAAAAAGGTTTGGAGCCAAACTCTCTGCGTTTCCATCCTGGGTTTCCCAGTAACTATTTGTGTGACCTTGGAGAGGTTACATACCCTTTGAAATCTGCCTCATAGGGTTACTGTCATTTAACTATGCAAAGTACATAGGACCATATCCAGCACAAAGTAAATGCTCAGTGAATGCTTGCTGTTCTCAGTTGTTGGTCCTGACTTTGCCACCTAATTATGACATTGATCAGATAATTTAAAGTTTATATGATTTTTTCTAACCTTAAACATGTTGTGATGACATGGATCCCTACGGTATTTCAAGCTTCTGACACCCTAAAGTCTATAAAGACATGGAACGATATTTTTTACACTCTCTTAGGAGACATGCTTTGCAATATTGTTTCAGAAAAGGTTTCTAAAAGAAGCATCTGCACCCTGAAATTATAGGTTTGTCTAATAGAGGAATTTTTTTTCTCATTTGACAAAAGTGTTAAGATGGTTTGCACTTTTTCACCTTAAATAAACCAAGTTTCGCCAAAGAGGTAGACTAAAAAAACTTCTAATTTGATCAAAATCTATTGTTTTGACAGTTTGGCAGCAGCACACTTTTTATTGGTACAGTTTTGCTTTCATTACTGGTAAATCATGTAAAGTTGTTTTTCAAGATTGATAAAAGCCTCCTGATTTGTTTAATGTAGTGCAATTTATTAGGTTTACAAGTTTCCCTTGATGCATACTATTAAGGGCATCAAACTCAGGAGCTTTTATCAGATCAGCACTTTTGTCCTAGGTACCTCATCTCCCCCTTTATTTAATGATGCTGTCCTTGATAATGTAGTGATGCTCAAGAAGCTGGAGGCTGTAGGTATCAGGTAGTAGAGTACTGACAGATATTTGGCAGAATTATTTGTTTTTCCTATTAAATATGTCTACCTCAATGTGATTTATAGTGCAACAAATTAGAATCTAATAGTGAAATGCCTGAGCACTTAAGAGTTATAGCAATCAGTTACTGTATAGAATTGTGGTGGAAGGTCCATTCTACTTGAAAATTCTATCAAAGTATCTTTCACTTCCTACAATAAGCAAGAGACCTACTTCAAGAGTTCAGCCAACTTGAAGTTCATACATAGAAATTATACAGTTTTCTGCAATAACAAAAGACAATCACTACTTTCACATCTCTTAGAAAGATGCATCAAGATTCATCTCTAATGGAATTTCCTGTCATATTTCTGGATTCTCCCTATGAAAATTCCTGATGATTGATTACATGTTTAACAAACAATATACATTACAGCTGTCATGTTCTTGCTAAAACTTGATTTCCCCTCTGGTCATTGTGTGAGTGTGATTACGCTTCTTGTCCGTATTTCCTTGAAAGGTGTTTTACGCAAAGACAGCCAAACTCTTGAGCCTAATTCATTCATGGGCCTGCAGCCAATATGAGCGCTTGGTGTACTGCTGGATGCCATTGCTCGCTTTCCTCCCTGAAGATGAAAATTCCACATGGTCGCTCACCCTCAGGACTCCAGGAGGCTCTCTGTGTCTGAAATCAAGGCTCTCTGACTACTAGGATTTTGCATTTATCTTCTTTGAGATGTTCCTATCTTTCCTGTGCTCTGAGGAAATATCCTTCACCTTGGGGCAGTGTTCCTTTAGTAGTGGAGTCATGCAGAAGAGTAGAGACTTCCCTTCCCTCCTGAGGCTTCCATTATTTATCTTGTGAAAGGGAGAGCGTAGAGGTATTTCTACTGTTTGACTATGTGACAGTAAAACTGCAATTCAAGCTCAGCTCTCTCATCTTCAGAAAATAGAGAATTGATCTTAATTAGTAAATCATTCAGAAAATACTTACTGAGTACCCACTGTATACATTTGATTTTTCTAGAAGCTAAATCTTCCAGTGAAATTTCAGTCCAGGAGGGGATATAACTAAAAGCACATGGAAGCAGTTATATGTGTGTGTGTTCATGTATGTGTGTATAATATGGTTTAAACTTATTTGATATAAATAATTTATAAAGTACTTTTATATACTTTCATTTGGTGAAATCTGGTCTTTCAGCTCCTCCTGCCCTCCTGCCCCTGACTCTTTCCTTTAATACTGAATTTTGGCAAAGCAGAGAATCTAGGTCCTTGTGGCTGATGCCTGCTCTCTCCTTTGATACCAGGGGCAATGCCCTCTACCCACCTGGCTGCAGCTTACCTGCTGTAGCTAGTGTGGCTCCTGAGTTGTTCTCTCTTGCCTTGGTCAGGTCTTGTTGGTTCTCCCTGGCTGAATTGACCTCATCAGAGCTGGGGCTGGCCATATACCCATAAGGGTTAAGCTGTGATATCCATACAGTCCCTGTCCTGACTTTGGAGATCGGTCCCGGCCTCTGCTTAAGGGATCACCTCTCACTGCCTTCATGAACCACACACGAGACCAACCGGCCCTCAAGAAAATGCCCAAACCACACAAGGACTGAAAGTGGCTTGGAGAGATAAACTTGAGAACCTTATTCTGGTGAAAATTGATGCACAATACCTCTGCCCATTAAAATACCCATGAAATATATCTAGAGCCCCAAATTGACGACAGCAACTTAAGACAAAGATCAGAGAAGACATTGAAATAAAATCAAAGTACAGTTTCACTAACTGCATCTCCAAGGGGAATGAATTGAGAAACACATTAAAAAAATATAGAACAAGAGAGATAACCCTAAGATGGTATTAACCTAATTCCAGAATTCCACGCTGCGGTGGCCAGAGTAATATGCCTCTTTCTCTACCACAAGGAAACTAAATCCTGAAGCAATCATAGCCCTCTCCTCTCCCTCCTTCTTTCATCTGTCACCTATTCTGAATTTAATCAAAATGGTACAATAGAAAAAGGTCAGTTAAGGTGATGTCAGCAAGATGGAGGCCCCAGTACTTTTCTCCTCCAAAAAAGCAACAAAAACAATGAATAAACAAGCACAAACTAACGAAAATATCTCTGGGAAAGGCTCTGGACTACAATGAAGAAACAGCAGAAACACTGCAGGGCTAAATACCAAGGATAGCCACATAGAAAAGCATAGGACACATTTTGCCTCTGTCACCCCATCCCCCAGTCCCAAGTAGCTCAATGCCAAGAGGGATCCCTTTGGAGGGATTTCAGTCTATAGGGAAAAGAAGAGTAGGAGAAGCCCAGAAAGCCTCACCACTGTGGAAATTTGCAGCCTTTGCTACCAAGGACCACCCTCATAGTCTTCACCAGTGCTGATTCCAGCTGATGGAGCTGCTCAGGGTGTGGCTTCTATGTCTCCTCCCCAGGGTGGGAGTGATACCTATGGTGATCCTATCCCTGGGGGGGGGGGTTCCAGTTGCTTCTGTGGCCCTGCTCTCTGGGATTGGGATGCCGCAGCACCTCACCATTTAAGGGACCAAAGTTGCCACTGCTCTCTGCACCACCGCCAAGTCCCAAGTCGTAGATTTGACCTGCCATTACTAGGTCTGTGCTGCTGCTGCTCTGCACACCCGTGGGTCCTAAGCGACGACTTTGACTTCTCATCCCAGGGGCTGCACTGTTGCTGTTCTGCACCCTGCCCCTAGGTGCTAAGGCAAGATTTTACCCGCCATCACTGTCCACTCTGCTGCTGCTCTGCACACTGCCCCACCCCAGGGTCTAAATTGTGGCTTTGTCCCAACAACCCTGTAATGGAACCTTTGCTGTTCTACGAATGTCCCCGGAGGCTAGAGTCAGGACTTAGACTCACCATCCCCAGGGTGTGCTGTTACTACAACCAGCACCCTAACAGACATATACAAAACATTCCATCTACAGCAGCAGAACACACATTCTTTTCAAGTGCACATGGACGTTCTGCAGGGTAGATCATATGTTAGGTTATAAAACAAGTCTCAATAAATTTTTAAAAATTAAAATCACAGAAAATGTCTTTTCTGGCCACAATGGAATGACACTAGCAATCAGTAACAAAAGAAAAACTGGAAAATTCATAAATGTGTAGAAATTAAGCAATACATTTAAGCAATCAAAGGATCAAAAACCTTACAAGTAAAACTAGGAAATACTTTGATATAAATAAAAATAAAAACACAGCATCCTAAAACATATGGGATAGAGTGAAAGCAGTGCTGGGAGGGAAGTTCATAGCTGCAAACACCTACATTAAAAAAGAAAAAAGACCTAAAATCAGTGACCCAAGTTTACTTTGTAAGGACCTATTCTCTCTTTATTCAGAAATTACACATCCTAACATGCAATTCAGAACAAAGTGTAGAGTAACTAGAAATGATCTTTTTCATATAAATATGTTTGGTTGCCTAAGAAGCAGCATTGTAAGCAAGGAAAGACATAGGGAAAGTTTGGGAGTAGTATAAGATAAAGAGTGTAATATTTTAGCTACTTCATTTTTTTCAAAAAAAGAATTGCAAATTGCATCTGAATCATTTGCTGATGTGTGGAACTTGAAAATCAAAGTAGGAGAAGATCCAGCTTCTCTGAAGCATACTCTCACTAAGTGTCTGACTTCCTCACTAAATATCCCACTTCTGGACATTCCACATTGACCCTGATCTTCAGGTTTGGGTCTTAGAAACTGAAATTGCCCAAGTGTGAAATCAGTGAGCCAAAGCTTTTCATCTCAATTGAGAAAATCAGGGAATGAATGGTTCTCTACTGATTCAAGGTTAAGAAAACTAAACAAAACAAAACAAATATGAAACCAACACAGTGAATCCAATACAAAAGATACTGCAGCTTAAGGAATAGGAAACAATGCATAGAAAAATTTGGAAAATAGTGTACCTCTGAAAATGTTTTTCTATAAGAAACAAAAAATAAGGATTCTGACTTTTTGTTCTGAAATATATGCAGGAGGATGTATCTTCTATGAAATAGAATGGGCAGGTGCCTTAATGAAGAAAAAATAGTACAAAAAGCTGGACCTACAATGCTACATAATGTATTTTTCCATTTACATGACATGCTAGAAAAGAAAAAGCTAAGGGGACTGAAAAAAGACAGGTAGTTGCCCATTTTGTGGGGTGGGAAGAGGGTTTGAGTACAAATGAGCATAACAAGTGAAATTTTGAGGTGATGGAACTGTTTTGTGTTGTGAACACACAACTCTAATCATTTGTCCAAACTCATGTAACTGTATACCACAAAGGATGAATTTTCATATGTAAATTAAAAATAATTAGGATATTATGGGAAACCAAAATGCAGTAGACTATGACAAATGAATCTCTATGTATTGTAAATGAGTGCTCTGACCACAGTGAATGAGACGGTGAAGAAATAAGCTGTACCACATAACTTTAAAAAACATTATTTTAACTGGTTACTGTAAGACTAAAGACAAAAAAATTGGTATACAAACTCTGTACCCTAATTTACAAATTTAATTATGTAGGTTAGCAATTCTGAAATGACCCTACATGTATACCAGGTTTGAACAAATAAGTAAATATGTTCCAGCCAGAGTCAATTTCTCAGTCAAACAGAGGGGAGATGAAGCTAGAATGAACCATGTGTTACTGAATTAGAGGTAAAGGTATCATTCTGAACTCACATATACATAGAGAGATAGATAAATAGATAGGTAGATGGAAATGAATAGAGATATGTGAGTATATATGGGTTTCTGTGCAAACAAGTACGGCCCAGCTTTATCCATTGAGAGAACATAGAAGCAGTGATAACTTGGTAGCAATGAGCATACCTAGTTCCCAGGTCTTTGCTTCTAAATGCCATTCTTTTTTTTTTTAATTGAAGTATAGTTGATTTACAATGTTGTGTTAGTTTCAAGTGTACAGCAAAGTAATTCAGTTATATATATATATATATATATATATAATATTTACAGATACATATTATATATATATTCTTTTCAGATTCTTTTCTATTATAGGTTATTACAAGATACTGAGTAGAGTTCCCTGTGCTATACTGTAGGTCTTTGTTTTTTACCTATTTTATATATAGTAGTGTATATATGTTAATCCCAAACTCCTAAATGCCATTCTTTAATAACAGGAATGAGGGCTACTTGGATCCCTGATCTAGGGCTGGTCTAGGGCTGGGAATGGAAAATGCAAGTCAAGCATAGAGCTTCTGGGGGTATTAGAGGGATGGGAAGTGCTAAACAACTAGATTGGGAGCATGGCAAAAGGACAAGAGGAATCAAATAAAGAGTTCCCAGTGGCCAAATCTAGAACAGTTTGTCACAAAATAAATAATGAGTGTTAGACTCTTAACTCTGTGATGGTTAGTTTTATGTGTCAAAGTCATAAAAGACAAGGAAAGACTGAGGAACTATCTATCATCACAGATCGGAAGAGACTTGGGAAACAGAACTAAATGTAATCAGTGTGGTATTCAACATTAGATCCTGAAACAGAAAAAAGGACATTAGTGGAAAGAGTGGTGAATATGCACAAGATGTAGCTTATTTAGATGTAATTTAATGTCTTTTGTTAATTTCTTACTTTTGACAATCATGTTATGGTTGAGTGGGATGTTATCATTGGGGGAAAGTGGGTGAAGGGTGTATGAGAGTTCTCTGTACTATTTTTGTAACTTCTCTGTAAGCCTAAAATTACTGCAGATAAAAACCTGAAAAAGTAACATGTACAATCTATGAGAATTTCAAAACATCTCTTGAAAAATTCCATTCAAATGAAGCCAAATCTGAGAATTCTGATTTCAGCCTCTCTTCTTCAGGGTAAATCATTTCATTTCTTTAAACTTTCTTCACTTTAGACATATCATTCATCTTTGTTTTTGTGGTCTGCATTCTCTTCAGATACTCATCTCTCTTAAGCTTTGGTGAAGCAGTATCCTGATTGACATAGGCCAAAGCATGCCATATTAGCATCAATATTCACTTTACTTTGACCCAGGCTGGGGCTGTGTGAGCCTGTCTTGAAATACTAATGAGAGGGATGTTGAAGGAAAAAGCCTCAGAGTTCTAAAGTTCACATAAATGTAAACTACACTAGAAAGGTTATAAGAAAAATAAAATTTAAGCCTGGACAGACTAAACTGTTAAAAGTATGAATTATAATTAAAATTGTTGTTTATGAATTATTTTTTAAAATTTATTTTTTAATTAGTAAAGTTGAATTTAAAGTCAAAAGTAAACTTTCTAAACATTTAAAATTTTACATCTAATCCCCAATTACTTGCAAAAACTATCAGTAAAGATATTACTCATTTAAAAAGATATTACTCATTTAAAATTGAATTTACACAATAGATACTGAAGGGATGACTTTACCTTGATGCAAAATCTGAAACTGTAAGAAAATTTTATATTTTAATATACTGTAAGTAGAAAGAGTTCTACCTTCTAGTTGGGTGCTGTGGTTAGCTGTATACATGCCTTTAGCTAAGTCACTTCAGCCTCTCCAAGACAGCTCCACGATGGTCACATAGGGACCTGCCACCTGTCATTGTACAATTCCAGCAAGGGCTGTTCACAAATTCACTTCAGAGTCTGTGGAATAGCACCCTTGGATTTTTACAAAAGAGTTCCTGGAGTGCAATTATTTGTCCTTTTAGATGAATAAATCAAGTTTCTGGGAGCTTCAGAAGTGAATGGAAAAATGAGAAGGTGGCAGCTTGGATTCTAGAATTTGATAGGAAGGAGAATTTCTGGACAGGGATCACAGTTCTGATTAGGGAAGACCATTCCTGGCCTGCCATGGATCTGCTGATTATCTTGATATCTTTCTTATGGCTATTTTTTCATTGGGGTAGAATATATATACAGCAAAATGCCCTAATGTGAAATATACAGCTCAACATACTGCCTTTGAGATTCACCCTTATTGTTGCATATAGCAATGTTTTTATGTTGCTGAATAGAATTTCAGTAAAGAAACATGCCACTCTGTTTATTCATTCCACCCCTGATGAACTTTTAACTGAATTGTTTAAAGAAGCAGTTGTAACTGAACTAAGGCAATTTGGTGATACCCAAATATTAGGCTGTCATGGTAGATCTGGGTAGTCTCCAGCAGTTAGAGACAAGAAAAGGTCTCTAGGTCTCTGCTCTCAGTATCTCACTGCCGGTGATCTACGTCATACCATATTTATGAGAAAGTAGTCATCGCTTTGTCTTTTTAGGCATTTCAGTAAACATTTTGCTTCAAATCTTTATGCAAGGCAGATATGACCCTATTCAGAATTCTCCGAAGTGGCTCCACACAAGATTCAGACATAACCAGAGACCTGGGGCTCCACTTGTAAAGGTCGTGGCCTCTCTAGACCTCTTATCC
Organism: Delphinapterus leucas; assembly: GCF_059928025.1. Classification (NCBI taxonomy): domain Eukaryota; kingdom Metazoa; phylum Chordata; class Mammalia; order Artiodactyla; family Monodontidae; genus Delphinapterus; species Delphinapterus leucas. The sequence goes on along the minus strand of NC_143150.1, from coordinate 102,002,426 downwards.
CAATTCATGCAAAGGCAGAAATAGAGACAATATTTCTAGCCAATCCACATATGTTGAAACCACTCAGGTCAGCAATTAAGATCAGTCCTTACATTATACTAATTAACAAACCATCTGGTGCTAATCAGAGATAAAGATAGTTGAAGGGCACTGGCAGAGCCTGAAATTTCTGAATACAAACTGTGAAATCCTAAGTAACAAGGCCCAGTAGCGAATGCTCTTGATTTAGGGGCTTCAAATGCTCACTGATGATCTCTAGGGTACAGATTGAAAGGCAACACACATATATATATATTACATAATATTTAATATTAACATATATTACATAATATAATATATATTATATATATTACATTATATATATATATATATATTACACAAACCACATTTTAAAGAAAATTGCAGACAATATTAGAAATTTTCTTATGAACACCCTAGTCTAACTTGTCAAACAGATCTAATCTCTACATGAAGGAGTTTGCTCAGGGAGGCTCCTCTTCTTGACAGATTGGTGAATGTCTCTGGCTGTTCAGTTGGTTGACTCTGTCCTAGCTTCTCAGCCTCAGACCATCTCTGAGGTTTGACTCTCTTTAAAAAATTAAAGGGTGGAAGCTAGTGAGCAAATCGTAAACTGTTATTATAGCATATTGTTGAATTAGACATTTAACTCTGAAAATAATGGGAGCATCTGCTGTATTCATTAGCTCTACCACAACACTCAGTGGCTTTAACAGAAATTTTTATTTTACTGGATCTGCAGTTGGATCGGATGAGTCAAATAACTGAGAGTCACAAAATCTAGGCTGGGCTGACTCAGCTCTACTTATGTCTCATTCGGGGCCCAGGCTGAAGGTGCAGCACCTGGCGAAAGCTCTTGTCATGCTGATGCTTGAGGTGCAAAAGGGCAAGAAGAAACACAAGAGGCCTTGTAGGGTCACCTCCACCTACATACCGTAAGCCACAGCAAGCCTGTGGACCAAGCAGAAAGTCAAGGGTCAGGGAGGCACACTCTGCCCATGATGAGGCCACTGTAAGGCAGTAGGTACAAGGAGGGCTGCAACATTCGAGTCTGTTCTTCAGCTACCATAGTCTCCCCACGAAACAAAACACACCCCTACCCATCACTGAGTTAAATATTTCCCTTTTCATTTTACCTATTAAAACATTATTGACAAAGAAGGAAGAGGTTTTGTTTTATATATATACTTTTTGTGTACAAGCCTCCTACAAATATCAGTAACTGATGTTGATCCATTTTATAAAAATGCATCCATTCATTTGATAAATAGTGAGCACCTACTATATACAGACCATTGAGTGAAGCAATATGAGAAATACAAAGATGGTTCAGATGTAGATTCTTTCTCAATGATCTTGGGGTTTGGGGCTTCAGGAAGGAAGCTTGGGGTTGGAGTAGCATCAAGTACTAAAATAGAATAGGGTGGTTAAAACAATTAGTTTTGAACTCAGGCAGACCTAGATTTGAGTCTCGGCCCCAACATTTCAGGCAAGCTATTTTCCTTCTCTTTTAGTTCTACCCATTGACAAATAGACAAAACAAGATCACATACATTATAGATGGAGGATTGAAAATATATAATTTATGCCTGGCATCTATAAATATTCAATTAATAGCTAGCATAGGGCATCACGTTACTTAGATCAGATTGGACACCACCTCCCTGCCAGGGAGCTCTAAATGCGTCTCCTCCTCCATTCTGTCGTCTCAACACTCCTGTGCTAATTTCTGTTTAACAGCTGGCTTTGGGGACAATTTTGTAGTAATGGGGTGTAAAACCCTAACCATGGGAAGTTAAATCTTTCCATGGATTCGTTCTGTACTGAAACCAATTATAAACTATACTCAATCACTTTCCCTAAAGCAATGATAAGGTAAATCCCGACTGGAACAGAACCAGGAAACCTGGATAGAATACTTATGTCACCAAACTGACCCTGTGTCATGTGATTCACAGCACAGTCCAGTTGGTTGTAAAACCATAGAGTTGATTTTCTGACAAGCAGTTGATTTTCTAGAATTTCACTGACTGAGAAAACACATTCTCAATATCAACTAGGAGACATGATAGCTCCAAGATGAAACAAAGCAAATAAGCAAGCAGCTCATGTGACTTTAGGCTGAGTTTGTGTAACCATTACTCCCTCTCTACACTAGTGAACCCTCTGGGGGCAATGGTCTGTCCCTGCTTGCCCCACCCTGTGAAGGGAGTAGGAGGCGGGAGCAATGAAGCAGTTACTTACAAGGGCGTTAGCATCATCAAGGGTGATGGAGGAGTTGGGATGGAAAAAAAGCCAGGTGGAAAAGTCTTGGTAATTGGGCAGGATGAGCAGGAGAGTGAATGATGAGTGGTAGATAATGTTGTAGGTGATCGAGATGAGGTTCAAAGAAGCAAAGGTGTTGTTGTTGTTGTTTATTCAAATCTAAGATTTTTTTCTTCTCCAAGGATTGATATGCAAATCATTAAAAAAAATTGTGACTGAGAAATAGTTTAACAACTTGACTTGTTCTGGAGATCTAATATACAGCAATGGTGATGATAGTTAACAATACTGTTATGTATACTCGTAATTTGCTAAAAGGATAGCTCCTAAATTAAATCTTCTTAACACACACAAACACACAAATGATAACTATATGAGTTGATAAATGTTACTAGCTTGATTGTGGTGATCGTTTCACAATGTAATGTATATCAGAACAACAAGCATATACCTTAAATAAATATAATTTTTATATGTCAGTGATATCTCAGCAAAACTGGTAAAAAAAAATATGGCCTGTAGGAAAATGGCTTTCAGAGGAAACATCAGTGAATCTGGAAAGGTGGGCTAGAGACTGGAGGACTTTGTGTAACGTGTTCAAACATGTGTATGGTCACAAATACATACATGTGGTCAAAACAAAAAAAGGAGGGGGTGGAAAATGACAATGTTCTGAGTTAGGATTTCCTGCTCTAGAAAGGAGTGAAGCCTGCTTCTGAAACTAAGCGTAGCTGATCCGAGAGAAATTATTCTCCAAATGTTTGTGTACATATCTATAAGAAATTAATAACTTTTTTATAGCAAGGGATTTATAGTTTTCTATTGGACATATAAAATGAAAATATCTGTATTATTAGATAAAATTTACTTATGTAAGTGACCCCTATTTAGCATTAGGGACTCAAAAGGTTTAGCAAGGGACACACCTTCTGTCAAAGATTCAGGAACAGAACTACTTCCTGGCATAGTGAAAAGTTCCATGGAAGTTAGTCTCCTACCCTGGCCCAAATATGGATCAAAGTGAACGGGAAAAGGGCTTTCACTACTGTGTAGGAACATGGCATTTCTCTTTCAATTTTTTTAAATGGACAAAAAAGAGCATCCTTGTGATTTCTACCCAGTAAATCTTTTGGTTGTTACTGTTAAATTGGATGGCAAATACTCATGAAAGAAGCTGAGGACTGGAAAACATTCATGAAGAGGATTCACTCTGTGCAAGGTGGGCTTTATGAGGAGCAAGCAACTCTTGGCCATTACTTTGTACTCTTTTATCGGTCCTCCCAAAGCCACAGAGTCTCCCTGAATGCTACATTTGTAGACTTCTTAGGAGCTGGCCTGGACATATTCCATGGGACATAAGCTTTTTACTTCTGCATTACCCAGGTCCTTTCCAAAGTTAAAGAAGGGATGTCCCTTTCCTTGATAAAGATGATTTCTACTGAGAGAGTCACTAACTATTTGTTTTTAAACTTAGTAGATTGCATCAATTGATTAGTTGAACCAATGGGTTGGAATTATCAAAGACAATGGCATTTCAGGAAAAGTAACTGAATGTGATAGAACTAATCTTAGACACAACTGGAAAGTGTAAATTTAGAAAGTGTAAATTCAGTCCTTTCTTCATTTTCTTTCTTGCTTTCTCTTCTCAAATCTCAAGTCCCAAGACCTGAGTCTCCCACTGGCCTTCCAGAAAAACTCTATGCTCTCAACTCATTATTTTTCCCTTCACCCTCCTCACCCATCCAAATTCTCAATGCATTTGTGCCTGTTTCTCACTGACTTTTATAGGAAAATCTTCCTGATGTACTAAATGACAGTGTGTTTATTATGTATCAAAAAAAGGCTTTCAAATTAAGGTTAAACTGTGGGATAAGGGGTTGGGGGGGACTTCATGAGATTGTATCCTTCAAGTCAGAATTTCTCAAACAATAGCATGCATCAGAATCACCTGTAGGACTGGCTTACAACACAGATTTCTGATTCATTAAGTCTCAGGTAGGGACTGAGATTCTGCATTGCTAAAAAGCTCCCAGGTGATGCCGTTGCTGCTGCTGATCCAGGAACCACACCTTGAGACCCACTGCTTTAAACAATCTGAGTGACTGCCTAAGTTTTCTAGACATCCAGATACCATCATGAGCAGGACGCTGGCACATTCTACCCAAACATCTTGCTCAAAATTTGGGATTTTATATCTCTATTCATTCAATAGTAGAGAGTCATAAGCTACTCTTAGGAGAAAAATATAGGATTTGGAATAAGATTTGTATGTTGTCTGCTCTGCCACTGGCTGGAAATTTCTTTAAAATATCCGAGCCTCCCTTTCATACTATAAAAAGTAGAACAGTAATAGATAACTAATGAGAACCTACTATATAGCACAGAGAACTCTACTTAATGCTCTGTGGTGACCTAAATGGGAAGGAAATCCAAAAAAGAGGGGACATATGTATATGTATAGCTGATTCACTTTGCTGTACAGTAGAAAGTAACACAGCATTGTAAAGCAACTATACTCCAATAAAAATTAATTTAAGAAAGAGTAGAACAATAAACCCAGTCTTTCAAGTTCATTGTGGGGCTCAAAACACAAAAATATGTGAAGATGCTTGGTAAGTTATCAAGTGCTCTACGAATGGTACAATTGTTCTAAAGAAAGTGGCTTCTCTGAGGTAGCTATTAAAAATGAAATGATGTAGGACCAAACCCTGTTTTCTGAACACTAGAGCTACCTGTGTTCCCTGTGTCACTAACAAAGCTAGTTTCCTCAAAACCTTTATGTCATAGGTAAAAAGAAACACTGTACTAAGTTTTGACATAAGGCTTTTTATGCTCTGGAGAGTCACACACACAGTGCAGATCTTTTTAGAATAAAGGGAAACTCTCTGGCATCCTACGCGTTCCAGGAGGGGCCCTAGACCCCGTCATGGAAGATCCATAAGAAAAACACCTGTACAATCTTTCTTGGAGTCGATATATTCAGAAAGCATCAGGATAGAGCTGCATGGACATGATTCATTGAATGTATCCCATTCCATTTTTTACTCCTCATCCTTCACATGGCACTTAATAATTAGGGGGAAAATATCTCCTATGAATACAGCACACTCTGCCAAGCATTCCATTTGTTAGACTCAAATCTCATTCTTAAAATCTCTATGCTGCCCCCTCCCCTAGCACCTGAAAATATGCAGCTCTCAAAAGATACAGTCCCAGATCCTGGAACAGCTGGGAGGAGCCATTATTGTGTCCCCGTAACAATTCTCACACCCAGAGCTAAGACAGGAACAGATGGTGTCTGCAGGGGACCATTCTAACCCCTTGAAGTCATTCCTTACTGGCAGCAACCCTTGAAGAAGGCATAAGAGCTGCATATCAGGGGCTGGCCTTTTTTTTTTTTTCTCCTCAGCTGGTGAGGTCCCCAACACTCAAAATTTTTCTTTCGCTAACATAGGAGCAAGTGAACACTCAGGTGCTGAATAACGAGATACAGGATTCCATACAGAGCTGCAAAGAACTGAGGTGGGGTAGTGAACTCAACTCATGTGATGCTATGGCTTCACCCACCTGTTGACACACCAAATGAGATTGTACGTCCCAACATGCATAGGGAAAGCTCAGAAAATAAGGGAGGAAGTGGGAGAGGAGAAAGCTACAATTTTGCTTCTTGTGTATTTCCTCATCAGAACCTCACCTTGCCCTCTGGAATTCTCTCTTTCAGAGGGGGCAACCCAAAGCATCCAGCGTCAAACAGTGATGGGTGTCCAAGATTATAGTCACCCTAGATAGCTCTGTGAGGTCAGCAGAGTTGGGGTGGGAGGTGGGATGGGGTCCACTATTCTTCCCAGCTTTTCTTTATTGACACTTTTCTCTCCCTCCTGAAGTTCTAAAGTGATTTAGATTTTTCCTCTCTACTCCTGCCACCACCCTCCTGTTCTCTGCAAATTCATCTGTAAATATTTTCTGATTATAACATGGCCTTAGAAGGTATGTTGGGAATGCAAGAGTAAGAGATATGATTTCTTTCCACCTTTAGTCCATTCATTAAGTCAACGAATAGTTTGTGTGCATCTACTATGTAAAAGCCATTCTTCCAGATACTAGGCATGTATCACTGAACAAAACAGAAAAAAAAATTACTCCTGTCCTCTCAGAGTTTCTATTCTAGTGGACTTATAATCTGAAATTAAATCCAATCCTCAAATCCTTCTTTTACACCGAAGTATAAGAGTGAAATGTGTTTATTTTCAAGAGGAATAAATCCTAAGAAGGCCAGTATTTCTCAAAGTGCCTTTTAAGGTTCACCTCCATCAGAATCTCTTAACATAATTGTCCAAACAAACATTAATGGGCTCCACATCACGCCCACTCAGTTAAACTCTAGAGGGTGGGGTGCAGTAACTTGAACATTCTTAGCATGAATGTCCTCTAACCTTTGAGAGGATCTATCAAACTAAAGGGATTACGTTCAAATAGTGCAGGAGATTCAGTTCTTTTGTTCAAGTTAAAGTTTGAGATCTGCGCAAAAGAGATAAGCTCAAATGGTGGAGTTTTAGCCACCACCAGCTACAGCAATGTTTCCTAAACTTCCTGATAAAATCATCCAGAGGCACCTGTTAATATTGGAGTTTCCCAGACTCATTTCACACAGATTCAGATCTAGTGGATGTGGGGTAGGGCCACAGGTGATTCTTGGGTTGACAGTAAAGTTTAGGAAATACAGAGTTTCAGGATAAGATTGCAAATCAGGGACATCAGACCGATTCCATGCTCAAGGAAAAATACCCGAGAGTGATATATTAGTCACTTTTATTTTTTCCTCCATTTAGTGACTGCTCTTCTAACGTGGATTTGCCCTTTTTGCTTTTCCATTTTCTTTCTCTGCTGGATATGTCTTTAAAGCTCAGCTGTGTGAGCCCTGAGCTTGAAGGAACAAGCTTTTATCACAAGACTCGTCAATGTTTACACCTATTACCCTGGCCAGTCCCCTGCTAGATCATTAGATCTTCAAGGGTGGGGACTAACCTTGTCAACCCAGTACCCATCTAGGGCGTCTCCTCAGTAGGTACTCAATAAATATTTACTCAATACTAGCCTGGTTAATAGTATTCTGAAGGATTAGAAGGTATTTGGATCTAATTTTTAAAAAATTTTTTTCGGTACGCGGGCCTCTCACTGTTGTGGCCTCTCCCGTTGCGGAGCACAGGCTCCGGACGCGCAGGCTCAGCATCCATGGCTCACGGGCCCAGGTGCTCCGCGGCATGTGGAATCTTCCCGGACCGGGGCACGAACCCGTTTCCCCTGCATCGGCAGGCGGACTCTCAACCACTGCGCCACCAGGAAAGCCCTGGATCTAATTTAGACCACATTTTGCAATCCTCCTGTAGTCTCGCAGTCAGTTTTTCACCCTTCAGTAAATGAAGCACCAAGCATCAGTTTCTTTGCAGATCACCCTGATGTCTCCTCTCCTCCCTCCTCTCCAAGGACGACAGCAGAATAGAGCAATGTGGACTGATGAACAGAGATCAGAGCTGCACTTGAAAGAGATTACATCTTTTGATTTCTTTTTTGGCTGCTGACATCAAGCTGGGTAACTTCACCGTTGCTGTGGCATTTTGGCATTAAATAAAAGTACAATGTATTTGTACTTTTGTACAAATGTATTTAAAGCAAATACATTTATTTTAAATTTTTTCGACATTTGAATAAAATCTAATTACCATCCTTTTTTCATTTTTATCAATATGGCCCATTGAGGTTTAAAACTAAAAAACAGATCATTTGTGGAAAAGATATATGATTAAAGATGGATTAAAATATGTTAAGTAGGTTTAAAGAAAGGAAATACCAAAGAAATGTGGTGTGAATATATCCTCTTTGAAAATTGCTCTGTATGTCTTTTCTGAGCAGAAACTGTGGCTGAGCGTAGTGAGCCGACAGGCAGCTCAGATAAGAAGATAAGCGCAAAGACATTTTGCAAGATGGGGAAAGTGGAAAAGAGAACAGGCTTTAGAGGCAACTAAACCCAGGAAAGAATCCAGATTCTTACACAAAATGACCACATGATGTTGGGCAAGTCTCCAACCTCTTGAACAATAGCAAAATGTCCCTAAAGGGATTTTTTTTAAAAGATTCATTGGAATAAATATGAACAAGACTTGGCAACCCAAGTTTCCTCCCTCTTCACTGATGTGATGTCAGATATCATGAGTTGTAAACTTGTCAACTGGCACAGAAAATACAGCTAATATGGGCCATTAACACTGATTTCAGCTAAGCAAGGTAAACAAATACCTATCTCAGTTGAAACTAGTTCATCTATTAAAGTTATTATACATGTTAAAACAAAAAGCAGAATAGAAGAAATGAGGAAAAAAATTATATCACACAGGAGATTTTAAAATAGGTTCTTTGCCATTTAATTTTGAATTGAAGTTTAATTTGCATTTATTGCACTATTATGTCATTTGGAAACTAGGTCGACATTTCAATAACTTTTGTGTAGCTGTAAAGTAGGATTTCTTACATAGACTTTGAAGAGTCTATTAATCACTACTCTGTGCCTTTGGGGTAAAAACTTCCCTGCCTTTTTTCACAGAAAAATCATTAATATTACCAACTACACAGTTTATTTAGATCTAGTGATGGCAACAAAATATTGCTAAATCCCATACTTCTGCCCCAAATCCAGTTTGATGCTTAGTTTATGTTAGTAGATGGGGGCAATAAATAGTCTAGAAGTTGTTCAAAACCACACAGGGAATCTGTTTCAGTCCAATCATCTATTCCTGAATTTGTTATTTGGCAAAAAAAAAAAAAAAAAAAAAGAGAGCATAATTCTACCCAGTTTCCCCCATTTCTGTCTTCCCCAATACAGTGATAACATGTAGCATGGACAGAGGTGAGTACTGATTTGCAAAGATGAATGCTGAGGTGCTATGGGATGTAGACTTCAAAGAATTCACATGGATGCAGGGTGTTCCTAACATAAATTCAATGAATGTTTAGCTCTAGTCTCTCTTTGGTAACAGATATATATTCCATCTTCACGTGTAAAACAGACTTTAAACAAGATTAACTGATTTATTATGAAGATCATTCATCTTCTGAAAAGAGATCTCATCCTTCTGAAAGCAGCATGTACAAATATGAAGTCAAGGCATGCATCAGTTAAGAAAAAATATGTTAAAACATCCTACGTGCCATTGAAAAGTAAAATCTTCCAGAAATTGGCCACATTAGAAATTACCTAGTTTGTATATGAAACATTAGAGCTAATTTAGATGAAAGACTGACATCAACAGATGCAAAAGTATCTCTATATTCAGAATGTGATTTCTAACTTGATAATGAAGCAGTGTATCTGCCCGTTATGCTACAAGGAAATTTGAAGCATGTCCTTGCTGAGGAAAGTGACAAAGGAAAGAAGGTAGAGACTTTTCAGCTAAATCTTTGCTTGATGTTATACTCTATTAAAAAGTAAAAATAAAGTATTTTCTTATTTGTTAATACTTTATAATGATAAGCACAGAGTTGTTAAGAACTAAAAATACTATCAGGGACCAAGTGGGCTTTCTTGGGGCTGCTTTCTTGTATGTGAATCTTCTATAATTAAGTAGGAGAGTGAGAGGGTCTTAAACATGCCAGTTGCCCCATAGGCAGGGGGCAAATAATTAAGAATTCTAACCCTTGAGCCAGAAATCAGAAAATAGATTGAAGACTGCTTAATAAACAGCTATTTTAAGGATGGTACACCTATTTCTTACTCTCAATTTCCTCCAACTCTGAATTTATTGTATATCTTACCAAGGCAGATCTGGCTGTTGTTGATGGTGGCGGGCCAGGTTCTCTGGCTCTTTGGGGAGGCTCTGTGCTCATTATGTTGCTGCCTCTACTACCTCCTTACACGGATGATAAACCTGAATAAAGCTCTAACTGGGTAAACCCTAAATTCAATCCAGTAAAAAATGACAGTGGCTAACTTGGTGGTTATCTGACCTCGTGGTCTCTGACCCTGTCACCCCAGATCCCTCAGGCAGAGAAATGGGTTAACTTCCCTCCCCCCTCCAGAAAGTGGCTGATGTGTGATTCCATGTAGCACACCCCAGCTTCACCTTGGAAGCCAGAAAAAATCCTGGGAGGAAATTCATAAAACCATAGACAATAAAATAATTATAACATTCTTCCTCTTTTCTTTCTTTTCTTGTTCCTATCAGTGCAGAATGAGGAATTTGTAGAAGTGACGGGCCTGGGCATTTGGAGTGTTACAGCATGTGAGGTAGCATGCAGGATTTACGGTTTATTGATTTTACCTGGGTGCTCCTGAAGGCAGGTGCCAGCTGTCACATCCCGTCCTCTGGCCCAGCAAAGTAGAAAAGGTGCCCAATTAGAGGGAAAGTTCACTTGGAGCAATCTGGGCACATTCATGAGTGACCGATGCCACAGCCACCTATTGGGAAGCAGTTTTCCATGGACCACTCACGTTTCTGCCTGTCTTTTGAGCAGAGGCACTGAGAGTTTTGCCCTGAACTCTCTTTTCAAGGATGTTTGTATAAGCAAATGGCCTTGGATGACAGAGAAAGTGTCTCATACCTTGGTCAGAAGGCAGATTTGTTAGCTCTCCAGGACCATATAGATAATGTCTTCCTTGGGGCAAAGCTTAGGCAGATTTGTTGGCAGTCCTCTGTAAAGGATTCTGGTTCCTCAGCTATGACACAGACCTACTGTGCGTGCACCATCCTCTGGGTCCCTCCATATAAATCCAGTGGGACTTGGGGAACAAGGGGAACCAATGCAACTATGAAGTTCATGCTGCCTGCTGTGCAGTGGGTAATAAAGTCCTTTGTCTCTGACCCAGAAGTAGTTTATCTTCTGCCAACATCCATGAAAATACGGCAGACTAACTTGTAAGCCTGTAAGTAGGGTAAAATCTCACCACTGTGCCACCCCTCCCCAAATATATTCCCTATGGGTTCCTCTTTTTTTTTTTTACATCTTTACTGGAGTATAATTGCTTTACAATGGTGTGTTAGTTTCTGCTTTATAACAAAGTGAATCAGTTATACATATACATATGTCTCCATATCTCTTCCCTCTTGCATGTCCTTCCCTCCCACCCTCCCTATCCCACCCCTCTAGATGGTCACAAAGCACCGAGCTGATCTCCCTGTGCTATGCGGCTGCTTCCCACTAGCTATCTATTTTACATTTGGTAGTGTATACACGTCCATGCCACTCTCTTGCTTTGTCACAGCTTACCCTTCCCCCTCCCCATATCCTCAAGTCCATTCTCTAGTAGGTCTGTGTCTTTACTCCTGTCTTACCCCTAGGTTCTTCATGACATTTTTTTCTTAAATTCCATATATATGTTTTAGCATACGGTATTTGTCTTGCTCTTTCTGACTTACTTCACTCTGTATGACAAACTCTAGGTCCATCCACCTCATTACAAATAGCTCAATTTCATTTCTTTTTATGGCCGAGTAATATTCTGTTGTATATATGTGCCACATCTTCTTTATCCATTCATCCAATGATGGGCACTTAGGTTGTTTCCACCTCAGGGCTATTGTAAATAGAGCTGCAATAAACATTTTGGTACATGACTCTTTTTGAGTTATGGTTTTCTCAGAGTATATGCCCAGTAGTGGGATTGCTGGGTCATATGGTAGTTCTATTTGTAGATTTTTAAGGAACCTCCATACTGTTCTCCATAGTGGCTGTACCAGTTCACATTCCCACCAGCAGTGCAAGAGGGTTCCCTTTTCTCCACACCCTCTCCAGCATTTATTGTTTGTACATTTTTTGATGATGGCCATTCTGACTGGTGTGAGATGATATCTCATTGTACTTTTGATTTGCATTTCTCTAATGATTAATGATGTTGAGCATTCTTTCATGTGTTTGTTGGCACTCTGTATATCTTTGGAGAAATGTCTATTTAGGTCTTTTGCCCATTTTTGGATTGGGTTGTTTGTTTTTTTGTTATTGAGCTGCATGAGCTGCTTATAAATTTTGGAGATTAATCCTTTGTCAGTTGCTTCATTTGCAAATATTTTCTCCCATTCTGAGGATTGTCTTTTCATCTTGTTTATGTTTTCCTTTGCTGTGCAAAAGCTTTTAAGTTTCATTAGCTTTAGTTTTGTTTTTACTTCCATTTCTCTAGGAGGTGGGTCACAAAGGATCTTGCTGTGATTTATGTCATAGAGTGTTCTGCCTATGTTTTCCTCGAAGAGTTTGATAGTTTCTGGCCTTCCATTTAGGTCTTTAATCCATTTTGAGCTTATTTTTGTGTATGGTGTTTGGGAGTGATCTAATCTCATACTTTTACATGTACCTGTCCAGTTTTCCCAGCACCTCTTATTGAAGAGGCTGTCCTTTCTCCACTGTACATTCCTGCCTCCTTTACCAAAGATAAGGTGACCATATGTGCATGGGTTTATCTCTGGGCTTTCTATCCTGTTCCATTGATCTATATTTCTTTTTTTTTTTTTGCTGGTACCATACTGTCTTGATTACTGTAGCATTGTAGTATAGTCTAAAGTCAGGGAGCCTGCTTCCTCCAGCTCCATTTTTTGTTCTCAAGATTGCTTTGGCTATTCGGGGTCTTTTGTGTTTCGATACAAATTGTGAACTTTTTTGTTCTAGTTCTGTGAAAAATGCCAGTGGTAGTTTGATAGGGATTGCATTGAATCTGTAGATTGCTTTGGGTAGTAGAGTCATTTTCACAATGTTGATTCTTCCAATCCAAGAACATGGCATATCTCTCCATCTATTTGTATCATCTTTAATTTCTTTCATCAGTGTCTTATAATTTTCTGCATACAGGTCTTTTGTCTCCTTAGGTAGGTTTATTCCTAGATATTTTATTCTTTTTGTTGCAATGGTAAATGGGAGTGTTTTCTTGATTTCACTTTCAGATTTTTCATCATTAGTGTATAGGAATGCAAGAGATTTCTGTGCATTAATTTTGTATCCAGCTGCTTTACCAGATTCATTGAGTAGCTCTAGTAGTTTTCTGGTAGCATCTTTAGGATTCTCTATGTATAGTATCATGTCATCTGTAAACAGTGACAGCTTTACTTCTTTTCCGATTTGCATTCCTTTTCTTTCCTTTTCTTCTCTGATTGCTGTGGCTAAAACTTCCAAAACTATGTTGATGAGAGTTGTGAGAGTGGGCAACCTTGTCTTGTTCCTGATCTTAGTGGAAATGCTTTCAGTTTTTCACCATTGAGGACGGTGTTGGCTGTGGGTTTGTCATATATGGCCTTTATTATGCTGAGGAAAGTTCCCTCTATGCCTACTTTCTGCAGGTTTTTTATCATAAATGGGTGTTGAATTTTGTCGAAAGCTTTCTCTGCATCTATTGAGATGATCATATGGTTTTTCTCCTTCAATTTGTTAATATGGTGTATCACGTTGATGGATTTGCATATATTGAATCCTGGCATTCCTGGAATAAACCCCACTTGATCATGCTGTAAGATCCTTTTAATGTGCTGTTGGATTTTGTTTGCTAGTATTTTGTTGAGGATTTTTGCATCTATGTTCATCAATGATATTGACCTGTAGTTTTCTTTCTTTGTGACATCCTTGTCTGGTTTTGGTATCAAGGTGATGGTGGCCTCGTAGAATGAGTTTGGGAGTGTACATCCCTCTGCTATATTTTGGAAGAGTTTGAGAAGGATAGGTGTTAGCTCTTCTCTAAATGTTTGCTAGAATTTGCCTGTAAAGCCATCTGGGCTTTTGTTTGTTGGAAGATTTTTAATCACAGTTTCAATTTCAGTGCTTGTAATTGGTCTGTTCATATTTTCTATTTCTTCCTGATTCAGTCTTGGCAGGCTGTGCATTTCTAAGAATTTGTCCATTTCTTCCAGGTTGTCCATTTTATTGACATAGAGTTGCTTGTAGAAATCTCTCATGATCTTTTGTGTTTCTGCAGTGTCAGTTGTTACTTCTCCTTTTTCATTTCTAATTCTATTGATTTGAGTCTTCTCCCTTTTTTTCTTGATGAGTCTGGCTAATGGTTTATCAATTTTGTTTATCTTCTCAAAGAACCAGCTTTTAGTTTTATTGTATTTTTTAAATTTTTATCGGTACGTGGGCCTCTCACTGTTGTGGCCTCTCCCGTAGCGGAGCACAGGCTCCGGACGCACAGGCTCAGTGGCCATGGCCTACGGGCCCAGCCGCTCCGCTGCATGTGGTATCTTCCCAGACCAGGGCACGAACCCTTGTCCCCTGCATCGGCAGGCGGACTCTCAACCACTGTGCCATCAGGGAAGCCCCAGCTTTTAGTTTTATTGATCTTTGCTGTCATTTCCTTCATTTCTTTTTAATTTATTTTTGATCTGATCTTTATGATTTCTTTCCTTCTGCTAATTTTGGGGTTTTTTTTGTTCTTCTTTCTCTAATTGCTTTAGGTGCAAGGTTAGGTTGTTTATTCGAGATGTTTCCTGTTGCCTAAGGTAGGATTGTATTGCTATAATCTTTCCTCTTAGAACTGCTTCTGCTGCATCCCATAGGTTTTGGGTCGTTGTGTCTCCATTGTCATTCTAGGTATTTTTTGATTTCCTCTTTGATTTCTTCAGTGATCACTTCGTCATTAAGTAGTGTATTGTTTAGCCTCCATGTGTTTGTATTTTTTACAAATCTTTTCCTGTAATTGATATCTAGTCTCATAGCGTTGTGGTCGGAAAAGGTATTTGATACAGTTTCCATTTTCTTAAGTTTACCAAGGCTTGATTTGTGACCCAAGATACGATCTATCCTGTAGAATGTTCCGTGAGCACTTGAGAAAAATTTGTATTCTGTTGTTTTTGGATGGAATGTCCTATAAATATCAATTAAGTCCACCTTGTTTAATGTATCATTTAAAGCTTGTGTCTCCTTATTTATTTTCATTTTGGATGATCTGTCCATTGGTGAAAGTGGGGTGTTAAAGTCCCCTACTATGAATGTGTTACTGTTGATTTCCCCTTTTATGGCTGTTAGTATTTGCCTTATGTATTGAGGTGCTCCTATGTTGGGTGCATAAATATTTACAATTGTTATATCTTCTTCTTGGATCGATCCCTTGATCATTATATAGCGTCCTTCTTTGTCTCTTGTAATAGTCTTTATTTTAAAGTCTATTTTGTCTCATATGAGAATTGCTACTCCAGCTTTCTTTTGGTTTCCATTTGCATGGAATATCTTTTTCCGTCCCCTCACTTTCAGTCCATATGTGTCCCTAGGTCTGAAGTGGATCTCTTGTAGACAGCATATATCTTGTTGTATCCATTCAGCCAATCTGTGTCTTTTGGTGGGAGCATTTAATCCATTTACATTTAAGGTAATTATCGATATGTATGTTCTTATTCCCATTTTCTTAATTGTTTTGGGTTTGTTATTGTAGGTCTTTTCCTTCTCTTGTGTTTCTTGCCTAGAGAAGTTCCTTTAGCATTTGTTTTAAAGCTGGTTTGGTGGTGCTGAACTCTCTCAGCTTTTGGTTGTCTGTAAAGGTTTTAATTTCTCCATCAAATCTGAATGAGATCCTTGCTGGGTAGAGTAACCTTGGTTGTAGGTTTTTCTCCTTCATCACTTTAAATATGTCCTGCCAGTCCCTTCTGGCTTGCAGAGTTTCTGCTGAAAGATCAGCTGTTAACCTTATGGGGATTCCCTTGTGTGTTATTTGTTGTTTTTCCCTTGCTGCTTTTAATATGTTTTCTTTGTATTTAATTTTTGACAGTTTGATTAACATGTGTCTTGGCATGTTTCTCCTTGGATTTATGCTGTGTGGGTCTCTCTGTGCTTCCTGGAGTTGATTAACTATTTCCTTTCCCATATTAGGGAGGTTTTCAACTATAATCTCTTCAAATATTTTCTCAGACCCTTTCTTTTTCTCTTCTTCTTCTGGGACCCCTATAATTCGAATGTTCATGCTTTTAATGTTGTCCCAGAGGTCTCTGAGACTGTCCTCAGTTCTTTTCATTCTTTTTTCTTTAATCTGCTCTGCAGTAGTTATTTCCACTCTTTTATCTTGCAGGTCACTTATCCATTCTTCTGCCTCAGTTATTCTGCTATTGATCCCTTCTAGAGTATTTTTAATTTCATTTATTGTGTTGTTCATCATTGCTTGTTTCCTTTTTAGTTCTTCTAGGTGCTTGTTAAATGTTTCTTGCATTTTCTCTATTCTATTTAGCCTTTCAGAAGAAGGAAATCTGTCATGCTATAACATGGATGGAACTTGAGGACATTATGCTAAATGAGATAATCCAACCACAGGTGGATAACTACTGCATGATTCCACTTATATGCGGTATCTAAAGTAGTCAAACTCTTAAAAGCAGAGAGTAGAATGTGGTTGTCAGGGGCTGAGAATATGGGAACAAATGGGGAGTTTCTGTTCAGTGGGTATGGAGTTTTAGTCATACAAGGTGGAAAAGTTCTGGAGGTTTGATCTACAACAATGTGCATATAGTTAACAATACTGTCCTGTACACTTAAAAATTTAACAAGGTAGACTTCATGTTATTCTTTTCACCACAAAACAAAATAAAACTAATAGAAGAAAACATGTGAATATCTGGTTCCCTAGCAACCTTTTACCCAATGGCTGTACTCCATTTGTGGCTGAAGCAATTATTACTATGATCATGGTAAAATAATAACTTTCCAAATTTATCGTCGTTTCTAGATTTATTAATTGGAATTCTTCTGTGAAGCAGAGCTCTTTCTCCTCTCTTTTCTTATATCATTTTAGTATCACTATAGAATCAGTTTAATGGGCTGTAGTTTTTAATTGGTATTGTTAGTGTTAATGCTCCAGTTTTCCCATATTTGGTCTGTGGAATCACATTCAGATTGGCTTCCATCCTTTTTTTAACATAACCCCATATGTTTTCTAAAGCACTTCCTTTCTTTATGGTGCAAAAACGTATATCAGTTTTTCCCTGTCCAGCCCCGGAGTCAGCATTGATTCCAGATCCCTGAGTCTTTTCAGTGGGGGAAGGGTGGTAATTACATCAATTATAATACACCTACCATGACAGGCCTCAGCTTTCTTTCCTTACTCCTCCCCCTCCTCTGCTTCATTTCAGTCTCACTGACTTTCTGACTGTTTACAAAACACTCAAACCTTATTCTCTACGATGGTCTTCCTCAAATATTGACATAGCCTTTCCAACCTCCTTCTGGTCTCTGTTCAGAAGAAACCCCTGGTGGAGATTTCCACGGATACATCATCTAAAAAACATATTCTCATGTTTGTCATTCTTTAGCCCCCTTCTCTGCTTGATATTTCTTTACAGCATTCATCATTACATGATGACACATTATATATTCATCACATATTTGTGAGAGCCTCGTGATTCATGAGATCCTTCTGCCAGGCATCTAAAAAGTACCTGGCACCACATAGGGATTAAATAAATGTGTGAAATAAATAAATCTCAAATATTTAATAATGTATAGGATTCTTTTTCATGCGATTCCAATTATACACGACTTCTAACATCTTTGCCTATTTCCCATTTCAGCCACTTTCTCTCATATAATAATTATAAATAGCATAACAGAGTTGAGACCAAATAAAGCAGTCTTATCAATAGGCATAAATGAGCTTCACTTTACCTATTAAATGAAAATGATTTTTAATTTGGTTTACAACGCAAGAAAAATCTCTATGCTGTATATAGGGACACACAAAAAATAAAATGATTTAGAAAGACTAAAAATAAAAGGATAGGTAAAGAAAATATTCCAGGAAAATAGAAAATACAGTGGGAGAGTAGTGATACTGATAACAGACAAACTAGAATTCAAAGCAAACATCATTAAATGTGAAAGATAAGTCTAATTTTATTGCTCAAAGGCAAAAATCGTAAATAAGATGAGATAATCATAAATATCACCAATTAGTAGAGAAACAAAATATTAAGCAAATTAAGCATAGTAAGCAAAAAATGTAAAAGATGCAAGGAAACAGGAAAACATAACAATAGAGTCTTTAACATACCATTATCAGTACAGATACATCAGGTGGATGAAAGTAAGTAAGAACAGTCCAAGGACATCACCAAGATGGCCACATAGGAGACCCTGGCATTCATTTCTCCTCAACTCCCCTGAAAAGATCAACAATTAGACAGCTATCCACAAATGAAAACAGCTCTGGAGTCCACTTAAGAAACTTCAGCAACACAGTGGTACAAAAAATCCTGAGAATAACAGCACAAGGAGAGAAGGAAGCTTCATTTTGCCTGCATCATCCCATCCCCCAAGATGGCATTGCTAAGCCTGAAAAGGAAACTTCCCAGCTAGAAACAGGTCCTCTCACCAAGAAAGGAAGAGTGGGGTGAGCAACCAGCTTCCCCAGTCTTTGGGACACTGAACGAAGGTCCCAGTTTGCTTTTACTCCACCCAGATTGGCAAAACTGAGACATATAGAGATGGCTAAAAACACGGAAGAAAAGCAGAGTCTACAAAGAGCAGCCACACAGCAGGAGTGATTGTGGTTCATGGTGAGCTGTTCTGCAGACAAACCAAGCAGACTTTGCCAGTGAAAAAGCTAACAGCCAGCACAGCTATCACAGACCCCCTACCAATTTCACCAGCTTTTCCCCCATCAAGTATTCATCTTTGATGATGCCAGCCACCTGAGTTCCTCCCCCACTCCACTACCGCCCCCCAGGAAAGGAATAGCACTGGCAGCCAGCCCAGACCTCTTCAGCTGCATGAGTGAAAAATGCCAGCCTAGACCTCTGCATCTGATCCCCACTGTCATGCACACACAGAGCTAGCTCCTCCAGTTGTGCAACTGCACACCACCAGCTTGACACCTGACACCAGTGTGCATGCCCAAGGGGAGACTGTGCAGTCACAGGAGAGCATGCTGACAGCCAGGGTACCTGTAGTTGGCCTCAGCCCTTGCCACTGCCCAGGTACCTGCTTCTGGCCCCCATACCAAGTGTGTGGACACCACCAGCTTCAGCCACCACTGCTGCCTTAATGGTCTCTAGCCACTAAACCTGGAGGTGTTGCTGAGGACCACAACAGCCCTTGAGGCTACTGCAGACAACTTGCAATGTTTGCCAAAGACCACACAGTTGTCGATGCTGTGGACCCCACAGCCTGAGACAAAGAGACACCAGTCTGCCCCCCCCAAGACCTGGTGCTGCCACACAACCCTGCACTTTGTGCCCTGTACCACTAGAACCAGGGTCACAGCATGCTCTGGCATGGCTCCACCCAAAGGTGAAATTCTTCCTTTACTGAAGTCAGTCCACAAAGTCTAGAAGAGGTGATTACTTCTTCAAATGTGCAGACACCTATGCAAGGCTACAGGGAACATGAAGAATCAGGGGGAACATGAATCCACCAAGTGCGTACAGGAAACCTTCAGTAACTGACCCCAAAGAAGTGCAGATCAGAAGTTGCCTGACAGGAATTCAAAATAATTATTTTAAGATGCTCAGAGGGCTAAAAGAGAGCGAAGGTAGACAAGTTAACAACATTAGAAAAACAGTACAAGAAGAAAAGGAGAAGTTCAACAATGTGATGGAAAACATAAGAAAGAACCAATAAGAAATTTGGAGTTGAATAATATAATGACTCAATTGAAGAATTTAATAGACACCTTCAATATCAGATTTGATCAAGCGGTAGAGAATCAGTGAACTAGAAGATAGAACTGTTGAAATTATCCAATCAGAGGACCAAAAAAAATAAATAAATGAAAAGGAATAAAGAAAGCCTACAGGAATTGTGAGACACCATTAAGGAAACCAACAAACGTATCATTGGAGGCCCAGAAGGAGAAGGGAGGAAGAAAGCAGCAGGAAGTTTATTTAAAGAAATAAAGGCTGAGAACTTCCCAAACCTGGGAAGACATCTAGACATTCAAGTTTATGAAGCTAATAGGTCATCTAAAAATTTCAATTCAAAATCAATGTTTTCCAAGACACATTATAATAAAACTGTCTAAAATCAAAGAAAAAGAATTTTAAAAGCAACAAGAAAAAAAAACTCTCATACAAGGAAACCCCCATAAAACTATCAGAAGATTTCTCAGCAGACACTTTGCAGGCCAGGAGAGAATGGCATGGTATATTGAAAATCATGAAAGAAAAAAAGCACCAACCAAGAATACTTTACCCAACAGTTTGTTCTTCAGAAGTGGAGGTGAGATAAAGACTTGCCCAGGCAAACAAAAGCTGACAGAGTTCATCACCACTAGCCCTGTCTTTCAAGAAATGCTGAAGGAGTTCTTCAAGCTGAAATGAAAGGATGCTAATTAATAACATAAAAACATGAAAATATACAACACACTGGTAAAGGTAAGCATATAGTCTGATTTAGAATATGCTAATACTGTAATTTAGTAGTGTGTTAAGTACTTAACTCTAGTATGAAGGTTAAAGGACAAAAAGTATTAAAAATAGTTATAGCCACAATAATTTCTTAATGGAGAAATAATATAAAAAGATGTAAATTGTGACATCAAAAACATAAAAAGGAGGAGTAAAATGACAGAGTTTTGTACAACATTGAAGTTAAATTGTTATCAGCGTAAAATGTTATAAGATGTTTCACATAAGGTTCATGGTAACCAAAAGCAAAAACCTACAGTATATTGACATAAGAAAAAGAGAAGGGAATCAAAACATACACTAAAGAAAACCATCAATTCATAAAGGAAGGCAGCAAGAGAGGAAGAAAGAAACAAAGGAACTACTAAACAGAAAACAATTAATAAGATGGCATTAGTAAACCCTTACTTATCAATAATTATTCTAAAAGTAAATGGCTTGAATGCTCCAATGAAAAAACAGAGTGGCTGGATGGATTTAAAAAAATACAAGACCCAACTATATGCTGCCTATAAGAGATTAACTTCAAGATTAAGGACACACATAGGCTCAAAGTAAAGGGATGTAAAATGATATTCCATGCAAATGGAAACCAAAAGAGAGCAGGGTAGCTACACTCATATCAGACAAAATAGACTTTAAGGCAAAAATGGTAACAAGAAACAAAGAAGGTCACTATAATGATAAAAGGGTCAATTAATTAAGAAGATATAATAATCATAAATATATATGCACCTAAATATATAAAGCAAATACTAACAGATCTGAACTGAGAACAGTATGCAAATATCATAATAGTAGAGGACTTCAGTACTCCACTTTCTATAATGGACAGATTATCTAGACAGAAAATCAACAAGGAAATGTTGGATTTGAATCATATTTTAGACCACATGAGCCTAGAAGACATACACAGAACCTTCTATTCAACAGCAAGAAAATATATACATTCTTCTCAAGTGCCCATGGAACATTCTCCAGAATGGATTATATGATAGGTAACAAAACAGTCTTTGCAAATTTAAGAAGACTGAAATCATACCAACTATCCAGCTAGAGCGATTATGCAAGAAAAAAAACCGAAAGACACCCAGATTGGAAAGGAAAAGTAAAACTAGCTATATTCAAAGATGACATGATCTTATTTAGAAAGAATCCTAAAGAATCCACAAAAAAACTAGTAGAATTTATAAATGAACTCAGAAAAGTGGAGGATACAAGATCAACACATAAAAATCAGTTATACTTCTATACACTTGCAATGAACAATCTGAAAATGAAATTAAGAAAACTTTTATTTATAACAGTATGAAAAGAATTAAATATTTAGGAATAAATTTAACAAAAAAGGGCAAAACCTGTACACTGAAAGCTATAGAACATCTTTGAAAGAAATTAAAGATGACCTAAGTAAGTTTGAAGACATCGTATGTTTTAGAAAATTTAATATTCTTAAAATGGCAATACCCCAAATTGATCTACAGACTCACCACAATCACTATCAAAATCCCAGCTGGCTTTTTTGTAAAAATTCATAAGCTTATCGTAAAATTAATATGGAAATGGAAAAGGCCCAATTTAAAAATTTAATTTAAAGATACAATAATCAAGACAGTCTGGTACTAGTGTAAGGATAGACATATAGATCAATGGAATATAATTGAGTCTAGAAATAATCCCATACATATATAGTCAACTGATTTTTGACAGAGGTTTCAAGATAATACAAAGGAGAAAGAATAGGCTTTTCAACAAATGGTGCTGAGAGAACTTGATATCCACATACAAAAGAATGAAGTTGGACTCCTAGCTCACACCATATACAAAAATTAACTCAAATTGTGTAAAAAACCTAAATGTGAGAGCTAAAACTATACAACTGATAGAACAACTATAGAATTCTTTGTGACTTGGATTCGGCAACAGTTTCTTACATGTGACACCTGACTACCAAAATTAGAAATTTTTGTGCTTTAAAGGACACTATCAAGAAACTGAAAAAACAACCCACATAATGGGAGAAAATATTTGCAAATATTATATTTGATCAGGATCTACTATCCCAAATATATAACTCTTACTCAATAAGAACTCAATGATAAAAAGACAGACCAATTTAAAAATGGACAAATTACTTAATAGACATTTTACCAAATAAGATATACAAATGTCCAATAAGCACATGGATGATCAATATCATTAGTCAATAGGGAAATGCAAATAAGAACTACAATGAGACAACACTTCACTCACACTAAGATGGCTATAATAATAATTAAATGAAGTTAAAAAAACCACATTAGTGAGGATGTACAGAAACGAGATCCCTCAAACATTTCTGGTGGGACTGTAAAGTGGTTCATCCACCGTGGAAAACAGTTTGATATTTCCTCATATAGTTAAACATAGAGTTACTATACGACTCAGCCCTGCCATTCCCAGGTATATTCTAGAGAATTAAAAATCAAATGTTCACAGAAACTTGGGTACACAAATGTTCATAACAGCATTATTTACAATAGCCAAAAAGTAGGAACAGCTCAAATCCCATCAACTGATGAACAGATAAAATGTAGTATAGTCTCAAAATGGAATGTTATTCAACCATAAAAAGGAATAAAATTCTGATATATGATACAACATGAATGGACCTTGAAAATATTATGCTATGTGAAAAAGTCACTCATAAAAGACCATATAATGTATGATTCTGTTTATATGAAATATCTACAGTAGGCAAATCTATAGAGACAGAATGTTGATCAGATCGCACAGGGCAGGAGGAGGGTTGAATAGGAAGTATTGCTAATTTGGAGGGATAAAAATATCCTGGAATTAAATAATGGTAATTGTTGTACAACTTTAAGAATAAACAAAAAACACTGAATTGTGCACTTTAAAATATTGAATTTTACAGTATGTGAATGATATTTCAATTTAAAAAATAAATAATTATGTTTGAGTAGAAATCCCTCTGAATCTTAAGATGTAGACTTTGCTCCCTATAGAGTTTAGATTTCTAATTCTCCCCAAGGACTTTCTCTAACTAACTTTGAATTGGAAATAGGTGTGATTCACGGAGGCAACAGTGTAAAATAGTAAAAAAGTGATGAGAAGATTTTTGTGGCTTTTTGTTCAGACAATTGACTAGTCTGAGTTTCTAATAATGATGAAATTAGATGCAGTAAAGAAAACTGACATGTAGACCCAAAAAAAGGTAGATATTTACTCCCCCCTACCTACTGATGTACCAGAGCCCCTGATTTCAGCACTAAGGCTCTATGATTATAGAGCAGGAAAAGGAATAAGGAGGCCATTTGTGCCAGTGAAAGATGTCGGCAGATTGCCGTGAATCAACCTTTTAGACTGACATGCACAGTTCCTTTAAAGTTATAGACAGTAGTGGGTTTCTTCTACTTGGAGTCTTCAGTAAGACAGGATCTTATAGTCCATATGGGTTTTAGTGAAATAAATCTAATAGAGCAGTCCATGTTGAGATGATATATCTTGTAATATAACAATAACTTTTCTATGGGTTGTATAAAGCCTTGCTTTGTGAGTTAAGTCTGGCTATAAAGGGAATTTAACAGTGGACTTTCTTCTGAAGTGAAACACACTCCCCCTATGTGTCTCTCTCTCAGGGATGTTTGGTTTATGCTGTATTCTAGTGTGGAGGCTAGTAGGTAAGGTCACACCTCTGTGAGAATAGGGCAGGCAGGGTCTTCCTAGAGGGGTCAGACATCCTAGATGGGTGCTCAGATAGAAAATGGGAACTTAGAAGGTGTGCCTTAGACAGATAACAGGAGAAAGTTGTTCTCTCCACCTCTGTCTCATCCTCATGTGTTTGGTATTGAGAAATCTAAATAAACATGCATGAAGACACTTCTTGGAACAATTATAATAATGACATCTGCCGTTTATTGTGTAAGTAAATTGTTCTAGTGACTGTGTTGAATGACTTTTATTTATATTAGAGCATTTAGTTCATCCAGTAACTGTATAAGATAGATACTGAATTGTCTACACTTTGCAAATGAATGTACTAAAATGTGTGCCATAAACACTCAGACATTGAAAGTCTCACTTTCAACCCTATTTTCTGTTATCTTCTTCAAGCCATTCGGTCACCTAGGATTCTCTCTCAGCTTGTCTTGCCCACTGGGAAATAGTTACTCTGAAATTGTGATGCCTCAGGAAGCCACTACCTGGCCTGTAATATCTGTGATGATATTCATTCTTCAAAATTGCTTTTATATTAAGAAATAACTTGAAGTGCAGATTTCTTTGTGAGAACTCAGTTTTAGTAAGGTGGTTAGGTTAGCCATGAGATGGACCTTAGTTTTCTTTTTAAAGTGTAATTAAGATTCTGTATATTTGTCAAATCCTAAGTCTGCTACTTATTAGCTGTGCAACTTTGGGCTAGTTACTTAACTAAATTTCTTCTTTCTACAAAAGAGACCATGATTTGTGATGATAACAGCAAACTGGGACTTCAAAGAACTGTTTTGAGGATAAAAATGTGTAAATTCAGGTGAAACTTCTAGAATAGTGTTTAGTAAAGAGCTAGTCCTTAAGATATGTGCATTTTTATTATTACCACTTGAGTAGGAAAAGCTTTGGATGGTTATGGGGCTGAGGGGGGTGGGGAGTGAATAGCAAAGCAAAGGGGCAGGGAAATTATTAGAGCCTGAACTGGTGCCCACTGAGGAGAGATCTGGGTGAGGTATCATCGTACACCTCTTGGGAAGGCATGAGGAGCCATATGGTTGCTGGATAACTGAACAAAATGAGAAGCTCAGAAATAGAGATCAATAGGGAACATTAACAAGTAGCCTGCCCCCCAGTCTTGCCCAGCCCTGGCCCTTTCCACCTCACTAGCAAAATAATTCCCAGTCATTTCTGTCTCTCTTTTCTTAACACCAAGCAGAGGTCTCAGATTTGGACCCAGATAGAAACAAATAGGTAATGGGAAATTCTTTTTAAAAAATCACCCTAAACCAGTTTGGAATTATTCCTTACACCACAGTTCAGCTCAACACCAACTGGCCGGCAGCTACTAACGCTGTTTGTTCTTTGAAATTGAGGTCTCTTTATTTGACCTTAACAGCTGTCCTCTTTTTCTGAAGTGTCTTTGACTTTTCAATCCAAATTTCTCTTATTTGAGGAAAAGGACAAATAAGCAAAATAGAAGATATAAAGACATGGACAGGCCTTTCACAGAAGAGGAAACATATGTCGGGGAAAAACATGTGAAATGGTATTCAGCCACATTGGTGACCAAGGAAATGCAAATCAATGCCAGGATGAGATGTCATTTTGCCCCCATTTTATTGGTGAAAGGAAGAAATCTGATCATACCAAGCTGGTAATACCAAGTGTTGGAGAGGATCTGAATTTCTGTGATTTCTTAGATTGTGGGAGGAAGTATAAATTAGTACAGCCACTTTGAAAAACAGTTGGCAATATCTTGTGAAGATGACAATTCACATACCTGGCAATTTCCCTACCAGCCATATTCCCAGAAGAAACTCTCGCACAGGGAGAAATACATAGGAATTTTCATTATAGCTCTTTTATAACAGTAAAAATCTAAAAACAACCATTAAAAGAATAAATAAATAAAAACAACATTTTCATACAATGGAATATTATACAGTGGTTGAAATGCCTGGACAGCAGCACATGGAAGAATATTGATGAATCTTAGCAGAACAATTGGAATGAAAAAAGTAATGCATGAGATCACATAGACTTTATATCTTTTCTATTAAGATACAACTAAAGCTGATAGTATACATATTGGAGGGGTACTATATTTGCTTATGATAGAGTGATGAAAAAAAAGCAGGGGTATTATGATTATAAGACAAAAGATTGTTAATGTTTCAAGTTGAGAGAGTATTGAAGTTATAAATTCCTTTGGTACTAATGCAAGAGAAAATCAAAACATAACTCTAAAAGGTGAAAAGAGAAGGTCAAACTTGTTCGGGACTCCAGAAATGGAGGAAAAATAAAAACATAACTGCTGGGAATTTTATGACTCTCCCACCCAACAGAAAAAGGTTACTGAGGCCTAGTATATCCTGACCCCGTAACTTAAGCTAGTAACTGAAGGCATCCCAGGTTAACACAATGCCCATGCCCACACATCCTTCAATGAACAGAAGTCCCACCAAAAACACCATGTGAAAATGGCAGCCCTGGCAAGGGGCGTAGTGGAGGGCCCCACTAACAACAAGTGGCTACTGGTAGCCTTCATTATTTGACCTATGATTGCTCTCTTCCACCCTGAGATACTGCATAGTAAAGATGTACTAGCAAAGGGGTATAACAGGTAACATGGCTCAGGAAACCTTCCCATTCCCTTGGGCCTAAAACTCCTCTCCACCACCCAGAAACATCAAGAGGGTGGCCAGGGGGGCACAAGGGCTTATTCATGATCATCCACCCCTTGGCTTCCCATTGTCCAAGCCATAGGGTTAATCCCTTTAGAACAGCCCAACTGTCAGTGCAAAGAGTTAACAACCAGGGCTTATGAGTGATCACCAGCCAAAGTACTCTGAGTTCAGCCCACGGGCTACTGCGGTTCCTTCCTGTTTCTATCTAGATAGTGTCGCTGTTGGGCTGAAGAGTGACTGCTGTCCATGTGGACGGATTGCCCCAACTAGATCCGTCTGTATACCCAGGTATCAGCGGAAATTCCCCTAGCTCCCTCTCTGCCTTGAGTCTTCCCCACAGCCAGTACCCTTTACTGAGATTTATCAGTTTCCCCCCTCCATATCAGCAAGGATTGCCCAACATCATCAATATCTTGTCCCGTGACTGGGCTCAGCATGGATATCAGTGCCCCATACCAGGTGCTTTGGGGCAGATTGGAGTATCTTGGCTTTCATTCCTGCAGTGAATGTGGCCCAATTGGGGCCTTCAAAGACAGAGGTGTAGATGGCCTGTCTCAATCCAAACTCCCTAAGAATTTGTTGTACCTCTTCTGTAGATTTCCAGCGTCCCACATACCCAGGGAGAGCCCCCTCATTGGGCCACGCCTCCTTGTAGGCTGGAATAATCTAACCTATAAGGGAACGAGTCCCTTGAACCCTCCTGAGCACCATGCAGGTGCAGCTAGAGGGCAGGATGTGTGGTGATGTTGCTCATTTTCTCTCCCTCCTACCCAGTCAGAGAAATGCCACCCCTTCCCCCCAACATTAACCACACCTGGATACTTTCCCTGGCCTTGTGCTGGAACTTGGCAACTATATCAATAAGCTCAGTGGGAGGATGTTCTCTCATGATGAAAATTTCCTTAACTGGGGGCTGCCTTGCTGGCTGGGGAGTTGTTGCTATGTTTTTGCTTTCCTTTATATCAGGGGTCAGATGGCATGGGGCATTTCATCCATTTCACTGTCAATCACCACAACTGCCTCCTCTTCACTCTCCTCACTCTCCCAGGATTCCTCCTCTCAGCGTCCCAATCAGGCTTTGTTACAAGTGCTCGAACCTTAATCCCTGGCAGTAGTTGTGCCCTCCTAGCTTTGCAAAATGGCACATTAAGTTCTCCAACTTCATTTGTTGCTCTTCTACTTTGTCTACTAGCCCTGAAGCTAGCAGGGTAGTGGACATCTGCATGTCCAGATCTTTTTTTTTTTTTTTGCGGTATGCGGGCCTCTCACTGCTGTGGCCTCTCCCGTTGCGGAGCACAGGCTCCGGACGCGGAGGCCCAGCGGCCATGGCTCACGGGCCCAGCCGCTTCGTGGCACGTGGGATCCTCCCGGACTGGGGCATGAACTGGCGACCCCTGCATTGGCAGGCAGACTCCCAACCACTGCGCCACCAGGGAAGCCCTAATCTCAGCTCTTATTCTAATTTTCTAACTCAGATTTCAGCCTCTAGTCAGGCGTCAGTGTTCAGGCAAACTGCCCACAGGACGGGCCAGACCACTGCAGCAGCAACCATTCATTGCCCTTCAGTGCTACAGTGTGCTATGTGTAGCCCTTCAAACAAGCACATCAAACCAGCTGGCATTTTCAGAGTGTCCTATACTCATGTGGCAGTCTGCAAGCATCTGACATTCAGACCACCCCTCCCCACATAGAGACAGATGGGCAACTCGGGATTTTCCTTGCAGATACCTCTTTCCCAAGACCCAATTATTCAGATTCTGGGCTGGCTTGCCAATTGTTGATTCGCAAACTGGCCCCCATGCACGGAGGGCAAAAGAGACTGAAGAAAGAGGCAAGAGAACATAACTTATGATGCTTATCTTGGGTAGCCACAAGATGAGCAGATCTCCGCCCCTGACCACCAGAATCTTAAAAGTCTATATAGAGGCCTTAATGGGGTTCAGTCACATGTACTATCCAGATGGTTGCAGCAATATATTAGTATCTCAAGGCAGTGTCCTTGGGGCAGCTTCTATTGCAGGGAAGGCAAGCAGAAGGCACATTCTGAGGACAGAGAAGAGGGTGAGGAGCCTCTGATTGCCCGGGTCCAAGTCATGGGTCAACCAGTGGTCACATCCTCTCAATGGTCTCCTCTAGCAGTATATCATCTTTCAAGAAAATAACTGTCAACACTAAATTTTAGAGCAGGTGAAACTCTCTTTTGAGAATGAAGGGGAAAGAAAGACTTTCTCAGACTAAGAAAAACTAAAACAATGTGTTGCTATCAGACCTATTGTTAAAGAATGTCTAAAGGAAAAATTTTTAACAAAAAGGAAACAATAAAATAAGGAACCTTGGAGCATCTGGCAGGATTAAAAAAAACAATGAAAAGAGAAGAAATATGACTATATCCAATTGATTACCCTTCTCAGGGGATTTATAAATCATGTTTGATGACTGAAAGAGAATTGTAATAACATCTGATACTCAAAACAGTGATATTTAAAAGAAGGCAAGAAGATCCAAATGGAAGTAAGGTTTGCACACTTCACACAAAATGGTAAAATGTTGATACTAATAAACTGTTATGTCATAGATATTGTAATAACCAGAAAAACAACTATGAAAAATATACAAAGAAACACACTCAAAGGCACTATAAATCATCAAGATGAAATCCTAAAAAATATGCAAGTAATCTACCAGAATGCAAAACATAACAATCCTAAATGTGTATGTGCCAGAGACCCTCCAAAAAATAAAAATGATAGCTCTAAAACAAGAAGAAAACAAATCTACATTTATAGTTAAGAATTCAACACCTGCCTCTCGGCAACTGATAGAACTAGACAGAAAATCAGCAAATCCCATAACCACTAAAGAATTTGAATTTGTAATTTAAAGGTTCCCGAAAAAGCAATTTCCATGTCCGGAAGGCTTCACTGAAGAATTATTCCAAACATTTAAAGAATAATTAACACAAACTTTACATTATCTTTTCCAGATAATAGAAGAGTGAGAGATGCTTCTCAACAGGGAACAGTATCACTCTCATACCAACACCTGAAAAAAGTACAAAAAAAGAAAACTACAGACTAATATCTCTCATGATCTTAGATGCCAAAAACCTCAGCAAAGTATTATTAAGGTGAACCAAAAATGTATAAAAATAATTATATACCATGGCCCAATGGGGCTTATTTCAGGTATGCAAGTTTAGTTCATCATTTGAACATCAAGAGGCTAAAAAAAAAATTATGTGATCTTATCAATTGATGTAGAAAAAGCATTTGACAGTAAAAAAAAAAGAATGAATGAATAAATTAAAAAAGCATTTTTATTTGTGATTCTAAAAGCTCTTAGGACGTTAAAATAGAAAGAAATTACATCAACTTAAGAAAGAACATGTAGGACTTCTGGGTTGGTGAAAAGGTGGAAGTCCTGAGAGAGTGGCATGCCTGGAGAGCTCATGGAATGTAATCACCCTTTTCCCAGACCTTGCCCTATATGTCACTTCCATCTGGCTATTCCTGAGTTATAGATGTCATTTCATAATATACTGGTGATCTAGTAAGTTAAAAAAAAAACATTTACAAGAAACCTATAGCTAACTTTATACATTTGTGACAACACGATGGACCCTGAAGTTATTATTCTAAGTGATATAAGTCAGATGGAGAAAGACATATACAGTGTGATTTCACTCATATGTAGGATCTGAAAAAAACAAAACAAATGAACAAACAAAATAAAACAGAGAACAGATTAGTGGTTACCAGAGGGGAAGGGGTAGGTGAAATGGATGAAGGGAGTCAAACGTATGGTGATGAATGATAATTAGACTTGTGGTGTTGATCACCTTGAGTGTATACAGATGTAGAATTATAATGCTCTATACCTGAAACTTATATAATAATAATAAAAACATTTGTGCTGAAATGGATGATACTGAATAAATTGGGGTTTTTTGTCTCCCTTTATAATTTATTCAGTGGGTGGAAAATTCTCCAGGCCCCTGAAATAAACATTGGAAATGACTTTGGATTGCTCTCTTAATAAAAGGTTATATGGTCATTAAAAAAAAAGAAAAGGAAAGAAATGAAGAATCTCAGTCCCTATCCCAGATTTACTGAATCTGAATCTGCATTTTAACAAGATTCTCAAGTAAGTTCTATACATATTAAAGTTTGGGAAGCACAAGTATAGAAGTAGGGCCTAATCCACTTAAACCTACTTCCCCTCTCTTCTAAATGGCTTCCTAAATACCTGGTTTCTTTTATTTTGTCAACCATTTCCAGTGAATGATCTGCTTTTCCATGTCCCTCAGCCACCAGTAGTTGCAGATTACCAAAGTTTTTCTTCTCCTTGGGCCTCTAGAAATAGAATATTATCTTATAAATGTTCTCCCTTCTTTTTATCCCTAAAGAAATCATTTAGCACTTGGGAGTTTTTCTAAAAGTTTATACTATTAGCTATGATGGAACAATATAATAAAGAAGCCACTTTAACTACCCTTTTCCTCCTTCTTCACTTTTCGTCTTCCATTCCCTTTCTCCTTCCTCTCTTTCTCCTTCTCTCCTCTTTGCCTCCCTCTCTTCCTCCCTCCAAAAGTTAAATTTGAAGAGGACAGTGTAAAAACTTGGATGTTATTGGTGGAATTCTGTGAATGAAGATACTGAAATGCGATTTACCTACATTTAGAAAAACAGCTGGATTAATTAGTTCCTGCCATTTAATTATAAAAATAAGGGCACAGAAAACATTTGGAGAAGAGTATTTGGGGTAAGAAATGGGAGTGGGAAGTAAGGAGATACCACTGAGTCTGTTGGCAGTCTTTATACCTGAAAAATATCAATAGAACACCCCTTTTTCTCATCACTTCTATTTCCCTTCACCATTACCAGACATCACCGTGTAGCCATCACTCTGGGCTAATCCTGGGGTATAATAAAAAGCTGGACCTGTGAGAGAGAAGATGGGATCCTCCTCAAGGACAGCAGAATGAAAACTGATACCAGCTATGTATGAAAGGAAAAGAAGTCCCTATGAAGAGAGACTGAGTTATCCATCTGATTATCTGTTTCTGTGTGGTCATTTATTCAAAGCCCATCAGCTGATCAAAGGTGGGCTATTCATTAACATGAACAATGAGCCTTCCCTGGCATATTCATTTTGAAGACAGTGCCTTGCAGTGGGCGACTCAGAGACCAGAAGTCATTTTCCAGCAAGGATCCTAAAACAGCAGCAGTTGCTACATGAGTGAACTTAAATCTACTACAGATTTGCACCATTTAGTTTGGAAAATATTTTGTTTGTACATTTAAATAAGTATAGACAAAATATAGGTTCAAATCTAGTTTAAACAGGGTGAACTAAATGGTTGGCCTTTGGTTTTTTAATTTGCAGGTTTAGTCCACAGTGCAAAAAACTTTCCAGAGTTCAGCAAATTATTGTGGTCCATTCCAGTTTTTGACTCATGTTTCAGTACAATTACAGTTCCTGTTTAATACCCAGGGGTGGTATATTGTAGAGGATGGTTTATTTTTGTTATCTTGGTTTGGAGTACATTCTAATCCATAACATACGAGACCTTTTTTTTTTCCTTCTCACTAGCCTCCCGGTTAATCCAAAGAATCTAAACAGAAATACAAAGTTCCTTGTGTTGCCAAAACAGGTTCTAATCTTACATTTGTCAGGCATTCAAAAGACCAAGTAACAAAATGTCAAAGATTGGCATAATGTTTGGATTTTTATCTCAGTTGTGTTTTTTCCCCCAGAGATTCCATGAGGCAAACATTCCCAACTGAAGTTATCTGATGTTAAAAGCTTAGAATGTGTTGAGCCAAGACCTAAATGTGCCTTAGCAAATACCATTCACATAAATTCACCTGGATCCACTTTATTGGCTTGTTATCAATATCTGATTGCCTTTCTTCCCTTTAAACTTCTGGCAGCTCTAATTTTATTTTATAGGCTCTAGTTTTTGCTTTCCACCTGCTCGGACCTAATTTCTGCTGGACTTGGTTTAATGTCTTACATCAATCAGTCCTTCCCAAAGGAGTGCCTTTACTATGCACATTGCAGTATGTGTGAGGTTATGTCATTCTTAAGCTTTTTTACCCTTCCCCAACTTCACATCCACTACTTAGGTCTCTGATAGCGCCCTCTCCACCAATCAGGTCTTTACACGATGTCAACTCCTCAGAGAAACTTTTGCTAACTCTTTCTCACCTGGCTTGGGTACTTTGCTTTGTGCTTCCTTTTCACACTGAAATAGCCATACTGAGTCTCTTATAACACAGGGTTATCATCACAGGTGCTATGATTGCACCTGAAAGGTTTTTGAATAATGAGACTCTTATCATTTACCATCGTATCCCCAGACCATGGTATCAATACAATGGCTTTCGAAGTGTGGTCCCCAGATCAATAAACAATAGCATCACCTGAAGAGATGGACTATTGTTAGAAGATTAATACAGTTTAGTTGAATGAATAAAGGAATGAGGTTCAGTATTAGAATATTAAACCCCTGTTTACTCCTGTAAATAATTGGGCAATGATACCTGTAGCCAGTATTTGGGGAGAAGCAGAGAGAGTACTCCTTGAACATAAGAGAAATAATAATGGTCCTTTGAATGTTATTCAAAGACACAATAAAGAGAATATGTGTTATTTAGAGGTGGAGCAGGCCAGCAGTGGATGTGTAAAGCAAGGAGAGATAAATTTTGGCAATGATTATCAAAGCTGTATTCAGGGAAGGCACCATTTTGGCCCATGAACTTGAGCCATTAAAGTCCCATCGGCAAGTCTATTACTTTTGTACACTATCTCAAACTGATGCATGCAATCAACTATTCATAGTATATAACTGCCTTTTGGGGTTCTGATAATTTTCTGTTCTGCTAATTTTTTATTTATCTTCTCATGCATGTCTATGTACTGGGGGAACCATCTCTCAGATGTCAGCTTCCTTTGCCTAGACTGGGCAAATGGAAGTTTGTTCTCACTATTCTTTTGAGTTGTACTCTTAGAAGCCTTTTTTTCATGTTTATCTTCATAACAATCCTATGGGATAAGTATTGCTATTAGCTGTGTATATGAGGAAACTGAGAATCAAAGAGGTTAAGTAATATAACCAAGCTACACAGCAAAAAAGTGGGAGACCCTGGACTTGAATATGGGCCAAGGAAGGAATGGGACTCATAAGTGAAGTGGAAATATAATGGGCAAGAAGGAATACTAGGTTAGAAATGTCAGTGGATTTAGGAAGTTGTGGTAGGAACTCAAGACAAGTAAAGACAACATGAAAGCAAGAGGAACCTGCATATTGAAGAGTCACTATATTTAAAGTGGACCATAGCAAGCTGAAATATTTTCTTGTTCAGTTTTTAAACCTAATTTGCCTTTGAGTTGACCAGAGTTTGTTCATTTGAAACAAAGGGGAAGGCTATATCAATGATTTCCAATGGTAGTGGTATCACCTCGCCGAGGTGCTTGGGACATGTTGAATGACAATTTTGTTGCCAGAATGATCAGAAGGCACAGTTGGCAGTTAGTGGGAGGAATCATCAATGTTGTACACTGGGCAGCTCACACAACAAAACCTTCCCGCGTTCTCTACACAAATTTCAGTGATCTTACTGGATATTCTTGCAGGTAAAAATCCAATCTTTGACTACCTGAACCTAGAACCTAATGTAACCTTCTTCAAAGAAAGAATGTGTGCAGTGGTTCACCATTTTTGAATATACTGTCCATGAATATACCAATCATAATTAACTCACCCAACCACATAGCTGTTTCAGACAGTTGTATACACAGTGATTCTCAGTCCAAGAATAAGCATCTGACTACAGCCATTAGGTCTTCCAGTCTGGTTGTGCTGAGGAAAAAAAAAATTGCTATGAACTTATTTTTCTTTTTACATTACATTATGGTATTAACACACATATACAAGTATGTTGCAGTTAGATTGTATTACCTAAGAATTTTATTTTAAAGTGATAAAATATGTGTTTTAAATTGAGGAATTAGTTCTGATGGGATTGAAAACCTCTCTCTGAGATACTCTAGTAAAAATCATTACATCCAGCAAAATGTCTTTACATAATTGTGATTGTTCAATCGTAATTTTAAGCAAATAATATTTAAAAGGAAAAAGGCAGCTCTGCAAGAGAAAAAAAACATCTCTATATAATGATATAAAGTTAGACAATCTAATATTTCTTGGTCAAAAATGCACTTTAGAATTGAAGTTTGTATTTATGAGGATTAGAATTATTTTTCCTATATTTCAAAGTTAGTCCATGGATATTTTGTTTATAATCGAAGAAAGTTTTAATCTGGCAGCCCACCAGTACCTCAGACTAAGAGCTTTACGTGAAACATATCCACTTATATTCTCAGAATTACCATGTGCATGCTTCCAAAACACAGAGGTTTCAATTTTTCTGCAGTCCTCAATTTAGCAAAGTGAAATCAAAGTAATCTTTGTATGGTAAAAGACAAACTATAATGTGTGTAGGAGAACTCCGCCCTTCAGATCTTCAAATCCTCAAACTGTGGCTCAGGTATAATTCTCTGATGGACCTTGTTAGCCTGTTCCCCAGCATCAGAAGCAAAAGGAGGATTTATTTAATGTTTTCAAGTCCTGATGGAAATGACTTAGTTTCCTTTTTCGTGCGTATTTATTACCCTTCAGATCAGTGCTTTGTAGTGCCAACACATGACTCCACCACAGGATGGAGCACAGGAAATTCTTGTTCTGAAACAGATGATTCGGAAAAATCCACCAGCATTTGAAACAAGAACATGAAGATGAACAAGACCTTCTGAAATGACGTATCACAGAAAGTAGAGTAAAACACCACCAGTACTGCCGATTACTGAGAGGGGAATTACGTCAGGTGAGAAAGTAAGAGCGTGAAATGCAGCAAAATGTTTCTGAGAGGTTCAAACCTGGTGTACCGTAGAGTCACTTGGGGACATGTGAAAACTACCAATACCTGGTCCCCAATCCCAGATAGGGCCCAGGTGTCAGTATTAGCTCCTTGGGTGGCCCTAAAATTCAGCCAGCTTTAAGAACCACTGACCAGCCAGTTCATCAGTATCCCTATGGTTCTGACAGAAAGCACCTGTGGGAGATTAGTACTAATTTGAGCATTGACCTTGATCCAGCTATAGTTTTGCTGCATAACTTGGGGCTATGTGACCATTTTTTCCAATAGTAATAGTACTCTTTCTCTCCCTTCCTTCCCTTCTTTCTTTTTTTTTTTCTTTCAACTAATATTTATTAAGTGTTTTGCTGCTGTTGTTACAATGCCAGTCACTGTGCTTGCTAGGCCTGGGGAAATAAAATCTAAACAAGTCCTACTTGTTGTCTCTGAGGTGCTCACAATCTAAAGTTCTCAGAAATGAGCAGAGATGAATAAGGCTATATTGTTCAAAATCATATCTTAAGTCACTACAAATATTGAAGCAGTCCATCAAAAGTAACAAATCTCCTAATCACATTTTGTCAGGAAAACTAAGTTTTTGTACCCTGTCTCTTACTTGTAATATATCTTGATTGGCATTCTCTTATTTTTAACCTGAATTCATGTTAATTCTTGACAAAGGAGGAAATGTCTCATATATAACAGAAGGAAAACTTGGTGTCTGTATCTGTGATTGTAGGAAATAATTTAATGATATCTCAACATTTTCATGAGTAGACGTAGACTCCTCCCAATTAATTGGAAATTGTACATTTATCGTGTTCTATTAAAAAGAGATTAGCCTTGGATCTTTACTGAGGCTATATTCCATATATTATTTAAATGTTGAGATTATTTAGGAATAGTTATTTCAATTCATAAATGGATAGCTGTGCTTCTTTCCTCAATCAGTGCTTTCTAATTTTATTATGTATTAATTTTTGCCCTCTCTTCTCTCAATTTGCGTACTTTCCACAAATACAGAGCTTCTTTGAAATTAAAAGACATTTCTATTACCTTGAGTGTGGTGATGGTACACGGGTGTTTGCATATGTCCAAACCCATCAAATTGTACACATTAAATATGATTAGTTCTATGTATATCAGTGTTAAAAAAAAGAAACCAACAAAATAGAAGACCATAAAAATGATACATAAAGGCAGATGGCAATGGAACTATTAGAAAAAATGAATCTCAGGTAGGGCAGAAACAGAGGTGTAACATGGATGAGATGATGGAAATAGATTTCTACAGAACAAGAGCAATAAGGAAAGCTGAGTGCTATCAGACCTTGAAGCTACACTTGCATCTGCTGCAAGGATTAGGACAAATGCTTTACCTAGGACCACTGTTCTGATATGTTCTCATGTGCTGGAGCAGAGCTAAGGTTATTAGGCAGGGGAATTGGAATTGTGACCTAACTGCACCCAGCAATCTCCTAAATAAAATTCGACAATAATAAGAAGAATCTAAGTACACTGCTAAGTGCCCTGAAAATGTTAAAAATTATTTGTCTCATCAGATAAAAACTTTTGAACATTCCCCTTAATATATTCTAGTTATATATACATTTACACACACACACACATAAAAGTATAAAAGGCATAAAAATTCATATAGAACTGTAAAAGACTGAGATAAAAGCTAATATAAATAGAGTTTTATTATTTGCCTTCTACACTCCAATAGATCTTCTTTTGCAGTCTCTACTTTGGATACCATTGCTCTAAGTTGGTCTGTTTCTGAGAATACAGTGGTTAGGCTCAGATGGAAAGAGCTGAACAAGGCTAACTCCTTCCTTTCTAGACAAAAATAAATTTATAAATTTTAAGGAAACTTTTATCAATATTCCAAGGACATCAAAAATACATATAAGACAAACTTTTTACTACCAACACTTACTATGGCCTAGTCCTGTTTTACCTCCGCACTTCCATTTTTAACTGCTCTGTATTATTCTTTTTAAAAAAATTTTTGTAAACATCTTTATTAGAGTATAATTGCTTTACAATGGGGTGTTAGTTTCTGCTTTATAACAAAGTGAATCAGTTATACATATACATATATCCTCATATCCCCTCCCTCTTGTGCCTCCCTCCCACCCTCCCTATCCCACCCCTCTAGGTGGTCACAAAGCACCGAGCTGATCTCCCTGTGCGATGCGGCTGCTTTCCACTAGCTATCTGTTTTACATCTGGTAGTGTATATATGTCAATGCTACTCTCTCACTTCGTTCCAGCTTACCCTTCCCCCTCCCCGGGTCCTCAAGTGCATTCTCTACGTCTGCATCTTTATTCCTGTCCTGCCCCTACGTTCTTCAGAAACATTTATTTCTCTTTTTTTTTAGATTCCATATGTATGTGTTAGCATATGGTATTTGTTTTTCTCTTTCTGACTTACTTCGCTCTGTATGACAGACTCTAGGTCCATCCACCTCACTACAAATAACTCAATTTCGTTTCTTTTTATGGCTGAGTAATATTCCATTGTATATATGTGCCACGTCTTCTTTATCCATTCATCTGTCAATGAGCACTTAGGTTGCTTCCACGTCCTGGCTATTGCAAATAGAACTTCAGTGAACATTATGGTGCATGACTCTTTTTGAATTATGGTTTTCTCAGAGTATATGCCCAGTAGTGGGATTGCTGGGTCGTCTGGTAGTTCTATTTTTAACTTTTTCAGGAACATGCATACTGTACTCCAAGGTGGCTGTATCAATTTACATTCCCACCAACAGTGCAAGAGGGTTCCCTTTTATACACACCGTCTCCAGCATTTATTGTTTGTACACATTTTGATGATGGCCGTTCTGGCTGGTGTGAGGTGATACCTCACTGTAGTTTTGATTTGCATTTCTCTAATGATCAGTGATGTTGAGCATCCTTTCATGTGTTCATTGGCAATCTGTATATCTTCTTTGGAGAAATGTCTGTTTAGGTCTTTTGCCCATTTTTGGAGTCGGTTTTTTGTTTTTTTGATATTGAGCTGCATGAGCTGCTTGTAAATTTTGGAGATTAATCCTTTGTCAGTTGCTTCATTTGCAAATATTTTCTCCCATTCTGAGGGTTATCTTTTCATCTTGTTTATTGTTTCCTTTGTTGTGCAAGAGCTTTTAAGTTTCTTTAGGTCCCAATTGTTTATTTTTGTTTTTATTTCCATTTCTCTAGGAGGTGGGTCAAAAAGGATCTGGCTGTGATTTATGTCATAGAGTGTTCTGCCTATGATTTCCTCTAAGAGTTTTAGAGTGTCTGGCCTTCCATTTAGGTCTTTAATCCATTTTGAGTTTATTTTTGTATATGGTGTTTCAGAGTGTTCTAATTTCATTCTTTTACATGTAGCTGTCCAGTTTTCCCCAGCACCACTTATTGAAGAGGATGTCTTTCTCCATTGTATACTCTTGCCTCCTTTATCAAAGGTAAGGTGACCATATGTGCGTGGGTTTATCTCAGGGCTTTCTATCCTGTTTCATTGATCTTTATTTTTGTTTTTGTGCCAGTACCATACTGTCTTGATTACTGTAGCTTTGTAGTATAGTCTGAAGTCAGGGAGCCTGATTCCTCCAGCTCCGTTTTTCTTTCACAAGATTGCTTTGGCTATTCGGGGTCTTTTGCGTTTCCATACAAATTGTGAAATTTTTTGTTCTACTTCTGTGAAAAATGCCAGTGGTAGTTTGATAGGCATTGCATTGAATCTGTAGACTGCTTTGGGTAGTAGAGTCATTTTCACAGTGTTGATTCTTCCAATTCAAGAACATGGTATATCTCTCCATCTGTTTGTATCATCTTTAATTTATTTCATCAGTGTCTTATAGTTTTCTGCATACAGGTCGTTTTTGTCTCCTGAGGTAGGTTTACTCCTAGGTATTTTATTCTTTTTGTTGCAGTGGTAAATGGGAGTGTTTCCTTAATTTCACTTTCAGATTTTTCATCATTAGTGTATAGAAATGCAAGAGATTTCTGTGCATTAATTTTGTATCCTGCTGCTTTACCAAATTCATTGATTAGCTCTGGTAGGTTTCTGGTAGCACATTAAGGGTTCTCTATGTGGCTAAATCTTCCAAAACTATGTTGAATAATAATGGTGAGAGTGGGCAACCTTGTCTTGTTCCTGATCTTAGTGGAAATGATTTTAGTTTTTCACTATTGAGAATGATGTTGGCTGTGGGTTTGTCATATATGGCCTTTATTATGTTGAGGAAAGTTCCCTCTATGCCTACTTTCTGGAGGGTTTTTATCATAAATGGGTGTTGAATTTTGTCAAAAGCTTTTTCTGCATCTACTGAGATGATCATATGGTTTTTCTCCTTCAATTTGTTAATATGGTGTATTACATTGATTTATTTGTGTATATTGAAGAATCCTTGCATTCCTGGGATAAGCCCAACTTGATCATGGTTTATGATCCTTTTAATGTGCTGTTGCATTCTGTTTGCTAGTATTTTGTTGAGGATTTTTGCACCTATGTTCATCTGTGATACTGGCCCATAGTTGTCTTTTTTTGTGACATCTTTGTCTGGTTTTTGTGTCAGGGTGATGGTGGCCTTGTAGAATGAGTTTGGCAGTGTTCCTCCCTCTGCTATATTTTGGAAGAGTTTGAGAAAGATAGGTGTTAGCTCTTCTCTAAGTGTTTGATAGAATTCGCCTATGAAGCCATCTGGTCCTGGACTTCTGTTTGCTGGAAGATTGTTAATCACAGTCTCAATTTCAGTGCTAGTGATTGGTCTGTTTATATTTTCTATTTCTTCCTCATTCAGTCTTGGAAGGTTGTGCTTTTCTAAGAATTTGTCCATTTCTTCCAGATTATCCATTTTATTGGCATATAGTTGCTTGTAGTAATCTCTC
The DNA here is from genome assembly GCF_059928025.1 of Delphinapterus leucas. Lineage (NCBI taxonomy): Eukaryota > Metazoa > Chordata > Mammalia > Artiodactyla > Monodontidae > Delphinapterus > Delphinapterus leucas. The sequence continues at coordinate 101,961,596 of NC_143150.1, read as the reverse complement.
ATGATCCTTTGTATATCTGCAGTGTCAGCTGTTACTTCTTTTTCATTTCTAATTGTATTGATTTGAGTCTTCTCCCTTTTTCTCTTGTCAAGTCTGGCTAATGGTTTATCAATTTTGTTTACCTTCTCAACGAGCCAGGTTTTAGTTTTATTGATCTTTGCTAATGTTTCCTTCATTTCTTTTTCATTTATTTCTGATCTGATCTTTATGATTTCTTTCCTTCTGCTAACTGTGGGGTTTTTTGGTTCTTATTTCTCTTATTGCTTTTGATGTAAGGTTAGGTTGTTTATTTGAGATGTTTCTTGTTTCTTGAGGTAGGATTGTATTGCTATAAACTTCCCTCTTAGAACTGCTTTTGCTGCATCCCATAGGTTTTGGGTCGTCGTGTTTTCATTGTCATTTGGTTCTAGATATTTTTTGGTTTCCTCAATGATTTCTTCAGTGATCTCTTGGTTCTTAAGTAGTGTATTGTTTAGCCTCAATGTATTTGTATTTTTTACACATTTTTTCCTGTAATTGATATCTAGTCTCATAGCGTTGTGGTCGGAAAAGATACTTGATATGATTTCAATTTTCTTAAATTTACCAAGGCTTGATTTGTGACACAAGATATGATCTATCCTGGTGAATGTTCCATGAGCACTTGAGATGAAAGTGTATTCTGTTGTTTCTGGGTGTAATGTACTATAAATATCAGTTAAGTCCATCTTGTTTAATGTATCATTTAAAGCTTGTGTTTCCTTATTTATTTTCATTTTGGATGATCTTTCCATTGGTGAAAGTGGGGTGCTAAAGTCCCCTACTATGATTGTGTTACTGTCGATTTTGCCTTTTGTGGCTGTTAGTATTTGCCTTATGTATTGAGGTGCTCCTAGGTTGGGTCCATAAATATTTGCAATTGTTATATCTTCTTCTTGGATGGATCCCTTGATCATTATGTAGTGTCCTTCTTTGTCTCTTGTAATAGTCTTTATTTTAAAGTCTATTTTGTCTGATATGAGAATTGCTATTCCAGCTTTCTTTTGATTTCCATTTGCATGGAATATCTTTTCCATCCCCTCAGTTTCAGTCTGTATGTGTCTCTAGGTCTGAAGTGGGTCTCTTGTAGACAGCATATATGCGGGTCTTGTTTTTGTATCCATTCAGCCAGTCTGTGTCTTTTGGTTGGAGCATTTAATCCATTTACATTAAAGGTAATTATCGATATGTATGTTCCTATTCCCATTTTCTTAGTTGTTTCAGGTTTGTTATTGTAGGTCTTTTCCTTCTCTTGTGTTTCCTGCCTAGAGAAGTTCCTTTAGCATTTGTTGTAAAGCTGATTTGGTGGTGCTGAATTCTCTTAGCTTTTGCTTTTCTGTAAAGATTTTAATTTCTCCGTCAAATCTGAATGAGGTCCTTGCTTGGTAGAATAATCTTGGATGTAGGTTTTTCCCTTTCATCACTTTAAATATGTCCTGCCCACTCTCTTTTGGCTTGCAGAGTTTCTTCTGAAAGATCAGCTGTTAACCTTATGGGGATTCCCTTGTATGTTATTTGTTGTTTTTCCCTTGCTGCTTTTAATATTTTTTCTTTGTATTTAATTTTTGATAGTTTGATTAATATGTGTCTTGGCGTGTTTCTCCTTGGATTTATCCTCTGTGGGACTCTCTGTGTTTCCTGGAGTTTATTAACTATTTCCTTTCCCATATTAGGGAAGTTTTCAACTCTAATCTCTTCAAATGTTTTCTCAGACCCTTTCTTTTTCTCTTCTTCTTCTGGGACCCCTATAAGTCGAATGTTGGTGCATTTAATGTTGTCCCAGAGGTCTCTGAGACTGTTCTCAATTCTTTTCATTCTTTTTTCTTTATTCTGCTCTGCCATAGTTATTTCCACTATTTTATCTTGCAGGTCACTTATCCATTCTTCTGCGTCAGTGATTCTGCTATTGATCCCTTCTAGAGTATTTTAAATTTCATTTATTGTGTTATTCAACATTGTTTGTTTGCACTTTAATTCTTCTACATCCTTGTTAAACCTTTCTTATATTTTCTCCATTCCATTTGCAAGATTTTGTATCATCTTTTCTATTATTCCTCTGAATTCTTTTTCAGGTAGACTGACTTTTTCTTTTCATTTGTTAGGTCTGGTGGGTTTTTACCTTGCTCCTTCATCTGCTGTGTGTTTCTCTGTCTTCTCATTTTGCTTAACTTACTGTGTTTGTAGTCTCCTTTTCATAGACTGCAGGTTCGTAGTTCCCATTGTTTTTGCTGTCTGCCCCCCAGTGACTAAGGTTGGTTCAGTGGGTTGTGTAGGCTTCCTGGTGGAGTGGACTGGTGCCTGTGTTCTGGTGGATGAGGCTGGATCTTGTCTTTCTGGTGGGCAGGACCGCATCTGGTGGTGTGTTTTGGGGTGTCTTTGGCCTTATTATGATTTTAGGCAGTCTCTCTCCTAATGGGTGGGGTTGTGTTCCTGTCTTGCTCGTTGTTTGACATAGGGTGTCCAGCACTGTAGCTTGCTGGTCGTTGAGTGGTGATGGGTCTTAGCGTTGAGATGGAGATCTCTGGGAGAGTTTTCAGTGTTTGATATTACATGGAGCTGGGAGGTCTCTGGTGGACCAGTGTCCTGAACTTGGCTCTCCCACTTCAGAGGCACAGCCCTGACACCCGGCTGCAGCACCAAGGCCCTGTCAGGCACACAGCTCAGAAGAACAGGGAGAATAATGAAAGAACGAAAGGAATAAAATGAAATAAAATAAAGTTATTATAATAAAAAATTATTAATAAAAACACTAAAAAGTATAAAAAGAAAAAAAAGAAGAGAGCAATCAAACCAAAAAACAAATCTACCAATGATAACAAGCGCTAAAAACTATACTAAAAGAAAAAGAATAAAACAAGAACAACAAAAGAAACGGACAGACAGAACCCTAGGACAAATGATAAAAGCAAAGCTATACAGACAAAATCACACAAAGAAGCATACACATAGACACTCACAAAAAGAGAAAAAGGAAAAAAACATATATATTGTTGCTCCCAAAGTCGACCACCTCAATTTTGAAATGATTCGTTGTCTATTTAGGTATTCCACAAATGCAGGATACATGAAGTTGATTGTGGAGATTTAATCTGCTGCTCCTGAGGCTGCTGGGAGAGATTTACTTTTTCTTCTTTGTTCACACAGTTCCTGGGGTTCAGCTTTGGATTTGGCCCCGCCTCTGCGTGTAGGTTGCCTGAGGGTGTCTGTTCTTCACTCAGACAGGACGGGGTTAAAGGAGCAGCTGAATAGGGTTCTCTTGCTCACTCAGGCTGGGGTACAGAATGGGGGTTGAGCCTGCGGTGGCAGAGGCTGGCATGATGTTGCAACAGCCCGAGGTATGCTATGTGTTCTCCCAGGGAAGTTGTCCCTGGATCGTGGGACCCTGGCAGTGGCGGACTGCACAGGCTCCTGGGGGTGTGTGGATAGTGAGCTGTGCTTGCACACAGGATTCTTGGTGGCTGCAGCAGCAGTGTTAGAGTTTCATGCCCATCTCTGTTGTCTGAGCTGATAGCCACAGCTCATGCCCATCTCTGGAGCATGTTTAAGTGGTGCTCTGCCCTCTGTGGGCAGACAGGGAAGGAATCCCCTCTCCTCATGCACCCTGAAGCAGTGGTCTCTTGCCTCTTAGGCAGGTCCAGACTTTTTCCTGGACTCCCTCCCGGCTAGCTGTGGCGCACTAGCCCCCTTCAGGCTGTGTTCATGCAGCCAACCCCAGTCCAGTCCCTGGGGTCTAAACTCTGAAGCCCGAGCCTCAGCTCCCAGCCCCACCCGCCCCAGCAGGTGAGCAGACAAGCCTCTCGGGCTGGTGAGTGCTGGTCGGCACCAATCCTCTGTGCGGGAATCTCTCCGGTTTGCCCTCTGCACCCCTGTTGCTGCGTTGTCCTCCATGGCTCTGAAGCTCCCCCCTGCCACCCCCCAGCCCCCCGTCAGTCTCCGCCAGTGAAGGGTCTCCCTAGTGTGTGGAAACTTTTCCTCCTTCACAGCTCCCTCCCAGAGGTGCAGGTCCCGTCCCTATTCTTTTGTCTCTGTGTTTTCTTTTTTCTTTTGCCCTACCCAGGTACGTGGGGAGTTTCTTGCCTTTTGGGAGGTCTCAGGTCTTCTGCCAGCGTTCACTAGGTGTTCTGTAGGAGTTGATCCACATGTAGATGTATTTCTGATGTACTTGTGGGGAGGAAGGTGATCTCCACATCTTACTCTTCTGTATTATTCTTAATTAGTATTTAATACTCTTAGTATGAAAACAAAATGACATTTGTTTGATTCTGGTAAAGAGAGAGATTTTTTATTGATAGATAAGAAGAGAGTTTTGAGAATAATATCATGTATAGTAGAAGTTCTTGAATAGAACCTTATCATCAGCTTGTGGGAAAAATGAGAGGACTGAGTGAGGTTTTTCAGGCATGGGTGAATCGCTATTTAACTAATCTTCAAGTCATAAATATTTACCTGTAAATATTTAAGCACTTCATTTATGAGACATTTTCATAGATAGAATCATAACAATTTTTACACCGGACTCGTGTCTTCTAACATTCTCTTACATTCGCTAACAGGGAAAGTTAAATCCATATTATTCAATACAGCAAAAACTTGACTTCTTTGATTTTTTTTTTCACAACTTCAGTTGCAGAAAGTAGTTTAACTAATACATTTAAGTTATGGCATGCTACACTATCATTTGTCCACTTCAGCAGCATTTTCCTCTTGTTTCCCTATCTCAAACCCCAAAACCTCTTTCCTATTTTCCTCCATTAAACAAATATTCACTGTACTTTGACATCTTGAATATGCTTATAAAATGCATAGTGGTGATTTATGCTTGTTTGACTTTTCTTTTATACATTTTGTAGAGTCTAGCTTTATTGCTCCCTAAAGACTGAACCAATTCAACCCAAACTAAGCAGACCATCACAAGCCAGACCAAGATCTTTGGTCTTAGCAAGCCTTTATACTTTTTGATTGAGGCAACTAAAATTTATTTGTCCATGTGGGTTATAGCAGTATACTTTAAAACTGAAAATAATTATTTATAAATTCATTTAGAAATGTTTCTGACTTTTCAGACCTCCCAAAGAAGTATCAGAAGCCCCCATGTTTTTGGGGACCAACCTTAAGAATCACTGAGGGCTTCCCTGGTGGTGCAGTGGTTAAGAATCTGCCTGCCAATGCAGGGGACCAGGGTTCGAGCCCTGGTCTGGGAAGATCCCACATGCTGTGGAACAGCTAAGCCTGTGTGCCACAGCTACTGAGCCTGCGCTCTAGAGCCCGCAAGCCACAACTACTGAGCCTATGTGCCACAACTCCTGAAACCCACATGCCTAGAGCCCATGCTCTGCAATAAGAGAAGCCAACACAGTGAGAAGCCCGTGCACCACAACGAAGAGTAGCTCCCACTCACTGTGACTAGAGAAAGCCCACGCACGGCAATTAAGACCCAACGCAGCCAAAAAGAAATAAAGATAAATTTTTTAAAAATCACTAAACTAAGTAATCAATTCTATCTCCAGTTACCATATCTTACATTTTGACACACAGGTCTGGTTATAAGCTCTCCTTTCTAGTCCATTGATCTATTTATTTCTTGACCTTTGGTTGTATAGATGAGATGAGACAAACTATGAATTATGTAAAAGTTACAACATACCAAAATTGAACCCTGTGTTTCAGAATTGTTATGTGACCACTGTGATTTACCTGTCGCCTCTGGGCATCAGTTCACTAACCTGTAAATTAGGAGACAAAGGAGATGTTTGTTAAATACTTCCCTGTTCTCTCATTCTAATCAACATCATAACTCACTGAACACTGAGCAAAATATTTATCTTGCCTTCAACTCACCAGTTGCCATTTCCTTTTGAATGTTAATTTATTCTCAACATTAATGTTAATTTGCCTAGATAGGTGTTCTGAGGATTAAATATATTAAGACATAAAACACTTAGAACAGTAGCTGGCAAAATAAGCCAGACACAGGAAGACAAAGACTATATGATCTCCCTTTAGATTCCACAATCTAAAAAAGTTGAAATCATAGAACCAGAGAGTAGAATGGTGGTTGACAGGGGCTGGAGGGTGGGGGAAATGGGGAAATGTTGGTCAAATGGTGTAAGCTTTCTTTTATAAGATGAGTAAATTCTGGGGGTCTAATGAACAGCATGGTGATTATAGTCAGTAGTACTGTGTAGACTTCAAGAAAAATGAACAATGTAAGAGTTATAGATTTAAGTTTTATTCAGGGTCTTACTGAGGACTATAGCCTGGGAGACAGCCACTGAGTAGCTCTGAGGGTAATGTTCCAAAGAGGTAGGAGAGAAAACATCTTATTTGTGATTTCTGGCTAGGGAATCCATGCAGTCAAACATGCATCTTGGTAAAAGATTACTGGTATTCACAAAGAACAAATATCTCAATTTAATGACTTTAGTGCTTTTCTATGTATGAGAAGATATAAGAATCTGGGTTCATTAAAATTCTTCCTGAGATATGCATTGAACTATCTATGGGGTCTGTTTTTCATCTTGAATTCCTCTCAGAGTGCACTGTTGGTGGGCAACTGCAGTGGATTATGACTTAGTCCTTGTAGAACTGGGTCGTGAGCAAAGCTCTTTGTTTTTCTTTGTTTACAACAGTATTATATACTTTGAAATTTGCTGAGAGAGCAAATCTTAAGTGTTTTTGCCACACACACACACACACACACACACACACAGTAACTGTGTGAGGTGACGGATATGTTTAATTATGAAGTAGAAAAACACACCACTATCACCAATTGCATATTAGGAAATACTCCAGTTCTTCCCTCCTATGTGTCTTTCTCCTTTAATTTACACTACTACCACACTCACACAGAACACTTCAATTCTGACACTTCTGGTCACTAAATGTGGAGTGTTTTCCAAGCAATTCTCACAAGCAGGTTGTCTGCCCTACAATTTACAGTAAGTCCCTTACATACAAACAAGTTCCATTCCGAGAGTGCATTCGTAAGTCCAATTTGTTTGTAAGTCCAACAAAGTTAGCCTAGGTACCCAACTAACACAATCGGCTATATAGTACTGTAGTAGTTTTATAATACTTTTCACACAAATAATACATAAAAAACAAACACAAAAAAGAATCATTTTAAATCTTACAGCACATCACCTTGAAAAGTACAGTAGTACAGTACAGCAGCTGGCATACAAGGGCTGGCACCGAGTGAACAGGCAAGAAGAGTTACTGACTGAAGGAGGGAGAGGAGGTGGGAGATGGTAGAGCTGAAGGATCATCAGCAGTAGGAGACGGAGGGCAAGCTGCAATTTCACTCACGCCTGACGTTGATGGAACGCACGTTCACATCTTTGAAAGTTCGCAACTTGAAGGTTCGTATGTAGGGGACTTACTGTAGCTCAATTCTGACATTGTCTGCCTAGAGTGGCTCACAGAATTCAGGAAAACTGTTGACTTTACTGTTTACTACTTTATTAAAAAAGGATTAGATAAAGGATACAGATGAACATCCAGATGGAAAAGATTCTTAAGGCCAGCCATGTGTGGAGGGGTGTGGAGCTTCCATTGCCCTCTCTGAGCACGCCACTGTCCCCAAACCTCCACCTGTTCACCAATCTGGAAGCTCTCCTAAACCTGTTCTTTTGGGCTTTTTGGAGGCTTTGTTACATGGGCATGATTGATTAAATCATTAGCCATTGACAGTTGATTCTACCTCCAGCCTTCTCCCTTCCCTAAAGGTCATGGAAGGTGGGACTGAAAGTTCCAATCCTCTAATTTTGGTTGGTTTCCTGGCAACCAACCCCCATTCCCTAGGTTACTCAAGGGCTTTCCAAAAGCCACTTCATTAACATAACAAAAGACTCCTTGATTGCTCTTATCATAGAAAATTCCGAGGGTTTTAGGAGCCCTGTGCCAGGAAAGGGGTAGAAGACCCAATACATGTTTCTTTTTACCAATCATAGTATCATAATTAACTTGATCGTGATAATCATTTCACAGTGTACATGTATATTAAATCATCACATTGTACATGTTAAAAAATCACATTGTACAACCTAGAAATATACAATTTTTATTTGTCAATCATATCTCAGTGAAGTTGGAAAAAAATAAAATAAGAACTATAATTGGCATATACTATGTTCTCAGGAGTGTAGGGGAGGGAAATTTGCTACCCTGGAATGTCTCTTTGGCATGTGAATTATTTCTAGCTAAAAACAATCAAGGCCCAAGAGACTCAGGAAGAAAATTTGACTCCCCCCCCCACCCCCCGCCCCGCCTAAAGAATGTAGATAGAGGACCCGTTCCAGCAAGGGAACTGGTACCATAGATAACTATAGTATGAACTAAGTTTGTAGACAGGGAGGATCCTAGGAAAGTCTGTTATAATTCCTCTCTGTGTCCCATTGTTTCTGCATGGCACAGCAAACATTTGTTTACCAAACATTTGCTTTTCCATCTCTGTGTCTGTTGCCTTCCTCCCCTTTGAGGTCCCAAACCACTCCCCCCAACATCCTCTTTTGTCTTTAGCTGAATATGGTATTTAACATGAAGTTTTCAGCCACTGTGATGAGTTATTCAGTTCTCCAGGGTCTCTCCCATGTATACGTGCTACTACATTTTTGTTTGATTTTCTCCTGTTAACTGTCTCATGTCAATTTAATTTTTAGACCAGTCAGAAGAACCTAGAAGGGTACAGAAAAATTTCTTCCTCCTCCACAGTAGATATCAGATATTATTTTTGTTGTTCTCAATGATGTTATTATAATCACATAACTTGGAAACATCTGTCCAGGAGGGTGAAGTTAGAAGGTCTCACTCATGAACCTCACCATTTTTTAATGCATTATATAAATCAGTGATATTACATATTGTCAATTTCACAACTCAGTAGAGTCATATCCCCATGGTACCTGTATGTGTAATTAAATTAAACCTAATTTATCTCTCACTGAAACTAAAACTATTTCCATCATGAAACAAAGGTCTTTTCCTTTAAATATTACTAAAGTCTATTTGAAATAACATTTTCTATAAGTATGAACATTCTAGGAAATAATTTCTCAGCATGCAGTGAGATTTAATGAAAAAAAGAGTGAAATGTATAGCTTAGTTAATAGTGATACACCAATGTTAACTTACTAGTTTTTTTATGCTTTATTTTTAAAAAATATTTATTTATTTATTTTGGCTGCTCCGGGTCTTAGTTGCAGCATGTGGTCTCTTAGATGTGGCATGCGAACTCTTAGTTGCATCCCTTAACTTACTAGTTTTTGATAAATGTACCATAGTTATATAAGGTACTTACATTTGGGAAAACTGGGTGAAAGGTAGACAGGGAACACTGGACTATCTTTACAACTTTTCTGTAAATCTAAAGTTATTTTTTATAAAACAATCATTATTTGTCCCCAGCCTCTGTGCCTGATATAGGTACTTAATAAAGATTTGAGGAATAAGCAGAAGTACACTTGGTCCTATTTCTTTATGTATACTCTTCTCTTTCCTCCCTTTTTAGGAGGTTCTTCCCTTCTATACCTTTAGTTTTTAGAGGCAAACAGAGAGGCAGTCATGGGTACTCCCAGTGGCACTAAAACTAAGGATGGGTCACCATGATACCCTCCTCCACCAAAGCTTGGTATATGAGAGGTAGCATAGCTTTAGAACCATACATACATGGGTCCATGTTTCAGATTAGCCTTTTTTGTGTGATCATAAGAAGGCATTTAACTTCTCTGAGTCTCAGTTGCATTACCTTTAAAGATAGGAATTATATTTGTTTTGCAGAGCTGATGTGAAAATCAAATAAGATACATAATTGATTGGCAAATAGTAGGTATTAATGTTAGTTGCCTTTCCTTTGGGTTTTATGTTGATTCCAGGGAGATGGCTTTATTCTTGGGGCGGAATGACTGTTGTTCATTATGAGGCTAGAACAACGACAATGTGGATCTTTGGGAAACAGTGGATTCCCTCCCTGCCCAAGTATAGGAGATGGAATGTCAGCCTCCCAGCATACCCAAGCTAGATTAGCCAAATGAGGCAAAATGAGAAGGGGCTGCAGTGTTCCTGCATTGTGCTGTCCTGGGTCTATTAGTCCATTCATTACTTCATTCATGAATCAAACACTCCATATACTTGGGTGCCTACTGTATCCAGGCCAGGGGATAGGTGCTGAGAGTTAGTGGTAAACAGACTTGGCCACTGCCCTCACAGAGCTTTCAGCGTAGTTTATGGATGGAGGTGGAGGGATAGACTGGCACAGATCACAGTAGCCCTAATTGTGATAAGGGCTGTGAATAAAAAATGTGGGCTGTGAGAAGGAATAACAGGGGGATCTAGCATGTCCTGGGGGATGGGAGGGTTTCCCTAAGGAAGTGACATTGAAACTGATTTATAAAAGACAAACGGGAGTTGGCCAGATGTTAATGGATGAATTCTAGACATAGAGAAGATAATTTTATCCATTAAATACAATGGATGTCTTAGGACTATAAGGCTGAATTCTTTCACGAAACCCTGGTTGAGAAAGGCTGCTATAATGCAAAATAAATGGCACAATAATGATTTACCATGGATTAACCAAACAGTAGTTACTGGCCAGCATTTTGATCTCAACTTTACTATTAACCAGCCGTGTATCATTAGACAACTCACCTAACCACTTTTAACCTATTTCCTCAACTGAAATATCAGTGAAATTAACAAATGACCATTAATAAATTTTCTAACTATGATCATTTATAAATGGAGGAAATAATGGTACTTGTCTCACAGTGGTATAAATTCCAAGTGAAATAACGTATAATAGTGTTTAACAAGGAGCCAGTCACATAGTAAGACTCAAATAATGGTTAACGTTTTCTTGTTGTCTGTTATTTATATTTCTGCAAAAGATATTTGATATCTCAAATATACCCAGGAGTGAATATTACATACTAAAACCAGAAAATTCTCCGAAGAAGCAGTTACTAAGATTTTTTTCAAGATAGGTATACCTGTATGTTCTTGTTTCCGTACTTGCTGTCAGTCAAGCCCAGAAATTAAAGATTCAAAGGCAGTAATAAACTTCCTTATCAAGTTCAAAATTCTCGAAATGGGTTAAAATTACTCTTTCCTCACTTATGTATTACAGCACTCAAAGGGCTTTGTTCTTCAGAATAAGCACATTCATTGTTGATGTTTTGCATCTTTTTTTTTTCCTTTCATGGTAGAACACATATTTTTAGCCCCAAGTGAGGCCTGTTTTTAGTAAAAGAAAAGAGCTCAAAAGAAAGAAAAGATGTTTTGTCCTTGATGTTTGCCTGTGATCTCACAGCTGCATAGAAGACAGCTTAATTCAAAGCACATCATCGGAGCTTTGAAAATTAAGTAGAAAATATTAAGTAAATTTAAGCTTCCTTCTTTTTTGTTTGTTCACTCTGTTTTCAATCTTTGGATGGTGTATTAGTAAGGGTTCTCCAGGGAAACAGTCTGAAGTCTGCTGAAGAATTCTCTCTTGCTCAGGGAGGTCAATCTTTTTCCACTATTCAGGCCTTCTGCTGAATGGATGACACTCATCAACATTTCGGAGGGCAATCTGCTTGCTCAAAGTTTAATCTCATCCAAAACCACCCTCCAAATTGACACACAAAATTAACCATCACAGGTAGTATGTAATAGGAAATACAGTTTGCAACATTTATTTCAAAGGAATATGCAGCCCAGAATTTTGTAATGTAAAGCTTGATATTTCTTAATTCTTATTCCATTCTTGACTTGCTGAATGATGAAGATGCAGTCATATGCATCTTGGAGGATCCTCAGATATAGATGAGCATTTAAAGTTAGATTAAATGAGATTGCCAAGAGAGTAAGCATAGATAGAGAAGAGAACAGATCTGAGACCTGAGCTCCAAAGCTTTTTTCAACATAATTTAGAGATCAAGGAATTCCAGCCAAGTTAACAGAAGCAGCAACAAATGAGGTAGTAGGATAAAATAAGGCTGTGTTGTGACCTGGTTGCCAAATAGTTTCAAGAAGGAGTGATCAATAGTGTGAAATGCTACAAGAGGAAAGATGGGAACTGAGTAATGGTCATTGGATTTAAAAATGAAGACATAACAACAGATAACCTTACAAGTGCAATTTCTGCGAGTGGTAGAAATGAGAGAACTGTGGAGTCATCCAATTCTGGGACAGGTGGTATCCCTATTCTTATTTGGTTTTCTCAATTTTATTCTTTGACCACCTGGCATATAAGAAGCTCTTGACAGAGGGGTTAATCTCTCAAGATATGTTTAGAAACCCTGCATACCACATCTCTCCTTGGAGAGTCATGAAGCAAATGAGCATATTTAAATGACCTAAGAAATCCAAAAATAAACCCATTTACCTCCATGCCATCTAGAAAACTTATTTCCCATAAAGCTTGTGTGTGTGTGTGTGTGTGTGTTTATGTGTGTGTGTGTATTAGATCCGTGATTTTTGACCTATGAATGTGAGCTGAGAGTCAAAAACCATAGTTATCTTTGGAGTAAAATATCAATATTAGACCCAAAGAATGTATGAATTCATGCCATAAGAAAATAATATAGGTGCATGCTTTATAAAATAATATCAAATACAATGTTTATCTTACGTATTTTTCTACATATATAGACTATAATTTTTGGAGCAGATTTAGCTTCACAGCAAAATTGAGGAGAAAGTATAGAGAATTCCCACATATTCCCTCCCCTTCCCTCCAACACCGCCTCCTGTACCATCAACATCCTACACCAGAGTGGTACATTTGTTACAGTGAATGAACTAACACTGATTCATCATTATCACCCAAAGTCTATAGTTTACATTAGGGTTCACACTTCATATTGGACACTGTGGGTTTGGACAAATTCTATGGGTTTGGACAAATGTAAAATGACATGATTCTACCAGTATGGTATCATACAGAATAGCTTCACTGCCCTAAACACCCCCTGTGCCCCAACTAGTCATCCCTTCCCAACCCCTTAAAAACTCTGACACTTATCTTTTTACTGTTTCCATAGTTATGCTTTTGCCAGAATGTCATAGTTGGAATCATACAGTATGTAGCCTTTTAAAATTGGCTTCTGTCACTTAGTAATATTCATTATTACTTCCCCATTGTGTTTCTATGCCTTGATAGCTAATTTCTTTTAGCACTGGATGTACCACAGTTTATTTAAGCATTCATCTACTGAAGGATATCTTGGTTGCTTCCAACTTTTGGTTATTATGAATAAAGATGCTATAAACATCTGTGTGCAAGTTTTTGTGTGGACATATTTTAACTCATTTGGGTAAATACCAAGAAGTGTGATTGTTTGGTCTTGTGGTAATATTATGTTTAGTTTTGTAAGAAACTGTCAAACTGTCTTCCAAAGTGGCTCTACCATTTTGCATTCCCACCAGCAATGGGTGAGGGTTCCTGTTGCTTCACATCCTCATCAGCATTTGGTATTGTCAGTGTTTTGGATTTTAGCCATTCTAATAGGTATGTGATGGTATCTCACTGTTTTAATTTGCAGTTTCCTAATGAAGTACAATGTTGAACATCTTTTCGTGTGCTTATTTGCCATCTGTATATCATCTTTGGTAAGGTATTATCTTCTGTATTTTAAAAATGAAAACTAAAAGTAACAAAAACATTGAAAAAATAATTTTGAAGACAAAGGTGCTTCCTCATAAAGACTTAAAATCAATAAACAATTACCAAATGTTTATTTCTTATGACACACATTTAGTGTTATGGGAGATAGCAACATAATAAAACAGCTGCTGTGAATCCCCTGGAAATGGTGGTTAATGGAGTATTCATTACTTTATAAATTAACCAAAGTAGAGCTCTACAGAGCCTCTAGTAAGAAAAGACTGGGTCATAGGTAAACCAGTGCCGATCAATTTATTGAACCATCCTATCTTAGGCTATTGACTTCATTCAAGTGAGTCAGTCAAAATTTTAAAAACTTAAAAAAAATCCTTTCACTTTTAAAAAAAATTGTATTGGAGTATAGTTGATTTACAATGTTCTGTTAGTTTGAGGTGTACAGCAAAGTGAATCAGCTATACATATACATATATCCACTCTTTTTTTTTTTCAGATTCTTTTCCCATATAGGCCTTAAACTGTCTCTCTAGATTCTATGAGACATCTTCCACTCAAATGTGATGAATTGACTCCACATTACAGTGAGATTCAACAGATACAGTAAGGATGTCTAATTTACTAAACAAGGACTAAGAGAGAGAAGTTTTACAGGAATCTGTGATGACTTTGGAAATAGCAGTTAAAATAACTTAGTCTCAGTGTACATGTGGCTCTGGGAGTGGTAGTGAAAAGGATGAGACTGGAAGGGGAGTAATGAGGGCCTCTAATTCCAAAATGAAATATATATATATATGCATAACATAAAATGAAATGGGGACCTACTCACATAGAAAATATGAACCAGAAAAGTTGTATCACTGAGGACTTAGAACATGGGATGATAGAATGTCATCCCTTTGTTTTCTCCTTATTCTCATCATGTTTGCTATTGTGATCACATAACCTTCAGATACTCTCCACACTTAAATCATCTCCTTTAATTGGTGGTTCCTGGTGGGCAGAGTTTGTAAATAGTTGATGAAAGTTCTATATGACTAGTGATTGGTTCAGAGAAGCTTCAGGAGTCTTAGGGATGAGTCAGGCAGAAGGTGAGATTATGAGTGGTTATGGGAAAGCCTGTGTATGGAATGAGCCTCCACTTAATATCAGGGCACTGCTTTAGAAGAAATAATCTGACATCAACACTTTCCTCAAAGGAAGAAGTTATGGAGATACCATACTAAAGTCTAAAAAATGCGAAACAGCTTTGAGAAATGTTTTCACCAACAATATGCTGTATGGGGTAATTATGCTCTACAGAGTAATTATGCATTTTAATGCTATGAACCGAATTTCATATCTGAAGGTGGTTATTGACTGAAGAGTGAAAGGACATTTGTATGGTTCCTTTTGTCACTGTTCTGTATTGTTCTTTCCTATATCTCAGGCTGCAGCACATTTTTGTCATCCTTTGAATATGTGGCAGCTTCATGAAAACAATCTATTGAACTGTCTGAATCACATGTTGTCTTTCCTAGAGAATATTAGAAAAGGAACAGATACCTAAGTGCCATTTGGAAGACATACTCACTATTTAAATTAAGTTTGATAAAGTAATGAGCAGCTTGAAGGAAGAGTAACACATTTGTCAGCCCCCTTGGTACCCCAGAATGGCAATGGTATCCAGAATTGGTGCTGAGCAGGAACATGAGGGGAGTGGGTGGAGAAAGAAAGAGATGGTTACTCCCTGAAGCCCTTGGGATAGACAAGGGGCCTTTAGCTTGGCAAGACATCCCCTCAATTAATTCTTAATGTTATTCTAGGAGATCACCTTCAAGGCTGTATTTTCTTAGGTTATACTAGAAGTCACTTATCATTCATTTTTGGGTGTTTTGAGAGTCAAGAATTTTAAGCATAGAGGCTAGATCAAAAACATTCAGACAATGGCTATTGACAGCTTGTTTCCCCAGTTAGTTTCTGAGTAGTTGAGCGGTGTTGTGGGAAGATCTTGGACCTTGGAGCAGGAGATGTGGTCCAAGAACTTGGTCCCCTATGTACTGGACCTGGTTAACTGGGACAAAATACCAGCCCTTGCTGAGACTCAGCCTTCTCATCTATAAAGTGAGAGTGTTTCCCATACCTATCTCACAGAATTATGGAGAAATGCATGAGATGGTGTGAGAGAAAGCCATTTGTACAAGGTAAAACACCACACGAGTACTCATTAAAATTTGTTTTAAAAACTGCTATAAAGCAGGACAAAGATTTGACCAGTGTACAGACCTGATCTGCCCAGAAAAAATGAGAAAATTGAATTTAGACAGTTATGGTGCTTGTTTTGTAATTTTTGTTTCATCTTCTCTTTTCAAGGGCAAACTGATGGCTTTCTTTGCATACTATACTCATTCTCTTCGCTGATCTTTAATTCACATTCTCCCAGGGACCCTAACTTCTGTAACTCACTGTCTAGACATCTGAATGACTTTCTTTCATCCTTGGTCTTCTAATACTATCAGTAAAATGTAATTGCTACCAAGATCTCAAGGAACAGTCTACTAATCGATGATAAGTGATACCAATATTCACTGTCATTGTGTACGAACAAGGTGATGCTTTGCCAAAATGCCTTAAAAATGGAAGGAAATGCAATGTTAGAAGGCGCTTCAAGGATTCTTTCTGCTACTGCTTTGGCCTTCAGTCAAGAAAATATTTAAATCAGTCTTAAACACAGATGGTAATTTCATTTTGATAGACCCAAAAGAAAACAGATTACACACACACACACACACACACACTCATAAACTTTTCAGTAATTAACAATTCTACAGATTAAAAATTACAATGTTTATACCTAGATGATATGAAAATTATGAGGCCATGTATATCACTATACCTAAGAAATTATGTTAATTTTTAACAGACTTTACTTTTTAGAGCAGTTTTAGGTTCATAGCAAAATTGAGTGGAAGGTACAGAGATTTTCCATACAACCCCTGCCACTATATGTGCATAGTCTCCTTCCATTATCAACATCTACATGGTATTTTTATGAACATATCAAAGGCAGAAAAATAGAAGGGATGATTTTAGGAAGGGATAAGAGATAATAGAGGGACAATTTGGGGGCAGAAATGATTGAAGGAAAATAAAAGGGGAGAAACGTTTGATAAATTATCAGAATGATAATTGAGCAGGGGTGTGGACAGGCAGAACTTTCTGTTTCATCTCCTTTTACACATGCGGTCTTGTGTTTTTCTTTCTTTTTTTTTTTTTCGGTACGCGGGCCTCTCACTGTTGTGGCTTCTCCCGTTGCGGAGCACAGGCTCCAGACGCGCAGGCTCAGCGGCCATGGCTCACAGGCCCAGCCGCTCCACGGCACATGGAGTCTTCCCGGACCGGGGCACGAACCTCTGTCCCCTACATCGGCAGGCAGACTCTCAACCACTGTGCCACCAGGGAAGCCGCCGGTCTTGTGTTTTTTTGTTTTTGTGTTTGTTTGTTTGTTTTTTTAATATATACTTTTTTTTACATCTTTATTGGAGTATAATTGCTTTACAATGGTATGTTAGTTTCTGCTTTATAACAAAGAGAATCAGTTATACATATACATATGTTCCCATATCTCTTCCCTCTTGCGTCTCCCTCCCTCCCACCCTCCCTATCCCACCCCTCCAGGCGGTCACAAAGCACCCAGCTTATATCCCTGTGCTATGCGGCTGCTTCCCAATAGCTATCTACATTACGTTTTGTAGTGTATATATGTCCATGCCTCTCTCGCGCTTTGTCACAGCTCACCCTTCCCCCTCCCCATATCCTCAAGTCTGTTCTCCAGTAGGTCTGTGTCTTTAGTCCTGTCTTACCCCTAGGTTCTCCATGACATTTTTTTCCCTTAAATTCCATATATATGTGTTAGTATATGGTATTTGTCTTTCTCTTTCTGACTTACTTCACTCTGTATGACAGACTCTAGGTCTATCCACCTCATTACAAATAGCGCAATTTCATTTCTTTTTATGGCTGAGTAATATTCCATTGTATATATGTGCCACTTCTTCTTTATCCATTCATCTGATGATGGGCACTTAGGTTGTTTCCATCTCCAGGGTATTGTAAATAGAGCTGCAATGAACATTTTGGTACATGACTCCTTTTGAATTATGGTTTTCTCAGGGTATATGCCCAATAGTGGGATTGCTGGGTCATATGGTAGTTCTATTTGTAGTTTTCTAAGGAACCTCCATACTGTTCTCTATAGTGGCTGTATCAATTCACATTCCCACCAACAGTGCAAGAGTGTTCCCTTTTCTCCACACCCTCTCCAGCATTTATTGTTTCTAGATTTTTTGATGATGGCCATTCTGACTGGTGTGAGATGATATCTCATTGTAGTTTTGATTTGCATTTCCCTAATGATTAATGATGTTGAGCATTCTTTCATGTGTTTGTTGGCAGTCTGTATATCTTCTTTGGAGAAATGTCTATTTAGGTCTTCTGCCCATTTTTGGAGTGGGTTGTTTGTTTTTTTGTTATTGAGCTGCATGAGCTGCTTGTAAATTTTGGAGATTAATCCTTTGTCAGTTGCTTCATTTGCAAATATTTTCTCCCATTCTGAGGGTTGTCTTTTGGTCTTGTTTATGGTTTCCTTTGCTGTGCAAAAGCTTTGAAGTTTCTTTAGGTCCCATTTGTTTATTTTTGTTTTTATTTCCATTTCATTATGAGGAGGGTCAAAAAGAATCTTGCTGTGATTTATGTCATAGAGTGTTCTGCCTATGTTTTCCTCTAAGAGTTTGATAGTTTCTGGCCTTACATTTAGGTCTTTAATCCATTTTGAGCTTATTTTTGTGTATGGTGTTAGGGAGTGATCTAATCTCATACTTTTACATGTACCTGTCTAGTTTTCCCAGCACCTCTTATTGAAGAGGCTGTCCTTTCTCCACTGTACATTCCTGCCTCCTTTATCAAAGATAAGGTAACCATATGTGCGTGGGTTTATCTCTGGGCTTTCTGTCCTGTTCCAGTGATCTACCTTTCTGTTTTTGTGCCAGTACCATACTCCCTTGATTACTGTAGCTTTGTAGTATAGTCTGAAGTCAGGGAGCCTGATTCCTCCAGCTCCGTTTTTTGTTCTCAAGATTGCTTCGGTTATTTGGGGTCTTTTGTGTTTCCATACAAATTGTGAACTTTTTTGTTCTAGTTCTATGAAAAATGCCGGTGGTAGTTTGATAGGGATTGTATTGAATCTGTAGATTGCTTTGGGTAGTAGAGTCATTTTCACAATGTTGATTCTTCCAATCCAAGAACATGGTATGTCTCTCCATCTATTTGTATCATCTTTAATTTCTTTCATCAGTGTCTTATAATTTTCTGCATACAGGTCTTGTGTCTCCTTAGGTAGGTTTATTCCTAGATATTTTATTCTTTTTGTTGCAATGGTAAATGGGAGTGTTTTCTTGATTTCACTTTCAGATTTTCATCATTAGTGTATAGGAATGCCAGAGATTTCTGTGCATTAATTTTTTATCCTGCTACTTTACGAAATTCATTGATTAACTCTAGTAGCTTTCTGGTAGCATCTTTAGGATTCTCTATGTATAGTATCATGTCATCTGCAAACAGTGACAGCTTTACTTCTTCTTTTCCGATTTGGATTCCTTTTATTTCCTTTTCTTCTCTGATTGCTGTGGCTAAAACTTCCAAAACTGTTAAATATGAGTGGTGAGAGTGGGCAACCTTGTCTTGTTCCTGATCTTAGTGGAAATGCTTTCAGTTTTTCACCATTGAGGACGATGTTGGCTGTGGGTTTTTCATATATGGCCTTTATTATGTTGAGGAAAGTTCCCTCTATGCCTACTTTCTGGAGGGTTTTTATCATAAATGGGTGTTGAATTTTGTCAAAAGCTTTCTCTGCATCTATTGAGATGATCATATGGTTTTTCTCCTTCAATTTGTTAATATGGTGTATCACGTTGATTGATTTGCGTATATTGAAGAATCCTTGCATTTCTGGAATAAAGCCCACATGATCATGGTGTATGATCCGTTTAATGTGGTGTTGGATTCTGTTTACTAGTATTTTGTGGAGGATTTTTGCATCTATGTTCATCAGTGATATTGGCCTGTAGTTTTCTTTCTTTGTGACATCCTTATCTGGTTTTGGTATCAGGGTGATGGTGGCCTCATAGAATGAGTTTGGGAGTGTTCCTCCCTCTGCTATGTTTTGGAAGAGTTTGAGAAGGATAGGTGTTAGCTCTTCTCTAAATGTTTGATAAAATTCGCCTGTGAAGCCATCTGGTCCTGGGCTTTTGTTTGTTGGAAGATTTTTAATCACAGTTTCAATGTCAGTGCTTGTGATTGGTCTGTTCATATTTTCTATTTCTTCCTGATTCAGTCTTGGCTGGTTGTGCATTTCTAAGAATTTGTCCATTTCTTCCGGGTTGTCCAGTATATTGGCATAGAGTTGCTTGTAGTAATCTCTCATGATCTTTTGTATTTCTGCAGTGTCAGTTGTTACTTCTCCGTTTTCATTTCTAATTCTATTGATTTGAGTCTTCTCCCTTTTTTTCTTGATGAGTCTGGCTAATGGTTTATCAATTTTGTTTATCTTCTCAAAGAACCAGCTTTTAGTTTTATTGATCTTTGCTATCGTTTCCTTCATTTCTTTTTCATTTATTTCTGATCTGATCTTTATGATTTCTTTCCTTCTGCTAACTTTGAGGGTTTTTTGTTCTTCTTTCTCTAATTGCTTTAGGTGCAAGGTTAGGTTGTTTATTCGAGATGTTTCCTGTTTCTTAAGGTAGGCTTGTATTGCTATAAACTTCCCTCTTAGAACTGCTTTTGCTGCACCCCACAGATTTTGGGTTGTCGTGTCTCCATTGTCGTTTGTTTCTAGGTATTTTTTCATTTCCTCTTTGATTTCTTCAGTGATCACTTCGTTATTAAGTAGTGTATTGTTTAGCCTCCATGTGTTTGTATTTTTTACAGATCTTTTCCTGTAATTGATATCTAGTCTCATAGCGTTGTGGTCGGAAAAGATACTTGATACAATTTCAATTTTCTTAAATTTACCAAGGCTTGATATGTGACCCAAGATATGATCTATCCTGGAGAATGTTTCATGAGCACTTGAGAAAAATGTGTATTCTGTTGTTTTTGGATGGAATGTTCTATAAATATCAATTAAGTCCATCTTGTTTAATGTATCATTTAAAGCTTGTGTCTCCTTATTTATTTTCATTTTGGATGATCTATCCATTGGCGAAAGTGGGGTGTTAAAGTCCCCTACTATGAATGTGTTACTGTCGATTTCCCCTTTTATGGCTGTTAGTATTTGCCTTATGTATTGAGGTGCTCCTATGTTGGGTGCATAAATATTTACAATTGTTATATCTTCTTCTTGGATGGATCCCTTGATCATTATGTAGTGTCCTTCTTTGTCTCTTCTAATAGTCATTATTTTAAAGTCTATTTTGTCTCATATGAGAATTGCTACTCCAGCTTTCTTTTGGTTTCCATTTGCATGAAATATCTTTTTCCATCCCCTCAGTTTCAGTCTGTATGTGTCCATAGGTCTGAAGTGGGTCTCTTGTAGACAGCAAATATATGGGTCTTATTTTTGGATCCATTCAGCCAATCTGTGTCTTTTGGTGGGAGCATTTAGTCCATTTACATTTCAGGTAATTATCGATATGTATGTTCCTGTTCCCATTTTCTTAATTGTTTTGGGTTCGGTATTGTATGTCTTTTCCTTCTCTTGTGTTTCTTGCCTAGAGAAGTTCCTTTAGCAGTTGTTGTAAAGCTGGTTTGGTGGTGCTGAACTCTCTCAGCTTTTGCTTGTCTGTAAAGGTTTTAATTTCTCCATCAAATCTGAATGAGATCCTTGCTGGGTAGAGTAATCTTGGTTGCAGGTTTTTCTCTTTCATCACTTTAAATATGTCCTGCCTGTCCCTTCTGGCTTGCAGAGTTTCTGCTGAAAGATCAGCTGTTAACCTTATGGGGATTCCCTTGTGTGTTATTTGTTGTTTTTCCCTTGCTGCTTTTAGTATGTTTTCTTTGTATTTAATTTTTGACAGTTTGATTAATATGTGTCTTGGCGTATTTCTCCTTGGATTTATCCTGTATGGGACTCTCTGTGCTTCCTGGACTTGATTAACTATTTCCTTTCCCATATTAGGGAAGTTTTCGACTATAATCTCTTCAAATATTTTCTCCGTCCCTTTCTTTTTCTCTTCTTCTTCTGGAACCCCTATAATTCGAATGTTCGTGCGTTTGATGTTGTCCCAGAGGTCTCTGAGACTGTCCTCAATTATTTTCATTCTTTTTCTTTATTCTGCTCTGCAGTAGTTATTTCCACTATTTTATCTTTCAGGTCACTTATCCGTTCTTCTGCCTCAGTTATTCTGCTATTGATCCCATCTGGAGTATTTTTCATTTCATTTATTGTGTTGTTCATCATTATTTGTTTCACCTTTAGTTCTTCTAGGTCCTTGTTAAATGTTTCTTGCATTTTGTCTATTTTATTTCCAAGATTTTGGATCATTTTTACTATCATTATTGTGAATTCTTTTTCAGGTAGACTGCTTATTTCCTCTTCATTTGTTAGGCCTGGTGGGTTTTTATCTTGCTTCTTCATCTGTGGTGTGTTTTTCTGTCTTCCCATTTTGCTTATTTTACTGTGTTTGGGGTCTCCTCTTTGCAGGCTGCAGGTTCGTAGTTCCCATTGTTTTTGGTGTCTGTCCCCAGTGGCTAAGGTTGGTTCAGTGGGTTGTGTAGGCTTCCTGGTGGAGGGGACTAGTGCCTGTGTTCTGGTGGATGAGGCTGTTTCTTGTCTTTCTGGTGGGCAGGTCCACGTCTGGTGGTGTGTTTTGGTGTGTCTGTGGACTTATTATGATTTTAGGCAGCCTTTCTGCTAATGGGTGGGGTTGTGTTCCTGTCTTGCTAGTTGTTTGGCATACGATGTCCAGCACTGTAGCTTGCTGGTCGTTGAGTGAAGCTGGGTGCTGGTGTTGAGATGGAGATCTCTGGGAGATTTTTGCCATTTGATATTATGTGGAGCTGGGAGGTCTCTTGTTGACCAGTGTCCTGAAGTTGGCTCTCCCTCCTCAGAGGCACAGCACTGACTCCTGGCCGCAGCACCAAGAGCCTTTCATCCACACTGCTCAGAGTAAAAGGGAGAAAAAGTAGAAAGAAAGAATTAGTAGAAGTAGAAAGAGAGAAAGAAAGAAAGAAAGAATGAAAGAAAGGAAGAAAGGAGGGAGGAAGGGAGGGAGGAAGGAAGGAGGAAAGGAAGGAAAAATAGAAGAGATAAAGTAAAATAAAGTAAGATAAAATATAATTAAGTTATTAAAATAAAAAAATAATTATTAAGAGGAAAAAAAATTACAAAAATGAAAATAAAACTGACGGATAGAACCCTAGGACAAATGGTGGAAGCAAAGCTATACAGACAAAATCTCACACAGATGCATACACATACACACTTGCAAAAAGAGGAAAAGGGGAAAGAATCATAAACCTTGCTCTCAAAGTCCACCTCCTCAATTTGGGATGATTTGTTGTCTAAAGGAGGGAAGGAAGGTAAGAAAGAAAGAAAGAAAGAAAGAAGATAAAGTAAAATAGTTATTAAAATAAAAAATAATTGTTAAAAAAAATTTTGTAAAAAAAGGACGGATAGAACCCTAGGACAAATGGTGGAAGCAAAGCTATACAGACAAAATCTCACACAGAGGCACAGACATACACACTCACAAAAAGAGGAAAAGGGGAAAAAATAACTCTTGCTCTCAAAGTCCACCTCCTTAATTTGGGATGATTCGTTGTCTATTCATGTATTCCACAGATGCAGGGTACATCAAGTTGATTGTGGAGCTTTAATCCGCTGCTTCTGAGGCTGCTGGGAGAGATTTCCCTTTCTCTTCTTTGTTCTCACAGCTCCTAGAGGCTCAGCTTTGGATTTGGCCTCGCCTCTGTGTGTAGGTCGCCAGAGGGTGTCTGTTCTTCGCTCAGACGGGACAGGGTTAAAGGAGCCGCTGATTCGGGGGCTCTGGCTCACTCAGGCTGGGGGGGGGGGAGGGAGGGGCACGGAGTGCGGGGCGGGCCTGCGGCGGCAGAGGCCAGCGTGACGTTGCACCAGCCTGAGGCCCATTGTGCGTTCTCCGGGAGGAGTTGACCCTGGATCCCGGGACGCTGGCAGTGGCGGGCCGCAGAGGCTCCCTGGAAGCGGGGTGTGGAGAGTGGCCTGTGCTCGCACACAGGCTTCTTGGTGGCGGCAGCAGCAGCCTTAGCGTCTCATGCCCGTCTCTGGGGTCCGCGCTTTTAGCCGCGACTCGCGCCCGTCTCTGAAGCTCCTTTAAGCAGCGCTCTTAATCCCCTCTCCTCGCGCACCAGGAAACAAAGAGGTAAGAAAAAGTCTCTTGCCTCTTCGGCAAGTCCAGACTTTTCCCCAGACTCCCTCCCGGCTAGCCGTGGCGCACTAACCCCCTGCAGGCTGTGTTCACGCCGCCAACCCCAGACCTCTCCCTGCGCTCTGACCGAAGCCCGAACCTAAGCTCCCAACCCCGCCCGCCCCGGCGGGTGAGCAGACAAGCCTCTCGGGCTGGTGAGTGCCGGTCGGCACTGATCCTCTGTGCGGGAATCTCTCCGCTTTGCCCTCCGCACCCCTGTGGCTGCGCTCTCCCCCGCGGCTCCGAAGCTTTCCCTCTCCGCCACCCGCAGTGTCCGCCCGCGAAGGGGCTTCCTAGTGTGTGGAATCCTTTCCTCCTTCACAGCTCCCTCCCACTGGTGCAGGTACCGTCCCTAGTCTTTTGTCTGTGTTTATTCTTTTTTCTTTTGCCCTACCCAGGTACGTGGGGGGGTTTCTTGCCTTTTGGGAGGTCTGTGGTCTTCTGCCAGCGTTCAGTAGGTGTTCTGTAGGAGTTGTTCCACGTGTAGATGTATTTCTGGTGTATCTGTGGGGAGGAAGGTGATCTCTGCGTCTTACTCTTCCGCCATCTTCCCAGAAGCCTCCCTGGTCTTGTGTTTTAATGGTTCTTATCTGAGGATGCATGTCCTCCCTGAGAATGTGACAGATATAAGATTCTAAATATACTAGCCAGTGCTCATTTGGTCCAAGCCCAGCTTACCGGTGCCAGTGACATTGCTTCTACCTACATCATAGAACTTAGTTACATTTGTTGTATATTTATGTGCTCATATTTATGTATTCTTGGCCAGGCTCTGAAGTTGTGGAGGCTCAATGGTGTGTCTTATTCTTTTTATATTCCCCATTACACTAACTCAGCCTTCTGAATGAAGGATGCATCTAGAAATTTCCTGGGGAAATGGTCACAAAACTAGAAAGACATAAGGTATAGGAACTTGGAGGTCATCTTAGCAGAAGGAGAAGTGAAGGAGCCCAGAGTGCACAGGGAAGGATGCAGAGAGAGCCACCAGGATGTCTGAGGGGATGCTGGCCCTTCTCAGTGCATCCAAGCATGAGGAGGTGCAGGAAAACGGTATGTCTCATGTTAACCTAGATCCATTAGTTCAGGTGGTATCTGTCAGGTCCCATTACTGTGAAGGTACCACTTCCTCCTTTTTGTTAATATGTATCTTGTGTAGAGAAACTTTAAAACTAGGCAAATATCCTGTTTCTTGTCATACTTTGTCCTATTAATTTTAGCATCCAATAATGATTTTCTGGGGCTTACCTAATGGATATTATCTATTTCCATCATTTCTTAGCCAACTATTAATTAGAATTCTACTGTCAAGAAGAGATAGTCCTTCTTCACTCTTTATTTTATGGTTTGGTTTCAAAGAAGGTAAGACATTAGAATTCATTAAACATGTTAGGAAGACCAATTTATAAAAATACTATATCAAACACTTTCTAATAACTCACTTTCCTTGATTTCCACACGTGTGTTTGTTGCGGGGAGCAGCTGTGGCATATACATGTTCCTTGGACATAAAGGACCATTTGTTCTCATGGTCATGACTGACAAAGAAGAAATTAATGCCACAGGTTTGACATACCCAAGGGGAAGTACAGCACAGCAATGCAGACCTCCTATTGGGTGACATCACATAGCACAGTGAGAGACACAAGCCCAGCATGTTATATCCCAACACAGTCAGCAGGCAAAATTAAAAAAAAAAAAAAGAACAGTTCTTTGGGAAAAAATAGAATAAAATTAACTTTGGGGCTTCAGAAAATTATTCTTTGAGTTCATTTATTATTTCATCTCTAAAGTAATGAATGACATTTAATCTAGGCCTTTCTTTCAAAAGTATCCGTATTCTGAAAGTATGAATTCATTTCACAGAATCACATTTTAGTTGTCTTGGACAGAGAGTATTAAATGACCTTCAAATTTCAAATGAACTACTTTGCTTCATTGAAAAGTGTGGCATTATGGGACTTGGTCTACACCTTCAGTTAGTTAAGAAACAAAAATACACACTTTGTGATGGTACAAATTGTCTTAGTATAAAACCTGACAGAAATTAGGCATTGAGCCAGAAGATTTTCTCACATTTCTGCCTCACAAGAACAGCACAATACTATGAGAATCTTTTCCTGGCCATGAACACACAGCCCATTCTAAAGATTTTGCTGTTGTGTAATTTTCTGAAAGGCACTAGTCCTTCTCAAGCTATTTCCTCAGGTGCCAAAACAACTAATTGATTTGGTTCTTTCAGCTAAACCTACTATCAATTATGAAAATAATCAAGTATGATTAATTGTTTCAGTTCATTCGAAGTGCTTTGAACTTGCTCTAACAGGTAAACACACAGCTGCAGATATTGTGGACTGGCTCCTCAAAAGCTGTTTATTTACAACCCGTTCTCCCTTGCTTCCTTCTACTAAAGAGACTGGAAAGCTAAATTAGTCACTGGTTCAGCCTCTCTTCTAGCCAGGGTGGCCAGATGAGAGGTAGTTTTTTTTTTTTTTGAGATGTATGCAGTATGCAGTTATCTTTCAAAAAAGAAGAGGAAGAGGAATAAGGAGGACGAGAAGAAGAGGAAGAGGAGGAAGGAGGAGGAGGAGGAGGAGAAGGAGGAGAAGAAGAAAAGTTTTAGGAGGAGATTGTTTTGACCCCTCTTCTTCTTCCAGTCTGACACATGAGAGTAGGATAGTGGAGTAGGAAGATGGAAGGAGCCATGATTCCCTGATGGCTTCCTATTGCACAGGCTACCTCCTGACAGGTTAGCTGATAAAAATACACCCTGTGTATGTAAGCCACTGTTTCAGGTTTTCTTTCCTTTTCTTATCTTTTTTAAGACAATCACATTCTTACAGTTATGTACATACTATGAACTCTCCTGAAATATAACTAATAAATACATTCCGCCAGAAATTCAACAGCTGCAATAATGCTCATAAGCTTCAGGTTATAGAGATGTAATGCAGATGCTTTTTAGATCTGTTTTAGTTTCTACAGTTGGAAGAAAAACTAAGCTGAATCTGTTTAAGTGAATATTATGGAAAATATCATTTTCTTTCTTCTGTATCCACTAGAGAATAATATTCACTCTCAAGTAACTTAATGACTAGTAAAACTTTCTTTTTCTTCTATTTCAGTTCTTTCATCTTGGGGATATTTGAATGGATGGATGGGAAATAATTAAGTTACTTGGAAGCGCACACAACTGTAATCTAAGGCAGGGAAAGATGTAAAAACTCTAGAAATCCACCTTCTAATGTTTCCAGAATTGCTCAGTATTTATTTAGTTAGTTATTTGTTTAATTTTCTGATTTAAAGATTGACGCTTGGCAGTTTTAATTGCTTTCGCAATATATATTGATACATGGTGATTTATTAAACAAATGGACAAGCTAGAGTGACACTACAATAAAAGATTCAAAATACTTCCCTTTCAACATGAAGTACGAGCTCTAGTCATTAGCATCTGAGTTTTAATCTATATTTTATCATCTCTAATGCATTTTATTTATAATATTTTGATAGTCAATATCTGCTCATAAGCATTTTGCTTTGCAGTTATAAGTCAGCAATTAAATAAATTCCTGTTTACTATTGATTTCAGTCAAGATTTTTGGTTGAAAACAGCAAAACACAATTTTGGCTCACTTAGGCAGAAAAATACATTTTTAGAAGAGAAGCAGACACTCAGCTGGAAGGATAGAGAACTAGGCTCAGAAATGGGCAGGAACTGGCCAAGTACAGTCAAGATCAGATGACATGCTGTTACTGGTTCTGTTGACACTAGATACCCAGTTTTACCTCCTTTGGCACTACCAGGTACTCAAAAGTGGGTTTCATCATCTTTGGGCACTCTGATTTATGTTGGAACTTCCCTTCAACAAAAATTAGTGTTTTACTTAGCAATTTAAACAATTTTCAAAGTTTACCAAAATACAGAATTTGAATTTAGACTGCAGAGGGCAGTACATATCACAATTTTTTTCTGTATAGATTTACATTACAGAAAAGCATTACATTACAGAAACGTCACCAGATGGTTTGTTTAATTTTCCGATTTAAAGATTAAAGCTTGGAAGTTTTAATTGCTTTCATAATATATATTGATACATGGTGATTTATTAAACAAGTAGACAAGCTAAAGTGACACTACAATACAAGATTCAAAGTACTTCCCTTTCAACATGAAGTATGAACTCATGTTGAAGTACAAGCTCATGTTGACTTCTACCCAACATTTAAGGGAGAATTAAGAGCAATTTTTCTAGAACTATTCCAAAAAATTGAAGAGGAGGGAACATTTCCAAATTCATTTTATGAGGCCAGCATTACCCTGATACTGAAGCCAGATGAAAACACCCCAAGAAAAGAAAACTGCAGGCCAACATCCTTGATAAATGTAGTTGTAAAAATCATCACCAAAATACTAGCAAATTGAATTCAACAGCACAATAAAAGGATCATACACCACAACCAAGTGGGATTTATCCCTGGGATGCAAGGATATGCCAATATACAAAAATCAATTAATGTGATACACTACCTCAACAAGATAAGGGATAAAAATCACATGATCATCTTAATAGATGCAGAGAAAAGCATTTGAGAAAATTCAACACACTTTCAGGATAAAAACTCTCAACAAACGAAGAATAGAAAGAAAATATCTCTACATGATGAAGGCCGTGTATGAAAAGCCCATGGCTAACATCACGCTCAATGGTGAAAAACTGACTTTTCCTCGAAGATCAGGAACAAGACAACGATTCCCACTCTTGCTATTTCTTTTCAACATGGTATTGGAAGTCATAGCTAGAGCAATTGGACAAGGGGAAAAAAGCATCCAAATCAGAAAGGAAGAAATAAGATTATCCCTGTTTGCAGATGACATGATCATATACATAGAAAACCCCAAAAATTCCATTAAAAAACCGGTAGAATTAATAAAAGAATTCAGTAACAATGAAGGATACAAAATCAACATTCAATAATCTGTTGCTCTAGGGCTTCCCTGGTGGCGCAGTGGTTGAGAGTCTACCTGCCGATGCAGGGGACTCGGGTTTGTGCCCCAGTCCGGGAAGATCCCACATGCTGCAGAGCAGCTAGGCCCGTGAGCCATGGCTACTGAGTCAGCGCGTCCGGAGCCTGTGCACCGCAACGGGAGAGGCCACAACAGTGAGAGGCCTGCATACTGCAAAAAAAACCCCAAACTGATAGAAATGGGATAAATAGACAAATCCACAATTTTGTTGCAGATGTCAATGTCCTTATTTTAACAATTGTTTGAATAACTAGACAGAAAATCAGCAAGCATATAGAATAATTCAACAACATATTAACTCAACAATATATGAACTAATAAGATCGAATTGACATTTATAGAAAACCTCTCTCAATAACAGTAAAATACACATTTTTTCAAGCACCCATGGTACACATACCAAGTTGGACCATATCCTGGAATAGATACATAGATCAATAGATGAGCAAAATAGAGAACCCAAAAATAGCCCGCACATTTGTAACCAACTAATTTTTGACAAAGGTGCAAAAGCAAGTCTATCAAAGGAATACAGTATTTTCAACAAATAGTGCTTGAGCAACTGGATATACATAGGTAAAAAAGTAAAATAAAAAGAACCTTGATCTAAATCTCACATTTTATTCAACTATTGACTGAAATGGAGCACAAATTTAAATGTAAAACACAAAACTATAACATTTTTAGAAAAAATATCATAGGAGGAAATCTTCAACGTCTATGACTAGGAAGACAATTCTTAGACCTGACACCAAAATCATCATCTCTAAAAGATAAAATTGATAAATTGGACTACATACAAATGAAAAACTTTTGCTTTGTTAAAAGTCCAGTCAAAAAGATGAAAAAACAAGCTACATGTTGAAAGAAAATATTTGCAAACCATATATCTGACAAAAGACACATCTAGGGTGTGTAAAAGAGTCTTAAAACTCAACATTAAAAACAAAGCAAAAATTTAGTTATAAAATGGACAAAAAACATGAAGATTCTTTTCACTGAAAAATATATACATATAACAGATAGCACATGAAAAGATATTCAACATCACTACGTCTCAGGGAAATGCAAATTAAATCCATGATGAGATGTTATAACACATAGAACAACTAAAATAAAATTTAGTGACAATACTAAATGCTAGCAAGAATGTAGAGAAACAGGATGTCTCATATATTGCTGGTGGAGATGTAAAATGTTGTAGCCACTCTGAAAATTTTTTTGGCAGTGTCTTTAAAATATGTAAACATACAACTCATAGAACCAGCAATTATACTCTTGGGCATCTATCACAGATAAATAAAACATATGGTCTACATAAAAACCTCTATATGTTGTTCCTAGCAGATTTATTTGTATTACTCAAAAACTCAAAGGAGGCAAAATCTCTCTCAATAGGTGAGTGGTTAAGCAAGCTAGTATATCCACACCATGAAATACTGCTCAACAATGAAAAGAAGTAGACCTTTGATATACACAACAGCTTGGATGGATCTCAAGGGTGTT
Source organism: Delphinapterus leucas (assembly GCF_059928025.1). Taxonomy (NCBI): domain Eukaryota; kingdom Metazoa; phylum Chordata; class Mammalia; order Artiodactyla; family Monodontidae; genus Delphinapterus; species Delphinapterus leucas. The sequence continues at coordinate 101,931,022 of NC_143150.1, read as the reverse complement.
ATTCTGAATGAAAAAAGCAAGTCTCAAAGGTCATATACAGTAAGATTCCATTTATTAACATTCTCAAAATGGCAAAATTATAGAGCTTTGGTAACAGAGATTATAGAAATGGCAGGTGCAACTGTAAAGGGGTATCATGAGGAAGGTCTTTGCCATGATGAAATGCTTCTGTATCTTGATTGTGGTGTGGTTATACGGTTCTACACATGTTATAAAATGATGTAGAATTACACACAAATATTTTACCAATGTCAATTTCCTGTTCTTGATATTGTACTCTAATTTTACAATATTTAACAATTTGGAAAAACTGAATAAAATGTATGTAATTATTTCAAAATGTTAAAAAATAGAAAAAATATAAATGGTCTAAATACCTAAGTTAAAAAACAAAAATTGTCAGTTTGGATAAAAAGGTAAGATGCAAGTACATGCTGCCTACCAGAAATGTACTTAATTCTAAAGATACAAATGGATTAAAAGTAAAAGATGAAAAAAGTTATATGATGGTAGCACTAGTCAAAAGGAAATAGGAGTGATGTTATTAATACCAGAGAGAGGGCTTCCCTGGTGGCACAGTGGTTAAGAGCCTGCCTGCCAGTGCAGGGGACACGGGTTCGAGCCCTGGTGTGGGAAGATCCCACATGCCGCAGAGCGACTAAGCCTGTGCGCCAAAACTACTGAGTCTGCGCTCTAGAGCCCATGAGCCACAACAGCTGAGCCCACGTGCCACAACTACTGAAGCCTGCATGCCCTAAAGCCCGTGCTTCGCAACAAGAGAAGCCACCACAGTAAGAAGCCTGCACACCGCAACGAAGAGTAGCCCCCGCTCACTGCAACTAGAGAAAGCCTGCACGCAGCAACAAAGACCCAACACAGCCAAAAATAAATAAATAAATAAATTTATATATTAAAAAAAAAATACCAGAGAGAATATCAGAGCAAACACTGTTACCAGGGATAGAGATGGTGCTTTCACAATAATAAAGCAGTCAGTTTATCAAGGTGACGTAACAGTCTCATCTGTTCATACATCTAGTAACAGAACTTCAAAATACATGATGCAAGAACTGATACAACTATAAGGAGAATTAGATAATCCAAAAATGATAGAGCTTTCACTTCCGCCTTTTCAATAATTGAAAGAGCAAGTTTGACAGAAAATCAGTAAAGATATAGAAAATACAGCACTGTCAACAGATTTGACTTCACTGTCATTTATAGAACACCCCACTCAACAACAGCAGACTACACATTCTTTTCAAGTGTATAATGGGTATTTACCCTGGTAGACCACATTCTGGGCCATAAAACAGATCTTGGTATATTCACAAATATTCGGGTAACAGAAAGTATACTCTCTGACCACACTAGCTGAATTCAAGACTGACATATAGTACAGTAATCAACATAGAGTGGGATTGGCATAAAATTTGACAGATCAATGGAAGTGAATGGAGATTCCAGAACTATGCTCAGATATATTCCGAAAAATGATTTATCATAGAGGTACAAAGCTAATGTAGTGGAGAAAAAAAATCTATTCAATATAGGGTGTTGGCACAAATGGATATCCATGTGCTAAAAAAATGGAATTTGATCCACACTTTGTGCTGTACATACACAAAAACAACTCAAAATGCATCACAGGCCTGAATGTAAAACTGAAAACTACAAAACTTCTACATGAAAACCATTGTGATCTTGGGTTAGGCAAAGATTTCTTAGACATTGCACCAGAGGTATGATTCACAAAAGGATGAATTGACAAGCTGAATTTCATCAAAATGAAAAACTTGTGCTCGGTGAAATATTTCATTAAGAGATGAAAATGCAAGCTACAGACTGGGAGAAATTATCTGCAAATTGCACATCTGACAAAGGGCTTGTGTCGCAATGTATAAATAAGTCTTAAAAGTAATTGGTAATAAATTTAAAAATCCGATAAAAAATGGGCACAGATTTGCATAGACACCTGACTAAAGAAGATATACAGAGGGCAAACAGGCACAGGAAAGATGTATATCTTCATAGTCATTCTAGAAATGCAAAATAAAGCCACAACAATGTAACATTACACATCTATCATAATAGCTAAAATATTTATTTAAAAATCGATAATACCAAATGTTAGTATATGCAAGAACTTCAACTCTAAAGTATACTGGCGGAGGTGAAAAAGAATGACACAATCACTTTGGAAACCAGTTTGGCAGTTAAAAGTTAAACAGCTATCATATCTGTTCCACTCCCAGTTATTTATCCAAAAGGAATAAAAGTATAAATCCATATAAACACTTGTACATGAATGTTTATAGCAGCTTTATTGATAATAGCCCCCAAATTGAAACAATTGCAGGGTCCATCAATAGGTGGAGGAATAACCAAATTGTCATGTATGTATACAATGGAATACTACTCATCAATAAAATGAATAGATTTTTTTCAATAATAGTTTTAAATTTATTTTTAAAATGTAGTTCTCATATATCCCACACCCAGTCTCCTCTACTGTTTTTTAACAGCTTTATTGATCTATAATTGACATTTTAAAAAACTGGACATACTTAATGTATATAATTAGATGAGTTTGGCTATATTCAGGCACCCATGAAACCATCAGCACAATAAAGATAAAGAATATATCCATCACCTCCATCGATAGATAAAAGAATAAACAAATTGTCATATATCTATACAATGGAATACTACTTGACAATAAAATGAATGGATTATTGGTACATGTCACAACATGGATGAATCTCAAAATAATAACGATGAGTGAAGGAAACCAGACAAAAATAATTGCCCACTGTATGACTCCATTTATTATAATATGGTAGGAATTACAAGCTAATATACACTGATAGAAAGGGCAGTGGTTACTTGGCAATAGGAACGGGGTAAGGAGAGAAATGAGGGAGGGATTGCAAAAGGGAGTGAGGAAACCTTTAGGGGTGATGGCTGTGTCCTTTATGTTGATTGTGGTGATGTTTTCACACATAGATGTCAAAACTTAGCAAATTGTATAGTTTAAATATATGTAGTCTGTGGTATGTCAGCTATACTTTAATAAAGCTGCTTAAAAATAACATTAAAGAATTAAACCAATACCATAATTTGGAGGAGGTTGGCTAGCAAAAATTGGCAATGAATAGTCTTCTGAAAATGCAAGTGATTCAACAAAAACTATGCGTCTAGGAGCTGACTCTAATTTTCTGCCCCCAGGAAATAGAAATGATAATTAGCCCAATTAGTCTTATCAGGTAATTAGACATATGGGCTCCTCATTGCCAATTAATTCATTTAAGAAGTGAACTACAAAGACACTCTTATGATTTGAAACTTGCCGTATATAAGATTTCATTTACTGCAAACATGGATTTTAGCAGGAGCAAAGTAATGCTTGTATTTGGAATAATGATAGAATCTAAGAAGATGAGACCATGCAGAAAAAAGAAACAACTGCATATTAAAATTGTCATATTCAATAATGAAATAGTGTTTCCTAAATGTAAATTCTCTGGGAAGAACAGTGTGAAATGAGAAAAAAGTAGGCTTTTGCCTAAGTGTAAGGATTTGGAGGAAAAAAAGAGGAGAAAGAACAAAATATATGCATAAGTTAGAATTTTAGATTTTTTTTAATACTAGAGTTACCCAGAAGAAATATGTATTTTGGTGTTTGAGTTATTGACAAAGATAAATGTACTTGTACCATACTAAAAGTTTGTATAACCTAGAAACAGTCAATTAGAAAGTTTTCTAATGCATAACCAATTATATCAAGTCCTAAAGATACATTAACCCAATAGAAAAAACTAGCTAAAGTTTCACATTGCTTCATGGGATTGACTAAATGTACCTATGCTATTTCAATGTTACTAGTATGAAAAAGCTTACACTAAATATACTTTCTTTACATATTCAAATACTTGCTCAAAATGGACACTTCTACCATAAGGAGTTAATATGATACACTTGTCTCTCAATTATGATCACAGAGCAGTTGTTCCAATTAACTGAACTGACCACAAATTGATCCCCCCAAATTAATTTAGGCACAAACAAGAATTTGTCTATAAGTTTTCCAGGAGTTTTATATGAATTCTTACAGCATATAATCTATAATTGATACGGAAGACAGAATTGAAAGATAAGTGTGCAAAATTGCCATAAATTAGAGATAAAAGTTGTATTCCTTTTCCTTTTTTACAAGTGAGAAGCTCTTAAAGTATTTGAGCTGTGCTCCCCTTTGCTTATAAACTCTATCCCTGTTCAAACTGAATTAATCAGTATTCCCTCTTCATGTAAAGAAGGACTAGCAAAGCACAGGAAGAACAGAACAATACAGAGACATGAAACTCAGTGAGGGCTCTAAGCAAGTGTTGACAACAATATTTATTGTTTTATCCAAATGAAAGAATTCTCCTATGTATCCCTTAAAAGGGGCATATTGCTTGTATATATAGTAAAAATCTGCTTTCTCTGAGGCATATGAATACTTCTCAGTTCTCCTTTATATATTTCCCTTCTAGAAAATGAGTCACTAGTATTTAGATTTTTTTAAAAAAACATATCATTTAAGGAAAGGTTAAACAACCAATGGAAATTTAATAAGAACAACAGTAAGACACCAAATCTTGGCTGTTCAGATTCCATTGATCACAGGATGTCACGCTGTGCGCATGACCCCTTGAAAGAACCAAAAATACAACCTCAGAATTCACTCTTCAGAGTTGCTTTCCTTCAACTGTCCTTTAGTGGCATAATTTCCTCTGCCTGCTTATCATCCCTGGAGGCAGCACCTGCTGCACAACTTTTAAAGGCCCCTCTCTTACTACCACATTCTTCATTCAGTTAATTATTCAATCATGCACACATCTTAAGAGTCATTTACTAGAGCCAGGCCCCCTTCCCTCTGAGAGTTCACAGCCTATCAGGAACGATAATTGTGGGGTCACAAAATGGAGTCAGCAAGTAATAATAAGCACAGCTAAATTGTTTAAAGCACTTCAAGTGTGCTGCTCACTCTGTTAACTGCTTAACTCAGTTAAATCTAGCCGATGGACTGTCTGGTAGGTGTGATCTGTGGCCTCATCTTACAGGTTAAGAAATTGAGATTTAAAGAAAGGAATTTGTTCAAAGAACAGATAAACTGTGGAGCTCCCACTGCAACCTGGGCCCTCTGGCTCCAGAACCCACATCCCCAGCCCCTGACCCAGAGGATGGAGCACGTGCCATCTGCAATCCTAGTGTTTTTGCTAGAACTTCACTAGTGAGTCACTTGAGTTGGGTCTAGAAGAAAGAGGAGAGATTTGTAAGGGGTTTCAGGGCCACTGAAGTGGCTGAGAGTGTCTTCTTGGCAGGTGGAGGAATCAAGCTAAAAGGAATTTAAATGACAGCCTTGAAGGATGAAAGATGTCAATTGTGGGGTGAAAGTGATCTTTGGAATGGGGAGCATTGTTGCCTGGGGAAAACAGAAGAGGAAGGGGAAGTTTGAAAGCCAACAGGTGGCTGCTTAGGAAAAGGATCCCTGGCCACCTAACTATCATCCTGTCTCACCTGCCCTCAGGTGAGGCCCCTGCAGAGGCTGGGGTGAGCACTGCTGCTGCCTGATTCCTGCCTCCACTGCTTTGGTATTTTTGCCCTTCTTCTGGGCACTGTGGCTATGATCAGTGCCCGCGATGCTTCTGCTGGTTATCACTGCTGATGTTTTATGACCCCTGAGGTGCCAAATCTCTACTCTGTGAAGAATGTAGGGATCATTCCTCTTCCCTTCTCTGTTATACATGGGTTGGTGGGGTAGGAGGAGTGCAAGTTGGGGAGTGTAAAGGCCCACTGCGTTTTGCTTTCATTTCATAAAGAGGTTTTAGTGAAATTAGCTCTTTGGGTGTGTATTCACATGTTTTTTCCCCTCAAGCTCAGACATGATTTCATAAAGGGCTGCTCATTAGACACATCTGAATATCATCCTACACTGGAATTAGAATTATTCCTCTGCCAACAGATGAAGGTTTAGCTGCCTGCTTGATTAAGGCTTCCTTTAAAAAGATGATCTCCAAGAAATTTCCTAAGTCCTTGTAATCAGGACTCTGGTGGCCCACGTGGCTAGTTGGTTAGACAGTGTAGACAGGCAGAAATGCACAAAACATAGTATTAGGCCTCCCCTGCCATGCCCGAAATTCATTCATTAAACCTGAAATAATGAAATAGTCTGGACCATACCCACAAGCCTCTTCTCCCACTGTTCCTCCATCAAACATCCCCAGCCTCCCAGCACCCTCTGCTCAGGATTGAAAATACAGACATGAACATGTTACAGTCTTTGAGAGCAAAGACCTTACAAATACAAGAGGGACCAAAACCAATTATAATAAAGCATAAAATCCTAGGTGCACACTTGGTAGAGCATTAGCACTAAAGAGGGAATAATCAACTGTTTGGAGAGGGGCATGACTGGATAGGAAGAGCAAATGTACTATTTAACCAGAGTCTTGAAGGATGAGTCAGAGATAATCTGGACATAGGTGGTGGGTATGGGTAGGGCCAGGGAGGGAGGAAGGATTGTCAGCGACCTGAGAGACAAAAGGGAAGGTCCAGAGGTGCATGGTGGATGCTCAATAAATATTGCATGGGTGAGGAATGTGTGAATGGCTAATAATTAACTATATTTTAATACCATTTTAGTGCTTCTAAAATGTGTTTGCATAATTACTCCATTTACTCTTCACAATACTCGTGTATCAGTAAAAAGGCAGGGCTTGTAGGTCATATTTTACAGAGCATGAATTTGAGGTGCTAAAGAGGTGGAAATGACCTCTTCATTGTTACAGGAGTGATGCAACTAAAATGTAGCCCAGGCCCCATAACCATGCCATTGCCACTTCAATGATGGCAGAATATCAGTAACGATGTCCATCAGAAGCTGCAATGGGAAAGAAGTGGTCCCCTGACTCCTCAGTCCCTGTACTAGTGCTTCTACTTCCACTTCAGCTCTTAGTTAAGATACAAAATTGTGAACGCTTTGTTTGGAATGCCCTTCATTGTTAAGATTCCTGACATCACACCCAGCCACCTGAGAGGTCCAAGTAATTTGTTTAGACATTTTAACTTTGCGAGATTCCTCTTGGCCCCATCTGTGTGCCGAATTGCTGCCACGAAGCCAACAAGCTGTAATCTTAAACCAGATTCCAATACTGAAATCTGATGTGATGAAATAGGTTACTACCTTTCCACAAACTGATAATGCACAACATGCATACTCTACTGGCAGAGGTTAACATCAGTGTTTGCCTTCTGGGTGAGGACAATCTGCTTTGTTCTCTAATAGGTACCACTTTCTTTCCATTGGATAGTGGCACTGCTGCCCATTGTTGAACTTAAATCTCGCAGACATCTCCAGTGATTATGGTATTAACATCAGCAATAGCTGGCAACAAAGCCAACATCTGGGAGTTTGTTTGCAGAAAGGGAGCAGCCCACCTCAGGAAAGGAAGGCAGAGTAATTCGTTGTACAGGTCAAAATTTGCATCAAAGAAGGATGTCATATAGTAAATGAATGAAACCTGGGTCGACATCATTAATCAGAGGAGTTATCAGATTGCCTCCCAAATCCTCATGATCAACTCTGCCAGAAAAATACACATATGATACAGGAAACACTGATAAAAATGCTGCATGACCCTTGTCTCAATGTGTTTGGGATATAACATGAAGCCAGAAAATGTGAAAGTTAACCCAGAAGTCATTGCAAGTGAAGTGGGAGAAGACTCCGCTTAGGCTAATAAGTAGAATGGCAAAGTGATCCATGTGACAATGACACAGAAAGGACTAACTTTTGGGGAGAGAATTGATGATAGGATTACTTTGAAATATCTCTACTTCTCTTCTACAAATCAATGCTTGCAGCTTCATAAAGTGTTTTACTTAACCTGAATGTATGATTAAAAAATCATACTTTTCTTTTTAGTTTTTCTGATCTGTTATAATAATGGCATTTATGCCATACCAATTCCATGCTCCATTGAATCTATGGAATATGGAACTTCTCTGCAGAGGCGTGCTCATCAAAAAGAACAGGCCACTAGCCTTCTAGGACTGAAAGCATTTCCAGACCCATACAAAGCAATTTTAAAGGAAATATCACCTTTTAAACTGGCTAATGTAGAATCAAGGAGTTATTTTTCGTGGAAAGGGCTTTCACAATGCTCCACAAATTTCACTATGTCAGCAACCACAATCATTTATCTGCAGAAGACTGGATCTAATTAATTTGAAGCTGATGATGATGACAGGAATATTGGCAATGAAGTAATGAGTCTTGGCCTTGTCTTTGAAATGAGAAAAGTTAAGACAATGACAATTCATTCACTCATCTATCAAACATTTACCTTTTTTGTGTCCTGAGGTCAAAAAGAAATAAAGTATGTCCCACTCTAGCAAGAGCAGAGCAGGATTGAGAAAAATGGGCACCCTGTAGACTTCAAATATTAACATCATTTCATTAGAAATGGGTCAAGCCAAGTTTTTGGCTACAAGCTTTTATTCTCATATTTATTTAAAGTTTTTAAAATGAGAGATTTAATACTGCATGCACACATTTTTATTTATTTGGAATTATCTCTTATTCCTGACACTTACAACTGGATGGCATTAGTTATTTTCGCCAAGGATAAATTCATCTTACATGGAGATAGTTGCAAAGTCTTGAAGAAAGTATGCTTAAAACTTTTTTTTTTCCTGATTTTCCATTTGGCAATATATTTCTAAGTTTTACATAGGTTTTCTGATATCTAATTCTCCATTTTTATTTCTATTCAGTTTTCTGAACTAGACACCTTAAAAACACATTAAAATACTTTGAATAAAGTAAGAAAATAAATAATTCATTCCTCCCCCCAAAAAAAGAATTTTAATTTCGCATTACTTGATTTCAGAATTTCAGTGGCTGCAGCTATTGACTGCACTCAACTAGTAGCTGACTAATGTCAGGGATGGTAAAATGTCATGAAGCTACACCATGAAGTCACATGCGAATGACACTAAATATAAGAATTACAAACTGACAAAGGTTTCTCTTCCCTCTCTCCCTCCCTTCCTTCTTTTTTCCTTTCTTCCTTCCTTTCTTCCTTTTCTCTCTCCCTACCATTCTCCCACCTCCCTCCTTACTTTTTTCACTTCTTTCTTTCATCTTTTCATTTGTAATTTCCACTCTGGACTGCAGTATACTGTTTATATCCCAGCATTTATGCAAGTAGTTTTGGGCAAGCCTGAATTAAGTAGCAAGCCAATTCTGTTTTTTACAGTAGTATTTTACTATGCCCTCATACCTCGGCACTCTCCAGAAGTATGTTTGGATGGACCATTCCTTGATCAAATTCTGAGCAGTGAGAAGCTACATAAATAAAGACTAACTATAGTGCAGCATGCGAGTGCTCTGAGGGAGCTGTGTGCAACATGTTATGAGATGATAGGAAAGAAGACAGTTGATCCTGAGGGAATTTGGGAAACTTCCTGTAAGAGGTGATATTTGATCTTGCATGGAACAGTAAATAGGAATTTGCCAAACAAGATGGGAGGCAGGGTTTTCCATACAGAAGGGAGTAGGGAGAACTGTGGTTAATCCAGTCAGCATCAGCAAAACAAACTAGTTGATTATTTTTGTGAAACCTTATTCTTAATAATGTATAGCTATAGCCAGAGTCTAATCTTAGTCCCTGATGGGGTTAAGTAAGACATACAAAAGTTCATGTTGAGACCACATTCAAAGAATGCTATACTTAGTCTCAAGACAAGAAAGTGCTGTTGACCATCTCATAACGGTGTTCACATGGTGCTGTCAATGCCAGGGTAGCCTGGATTGCCCTCCAGGTGAAAGAAAGAGATCCTGGAAACGCCAGTGGGTCATGATGGCAAGATACTGGGGAAACATTCTGAAAATTGACATTCATAGATGTATGTACTCAGTGAGATTTTTCAGAAATCTGAAACTGCTTTATCTCTGTCATAATATCAGATGGTTTGTGCTAGGTATTATTTGAGACATTTATTCAAATCTTTTGTTACACTTCCACTAATATTGATGGAAACCCACAACTATATGTGTATTTTCTTTTAGGAGCAAGGGAGGGTATTCTTCATATCTATATCAGATGCTTTCTTTCACCCAGACTATTGGTATTTATGTCTAAATATTTTACATACCTCCCAGGTTGCATTCATTATGAGTTAATTTTTTGTATAAACGCATTTTATATACTATTGGTCACCTACTTTTTATGTCTTTGTAAATGTAGACTGTAATTCTATTCACAGAACAGATGTGTAGGTACATAAAATTGAGGGGAAAAAAGTGTTACTTATTGCTCTGTGTTTCCTTTACACTATTGACATGGAAATTGAAAATCATTAACTCAGGAGTAAAGTGATCTAAAACCATCTGAATGAAATGAGATCCAGATGTTTTAAAGTTGTACAATTTTATAGCTGAATGTCATCTTAGAAATGCTTTACTTCAGTCTCCTAATATTGAGTATAGGAAAGTGAAGTTAAATGATTCTATAACTTCCTCCAGCTTCCTCAGTTATTTTAAAAATCTTGTGATTAGAATATCAGTTTCCTGACTCCCAGCCTCATGTTTCTTCCCCGGGTCTATTGTCAGGACCCCTATATAAGTTTCCTTTTTAAATATAATCATAAAATAGAAGTTCAGAAGGGCCCTCAAAAATCACTTAGTACTCCTGTTCTTCCAATGGATAGAACTCATTTTCTGCATAGACTTTAAGCTATTAACTTCTAAAGATATAAACTAGAATATAATTCAAATGTCCTCAAATTGTCATCTTTCTCCTTAAATAAATGAAAGTTACATTCTTAAATGGAATATTATTACATCTTGACACAAACATTACTCTGATATTATATTAAAATTCAATTAAAATGGGATATAATGTACAGAAATGATATAGGGAAGTTTGTCAGCAACATAGTGATTCTAAAGTAAAGGAACCTCATTACTAACCTGGAAAGAGCAGTATCATTAAAGGATGCTTATAAATCATCTCAATCACCAAGGATTCATGTAATCCAAACAAGTCATATGTGGTATGTTTTTTTCTTGGGAATTTTGCTGTGGAAAATCAGCCTAGATATACCCCTGCAAAAAAAGAAGCAAATTACTCAAAGATGTGGTGCCATCAGTTCCCTACAGTTCGTAAGTCAACTCACAAAAGCACTGGGAACAATTTCATCTATAAAATCAGACATTCGGCAGATAATCCAGAAGTCTGCTAGAGCTGAATTTGGTCGAATGCACATAGGTGGCATTGCTGTGTTATTCAACAAGTATCTACTGAGACCATACTCTGTGGGGAGCACTGTACAATGCATGCACTTTTGCAAGCTGGGTTTCCATCTCCATTGGGCTTCATGGTGTCTTGGGCCACCCTCTGCTACATCTCAGAGGAAGGACTTCGGAGGCAGGGTGTCTGGGTTCCAATCCCTGCTCTGGCACGTGCTAGCCAAGCAACTCCTCTCTAATCCTCAGTGTCCTTACCTATAAAAAGGAATGAAGAATACCTATCTCATAAGGTTTAGGGAAGATGAAATAAGATAATACTCTATATACCTAGAATATAATGTGGAATTAGACATATTTAAGCACCAAACATTGTGATTCACTTTGGCTAAAATAAAACCATAAACTAGATATTTTAATAATACTTAATGAGAAACCTTTAGAAGGGATAACTGTTTTTGACACAAGTGCTTTTGAGTATCCAGGTTACAGGACTCTTCACTAATCCTTATTGAAAAGATAATAGAGAAGGTTGAAAAATATTTATGGATCAATCACCATAAAAGTGCAAGGTATAAAGAGCATTAGCCATGTACTGATTTAGCTAAATCTATACATATTCTTTATCCTGCCGTTGTAAAATTGATTTGGGGGTAAGTTTGTTACAAATGGAAGAAATTCTCTAGTAACATTCTGTTTGAATTCTCAGAGTTTTATTTTTATCTTCAGTGCAATGTAATCCTTAACCTCAAGACTATAATTACTCAGGGCTTGTTGTACATGCTTTTTTATAGAAAATCTTATCTGTTAGAGTGTTTATTATAGGAAATTGAATTTACTCACCAACATTTAAAGTACACACTAGCCCTCTGACGTTTACTTCAATGTCTATACCCATCCTTGCTAAATGTTGTAATGCATCCACTATATAGTGGAATCGATTTACTTGTCCATCAGAAAGCTTTTTAATCTAATTTTTTTTTCTTTTGAAACTCTTTGTGAAAATAGATTTGTGACTCTTAACACATTCATCTCTTAAACAAATACAGAGATTATTTCTTCTACAATGAACGATAAGTACAAAGCCATGTTGATTCTAGCTAGTAAGATTAGTACTTTCATTACTTCTCTCTTCCACCTTTTGACAACTGCTCCAAGGCTGAAAGAATAATGAAAGTAGATTCATTTTGCTTTCTCCTAGGGGAAAACAAAGTTTAACACACCAGGGCTCAGAATTGAGTTAACTGTCCTGCTGCCACCTGGGCTTTTGTCTTAATCCTTCTTCCAACCTTCCCATAATAATTGCCTACAAATATTGAGGCCCCCCCCACGTTAGAATTTGGGGCCATATGTACTCTTGCTATTTCCCTTACTAAGTACTGGTGTCCGGACCAGAAACCCAAGTTTACGGCTGGTGTCCGGCACCTGCTGAGAGTTCTCCCCAAGTCCCAATGTCTGCTTGTCTGTCTACATCTCTGAACAAGATCTACAAGATTCCCTGGGCACTTGTCTGTAAAAGAATGACAACCAAACACCAGCTTTTGTTATATTGTACCTCGATCATATCCCACAGTGAATAAAAGTAAACATAAAATTCTGCAGTTTGAATCATGGATCTGGTGTTGCTTTTCCCTTTGAGTGTAAGGATCATCCTAGGTAGTGGCATCAAGACTGAGGCTGTCAGTTTAGTAGTTGGTTAGCCTTGGGAACAGAAAGGTAAAGAGAATCTCAATTGGTGAATTTGCTATTTCCTTTTATCCTTACTATCAGAAACCAGCCAGGGTTTAACTGGGACATGAATAAACTATAATTAAAGAGCAAATACAGCCTAACTATTAACAGCAAGACTATGACTTCAGTGTCGCATTTCAGCAAATGAAGGCTAAATGTTCAGAAATGTTCAGGCTAAGTGTTCAGAAAATGGTTTACTGCAAAGAAACATCCTTCCCCATATGACTTAGATAAGACTCACAGATGCTTCCTTTATTTACCTAAGGCAAAGTCAGACACAGGACTTCCAAACGCCTACTTTTTATCTCGTAAATGGATAGCTGAACAGCTTCTTCCAACTGATCAGTAGGAATCAAATGCTTGCTAATTAAACTTAGGTGAAGCATCTTTCCTTTTCCCAGGCTCCTGACATTTGACCCACCCCAGCCTGAGCCAGCACACAGCCCTCCTGAGAACAGAGTGGCCTCAAGGTAAACATTTTCTGATGTAATATTTGTTATTTGTTCACACCACCGTTTCAGCCCACTTCCCCCAAAGACCCCAACACCTAATACCATCACCTTGGGGATTCGTTTTCAACATATGAATTTTGGAGGGACACAAACATTCAAGACCACAGCACCCCAGAGCTGCCAAATAAAAATCTGCAGTTTTACAAGATTGTCAGAGGATTCATGTGCCTATTCAAGTCTGATAAGCAATGTTATAGTATTATCATATTAATATTACATTCTCTATGATTGAACCATGTATAAAAGTTCAACATTTCATTGAAGTGGGGAAACTGAAAGATAGTGGTTTGCATTTACTCAGGGTTAGCATATGAATTTAGGACCATGATGTTCCTTTATCATCTCTTTAGTCATTACAGGCCATTGGCATCTTCTTGTATTGCCACAGTACAGTATTGTGTCTGGGAGTGAAGAAAGGATTCTGGCCCAATCCGTGGTGAAACCGGAAAGATGTTATACTACCTGCTGCCTCCTCTGTAGAAGAGGCTGACTCCCTGGCCAAGAATGTCTCCTGTCTAGTCAGGAGGAGCCAGAGAACACCAGAGGAAAGAAACCTTGGACCAAGCTGATTAGTCACATTTCAAAAAAGGCCACAAGTATACCCAAAGGACAGTTTTAAAGCTGCCCAAGGACTCCTGGAGTCTACAGTTGTATAATTTTGAAATTTAGTCTTATCAGTTCATTCTCACTTCCAGGGCAGAATGCTATCTGAATAGACCATTTTCTATCAACACGATAATTGCATTCTATTCTTTTTTTTCTAAACTGTATTTTCATTGTAGAGACTAACATTGAGGGTGCAATTACTACACCCCAGATGCTATAGACATAGTATCCTATTGGATCTTCACAGTAAATGAGGTATCGATGAAGCATTATTATTCCTTTTTACAGATGAGGAAATTGAGACTCAGAAAAGTTAATTTGCAGGCTTCCCTGGTGGTGCAGTGGTTAAGAATCCACCTGCCAATGCAGGGGACACAGGTTCGAGCCCTGGTCCGGGAAGGTCCCACATGCCACAGAGCAACTACGCCCATGTGCCACAACTACTGAGCTTGAGCTCTAGAGCCCATGAGCCACAGCTACTGAGCCCACGTGCCACAACTACTGAAGCCCACTTGCCTAGAGCCCGTGCTCCGCAACAAGAGAAGCCACCGCAATGAGAAGCCCATGCACCGCAATGAAGAGTAGCCCCTGCTCGCTGCAACTAGAGAAAGCCCGTGCGCAGCAACGAAGACCCAACACAGCCAAAAATAAATAAGTTAAATTAAAAAAAAGAAAAGTTAATTTGCAAGACATTCTAGAACTAGCAGGCAGTAGAGCAGGAACATAAATTATTACAATTTATTATATCTGACTCAAAAAATCCTACTGTGTCCATTATACCACAATGCTTTTTTCCACATACCTAAATATGTCCTCATCTCCAGTTTACACAAAACATTTAATTTTCATTTTTTTCTTATCCTTATACACATAAATAATACTAGTTTAAAGTCATGTTACTTAACGATTTTATAAAGCAGATTCACATATTTTGTTTCATTAGTACTTCTCAACACACAAATGCAGTGGGCATAAATGGTACTATTTACTCCATTTTAAAGATGAGCTGTTTGAAATTCAGATAGGTTAAAGAATTTTTGTAAATTGAGACAGCTATGGAAATGGTAATGCCCAGAATTGAACCTAAAAGTTCAGATTCCAAATCCATGACCCTCAAAAATATATCACACTGACTCAATCAATTCTGTCTCTTTGGATATTGTGGTGTCTAAGGAAAGCATCATAATTTAGTAAAGAAATATTTCATTGTTACAAAATACATACTGGGGAGGGAGACAACAGAAAAATATGTATGTTATATTCAGCCAACAATGGGATGAGAGTTAAACTAGCATATCCAAAAAATATTTGAAATAAAATCTAAGGTTATTATTTTTTACCTTCTCTGTTTTTATTACTATATTGCATATAGAAAACAGAAAACATACATGTTCACTGTAATAAATGACCAAAATGTAAACACCTGGTCAAGAAATAGAAAGTGCCAGAACATTAAGACTACATGTACACCTCTCCAGAACAAAAATAAAAAAGATTCCAGATGGCAAGTCCAAGGTGAAAGAAGGGAGTAAGAGCAAAAAATAGTAAGTACATAGTTAGATGCACACTGACTGTGTTAAAATATTAATAATGTCTAGTGGATTTATATATAGAATTAAATGCATGGCAATAATAATTTATAACTTGGGAAGGGATAAATTAAAGTACAGTAAACTCCTTGTATCACTTGGGAAGAAAGTGAAAGTATTAATTGTCCTTTTTTTTTCTTTTTTTATTCTTAATTTAATTTAATTTATTTATTTTACATCTTTATTGGAGTATAATTGCTTTACAATGGTGTGTTAGTTTCTGCTTTATCACAAAGTGAATCAGTTATACGTATACATATGTTCCCATATCTCTTCCCTTTTGCGTCTCTCTCCCTCCCACCCTCCCTATCTCACCTCTCCAGGCGGTCACAAAGCACCTAGCTGATCTCCCTGTGCTATGCGGCTGCTTCCCACTAGCTATCTACCTTACGTTTGGTAGTGTATACATGTCCATGCCTCTCTCTCGCTTTGTCACAGCTTACACTTCCCCCTCCCCATATCCTCAAGTCCATTCTCTAGTAGCTCTGTGTCTTTATTCCTGTCTTACACCTAGGTTCTTCATGACATGTTTTTTCTTAAATTCCATATATGTGTGTTAGCATATGGTATTTGTCTTTCTCTTTCTGACTTACTTCACTCTGACAGACTCTAGGTCTATCCACCTCATTACAAATAGCTCAATGTCGTTTCTTTTTATGGCTGAGTAATATTCCATTGTATATATGTGCCACATCTTCTTTATCCATTCATCTGTTGATGGACGCTTAGGTTGCTTCCATCTCCGGGCTATTGTAAATAGAGCTGCAATGAACATTTTGGTACATGACTCTTTTTGAATTATGGTTTTCTCAGGGTATATGCCCAGTAGTGGGATTGCTGGGTCATATGGTAGTTATATTTGTAGTTTTTTAAGGAACCTCCAAACTGTTCTCCGCAGTGGCTGTATCACTTTACATTCCTACCAACACTGCAACAGTGCAGTTAGGGTTCTCCACACCCTCTCCAGCATTTATTGTTTCTAGATTTTTTGATGATGGCCATTCTGACTGGTGTGAGATGATATCTTATTGTAGTTTTGATTTGCATTTCTCTAATGATTAATGATGTTGAGCATTCTTTCATGTGTTTGTTGGCAGTCTGCATATCTTCTTTGGAGAAATGTCTATTTAGGTCTTCTGCCTATTTTTGGATTGGGTTGTTTGTTTTTTTGTTATTGAGCTGTATGAGCTGCTTATAAATTTTGGAGATTAATCCTTTGTCAGTTGCTTCATTTGCAAATATTTTCTCCCATTCTGAGGGTTGTCTTTTGGTCTTGTTTATGGTTTCCTTTGCTGTGCGAAAGCTTTGAAGTTTCATTAGGTCCCATTTGTTTATTTTTGTTTTTATTTCCATTTCTCTAGGAGGTGGGTCAAAAAGGAACTTGCTGTGATTTATGTCATAGAGTGTTCTGCCTATGTTTTCCTCTAAGAGTTTGATAGTTTCTGGCCTTACGTTTAGGTCTTTAATCCATTTTGTGCTTATTTTTGTGTATGGTGTTAGGGAGTGATCTAATCTCATACTTTTACATGTACCTGTACAGTTTTCCCAGTACCACTTATTGAAGAGGCTGTCCTTTCTCCACTGTACATTCCTGCCTCCTTTATCAAAGATAAGGTGACCATATGTGCGTGGGTTTATCTCTGGGCTTTCCATCCTGTTCCATTGATCTTTCTGTTTTTGTGCCAGTACCATACTGTCTTGATTATTGTAGCTTTGTAGTATAGCCTGAAGTCAGGCAGCCTGATTCCACCAGCTCCGTTTTTTGTTCTCAAGATTGCTTTGGCTATTCGGGGTCTTTTGTGTTTCCATACAAATTGTGAAAGTTTTTGTTCCAGTTCTGTGAAAAATGCCAGTGGTAGTTTGATAGGGATTGCATTGAATCTGTAGATTGCTTTGGTTAGTAGAGTCATTTTCACAATGTTGATTCTTGCAATCCAAGAACATGGTATATCTCTCCATCTATTTGTATCATCTTTAATTTCTTTCATCAGTGTCTTATAATTTTCTGCATACAGGTCTTTTGTCTCCTTAGGTAGGTTTATTCCTAGATATTTTATTCTTTTTGTTGCAATGGTAAATGGGAGTGTTTTCTTGATTTCACTTTCAGATTTTTTATCATTAGTGTATACGAATGCCAGAGATTTCTGTGCATTAATTTTGTATCCTGCTACTTTACCAAATTCATTGATTAGCTCTAGTAGTTTTCTGGTAGCATCTTTAGGATTCTCTATGTATAGTATCATGTCATCTGTAAACAGTGACAGCTTTACTTTTTTTCCGATTTAGATTCCTTTTATTTCCTTTTCTTCTCTGATTGCTGTGGCTAAAACTTCCAAAACTCTGTTAAATAAGAGTGGTGAGAGTGGGCAACCTTGTCTTGTTCCTGATCTTAGTGGAAATGCTTTCAGTTTTTCACCATTGAGGACGGTGTTGGCTGTGGGTTTGTCATATATGGCCTTTATTATGCTGAGGAAAGTTCCCTCTATGCCTACTTTCTGCAGGGTGTTTATCAAATGGGTGTTGAATTTTGTCAAAAGCTTTCTCTGCATCTATTGAGATGATCATATGGTTTTTCTCCTTCAGTTTGTTAATATGGTGTATCACGTTGATTGATTTGCGTATATTGAAGAATCCTTGCATTTCTGGAATAAAGCCCACATGATCATGGTGTATGATCCGTTTAATGTGGTGTTGGATTCTGTTTACTAGTATTTTGTGGAGGATTTTTGCATCTATGTTCATCAGTGATATTGGCCTGTAGTTTTCTTTCTTTGTGACATCCTTATCTGGTTTTGGTATCAGGGTGATGGTAGCCTCGTAGAATGAGTTTGGGAGTGTTCCTCCCTCTGCTATATTTTGGAACAGTTTGAGAAGGATAGGTGTTAGCTCTTTCCTAAATGTTTGATAGAATTCGCCTGTGAAGCAGTCTGGTCCTGGGCTTTTGTTTGTTGGAAGATTTTTAATCACAGTTTCAATGTCAGTGCTTGTGATTGGTCTGTTCATATTTTCTATTTCTTCCTGATTCAGTCTTGGCAGGTTGTGCATTTCTAAGAATTTGTCCATTTCTTCCGGGTTGTCCAGTATATTGGCATAGAGTTGCTTGTAGTAATCTCTCATGATCTTTTGTATTTCTGCAGTGTCAGTTGTTACTTCTCCGTTTTCATTTCTAATTCTATTGATTTGAGTCTTCTCCCTTTTTTTCTTGATGAGTCTGGCTAATGGTTTATCAATTTTGTTTATCTTCTCAAAGAACCAGCTTTTAGTTTTATTGATCTTTGCTATCGTTTCCTTCATTTCTTTTTCATTTATTTCTGATCTGATCTTTATGATTTCTTTCCTTCTGCTAACTTTGAGGGTTTTTTGTTCTTCTTTCTCTAATTGCTTTAGGTGCAAGGTTAGGTTGTTTATTCGAGATGTTTCCTGTTTCTTAAGGTAGGCTTGTATTGCTATAAACTTCCCTCTTAGAACTGCTTTTGCTGCACCCCATAGATTTTGGGTTGTCGTGTCTCCACTGTCGTTTGTTTCTAGGTATTTTTTCATTTCCTCTTTGATTTCTTCAGTGATCACTTCGTTATTAAGTAGTGTATTGTTTAGCCTCCATGTGTTTGTATTTTTTACAGATCTTTTCCTGTAATTGATATCTAGTCTCATAGCGTTGTGGTCAGAAAAGATACCTGATACAATTTCAATTTTCTTAAATTAACCAAGGCTTGATATGTGACCCAAGATATGATCTATCCTGGAGAAGGTTACATGAGCACTTGAGAAAAATGTGTATTCTGTTGTTTTTGGATGGAATGTCCTATAAATATCAATTAAGCCCATCTTGTTTAATGTATCATTTAAAGCTTGTGTCTCCTTATTTATTTTCATTTTGGATGATCTGTCCATTGGTGAAAATGGGGTGTTAAAGTCCCCTACTATGAATGTGTTACTGTCGATTTCCCCTTTTATGGCTGTCAGTATTTGCCTTATGTATTGAGGTGCTCCTGTGTTGGGTCCATAAATATTTACAATTGTTATATCTTCTGCTTGGATTGATCCCTTGATCATTATGTAGTGTCCTTCTTTGTCTCTTCTAATAGTCTTTATTTTAAAGTCTATTTTGTCTCATATGAGAATGGCTACTCCAGCTTTCTTTTGGCTTCCATTTGCATGAAATATCTTTTTCCATCCCCTCACTTTCAGTCTGTATGTGTCTCTAGGTCTGAAGTGGGTCTCTTGTAGACAGCAAATATATGGGTCTTGGTTTTGGATCCATTCAGCCAATCTGTGTCTTTTGGTGGGAGCATTTAGTCCATTTACATTTCAGGTAATTCTCGATATGTATGTTCCTATTCCCATTTTCTTAATTGTTTTGGGTTTGTTATTGTATGTCTTTTCCTTCTCTTGTGTTTCTTGCTTAGAGAAGTTCCTTTAACAGTTGTTGTAAAGCTGGTTTGCTGGTGCTGAACTCTCTCAGCTTTTGCTTGTCTGTAAAGGTTTTAATTTCTCCATCAAATCTGAATGAGATCCTTGCTGGGTAGAGTAATCTTGGTTGCAGGGTTTTCTCCTTCATCACTTTAAATATGTCCTGCCACTCCCTTCTGGTTTGCAGAGTTTCTGCTGAAAGATCAGCTGTTAACCTTATGGGGATTCCCTTGTGTGTTATTTGTTGTTTTTCCCTTGCTGCTTTTAATATGTTTTCTTTGTATTTAATTTTTGACAGTTTGATTAATATGTGTCTTGGCGTATTTCTCCTTGGATTTATCCTGTATGGGACTCTCTGTGCTTCCTGGACTTGATTAACTATTTCCTTTCCCATATTAGGGAAGTTTTCAACTATAATCTCTTCAAATACTTTCTCCGTCCCTTTCTTTTTCTCTTCTTCTTCTGGAACCCCTATAATTCGAATGTTGGTGCATTTAATGTTGTCCCAGAGGTCTCTGAGATTGTCCTCAGTTCTTTTAATTCTTTTTTATTCTGCTCTGCAGTAGTTATTTCCACTATTTTATCTTCCAGGTCACTTATCCGTTCTTCTGCCTCAGTTATTCTGCTATTGATCCCTTCTAGAGTATTTTTCATTTCATTTATTGTGTTGTTCATCATTGTTTGTTTCATCTTTAGTTCTTCTAGGTCCTTGTTAAATGTTTCTTGCATTTTGTCTATTCTATTTCCAAGATTTTGGATCATCTTTACTATCATTATTCTGAATTCTTTTTCAGGTAGACTGCCTATTTCCCCTTCATTTGTTAGGTCTGGTGGGTTTTTATCTTCCTCATTCATCTGCTGTGTGTTTTTCTGTCTTCTCATTTTGCTTATCTTACTGTGCTTGGGGTCTCCTCTTTGCAGGCTGCAGGTTCGTAGTTTCCATTGTTTTTGGTGTCTGTCCCCAGTGGCTAAGGTTGGTTCAGTGGGTTGTGTAGGCTTCCTGGTGGAGGGGACTAGTGCCTGTGTTCTGGTGGATGAGGCTGTTTCTTGTCTTTCTGGTGGGCAGGTCCACGTTTGGTGGTGTGTCTTGGGGTGTCTGTGGACTTACTATGATTTTAGGCAGCCTCTCTGCTAATGGGTAGGGTTGTGTTCCTGTCTTGCTAGTTGTTTGGCATAGGATGTCCAGCACTGTAGCTTGCTGGTTGTTGAGTGAAGCTGGGTGCTGGTGTTGAGATGGAGATCTCTGGGAGATTTTCGCTGTTTGATATTATGTGGAGCTGGGAGGTCTCTTGTTGACCAGTGTCCTGAAGTTGGCCCTCCCACCTCAGAGGCACAGCACTGACTCCTGGCCGCAGCACCAAGAGCCTTTCATCCACACTGCTCAGAGTAAAAGGGAGAAAAAGTAGAAAGAAAGAATTAGTAGGAGAAGAAAGAAAGAAAGGAGGGAGGGGGGAGGGAGGAAGGAAGGAAGGAAGGAGGGAAGGAATGAAAAAAAGAAAGAAGATTAAGTAAAATAAAGTAAGATAAAATATAATGTTATTAAAATAATTTTTAAGAAAAATTTTTTTTAAAAAATGACGGATAAAATCCTAGGACAAATGGTGGAAGCAATGCTATACAGACAAAATTTCACACAGAGGCATAGACATACACACTCACAAAAAGAGGAAAAGGGGAAAAAATCATAAATCTTGCTTTCAAAGTCCACCTCCTTAATTTGGGATGACTCGTTGTCTATTCATGTATTCCACAGATGCAGGGTACATCAGGTTGAATGTGGAGCTTTAATCCGCTGCTTCTGAGGCTGCTGGGAGAGATTTCCCTTTCTCTTCTTTTTTCTCACAGCTCCTGGGGCTCAGTTTTGGATTTGGCCGCGCTTCTTCGTGTAGGTCGCCGGAGGGCGTCTGTTCTTCGCTCAGACAGGACGGGGATAAAGGAGCCACTGATTCAGGGGCTCTGGCTCACTCAGGCCGGGGGGGAGGGAGGGGCACGGAGTGCGGGGCGGGCCTGCGGCGGCAGAAGCCGGCATGACGTTGCACCATCCTGTGGTGCGCCGTGCGTGCTCCCGGGGAAGTTGTCTGTGGATCCCAGGACCCTGGCAGTGGCGGGCTGCTCAGGCTCCCCGGAAGTGGGGTGTGGAGAGCGAGCTGTGCTCGCACACGGGCTTCTTGGTGGCAGCAGCAGCAGCAGCCTTAGCGTCTCATGCCCGTCTCTGGGGTCTGCGCTTTTAGCCGTGGCTCGCGCCCGTCTCTGGAGCTCCTTTAAGCAGCACTCTTAATCCCCTCTCCTCGCGCACCAGGAAACAAAGAGGTAAGAAAAAGCCCCTTGCCTCTTCGGCAAGTCCAGACTTTTCCCCGGACTCCCTCCCGGCTAGCCGTGGCGCACTAACCCCCTGCAGGCTGTGTTCACGCCGCCAACCCCAGACCTCTCCCTGCGCTCTGACCGAAGCCCGAACCTAAGCTCCCAACCCCGCCCGCCCCGGCGGGTGAGCAGACAAGCCTCTCGGGCTGGTGAGTGCCGGTCGGCACTGATCCTCTGTGCGGGAATCTCTCCGCTTTGCCCTCCGCACCCCTGTGGCTGCGCTCTCCCCCGCGGCTCCGAAGCTTTCCCCCTCCGCCACCCTCAGTCTCCGCCTGCGAAGGGGCTTCCTAGTGTGTGGAATCCTTTCCTGCTTCACAGCTCCCTCCCACTGGTGCAGGTACCGTCCCTAGTCTTTTGTCTGTGTTTATTCTTTTTTCTTTTGCCCTACCCAGGTACGTGGAGGGGGGGGGGTTCTTGCCTTTTGGGAGGTCTGTGGTCTTCTGCCAGCGTTCAGTAGGTGTTCTGTAGGAGCTGTTCCACGTGTAGATGTATTTCTGGTGTATCTGTGGGGAGGAAGGTGATCTCCGCGTCTTACTCTTCTGTCATCTTCCCGGAAGCCCCTGTCCTTATTTTTAAATCAACTGTATTGTGAAATGTAATGCCATTATAGAAAAATCCATAAACACAAATGCATAGTTTAATAGAAAATTGAATACTTGTATAACCGTCCTATTTCCCTACCAATCACAGCCAACAGTGTAAAGCTTATTCTGTGCAGTGTAAGCACCTGACAATGAGCTTTTTTTTTTTTTTCCGGTACGCGGGCCTCTCACTGTTGTGGCCTCTCACTTTGCGGAGCACAGGCTCCGGACGCGCAGTCTCAGTGGCCATGGCTCACGGGCCCAGCTGCTCCACGGCATGTGGGATCTTCCTGGACCAGGGCACGAACCCGTGTCCCCTGCGTTGGCAGGCAAACTCTCAGTCACTGCACCACCAGGGGGAGACCACAGTGAGCTTTCTTGATTGTAATATATGTGCCTGACATTAAGCTTTCGATTGTTGAGGTATCCACTTCAAAGACATCCATCTCGAATAAACACATTGCCACCTACACAACTAGGTGAAGAGCCAGCCTGCCCCAGTTCCCCTTTTTATTTATTTTTTATAAATTTATTTATTTATTTTTGGGTATTGGGTCTTTGTTGCTGTGCGGGCTGTCTCTAGTTGCGGTGCGTGGGCTTCTCATTGCAGTGGCTTCTCTTGTTGCGGAGCACAGGCTCTAGGCACGCAGGCGCAGTATCTGCGGCTCGTGGGCTCTAGGGCGCAGGCTCAGTAGCTGTGGCACACGGGCTTAGTTGCTCCGCGGCATGTGGGACCTTCCCGGACCAGGGCCCGATCGCGTGTCCCCTGCATTGGTAGGCAGATTCTTAACCACTGTGCCACCAGGGAAGTCCAAAAGTTCCCCTTTTTAGAAAGCTCTGGTTGACCTTGTATTATTGACCAGTTTGACCGTTTGTTTTTCACTTCCTGCGCTTTAATTCCCATTCTTAGGTTTTAAATTTACCAATAAAGAGTGAACCTGTGAAACCCTGAGCACCCCATACTAGATCCCAGTAAAGGCAGAACCCAGGACTGTGCATGCTCACTTACTTGTGCATACTCACTCTGTCTCTCTACCCGCAGCTTCACTGTGTGGCCCAGGCATGCTGTGTACTCTCCAGGACTTGTGAGTAAATAAGCTTTGTTTTTCTTCAAATTTCCGTTATGGCTGTTGCTGAGGTGCGTGTTGCAATCATAGTAAGAACCACAAGGGCCAGTCCAGGCAGGACACTGGCCCTGGTTGGCGAAGTGTCTGTGGGGCTCCCACAAGTAGTATGGGCCCTGATGAGAGCCCCAGGCATTTCTAGCCGATAACATCACTATGGACAGGCTGAGACTGATACAAAACATCCTGTCTGTTATGGTTGTCACTTGCTGCCTTTTTATTACTATAACAATTAAGTACATCAACTTTACGGTCAATATTTGTTAATATTCTGTGTGTTAATGAAAATAATGTGTATTGTGCTGTTGTTGGGTGAAGTGATTTACACACATACACACATAACTGTCAGGCTGTGTTTGTTAATAGTGTTCAAATCTTTTATATCCTGATTGACTTTTTTCTGTGATTGTTACCAAAGTAAGAGTATGCTAAAATCTCCCACACCAATGAAGTTTATCCATTTCTCCATTTCTCATTGTAATTTTGTATATTTTGCCTCTGTGTGTGTGTGTGTGTGTGTGTGTGTTGAGCTTATGCTGTTGTTTTATATTCCTGATGAAATGAGTCATTCAGCTTTTTGAATTCTTTATCTCTTGTAATGCTTTTATGCCTTAGTAAATCTACGTTAGGGCTATTTACGGCATATGTTAATTGATTCTTTTTTTCTCTCTTCTCTCTGCTCAGTGCCAAGATAACTTTCCTGTATCCTCTGGGGATAAGTTAGTCCTGGTTTTCTCTAGTACTAAGGATGTAGCCCTTTTTGATCACAGACTCCCCTCCTTGGGCAGACCATGAATATTGTCTTCTCTATTCCCCTCCTCCTTCCTTCTTTCCCTCATCCCTGCTCAAGCCAGAGAATCTAACTTCCAAAATGAAGGAAGCAGAAAGCCTCTCAGGGTTGAGGGGGCAGTGACATGAGACCAATTGCTTTGCTCTCTGCTAAGCTTCCTGGGTTCTCACTTTATAGTACAACCTTGGCCTGGGATTTTTCCATGATCTTACCTGCTCCTTGGTGTATTTAAAGTGATGTCTCATAAATTTTATCCAATGTTTTAAGTTATTTTTAGTGCAAGATTGATCTAAATAATTTAGCCCACCTTAACTAGAAATTAAAATTCAACAAATGTAGCATTTTAGCTCCATTTCCATTTAACTCCATTTCCAAAGAATTTTAGAACTCTTAACAATATTCTTGATATCCAAAGTTTTTTGAGTGTAAGAGTTGAGCTGCTTGAGGAAAGAAAACGTTTATTGACTTCCAGAAGCTCTGCTTTGAACACCGAGAGGTAAGACCCAAAGTGCTGAACAATACTTTTGAAAGGACCCATAACTATGAAAGAGTTGGTCTTTTCTACCCCTGGAATGCAGCTCAGTGGGAGAGAAGGAAGAACTGGGAGAGGAGAGAAAGAGGGTCATTGAAATACATTCTGCAGAAAGGGATGCTGCTAGGTAGATCCAGTTTATGATGAAATAAGATCAGACATGATTTATTGACCACTTCTCATTTGGAACTCCAAGAGTGCAACCTCACAGTAAAAATGG
Source organism: Delphinapterus leucas (assembly GCF_059928025.1). NCBI lineage: Eukaryota > Metazoa > Chordata > Mammalia > Artiodactyla > Monodontidae > Delphinapterus > Delphinapterus leucas. The sequence goes on along the minus strand of NC_143150.1, from coordinate 101,905,270 downwards.
CCACAGGAAAGGTGTGATTATAAAGCAATTCTGTTTTGTTTTGTTTTTTTAACATCTTTATTGGAGTATAATTGCTTTACAATGGTGTGTTAGTTTCTGCTTTATAACAAAGTGAATCAGCTGTACATACACATATATCCCCATATCTCCTCCCTGTCCCAAGTTGCTTGCATTGCCAAATTTCTTACAGTATAGTTGGCTCTCTGAGAATGAGACAGATTTTGAATATCCAGAGATTCCTAGTGTCCGTGAGAGGAGACAGTTTGAGGAAGTCTCAGTGGATTTGAAGGGACTCAGTGTTAGATAAGGAGGATGACATATCTTGCATAGATCTGGCATCAGAGAGCAGTCAACAAGGTGGGATTGATGACAAAGTTAGAGGCATCTCAGCAGAGGCCATAGAAAGCAGAAAGTGGCTGTGGACCAAACACAAACCCTAATGTGACAATATAAAATACTCCACCAACCACAGTATATGTAGCCCAGAGAAAAACAGATGGCAAAGATGAAAATCTGGAATTTCCTTCCTAAGTAATACTGAGAAAAATCCAGAAATTGCTGAGTTTACCATAAATGTTCAATTTATGTATCATTTGCTCTGCAAATTGGAAAATAGTAAAACTTGGTACTTTACCTGGTAGCACAAGTTATATCTCTGCATGCCAAATGTTATGATTGTGCTAATGTAACCTAAGTGGGGGGCTGGTCTGAGAATCCAAAGATTTTTCATTTTTATAGAGGTGAGATTTACATGACATAAAATTAATCATGTTAAACTGAACGGTATTAAGTGATATTTAATATATTCACAAAATTGTGCAACCACCATCTCCATTTAGTTCCAAAACATTTCAGTCACCCCCAAAGGAAACTCTGTAGCCATTCAGCAGTTGCTTAGCATTCCTCTCTTTCACCAGCCCCTGGCAAACACCAGTCTTCTGTCTGTCTCTATGGATATACCTATTCTGAATTTTTCGTGTAAATAGAATCATACAGTATGGGACCTTTTGTGTCTGGCTTCTTTCATTTAGCATAATGCTTTTGAGGTTCATCTGTATTGTAGCATGTGTCAGTACTTCATTCCTTTTTACAGCTGAATAATATTCCATTGTATGTACATATGTTAATCCATTTATCCCTTGAAATATATTTGGGCTGTTTCCACATTTGGTTATTGTGAGTGCTGCTATGGACATGTAAGTACATGCATTTGTTTGAGTATTTGCTTTCAATTCTCTTGGGTATATACACAGATAGGAGTGGAATTGTTGGGTATATGGTGGTTCTATGTTTTACTTTTTTTTTTTTTAAAGGTTTTTGAAGAACTGTTTTCCATAATGGCTGAACCATTTTATGTTCTAACTAGCAATGCACAGGGATTCCAATTTCTCTTCATAGAGGCCAACATTTGTTATTTTCTGTCTTATTGATTACAGCCATCCTAGTGGGTGTGAAGTCACACCTCAGAGTTGTTTGATTTGCATTTCTGTAATGATTAAAAATGTTGAGTATCTTTTCATGTGCTTGTCCATTTGTATATCTTCTATGGAGAAATGTCTATTCAAGTCTTTCAGCCATTTTAAAAATTAGGTTATTTGACTTTTTGTTGTAAGAATTCTTTATATATTTTGAATACTAGATTCTTATCAGATATATAGTTTGCAAATATTCTCTTCCATTCTGTAGGTTGTCTTTCACTTTCTTGATAAGGTAAGTTTTTAATTTTGATGAAGTCTGACTTATCTATTTATTTTGTTGGTCATACATTAGGTATCTTATCCAAGAATACATCAGCAAATCCTAGGTTATGAAATTTATTCCTATATTTCCTTGTAATGACTTTATAATTTTAGCTTTTGCATTTAATTTTTTGTTTGTTTTGAGTTAATTTTTGTATATGAAGTGAAGTAAGGGTCTAATTTCAATTTCATATATTGTTATTCAATTATGCCAGCAGCATTTGTTGAAAAGAATAATCTTTCTACTTTGGATAGTGTTACGGAGTGAATTGTATTCCCACACAACCCATGTGTTTAAGCCCTAACCCCCACCCCCTGTGATTGTATTTGGAGATAGGACTTTAAAGAGAGGTGAGGTTAAATGAGGTCGTAAGTGTGAAGCCCTGATCCAATATGTCTGGTATCTACAAAGAAAAGGCTATGTGAGGGCACAGCAAGAAGGCACCTATCTCCAAGCCAAGGATAATGGCCAATCCTGATGGGACCTTGATCTTGGACATCCATCCTCCAGAACTATGAGAAACAAATTTCTGTTTTTAAGCCACTCAGTCTGTGATATTTTGTTATGGCAACCCTAGCAGACTAAGACAGATGGTCTTGGCATCATTATCAAAAATCAGTTGACTTTAGAGATATAGGTTTATTTCTGGACTCTCAATTCCTTTGGTATTTATGCCAGTAGCACACTGTTAGAATTACTGTAGTTTTTTAGCTAGTTTTGAAATCAGGAAGTTTGAGTCCTCTTTGTTATTTTTTTCAAAATTGTTTCAGCTATTTGGAGCCCCATGCAATTCCATATGAGTTTGAGGATTGGCTTTTCCATTTCTGCAAAAAAAAAAAAAAAAAAGAATGGAATTTTTATAGTAAGGGCATTGAATTTGTAGATTACTTTGGGTAGCTTTGCTATTAAGTCTTCCAAACCATGAACATAGGATATCTTTCCATTTCTTTAGGTCTTCATTAATTTCTTTGGCTCTAATTGATGAATTGATCCATTTGTCACAATAGAAAATCTTCTTTGTCCCCTATAATAGTATTTTGTCTAATATTAGTATAGCCACTCCAACTCCCTTTTGGTTACTATTTATGTGTAACATCTTTTTCCATCCTTTCAACTTCAAGCTATTTGTGTCTTTGGATCCAACGTGAGTCTCTTGTAGAGAACATATAGTTGGATTATGGGTTTTTTAAAAATCTATTGTGCAAATCTGTTTATTGCTTTTAGAGTTTAACCCACATACATGTAATTTTGATGAGGAACGATATACCTGTGCCATTTCGCTATTTTTTTCTGGATTTCTTATTCCCTTTTTCCCTCATTTCCTTCATCTTTGCCTTCTTTTATGTTTAATTTTTGAAGTGTACTGCTTTGGTTCTTTTCTCATTTCCTTTTGTGTATATTTATAAAATATTTTCTTAGTGGTTACCATAGGAGCTTCAATTAACATTGCTAAATTTAAAACCGTCTAGTTTGAATTAATACCAACTTAGCTTCAATAGCATGCACAAACTCTGCTCCTAGACAGCTCCTCCCACCTTTGTTATTGTTGTCACAAATTACATCCCTATGCATTGTGTGCACATTAATATAGATGTATAATTATTGTTTTATACATTTGCATTTAAAATTATGTAGGAAAGAAAAAAGAGGAGTTACAAACAAAAATTCACTTATACTGTATGAGCTGTTTTGCATAAAATAGTCACTGTTTGGGGTACTATATTCTGGACAGAAAATTAACATATTCATCAGAATAGAAATATAATAAATAAATAATTTTTCTTTAATCAGGAAAGCAAAATTGTCCTAGGTAGAGTGTAGTCACCAACCACAAAAGGGCTAATATGTCTTTATCTTTTTGCCTGAACTAAAATTAGATTTTGAGCTTCCATTTCAGCTCAGTAGTGAAAACTGTATTCTTTTAAATTGAAGGTAAAACCTGGATTGAAACTCAACTTCTTTTAGGGTAGCACTCTCCTAGTTCAGGAAATCCCTCTTTCTCCTTTCCTTCTCTTTGTCCTGGAGGTGATCTATGTTCCAAGGGGATTTATAAATAAGGTGGCGCTTGGGGAGTATATGTCATTTATTATGTATAACTTAGCAGTGGAATCAACTAAACACTGATGTCGGCTGAAATGAATAAACTTAAGTGGTATTATTGGTTGACATCAACTGCCTCTGTAACTCAAACGTCCATGCCCCTCTGCTCTGTGGTGCCCAGTTTATTACAGCCCAATATGTGTGTTCATTTTTCTTCATTTTGAGGTCTAACCAAGTTGCCAGTGTACTTTCAGCCATTTTTATGTCCCTCTGAAAGGTGTAAGCCACTTTTGGATGCTCCTCCAATCACCACATTGAGAACATATACTTATAACTTAACTACTCTAAATTGAAGTGCCAAAGTAGCCATGGGACTTCTCCAGGGACCTTTCCCTAACCCCTCTTATGTTTGGGTCCCACTAACCCTAAGCCCTAGGAAACAGGCTGGGGACATTTAATCCACAATTTAACTTCCTTGATCAAGTCTGTCAATTATTTTTCTTTCCCTAAAGCAAATACATGGATTGTTTATCAGGATAGGCTAGGAAACTGTTCTCACATCCTTATACAACCCTTTGAATAGAATACATATAGCATAAACTCTAGTTCTGCTTCCTTCAAGGCTGAGTTTACTGGAGTGTCAGGTTTTCATAACTCATATATTCTACCAGTTTAAAATATCTACTCAGAAACTCAATTTCTTTATTCTCAGGTGGATAAGGCTTCCTCTGACTCATGTAATGCCAGTGACCCAGTGGGTGAAGGATCTCAGATTATCAAGAAAGTGGGAGAAAGAAAAGCCTTGGTTATCAAAATATTGTCTCCTGCCACACCTGCAAACAAAACTTTGTGGCTAACTAGATGACTGGAATTGGGGTAATATTTTATCAGGGTATCTCTATTAGTGTATTTTCTTGTGAGAAAACTGAAGTTCTGATATATTAAATGACTTGCCTGAGAACCCAGTGATAATTAATAGCAACTCCGGGTACAAAAAAATGCAATATTTTTCTGTTGCTGGAAACTTCTAGAACTGGAGCAGGAGAAATGGAAAGGGACTTTTGGCTAGCTCAATACCAGTGGTTCACAAACATGCATTATAATTGATCACAGAGATTTTGAAAAATATATATGACTCTCCCACAGCAAGCATGCAGATTCAGCATGTCGGGGGTACGTTCCATAACCCTGTATTTAAAAATAATCTCCTCAGATACTTTCTATGCTTTATAAGATAAACAAGCTCAAGAGCATGTGTAATGCACCTTCAATCTGCCTCAAATGTTGCCTTCCCTGGGCGTCCTTCCAGCAGTTCTTTCTGGGTCTCTTCCAGCTCCCGGAGACCAAATAGGAGGCAGCTAAGGCAAGAATCATCTCTGATGTATGCACAGCTTGAGGCAGTGGTTTTAACACTGTTGTGTGCTTCAGGATCATCTAAGATGCTTGTTAAAAATGCACTTATCAGGTGCCACTCCCAAGTTGCGTGAACTGCTTTATGGACACTTGATAATGGGTAATTAATAAATGGGTATATACTAGAGTTTGATTCAAAGCTGGCTTTTAGTATGTGACCTGGAAGTGAGGCTTTGGGGCTTCTTCAGCCATTACCCACATCAGAACTGTGGCTGCTCTTGTTGTGTATCTACCAAAAGCAAATTAATAGCTGTGCATGAACAAATCAGTTTAGGTTGTAGGGTTTATTTATTCAATTGCTTGTCTCTAATAGTTGAACCTTCCTTCCTTTGGAGGCTGTAAACAGTCTGTCTCCGGTCTTGGCTTTGAAACATAGTCTGGCAGTGAGTAGGAAGTGAGCATTACTTGTCTCTTGGGGGATTTGGCAGGATGGCATGTAAAAACATTTCCCAAAGTGTTTCTGAGCCTGCTCCTGGAAGCATGAACTGTCTTCCAAGCCTGCAAAATGAGCTGTGATGTTTGCTCAGTGGAGAGTTTGAAATCACTGAATTTGCTGATTGATAGATGCCTGTTTGAAGAATGGAGAATGCCTTCCAAGCATAATCTGTCTCACAATAATTCTCAGAAAACACAGATGGTAAGAGAGTTTGGGCCTCAAAAGCCCTGGCATCCCAGGGGTTTGTATAGAGTTTAATTACTTTGCAGGTAAATAAAACAGGAAGCATGTATATCACCAGGTCCAGCAGTAGGGTGAATCTTGGTATCAGCCCAAACCATCTCTTCTTGGCTCCTTTTATGGATCCCTGTGAATACAGAGACAGGAAGCCAAAAACCTGTGTGGTGAGCTCCATAGCCTGTGCTGCCAGATGAGGCAGGTGAGAACCATTAGGAGAAATGTCCGAGTCAGGATAACTATTGGCGCAGCCTCCTGAGGCCCAGCAATCTGTGTATCTCTTTGTATATATTATGTGTATATTTTGTGTGTGTGTGTTCAGGAGTCTCAAGAACTAGTTTTATTTAAGTTTGAAAGAATTTTTTAAATAAAATTTATTTTGGAATAATTTTACGTTGATTATGGAATGGTTCTGTATCCTCCATTTTCTAGATTCTGCTATTATTAACATCTTAGAAACTGTGATACACCTTCCAAAACTAAAAAAACCAACAGTGGCACATTATTGATAACTAAATTATGGACTTCATTTGGATTTCATTAGTTTTGCACAAATGGATTTTTTTTTTCTGTTCCGGGATCTAATCCAGAATACCACATTACATTTGTCATGTCTCTTTGGTCTTCTCTGGACAGTGACAGTTACTCAGACTTTCCTTGCTTTCTGTTGAAGTGCCAAAGTAGCCGTGGGACTACTTGACAGTTTTTTGGAGTACTGGTCAAGTACTTTGTCGAATGTCCCTCCTTTTGAGTTTTTCTGATGTTTCATCATGATTAGACTGGATTATGGGATTTTGTAAAGAATACCACATAGGTGAAATGTCGTTCTAATGACATTATATAAATGTGTGCATGCTGTCAACATGACTTATCATTGGCGATTTTAACCTTGATCCCTGGACCCAATTTGCTATGCTAGGTTTCTCCATTGTAAAGTTACTCTACCTCGCATCCATACCCTTCTCTTTGGAATCAGGTCACTAAGTCCAGCCTACACTCAAGGGAAGTTAAGAGAGTTTAGATGCACTTTCTGGGTCATATTGACATAAATTACTTGGAATTATTCTGTAAGGAAGATTTGTCTTCCTCCAATTAATTAATTTAATTATTTATTTATTATATCAGTATAGACTTTGGTACACTTAATATATATATTATAATATATATATGATTCTTTTTGAGTTAAATTTTGGATTTCTTTCATCAGTGTTTTGTAGTTTTTCACGTATAGATCCTGCACGTATTTTATTAGATTTGTACCCAAGTACTTCATTTTGGGGGTACAATTATAAATGGCATTATCATTTTTTAATTTTAAATTCCAATTATTTTTTGCTGGTATATAGAAATACAATTTACTTATGTGTACTGACGTTGTATCATGTGACCTTGCTAAACTCACTTATAGTTCTAGTTTTGTAGTAGATTCTTTGGGATTTTCTACATAGACAATCATGTTATCTGAGAATAAAGTTTTATTTCTTCCTTCCCAATCTGTATATCTGGTATTTCTTTTTCTTGCTTTACTAATCTAGATAGTACTTTTAATAAAATATCAAATAGCAGTGGTCAAAAAAAGGCTTCCTTGCCTTATCTTAAGGTGAAGGCATTCAATCTCATACCTTCTGGTATAATGTTAGCTGTAGGGTGTTTTGTGGATACCTTCAATTAGACTAAGGAAACTCCCCTCTGTTACTAGTTTTTGAGCGTTTTTATCATGGATGAATGTGGAATTTTGTCAAATGATTTTCTGCACCTATTCATAGAATCATACTTTAAAATTTAGTGTTTTAATATGCTGAATTATATTAATTTTTTGTATGTTGAATTGGCCTTGAGTTCCTGTGATGAACCCCACTTAGTTGTGATGTATTTTCATTTTTATACGTTGCTGGATTCAATTTGCTATTATTTTTTTATGGATTTTTGCATCTTTGTTAATTAGAGATATTAGTATATAGCTATATTTAATTTTAATGCCTTTGGTTTGGGTATTAAGGTACTGATGGATTTATAAAATGAGTTTGGAAGTGTTATCTTGGTTTTTGGAAGAGGTTGTGTGGAAGTGATCTTACTTCTTCCTTAAACTTTGGTGATGATTCTATAGTGAAACCACTCGGACTGCAGGGTTTTTTGTGGGGGAAGAGGAGGAGGGATTTTAAACTACACATTCGATTTCTTTAATAGAGTTGGGACTATTCAGGTTACCCATTTCTCCTTGAGTGATTTTTGGTAGTTCCTGTCTTTCAGAGAATTGGTCTATTTCATGTAAGTTACTGACTTTAAGGGCATAGAGTTGTTAATACTTTTATGCCAGTGGAATCAGTAGTGTTTGCTTTTTCATTGCTGATATTGTTGATTTGTATCTTATCTCTTTTATTCTTGGTAATTGTGGCTAAATGGTTATTAATTTTGTTGATCTTTTCAAATAACCAGCTTTTGTTTTCATTGATTTTCTCTATTTTCTATTGATTTCTGCACTAACTGTATAATTTTCTTTCCTCTTATTAGTTTAGATTTACTTTACTCTTCTTTCACTAGTTGCCTAAGGTAGAGCTTGCATTCTGTATTGAAATGAGCCCTCTGATGCATACTAAAATTTTAGAATGGTTGGATTGTGTGATCAAATCCCTGTTTTCCTGCTGGGCTGTCCTCCGAAGACTAATCTTCCTCCCAAATTTATTCCACACCAATGTTTTTTAAGTACTCATAGATGATAGGACCTCCTTCTACTTGTACGGGATACCCACATGCCCTCAATCTCATAAGCACAGGATATTCCAGTGAAAAATGAATCAAACCATTACTGAATTACTTAGTTAATTGTTTTATAGACTCTGGTTTTCTAAAAAAATACCATCTGGATGCTTTCTTCTTCCTTAATTCTCCCCCTTTCTACCTCTACTTTTGAGATCTCTTTCCCTTTACATTTTTTTCCATCTACAGTCCTCATTCTTTGCTCCCTTACCATAGATACCTCACTCTGGTAACAGAAGGGAGTCTCAGTGCCCATTTCCTCCATCCCTGCAAGTCATGCCATGAGTCTTGAAAAGGATATGACCTCAGACAGCTGCTGAATTTCAACGATACTCTTCTTGGTATTGTTGCTCCTGGCTTTGTGGAGACAAGGGCTTCACACTTCTCTGTCTTAGTGTTTGTGACTCCTTGAGTGGAGGATGTGATTTGTTTAGCCACTCCCTTTTTGATGGACATCTCGATTCTCTATTCTTTTTCTTTTTTTGCCATTACAAATAATGCAGTAGTGAGCATCCTAGTACTTATATTTTTGTATATATGTGTATTTATTTATTTATTTATATTTATGGCTGCGTTGGGTCTTTGTTGCTGCGCACAGGCTTTCTCTAGTTGCGGTGAGAGGGGGCTACTCTTCATCGAGGTGCACGGGTTTCTCATTGCGATGGCTTATCTTGTTGTGGAGAATGGGCTCTAGGCGCATGGGCTTCAGTAGTTGCAGAACACAGGCTCACCAGTTGTGGCTCACGGGCTCTAGAGCGCTTGCTTAGTAGTTTTGGCGCATGGGCTTAGTTGCTTTGCAGCATGTGGGATCTTCCCAGACCAGGGATCAAACCTGTGTCCCCTGCATTGGCAGGCAGATTCTTAACCACGGCACCACCAGGGAAGTCCCATGTGAGTATTTTTAGAAGGATAATTGCTGGGCCAAAACATATGTGTGTTTAACATTTCAGTAGGTATTGCAAAAATTGCCTGTTAAAATTTTCCTGTTACACTCTCACAAGAGTATATGGGAGTGCCCTTTTCCTTACAGCTTCACCAATAATTGATGACAACAAACTATTACACTGTTGTAAATCTTATAGGTGAATAAAACTCTTGTTTCATTTTGAATTTCCCTGATAATCAATGAGGTTGAATATATTTCATATGTCAATCTATCATTTATATTTGCTTTTTGTGAATTTCTTGTTTATAGTCTTGGTCATTTTTCTATTGAATTGTATGGCTTTTCCATTTAGTTTGTGAGTATTTACATATTGCTCATTCTGGTTATCCATCCCTATCTGCTGAACATGATAAAAAAAACCATCTTACAGTCTTTTATCTTCAAACTTTATGAATTACTTTAGAATACAAAGGTCTTTTAATAAGGCTTGTTCTGTCAATCTTTTTCTTTATGGCTTTTAGATATTGTGTTTTGCTTTAAAAATAAATATGTGCTTAATACATATACTCACATAAAGGTCCAATAAATAAAATAGAAGGTTACACATCAATTTGTTAATGGTGGTTATATCTAAGGAGAGAGATATAGGGGGAAGCATGAAGAGAGACTTTTAAGTTTGCTTTGTGTCTCATTGTGGTGCAATGCATAGATATTTTATAAAATACTGTATCTATGGATTAGTCATATAACAAAAACCTTTAAAAGCTGGCTGAAAAAAATCAATTTTTCCTTTCCCATTTTCTTTATTCCCACTGTAATTATTTTTCCCTAATGACTCCACTGTAATTGGTCTTGCCTGTATTATTAATGATTTCCTAATTCTCAATGCAGTGGACACAGTTGTCATATTTCCTGACCTGTTCTCCACTTGACATCAGAATCCATTCCCTTCTTGAATGTTACTGACCTTGATTTCTTGGGGCACCATTTTATCCCAGTTCTTTTCCAGCTCCTCTAACCACTTTTGATTTTTTTACTGCTTATATCTGAAGAGTTGATTTCCCTCAGAATTCCTGGACAACCCTGCGCTAATTGTTACTCTACAAACTCTCATTCAGTGACTATGTCTACATTAATGTTATTAATAGCCACTTATACCTGGATGACTCTTAAATCTAAATCTCTATCACAAATATGGCTCCTGTGTCCTTGACATCCATAAATCCCACTGCCAAGCAGGTAGGGCCCACCCCTAGATATAAGTGCATTGAACTCAGCATGTCCAAACCTGAGTTGATTAGTTCCATCATAAATCCATTATAAAACAATATACCTTATTCTCCTTGAGGATATCATCATCCAAGGAAGCTTTACTTCATTCTGCTCACCCTTTCTATTTTTGTTTTCTTTTTTTCACCCTTTCTATTTTATATCAAGTTCTAAATTCAATTTTCCTCTTTTTCATCCTTCACATCCATAGTGTTCCCTCATTTGTGCTGATCTTTCCCTAATTGAAGCCCTGATCATTTCTCCCTTGGCCTCTTTACTTTCTAACTGCATCTACCTTATTTCACTTCAGTTCTTTTCCATACTACTTCATCCTCCATAATATCTTGCTAAGATAAAAATCTAATCATATTACTTCCTTACTTAATATTTTCACTTATCCATCATTGCCTGCAAGAGAACTCAAAGGGTGGCAAAATAGGCCATTTATGAATAGATTTTTACCTCATTTCCTACTCTATACCTCCTTTTGAAAGCTAATTAATTAATTAATTTATTTTTGGCTGTGTTGGGTCCTCGTTGCTGCACGTGGGCATTCTCCGGTTGTGGTGAGCTGGGGCTACTCCTCGTTGTGGTGCACGGGCCTCTCATTGCGGTGGCCTCTCTTTGTTGCGGAGCATGGGCTCCAGGCGCTTGGGCCTCAGCAGCTGTGACACATGGGCTCAGCAGCTGCAGCGCATGGGCTCCAGAGCGCAGGCTCAGTAGTTGTGGCGCCCGGGCCCAGTTGCTCCGCGGCATGTGGGATCTTCCGGGACCAGCGATCGAACCTGTGTCCCCTGCATTGGCAGGTGGATTCTCAACCACTGCACCACCAGGGAAGCCCTACCTCCTTTTGAATCCAAGAATCTAGCTTCTACTGACCTACTTAAAGTTCTCCATGTTCCTCTCTTCCATATTTTGAACATTTTCTTTCTCAGAGGATCACCATTCCTTAGCTCTTCCATGGGTGAGACCTTACGCCTATTCCTGATCCAAGCCAATAATTCTCTTATCTACAGTGTTTATACCCTACTGCCTCCAAACCTCAGACACAGTTGAATTCTCTTCTTTCTAAGCAATGACTGTACTTAGAATACAACACTTTATTGTAATGATTTTATCAGTTATGCTACGCTGTGAAAACTTGAGTGGAAGTATGTTGTCACATTTATCATGTTATTCTCAGCACAAAGCGTGCCACTTGGCATATAGTGCTTAATAAACGCTTGCTGAACAGATGAAGAGATTGCATGTATCTTGTTTCTGTTTCAGTGGGTATGTTGAGTGAAGCAGAAAATAATATATGAGTTTTATGTGTTGTTATGAGCTGAATTATGCCCTGCTGAAATTATTGTGTTGAACCCCTAACCCCCCATACTATATGTGACTGTATTTGGTGATAGGCCCTTTAAAGAGGTGATTACGTTGAAATAAGGTCCTTAAGGTGGGCCCTAATTCAGTCTGGCTGGTATTCTTACAAGAAGAGGAAATTTGGACACAGACACTAGGGATGCACACACACAGAGGAGTGATCATGTGAGGACACAGCAAGAAGGTGGCCATTTGCAAGCCAAGGAGATGGGCCTCAGAAGGAACCAAATCTGTTGACACCTTGATATTGGACTTCTAACATCCAGAACTGTGAGAAAATAAATTTTGGTTGTTTAAGCCACCCAGTATATGATATTTTGTTATGGCAGCCCCAGCAAACTAATCGTGATAATAATAACAACAATAACAACACATTTTTACCCCTTGTTGTATTCACTTCCTATGGCTACTGTAACAAATTGTCACACACTATGTAGTTTAAAACAATAGAAATTTATTTTCTCACAGTTCTAGAGACCAAAAATTTAAAATCAGTATCCCTGGGCCAAAATCTAGGTGTCCACAGAGCCATGATCTCTCCAAAGGGTCTAGAAGAAAAACCGTTTCTTGTTTATTCCAGCTTCTGGTAGCTGTTGGAACTATTTGGTCAATACTCCAGTCTCTGCTTCTGTGGTCACACTTGCCTACTTCTCTTCTGTTTGTAAAATCCCCCTCTGCCTTTCTCTATAAGGACTTTTAGGCCTGCCTAGATAATCCGGGATAATATACCTTTCTCAAGATTCTAAATTTAATCACATCTGCAAAGTCCATTTTGCCATATGAAGTAACATGTGCAGGTTCCAGGATCTGATCTTGGTATTTTGCAGGGCCATTATTCAGCCAACTATGCTTGTCTTATTTCTCCTTTTCTTTCTTCCTCCCTCCATTATTTTATTATTTTCTTTCCTTCCCTTCCCTTTATATGTTCCCTCCCTCTATCCTTTTCCTCCCTTCATTTCTTTTTGAGCTTCCTTACCAACCTCCTTCCCTTCTGCCTTCTTTCCCTTCTTCTGAAATTGACAAGGCAGAAGAGGCTGGAAGGGACTAAATGATACTTTTTACATTCCTCCACTAAGGCGATGACAGAGCTGTGACAAGGAGACCACCCAAGCCAGGTCTCTTTTTCAATACATTACATGCACTGTCTCTAGTGTATGCAAAATCAAGGAGAGCCAAGCTGTCACCATGATATGAATGAAACTGCTGTTACTCTCTATGCACTGCTCTGAAATTATTACATCTTAAGAAATTAGTTGCATTTCACACCCTGCTGTATCTGAAGCATAGGAAATGCTTGACCATGATGGTCATTAAAAGGACATATAGGAGTGATAGGAAATAGGTTTTGTTAATAAATGTGTGTCCAAAAGTATATGTGTGGATGATCAACATAATGAGTTTTTCAAAATTGGTTGCTCTGAATTTCTATTGCTAACTTAGTGTTTGTCACATTGCAGCTGTGTCCTCACAGCACCAAAATCAAAATATTAAAAAAAAATCAGTTCATATGTTTGACAATACAATGCTATAAATGTGCATATGCTTTTTCCCCAGCTGAATCAATCTGCTATTTTCATGTAACGTAGACATATCCATAGTTAAAATTTTATTTTTGTGTTGCCAAGTGAATATTTTGGGAGGTAGAAGACTTGAATGCTCTTATGTTCTGACAGTCTCTCTGTAACCTGGAGATGAGTTACTTAGCCATAGTCCTACCTGCTAATATTAAGGCTAAAATTAGATTCCCTTATAATATTTCACAGGGTATTATGAAGGAAAGTTAAATGGCACTCAATAAATAGAAAATATTTTCCAAGAACCAGTGAAAAGCATTTATTCATTTTATTTTTAAGAGAAATGGGTGAAATGGTAACATCTGCTAAGGGAGTGGGAAGCAATGCAAGCAGTTAACCAACTTGATCTTCCCTCATGTATATTCTTGCTTTTCTTCTAAATTAATAAGGTCTGCCTCTGTTCAGAAACAATGAATAATCACATCTCAGGTTGTACTCAATTTTTGCTATAATGTTGATTTTTTGAAAATATTATCCATATAAATTTACTTGCTTATATATGGTGGGATTATTAGAAACTGTGCTTTAGGGAACATGTTTAACTTTTTTCTTTACCTTTAATAATGATTTTCACGTTATACAATTTAATTTGGAAGATTGGAAGAGGAGGGGCTGCCGGCAAGGAGGGTAACTGGGGGGCTACTAGCTTGTGCTTAAGTTCTTTTTGAGTGGTAATCAAAAAAGTGGTAAATTATAAACAAGAAACATAGTGCTAATTTTAAAAATTCTGACCCAGAATCATCTATTACACTTTTCATGATTTTTCTAATGCATGAGAAATGAGTTGAATATTTTCTAACTCTGGGAACTTTAGATGTGGTATTTGGAACAAAAGTTATATCTAATGAAAATATCGGGCCAATGCCCATCAGCCTTCTCCATTTTATAGGAAGAGCTGAAATTCTAACAACAACAAAAAGAGATAGCAAAATGAATAATAAAGAAAAAGGAGGTAGTTGAAGAGAATTTGCCAACATAATCTGCCATAGAAATTGCTCTCATGATTTGCAATAATTAGAGAATATAGCAAAGTTGAGTCTTGGAAGAGAGAAAACTCCTCAAGTCATTGGGAACCACTCAGAAGTTGAATGAGCTGTGAGGAGGTGGATAAACCACTTACAGTGTTTCACTGGGCTTTGTAGGGTCCAACATGAAGTTATCCTGGGAGAAGCTAATATGCCTTAACCCTCTACATCTAATTGGGTTTGGAAAATTATCCCCAAGCATATATGGAAGTCTCCAATGGCCAAACAGACACAGGGCTTGTTAATAATGCTTTAATCAAGGCTTCTCTAATGGGCATCTAGGATTACTGCAGGAGACAGAACTATGATCCTATGCAGAAATTACTAGAAATCCATTTCTTTTTTAATATTATACCTACCAGATTTAATTCACCTTTAAGTTAAATACCTCTCCTTCTTTTCAATAAGTGGTGCTGGGAAAACTGGACAGCTACATGTAAAAGAATGAAATTAGAACACTCCCTAACACCATACACAAAAATAAACTCAAAATGGACTAAAGACCTAAATGTAAGACCAGACACTATAAAACTCTTAGAGGAAAACATAGGAACAACACTCTTGGACATAAATCACAGCAAGATCATTTTGACCCATCTACTAGAGTAATGGAAATAAAAACAAAAATAAACAAATGGGACCTAATGAAACTTCAAAGCTTTTGCACAGCAAAGGAAACCATAAACAAGACAAAAAGACAACTCTCAGAATGGGAGAAAATATTTGCAAATGAATTAACGGACAAAGGATTAATCTCCAAAATATATAAGCAGCTCATGCAGCTCAATATCTAAAAAACAAACAATCCAATTCAAAAATGGGTGGAAGACCTAAATAGGCATTCTCCAAAGAAGACATGCAGATGGCCAACAATCCCATGAAAAGACGTTCAACATCACTAATTGTTAGAGAAATACAAATCAAAACTAGAATGAGGTATCACCTCACACCAGTTAGAATGGGCATTATCAGAAAATGTACAAACAACAAATGCTGGAGAGAGTGTGGAGAAAAGGGAACCCTCTTGAACTGTTGGTAGGAATGTAAATTGATACAGCCACTATGGAGAACAGTATGGAGGTTCCTTAAAAAACTAAAAATAGAATT
Source organism: Delphinapterus leucas (assembly GCF_059928025.1). Lineage (NCBI taxonomy): Eukaryota > Metazoa > Chordata > Mammalia > Artiodactyla > Monodontidae > Delphinapterus > Delphinapterus leucas. Next base: position 101,889,418 of record NC_143150.1, on the reverse strand, counting down.
AACATATGACCCAGCAATCCCACTACTGGGCATATACCCAGAGAAAACCATAATTCAAAAAGACACATGCACCCCAAAGTTCATTGCAGCACTATTTACAATAGCCAGGTCATGGAAGAAACCTAAATATCCATCAACAGACGAATGGATAAAGAAGATGTGGTACATATATACAATGGAATATTACTCAGCCATAACAAGGAACAAAATTGGGTCATTTGTAGAGACATGGATGCACCTAGAGGCTGTCATACAGAGTGAAATAAGTCAGAAAGAGAAAAACAAATATCGTATATTAACGCATATTTGTGGAATCTAGAAAAATGGTACAGATGAACCAGTTTGTAAGTCAGAAATAGAGACACAGATGTAGAGGACAAACATATGGACACCACAGGGGGAAAGGGGGGATGGGATGAATTGGGAGATTGGGATTGACATACATACACTAATATGTATAAAATAGATAACTAATGAAAACCTGCTGTATAGCACAGGGAACTCCACTGTACAGTAGAAACTAACACAACATTGTAAAACAACTACACCCCAATAAAAATAAATAAATAAATAGATAAATAAATAAATACCTCTCCTTATCTATAGTCTAGGAACTTCTGAAAATGATGTTCTGTATGTATTATCATATTGTGTTATTTAATGTTTTATTATTTGTGACTTTTTAATTTCCAAAGATATTAAGCAATAAAATTCATGTTACCTCACTTAACTAAATCATCTTCTGTTTTTTATTTTGCTTTCTTTTGGTTTTTTTTTTTTTTTGGCTTTTATCTAATCCTATAGTTTCTAATATTAAAGACTTTGAAGCATTTTGTTAAACCCATGGGCTGTGGACTTTACCTTGTGGTGACCCATTTCCACCATTGACTAGAAAGGCACCCTTAGGACACTTTGTTAAAGTCTCTCTTTCAGTTTTCTTATTTGCTAAATTGGGGCAGGGAATTGCCGTTTGGAATCCTTATTGATAGGGCTGTGAAAATGTCATTATATACCTTGTGTTGGGCTCATGGCAAGCATTCAGAAAAGGTTAGCTATTATTATAGTCAGAATATAACACTTATTTCTCTTCTCCCAGTGACTTGATTCTTATCATAAAACAGGGAGTGTCCATATCTTGACACAAGTTTCCTATCTGGACTTGTTTTATCTTTTTGCCTATTGCCTCTTTTGCCTCTTTGAAGCCTTCTCAAAGACTTCCCTTATCTTCTATGAAAATTTGCTGAAAGAGTAAAGAATATAAGTCTTATCTTCCTTTGTAAAGTTGAATGTCTCATATTCATTTAGAAGTAATTGTTTTATTCAGATTATTAGTGAATTTAGCATATCACTTTACCATGAATATTCATTCAAGAAAGAAGATGTGTAGGGGTCAGTATTCTAGGCTACTTTTCATTTTATTTTACTTTTTATGTTTTTGAAGTTCTACTCCATGCCAAACACTGTATTAGGAGCAGTAGATTAAAACAAAACAAAACAAAACTAAAGGAAAAACAAATACAGTTGATAATTTTATCTTAAATATCCTAGTCAGGGACTGTCCTAGAAACTCAACTTGAATAAATTGAGGCACAAAGGGACTTGATCTGCTGCAGTAACCAAGGGAAGGTGGGCAGTGGTGTGGCCAGGCCTCTGAGACAGTGGGAACAGTGGTGCTCTCTCTGCCAGGCTCTGTTTCTCTGCGGTGGGCTCCTTTATCTTCTGTAAGCCAGTGTCGTCCTCAAGTTCTTCAGCCTGGCTCTCACAGCTCTTGTCCTCACAGCTTCACCATCATAGAGGGGCTGAGCAGAGCCCAAATCCCAGAGAAGCGCTCTGACTCCCTGGCACAGAGTCTGTACCCGTCATTGTGTCTAGGAAGATGCACGCCTGTGATTGGCAGCCTCCCCTAGGATCCTTTGTTGCAGTGAAAGAAGAAAGATGATTGTACCATAAGATTAGAGGTGCTGCTTCCAGATGATAGCGATAGGGATGGGGACTGCTGGGGAAAAATGAACAATATATATACAGAGGTAGCTTTGGTGTCTGCCTGCCTGAATTTATGTTCTGAATTTCTAGTTTCCAGTCCACGCGACCATGGAGAAGTGATGTGTCTTCCCTAAGCCTCAGTCTTCTGATACGAAAAATGGGATATATAATATCAAGTGCCTCATGCATGGTGCCTGGCACACACTCATCTCACAATGAATGAAACCTCTTATTTCAATTACCATGTCCTCTACATTCGCTAAATGATCCCAGTCTCTATTCAGTGAAGCTAATATAACATTTCATTCTGAAAATAGAGGGCTGGATCAAATTCCCTTTGGGGTTCCTGCTACAAGCTTTATAACAGGAGTTGAAATAATGGCCATGATAATATGACAGTTTGTTGGTAGATGAGGGATAGTCTTGTTTGGTGGGAGTTAAGTTACCTCCCAAGGGAGGCAACATTTCTGGATTCCTGTCAGAAATTGAGGCCATATAGACAGTGTTGAATTCAGATCAGCAAAGACTTGTGGCCTTACCAGTTTTTACCATGAACCCTTAGACCAGGTGCTAGGGTAGAGTCTGGGGACATCAGAGAGCTCTTAGCCATTCTCATGTTGACCTTTTCCTGATGACTCTCTTGGAAGTCTGCTAGGGCAAGAGCTTGAGAGGAATTTAAGCCTTCTCTAAAGAAGTTACCTGAGCTTGCTAGGAGTGGGGAGCCAATGGGCTGGGAAGAAGACAGTAGGATTTCGTCGTTGCACACTTCCCATGTGAGATAACCAAAAATATATATTTTCAAAGCCCTCAGAAATTTAAATTGCTCCTGGAATGTCTGCTGAGAACAGCTTTAGATATTTCTAGACTTGCAGAGGCTGGTAGGTTCATTCATGTTTGGCTGAATGCATCTTGTGCAGCCATACACAGCTTTTCTAATGCCTGGGATACTCAGAAGCTTGGGATCCTCACTCTGTTGATAAAGGCAGCGAGCCTTCACTGCTTGCATTAGCTGAAGGGAAAGGGTGTTTTCCTTATTCTAAGCACAAAAGACTACTGCTTATGCTTTGAATGTTAATAGCAAGTATTTTGTGAGATAAAAATAGATTGGGAGGCAAGTCCCCCAAATCCACTGGGCCTATGTTTAGTCGAGGCAGAAAGGTGTGGATGGATTCTAATATCCTGTGAAGCATTTCTCAAAATCATTTTTCACCCTGATATTATTCCACTTCAAGGAGAAAGTTTGAAACAGCCTTGTTTGGAGTTAAATACATAGTTTTCTATCTGGGCATGATCATTTTTCATTGAAAGATCATTCACCTGGAAGTCCTTGGCTTAAAATGACTGCTTGGGCCCTGCAGTTTTCTCCCCCTCCTCGCTTCCATCCAATACACAGCTGAATCTTGCTTGTGATGTTTTCTTTTTAAGGCATCTATTCAGGTCAGTTTGGTTAACTTATTCCCCACAGGCAGGATAAAACCATTTTATAGAATGGTGTGTGCTGCATTCATTCTCATTTCCATTTATATGATGGATTACAGATTTTTCTCTTCTTATGTAACATCATTTAGTTTGGTGCTAAAATGAAATGTGAAGATTTACAGATCTCTTTCCAAAAGAAATATTATCCATGAACTCTAAAGCAGTAAAAGAAAAAATTCACTGGAGGATGTAGCAGAATGAGGGAGGAATCTTGATGGTGGGATGAAAAAAAATCCCAGAAATAGCATTTTGGTTTGTTTGACCAAAGGGGGATAATCCAAAATGGTGAGCAACACAGTGTGCTAAGGTATTTGCATGACGAAAGGGCACACGAAAAAATGAAGCTCCGTGTGATGGGTGTTTGAACAGGTCATAAAGGGCCAACTTGGATGCCACAGATTGATTTCTGCATCATAGAAACATCCTCAAGGAGCTTGTGCTGAGGAAACATGCCATATAGGCTGAATCTGCAAATGCTTCACAGCTTTCACTTCTCCCCTCTCTAAGTATAATCTCTTGCGACCAATGAATCCCTGTTTTCTCCCTGGTAATCTCAAGTGGTTTTACCAGTGATGTTCTGTTACTTTACTCTTGATTTGCTACAGACGGTTGTGAAAAGATGAATCACTTGTGAGTGCAGTGAGGAGATAAAACTCAAGACTTCAGTGCCTGGTTTACTGATGACTGTACACCAAGTACAGCAGCCCCCGATGGCAGCAAATGTCCATGAGCCCTTACGGGGAAGCAGAGAAAGCCCACTTCCTTCTCTGTCTAGTAGATGTGAAGCTATCATCAGATGCCAACTACCAGGCTGCTGGTACCTGGTTAGGGTGGGAATTCTTGTTCATAAGAAGCAGTTGATGAATAATAAGTCATAAGAACACCCCTGCAAATACCTACCAATAAGTATGACCAGCAGATAAGGCTTCCTGTTGCTCTCCTTACAAAGAAATTTAATGCTCTATTCCTGGGGAATAAAACTGGATCTAAGCCTATCAATTCTGGAAACTTATGCTTTTACTTGTGTTATCAAGCCTTTTTTCCTGAAAAGGGTGTAGACATTTAGTGGACTATCCCAAGCAAGTTTATTCGTTCCCTGTTAACTTTTTTTCTTCTTGTGGGCTTTCTGTTCCTTCATTCCAAGAGCACTTTGAAGGTTTCCCTTAACCTTCACCCACAGCTTCTCACTCCTGAGCATCACTGGCTCATGCACTCATTTCATACATATTAAAGGCCAGGCACCGAACACCCCTGACTTTCAAGATGCTCAGCATAGAGGAGAGGACATGTGGAAGAACATCAGTCATTGTCATACTGTACAATGAGATGAAAAGGGAGCATCTCCTGAGTCAGCCTGAGGACTGTGAAGATGCTTATGGGGACCTGTTAGCATCAAGTGAGGCGATTCTTGAGGGACGAGTAAGGATTAGCCAGAAAGATCAGCATACAGGCAGAAGAGGGGGAAAAGAAATTCCAGCAGATGTAACAGCATGGCCAAAGATTTGGAGGTTTAAGGGACCTTAGTACATTGAAAGAATTTAAGATGGACTAGAGGGTCTGAAGCAAGTTATGTGTGTGTGTACAGGTGTGTGTGCACACTTGCACACATGCAGCAGTGATATAATGGAATATAAGTCTGTGACCTTGTAGGTCACCTGGCTCAGTACGATGTTCACATGTTTTCAGGGCATAGGGGATAATCCCACTGCAGACAAGGCACATGAAACATTTCTATTCCCCCATGGATAAGGACATCAAACAGGAAAAAAAAAAGAACCAAGCATACAGGCATAAATCCAGAGAGAGATGGAAGAAGTTGAGGACTGAGGTAGAGGGGCAGTTTCTAAGCCCATTTGTGCTAGATCTTTGCAGTGTGACTTCCTTATTAATTTTTGAAGTATTGCATGTTTATACTGCTCTCAGTGTCAACCCCAATGTTCAACTATAAATCTCAATATAGACTGACTCCAGCTTACAAATACATTATGTCCCCAAACCCATTTCTAAGTTAGCTGTTCTGACTCACAAGGTGTTCACCCATAGAAGCAGTGTTACAGAAGGCAGCAATGGCATCCCAAACCCATGCCCTAAGCCCATGCGCCCATAGTGTGCTTGAGGAACAGTGTTTCTGGGTCCCCACTGCCATGTATGTCTGGTTGACACTAAGTCAGCTTACCTCCCACATGTCCCAAAGGCACTTTAGCCAACACGTATACAACGAAGTCCCCATCTTCCCTTATGTTCCTGATCTCACACCTGCTCTTCCCTCTCTGCTTCTACCCTGACTCGCTGCATCTCCATCACCCAGACACCTGAGTTAGACCACTTGTAGCCATTCCTCTTCCATATTCCATGTTCCAACAGTCACTGAATCCTATTTAAGGGCCACTCTAATCCATTCTTTTCTCAGTACCCCCACTGCCCTAACCCAGGCCCTCTTTTTCCTCCCCTGTTAATGACCGCAATAGCCAGGCTTTCTCACATTAGACCCAGGGTGATCTCACTAAGATGTGCTAACTTCACATCTTAAATCATTCCAATGGCTCTGTATTACCTTCCAGATGGAGGCCAATCTCGTTAATACCATGCACAATGTATCTCTGTGCACATCAACTTGTGCCCTGCATTCCAGTCCCATGGAACAGTTGGCTGCCCCCTGGATGCACTGGCTACACCACACCTCCTCTATGCCTTTGCAAGTTCCTGTCACATTAACTCCTATCATCTCCTTGTCCTCTTTCAGAAATCAGCCAAGACATCACATCTGAGAGGCTTCTTTTTCTATTTAGTCATCATTAAAGGGTGATGTATTAAACACATGATGCCAGGCACTGTGTGAGAATCCAGAGGTACAAAGATGACCAAGAAAATAATCTCCACCCTCAAGAGTTTTGATGGGATATAATTGAGCAAATAGACACTTGAACATAGGTAATTAGATCAGGGAAGGAGAGACTGTATCAGAGCATGTGGCAGTATTTAATCCAACTGGAGAGAAAGATTCTGAGAGGAAGTGACTTCTAAGCCAAGACCATGAAGAATAAATAGGAGTGACCACCAGGTGAATGGGGAAGGGAGAATGAGGGAAAGTGGTACTGTAGGCAGAGAAGACAGCCTATGCCAAGGTCTAAAGATGGGTGCAGCAACATAATTTGCAGGACCCAGTGCAAAATGAAAATGTGAGACCTCTAGGTCAAAAAAAAGCAGGAAAAAAGATCTCAATGTTATTAAAATATAAAATTTCCTTCCATGGTCTCTTTCTCAACCTGTCATGGTGTTTTTTGTTTGTTTGTTTTTCATTTTCTGTTAGTTCATGTCACCTTTCCTCCTGTAAGGGAACATGGACAGGGCAAGTGCAAACCTGCAGACCTTCATAGGCACCGGGGAGCCTGGCCAGAGGTTGGGAGCACATGGGGCCCATTGGCTTTCTGTTCCATATCCCACCAGCAGCCAAAACAATGAGTCTTTTGAAAGTGGGGAAATTGAGCCAGGCATCTAGCTTCCCATGGGTCACAAATGAGCAGCCCCAAAGGGATTTCAACCTCCATGCTGGGACACACTTGGTTATTGCTTGAATCAAGCATGGCTGAAGGTCTTGGCCCCTTCAGATTGACTCTTATTGGGCTGTGGCACTGTTATCCTGGGTCATGGATAGCCACTGCCATGCCCTGTCCCAGAATGCCATAGAGCGCAGTCACCTGACTCCAACCCTCTCTGTGTCTCTGTCCAGATCCGTGCCCCATGGGGTAGAAGGCAGCAGTGGTTGCCACATGGGTGGGAGGAAGGAGAGGCTTTGTGGAGCCCAGCGCACTGGAGATGGGGATTAGGCTCTACCAGAGAGGCCAGGAGGTGATAAGAGGTGGGGCAATATGAGTGGAGGCTTCAACTACTGTCACATCCTCCACTGACCCATGGGGCTCCACTTAAAAACACAGATTCAAAGATAAGCTTATTAAGAATTTCAAAATGACTTCTGGAATGACGACATGAGGAGATGAGTAGCTTGTGGATCCTTTCTCCAGTGAAACAACCAGAACTGGTGAAAATTATATATTGTCTTAAAGCAACCATTTAACATCTCTGGAAATTGTTCTAAGGACATGTATCAAATTAAAAAAAAATTCAAGAATAACTACCAAATATCAATAAGTACAGTAAGAGTCTGTGGCATTTGAACCACAACCTCCTCCCTATATCCTCGTCCCAACTCAGAGTGATGGGAGCTCCACTTATGACAGAATACGGACAAGAGCACAGGGCTTTCTCTCCCTCCAGGTCCCAGTTCAGGACAGTGGTATCTCCCCCAGAGGGACAGACCACCAGCATTTCTCAATCTCAGCATCTTGGAGTTGCAGAGACTCTATTCCAGGAAAGACTAGGCTGAGAGATCTGGGAGATCTCTTCTCCTACCCAGCTCCCACTTCTTGGACAGAGCATTACTCCAGCTTTGGCAGGCCAACAATACTGGGGCTCCAGTCACCATCACCCCAGCTCACTCACTGGGTGAAGGTTCTGGGCTGGAAGAAGCAAAACAAGAAGACCAGAGGATGGTACCTCAGCCCAGTACCCTGCTCATGAAGCAGAGGTGTCCCTGAGAGAATCAGGCCACATTTCATGCCCCCAACTCTGGATCAGCATGGTTTTACTCAGGAGAAGAGGCAGGCTGTAAGAACAGAGAGCTCTAAAGCTCTTTCCAAGGGAAATTACTTCATTTGGAACAAAACATGGGTAGTTCAAGGCTAAGGGTGCTCTCAAAACCAATGGATGTTTTTAGTGGTACAATTACAAAAAAGCTGGTTGCTCAATGAGAACAGTAAGTCAAACTCTAAACCAACTAGATATATATCATAGAGAATCAGGGAAAGAGGTAGCTAAGAAGAGTCCTCCTAAGGTAGGAACAGACCTCAAAGACTGGCCTCGAAGATTATTTCTACAAAGAGATGACTGTTAATGGGATCAGACTGTGGGGAAATTTATGCCTCAGGGCAGTAATGAAATCAATAGCAACATCAGTCTAACAGCTGCATGTGAATCCAACTGTAGCAGAGAGCCTAGAGAGATCAGGGAGAGAAACAAAGAGAGCAAGCTGAAGCCATTGTTACCCCAGGGCAAATGTGTGCACGTCCAGGGCTATGCCCTATGAAGAGCTACATCACAGGGTATATCCTGCTAGGAAAATAGACTTCACTAAAACAGTCCAGCCAAGCCTCTAAACCAATAAGCAAGCAAACAATACCAATGGACCCAAGAGGGGGTGTTACTATCCAGAGCTACTACAATACGTTATCTAAAATGTTAAGTATCCAAGAAACGAAACAAAATGGGACCCATACATTAAACGTCCACATTAAACACTGTAATTAGTGTTAAATGACTGCATGTCTTTACGTTAAGATCAGAAACAAGACAAGGACGTTCACTCTCACTCACCACTTCTACTTAACATTGTATTGCCTCTGCCTAGGGCAGTTAGTCAAGAAAATTTAAAAAAAGAAATCCAGACCAGAAAGGAAGAAGTAAAACTATATTTCTTTGCAGATAACATGATCTTGTACATAGAAACTTATAAAGAATCCACTAAAAAAAAACAAAAACAAAATTAAAACTACTGGAATTCACAAATGACTGATATCATCCAGGTTGCAAGATCAATACACAAAATCTATTTTATTTCTATAGACTAGCAATAAAAAATTTGAAAATTAAGAAAACAGTTTCATTTATAATAGAATGTTGAAAAATATAATACTTAGAATAGACTTAACAAAATAAGTATAAAACTGATACTCTGAAAACTCCAAATACTGTCTTTAAAAGAAATTAAAGAAGACCTGAATGAATGGAAGGACATCCCATGTTCATGGAGCAAAGGATTTAATATTGTTAAGATGTCAGTTTTCGAAGGGGGACCTACAAGATGGCAGAGGAGTAAGACGTGGAGATCACTTTTCTCCCCACAGATACATCAAAAATACATCTACATGTGGAACAGCTCCTGCAGAACACTACTGAACGCTGGCAGAAGACCTCAGACTTCCCAAAAGGCAAGAAACTCCCCACGTACCTCGGTAGGGCAAAAGAAAAAAGAAAAAACAGAGACAAAAGAATAGGGATGGGACCTGCACCTCTGGGAGGGAGCTGTGAAGAAGGAGAAGTTTCCACACACTAGGAAGCTCCTTCACTGGCAGAGACGGCGGGTGGGCAGGAGGGGAAGCTTCGGAGCCACGAAGGAGAGTGCGGCAACAGGGGTGCAGAGGGCAAAGTGGAGAGATTCCCGCACAGAGGATCAGTGCCAACCAGCACGCAACAGCCTGAGAAACTTGTCTGTGCACGTGCTGGGGAGGGTGGGGGATACGAGCTGAGGCTCAGGCTTCGGAGGTCAGATCCCAGGGAGAGGACTGGGGTGTGCTGCGTGAACACAGTCTGAAGGAGGCTAGTGTGCCACAGCTAGCCAGGAGGGAGTGCAGGAAGAAGTCCGGAACTGCTGAAGAGTCAAGAGACCATTGTTTTGGGGTTTTCGAGGAGAGGGGATTCCTTCTCACAGAAGGCAGAGCACCATCTAAACCAGCTCCAGAGATGGGCATGAACTGTGGCTATCAGCTCAGACACCAGAGACAGGCATGAAACTCTAACACTGCTGCGGCAGCCACCAAGGATCCTGTGTGCAACCACAGGTCACTATCCATACCCCCCCACCAGTAGCCTGTGCAGCCCACCACTGCCAGGGTCCCATGATCCAGGGACAATTTTCCCAGGAGAACACATGGCATGCCTCAGGCTGTTGCAACGTCATGCTGGCCTCCGCCACCGGAGGCTCACCCCACATTCCAATTATAACTACCAAACCCCTCCCTCCCCCCAAGCATGAGTGAGCCAGAGCCCCCTAATCAGCCTCTACTTTAACCCAGTCCTGTCTGGGTGGAACAGAGGCCTGAGGGCGACCTACATGCAGAGGTGGGGCCAAAACCAAAGGTGAACCCCAGGAGTTGTACGAACAAAGAAGAGAAAGGGAAATTTCTCCGTGCAGCCTCAGGAGCAGTGGATTAAATCCCCTCAATCAACATGAGGTATGCTGCATCTGTGGAATTCCTGAATAGACAACGAATCAACCCAAAATTGAGGCAGTGGACTTTGGGAGCAAGTGTAGGCTTGGGGTTTGCTGTCTGTGACTGACTTGTTTCTGATTTTTACGTTTATCTTAGTTTAGTTTTTAGAGCATGTTATCACTGGTGGATTTGTTTATTGGTTTGGTTGCTCTCTTCTATTATTTTTAATTTCAATTTTTATTTTTTTAACTTTAATAATTTTATTATATTAATTTTTTTTTTCTTTATTTCTTTCATACTCCCTTTTCTTCTGAGCCACGTGGCTGACAGAGTCTTGGTACTCTGGCCGGGTGTCAGGCCTGAGCCTCTGAGGTAGGAGAGCCAAGTTCAGGACATTGGACCACCAGAGACCTCCCTGCCCCATGTAATATCAAAAGCTCTCCCAGAGATCTCCATCTCAATGCTAAGATGCAACTCCACCCAATGGCCAGCAAGTTCCAATACTGGTCGCCCCATGCCAAAGAACTAGCAAGACAGGAACACAACCCCACCCATTAGCAGAGAGGCTGCCTAAAATCATACACTAAGGTCACAGACACCCCAAAACACACCACCAGATGAAGCCCTCCCCACCAGAAAGACAAGATGAAGGCCCACACACCAGAACACAGGCACCAGTCCCCTCCACCAGGAAGCATACACAAGCCACTGAACCAACATTAGCCACTGGGGCAGACACCAAAAACAATGGGAACTACGAAACTGCAGCCTGCGAAAAGGAGACCCCAAACACAGTAAGATAAGCAAAATGAGAAGAAAGAGAAGTTGGCAGCAGATGAAGGAGCAAGAAAAAAACCCACCAGACCAAATAAATGAAGAGAAAATAGGCAGTCTACCTGAAAAAGAATTCAGAGTAATGATAGTAAACATGATCGACAGTCTTGGAAATAGAATGGAGAAAATACAAGAAATGTTTAAAAAGGACCTAGAAGAACTAAAGAGCAGAGAAACAGTGGTTAACAACACAATAAATGAAATTAAAAATTCTCTAGAAGGAATCAATAGCAGAATAACTGAGGCAGAAGAATGGATAAGTGACCTGGAAGATAAAATAGTGGAAATAACTACCACAGAGCAGATTTAGAAAACAGTACGAAAAGAATTGAAGACAGTCTCAGAGATCTTTGGGGCATTAAATGCACCAACATTCGAATTATAGGGGTCTCAGAAGAAGAAGAGAAAAAGAAAGGACTGAGAAAATATTTGAAGAGATTATAGTTGAAAACTTCCCTAACATGGGAAAGGAAACAGTCAAGTCCAGGAAGTGCAGAGAGTCCCATACAGGATAAATCCAAGGAGAAACACGCCAAGACACATATTAATCAAACTATCAAAAATTAAATACAAAGAAATAAATTAAAAGCAGAAAGGGAAAAGCAACAAACAACATACAAGGGAATCCCCATAAGGTTAGCAGCTGATCTTTCAGCAGAAACTCTACAAGCCAGAAGGGAGTGGCAGGACATATTTAAAATCATGAAAGGGGAAAACCTACAACCAAGATTAGTCTACCCAGCAAGGACCTCATTCAGATTCACCAGAGAAATTAAAACCTTTACACACAAGCAAAAGCTAAGAGAATTCAGCACCACCAAACCAGCTTTACAACAAATGCCAAAGGAACTTCTCTAGGCAGCAAACACAAGAGAAGGAGAAGAACTGTAAAAACAAACCCGAAACAATTAAGAAAATGGTAATAGGAACATACATATTGATAATTACCTTAATGTAAATGGATTAAATGCTCCAGCCAAAAGACATAGACTGGCTGAATGTATACAAAAATAAGACCCATATAAATGCTGTCTACAGCAGACCCACTTCAGACCTAGGGACACATACAGACTGAAAGTGAGGGGATGGAAAAAGATATTCCATGCAAATGGAAAGCAAAAGAAAGCTGGAGTAGCAATTCTCATATCAGACAAAATAGACTTTAAAATAAAGACTATTACAAGAGACAAAGATGGACACTACATAATGATCAAGGGATCCATACAAGAAGATATAACAATTGTAAATATTTATGCACCCAACATAGGAGCGCCTCAATTTATAAGGCAAATGCTAACAGCCATAAAAGGGGAAGTCAACAGTAACAAAATCATAGTAGGGGACTTTAACACCCCACTTTCACCAATGGACAAATCATCCAAAATGAAAATAAATAAGGAAACACAAGCTTTAAATGACATTAAACAAGATGGAGTTAAATGATATTTATAGGACATTACATCCCAAAACAACAGAATACACTTTCTTCACAAGTCCTCATGGAACATTCTCCAGGATAGATCATATCTTGGGTCACAAATCAAGCCTTGGTAAATATAAGAAAATTGAAATTGTATCAAGTATCTTTTCTGACCACAACGCTACGAGACTAGATATCAATTACACGAAAAAATGTGTAAAAAATGCAAACACATGGAGGCTAAACAATACACTACTTAATAACCAAGAGATCACTGAAGAAATCAAAGAGGAAATCAAAAAATACCTAGAAACAAATGACAATGAAATCATCCTGACCCAAAACCTATGGGATGCAGCAAAAGCAGTTCTAAGAGGGAGGTTTACAGCAATACAATCCTACCTCAAGAAACAAGAAACATCTCAAATAAACAGCGTAACCTTACACCTAAAGCAATTAGCGAGAGAACAAAAAAACCCCAAAGTTAGCAGAAGGAAAGAAATCATAAAGATCAGATCAGAAATAAATAAAAAAGAAATGAAGGAAACAATAGCAAAGATCAATAAAACTAAAAGCTGGTTCTCTGAGAAGATAAACAAAATTGATAAGCCATGAGCCACACTCATCAAGAAAAGAAGGGAGAAGACTCAAATCAATAGAATTAGAAATGAAAAAGGAGAAGTAACAACTGACACTGCAGAAATACAAAGGATCATGAGAGATTACTACAAGCAACTATATGCCAATAAAATGGACCACCTGGAAGAAATGGACAGATTATTAGAAAAGCCCAACGTTCTGAAACGGAACCAGAAAGAAATGGAAAATATAAACAGACCAATCACAAGCCCTGAAATTGAGACTGTGATTAAAAATCTTCCAACAAACAAAAGCCCAGGACCAGATGGCTTCACAGGCGAACTCTATTAAAGATTTAGAGAAGAGCTAACACGTAACCTTCTCAAACTCCTCCAAAATATAGCAGAGGGAGGAAAACTCCCAAACTCATTCTACTAGGCCACCTTCACCCTGATACCAAAACCAGAGAAAGATGTCCGAAAGAAAGAAAGCTACAGGCCAATATCACTGGTAAACATAGATGCAAAACTCCTCAACAAAATACTAGCAAACAGAATGCAACAGCACATTAAAAGGATCATACACCATGATCAAGTTGGGTTTATCCCAGGAATGCAAGCATTCTTAAATAAACACAAATCAGTCAATGTGATACACCATATTAACAGGTTGAAGGAGAACAACCATATGATCATCTCAATAGATGCAGAGAAAACTTTTGACAAAATTCAACACCGATTTCTGATAAAAACCCTCCATAAAGTAGGCATAGAGGGAACTTACCTCAACATAATAAAGGCCATATATGACAAACCCACAGCCAACATCGTTCTCAATGGTGAAAAACTGAAACCATTTCCACTAAGATCAGGACCAAGACAAGGTTGCCCACTCTCACCACTATTATTCAATATAGTTTTGGAAGTTTTAGCCACAGCAATCAGAGAAGAAAAGGAAATAAAAGGAATGCAAATCGGAAAAGAAGAAGTAAAGCTGTCACTGTTTGGGGATGACATGATACTATACATAGAGAACCCTAAAGATGCTACCAGAAAACTATTAGAGCTAATCAATGAATTTGGTAAAGTAGCAGGATACAAAATTAATGCACAGAAATCTCTTGCATTCCTATACACTAATGATGAAATATCTGAAAGAGGAATTAAGGAAACACTCCCATTTACCATTGCCACAAAAAGAATAAAATACCTAGGAATAAACCTACCTAAGGAGAGAAAGGCCTGTATGCAGAAAATTATAAGACACTGATGAAAGAAATTAAAGGTGATACCAACAGATGTTGAGATATACCATGTTCTTGGATTGGAAGAATCAACATTGTGAAAATGACTCTACTACCCAAAGCAATCTACAGATTCAATGTAATCCCTGTCAAACTACTAATGGCATTTTTCAGAGAACTAGAACAAAAAATTTTGCAATTTGTATGGAAACACAAAAGACCCCAAATAGCCAAAGAAATCTTGAGAAAGAAAAACGGAGCTGGAGGAATCAGGCTCCCTGACTTTACTATACTACAAAGCTACAGTAATGAAGACAGTATGGTACTGCTACAAAAACAGAAATATAGATCAGTGGAACAGGAAAGAAAGCCCAGAGATAAACCCACGCACATATGGTCACCTTATCTTTGACAAAGGAGGCAAGAATATTACAGTGGAGAAAAGACAGCCTCTTCAATAAGCGGTGCTGGGAAAGCTGGACAGCTACAGGTAAAAGAATGAAATTAGAGCACTCCCTAACACCATACACAAAAAGAAACTCAAACTGGATTAAAGACCTAAATGTAAGGCCAGACACTATCCAACTCTTAGAGGAAAACATAGGCAGAATACACTATGACATAAATCACAGCAAGATCCTTTTTGACCCACCTCCTAGAGAAATGGAAATAAAACCAAAAATAAATAAATGGGACCTAATGAAACTTCAGTGCTTTTGCACAGGAAAGGAAACCATAAACAAGATGAAAAAACAACCCTCAGAATGGGAGAAAATATTTGCAAATGAAGCAACTGACAAAGGATTAATCTCCAAAATTTACAAGCAGCTCATGCAGCTCAATTTCAAAAAAAAACCCAATCCAAACATGGGCAGAAGACCTAAATAGACATTTCTCCAAAGAAGATATACAGATTGCCAACAAACACCTGAAAGAATGCTCAACATCATTAATCATTAGAGAAATGCAAATGAAAATTACAGTGCAGTATCACCTCACACCAGTCAGAATGGCCATAATCAAAGAGTGTACAAGCAATAAATGCTGGAGAGGGTGTGGAGAAAAGGGAACCCTCTTGCACTGTTGGTGGGAATGTAAACTGATACAGCCACTATGGACAACAGTATAGAGGTTCCTTTAAAAACTAAAAATAGAAGTACCCTACGACCCAGCAATCCCACTACTGGGCATATACCCTGAGAAAACCATAATTTAAAAAGAGTCATGTACCACAATACTCATTGCAGCTCTATTTACAATAGCCAGGTCATGGAAGCAACCTAAGTGTCCATCGACAGATGAATGGATAAAGAAGATGTGGCACATATATACAATGGAATATTGCTCAGCCATAAAAGAAAGGAAATTGAGTTATTTGTAGTGAGGTGGATGAACCTAGGGTATCTCATACAGGGTGAAGTAAGTCAGAAAGAGCAAAACAAATACCATATGCTAACACATATATATGGAATCAAAAAAAAAAACGAAAATAGTTCTGAAGAACCTAGGGGCAGGACAGGAATAAAGATGCAGTTGTAGAATAGACTTGAGGACACGGGGAGTGGGATCAGTAATCTGGTACGAAGTTAGAGAGTGGCATATACATATATACCCTACCAAATGTAAAATAGATAGCTAGTGGGAAGCAGCCGCAAAGCACAGAGAGATCAGCTTGGTGCTTTGTGTACACCTAGAGGGGTGGGATAGGGAGGGTGGGAGGGAGGGAGATGCAAGAGGGAGGGGATACGGGGATATATGTATACATATAGCTAATTCACTTTGTTATACTGCAGAAGCTAACACAAAATTGTAAAGCAATTATACTCCAGTAGAGATGTTAAAAAAAGAAATATCAGTTTTCCATCGTCTGATCTATAGAGTCAATCAAATTCCTGTCAAAACCCCAGTTGACATTTTTGCAGAAACTGACAAGATCATCATAAAATTCATATTGGAATTCAAGGGATATAAAATGGCCAAAATGATCTTGAGAATGAAAAAAGAAATTTGGAGGATTCACACTCCCCACCTACAAAACTTACTATAAAGCTACAGTAATCTAGACAGTCAGGTCCTGACAAGGTTAGACCTACAGGTCAATGGAAGTGAATTTATAATCCAGAAATAAACTTTTACATTTATGGTGAATTGGTTTTTGAAAATTAAGCCAAGACAATTGAAGTCTTTTCAAAAAATGGCGCTGGGTCAACTGGATATCTACATGCAACACAATGAATTTGCACCTCCTTTCTTATACCATACACAAAAAATAACTCAAAATGGGTCATGGACCTACATGTAAGAGCTAAAATTATAATTATCTTAGAAGGAAAAGTAAATCTTTATGACCTTGAGTTTAAAAAAGCCTTTTTAGATATGACACTAAAAGTACAAGCAGCAAAAGAAAAAAATAAATTGGGCTTAGTCAAAATTAAAACCTTCTGTATTACAAAGGACACAATAAAGAAAGTGAAAAGACAACCCAAGAATGAGGAAAAATATTTGCAATTCATAATTATGATATAGTACTTATATCCAGAATTTATAAATAACTCTTAGAAATCAACAATTAAAAATCAAATAATGCTGTTAGATTTGTACAAGGACTCGTCTTTTATTGTCTACTGGAGCAGCTATTAGAAAATTTTGAAAGATGATTGATAGGATCTGCTTTATGCTCTTAAAGATCACCTTGGCTGCAATATGGAAAGCTAACTGTACAGCAGAAGTGGAAGTAGTGAGGCCATTTAAGAGGCTATTGCAGAAAACTAAGGGGAGATGGAAGTATCTTGGACTAATAAACGTGATAGCTGTGGAGGTGCTGGGAAGTGGACAGATTGAAGATGTGTTGGAGTGTAAAACTGACATGCTGCTGGACAGTTAAGATTGGAATTTGCCTGGTAAATTTCTTGGTGTTAGTCACCTACATAATTACGATTTTTCAGTGTGTGTGTGTGTGAGAGAGTGTGTACGCGTGTGCTTTTCTGAAATCTCTTGTATAATCCTATCTTGCCAGACCTTGTTAAGTAAAGCTAGGACATTACTTGTATAGAATAATTGCTAATGCCCCAGGATGCTAGATAGAGTACTCCAAAGAAGGAGAAACTATTCCTAAAACAGCACCTTGTATCCTTGTAATAGAATTGAGGATTGCCTAGGCAACTGGCTTTCTAACAGTGTCTCAGAAGATTGGATTTTTTTAAATACATCTTTATTGGAGTATAATTTCTTTACAATGTTGTGTTGGTTTCTGCTGTACAACAAAGTGAATCAGCTGTATGCATACATATATCCCCATATCTCCTCCCCCTTGCATCTCCCTCCCACCCTCCCTATCCCACCCCTCTAGGTTGTCGCAAAGCACTGAGCTGATCTCCCTGTGCTATGCAGCAGCTTCCCACTAGCTATCTATTTTACATTTGGTAGTGTATATATGTCAATGCTACTCCCTCACTATGTCCCAGCCTCCACTTCCCCACCTGTGTCCTCAAGTCCGTTCTCAACATCTGCATCTTTATTCCTGTCCTACCACCATCAGTACCATTTTTTTAGATTCTGTATATATGCACTAGCATACAGTACTTGTTTTCCTCTTTCTGACTTCGCTCTGTATGACATACTCTAGGTCCATCTACCTCACTGCAAATAACTCAGTTTCATTCCTTTTTAAGGCTGAGTAATATTCCATTGTATATATGTGGCGCATCTTCTTTATCCATTCATCTGTTGATGGACATTTAGGTTGTTTCCATGTTCTGGCTACTGTAAATAGTGCTGCCAGGAATATGGTGGTACATGTATCATTTTGAAATATGGTTTCTCAGGGTATATGCCCAGTAGTGGGATTGCTGGCCCATATGGTAGTTATATTTTTAGTTTTTTAAGGAATCTCCAGAATGTTCTCCATAGTGGCTGTATCAGTTTACATTCCCACCAGCAGTGCAGGAGGGTTCCCTTTTCTCTACACCCTCTCCAGCATTTATTGTTTGTAGATTTTTTGATGATGGCCATTCTGATTGGTGTGAGGTGATACCTCCTTGTGGTTTTGATTTGCATTTCTCTAATGATTAGTGATGTTGAGCATCTTTTCATGTGTTTGTTGGCCATCGGTATGTCTTCTTTGGAGAAATGTCTATTTAGGTCTTCTGCCCATGTTTGGATTGTGTTGTTTTTTTGATATTGAGCTGCATGAGCTGCTTGTAAATTTTGGAGATTAATCCTTTGTCAGTTGCTTCATTTGCAAATATTGTCTCCCATTCTGAGGGTTGTCTTTTCGTCTTTTTTATGGGTTCCTTTGCTTTGCAAAAGCTTTGAAGTTTCATTCCGTCCCATTTGTTTAGTTTTGTTTTTATTTCCATTGCTCTAGTAGGTGGGTCAAAAAAGATCTTGCTGTGATTTATGTCCAAGAGTGTTCTTCCTATATTTTTCTCTAAGAGTTTTGTAGCATCCAGTCTTACATTCAGGTCTTTAATCCATTTTGAGTTTACTTTTGTGTATAGTGTTAGGAAGTGTTCTAATTTCATTCTTTTATATGTAGCTGTCCAGTTTTCCCAGCACCACTTACTGAAGAGGCTGTCTTTTCTCCATTGTGTATTCTTGCCTCCTTTGTCAAAGATAAGGTGACCATATGTGCGTGGGTTTATTTCTCGGCTTTCTATCCTGTTCTATTGATCTATATTTCTGTTTTTGTGCCAGTACCATACTCTCCTGATTATTGTAGCTTTGTTGTGTAGTCTGAAGTCAGGGAGTCTGATTCCTCCAGCTCCGTTTTTCTTTCTCAAGATTGATTTGGCTATTCGGGGTCTTTTTTGTTTCCATACAAATTGTAAAGTTTTTTTTTTCTAATTCTGTGAAAAATGCCACTCGTAATTTGATAGGGATTACATTGAATCTGTAGATTGCTTTGAGGAGTATACTGATTTTCACAGTGTTGATTGTTCCAATCCAAAAACGTGGTATATCTCTCTATCTGTTTGTATCATCTTTGGTTTCTTTCATCAGTGTCTTATAGTTTTTTGCATACAGTTCTTTTGCATCCTTAGGTAGGTTTATTCCTAGGCATTTCTACAAGTGACTATATGCCAGTAAAATGGACAACCTGGAAGAAATGGACAAATTCTTAGAAAAGTACAACCTTCCAAGACTGAACCAGGAAGAAATAGAAAATATGAACAGACCAGTCACAAGCACTGAAATTGAAACTGTGATTAAGAATCATCCAACAAACAAAAGACCTGGGCCAGATGGTTTCACAGGCGAATTTTATCAAACATTTAGAGAAGAGCTAACACCTATCTTTTTCAAACTCTTCCAAAATATAGCAGAGGGAGGAACACTCCTGAACTCATTCTACGTGGCCACAATCACCCTGATACCAAAACCAGACAAAGATGTCACAAAAAAAGAAGATTACAGGCCAATATCACTGGTGAACATAGATGCAAAAATCCTCAACAAAATGCTAGCAAACAGAATCCAACAGCACATTAAAAGGATCATACACCATGATCAAGTGGGGTTTATCCCAGGAATGTAAGGATTCTTCAGTATTCACAAATCTATCAGTGTGATACACCATATTAACAAATCGAAGGAGAAAAACCATATGATAATCTCAATAGATGCAGAAAAAGCCTTTGACAAATTTCAACACCCATTTATGATAAAAACTCTCCAGAAAGTAAGCATAACGGGAACCTACCTCAACATAATAAAGGCCATATATGACAAACCCACAGTCAACGTCATTCTCAATGGTGAAAAACTAACAGCATTTCCTCTAAGATCAGGAACAAGACAAGGTTGCCTGCTCTCACCACTGTTATTCTACATAGTTTTGGAAGTTTTAGCCGTGGCAATCAGAGAAGAAAAAGAAATAAAAGTAATCCAAATTGGAAAAGAAGAAGTAAAACTATCACTGTTTGCAGATGACCTGATACTATAAATAGAAAATCCTAAAGATGCCACCAGAAAACTACTAGAGCTAATCAATGAATTTCGTAAAGTAGCAGGATACAAAATTAATACACAGAAATCTCTTACATTCCTATACACTAACAACAAAATATCAGAAAGAGAAATTAAGGAAACACTCCCATTCACCATTGCAACAAAAAGAGGAAGATTGGATTTTTAAACCAAATCTGAGCTTTGCCCCTTGCTTGCTGAGTTATCTTGGGTAAGTGAATTAGTATTTCTAGATCTAAATGTGTCTTCTATAAAATGGATAAAGTAATAATTTTGCAGTTTTGCTGAGCGAATCATATGTTTTGGCCCATATATGATAGATGACATAAGTCATTCTAATGCATTACTACATGAAACATGTTTGGATTTTCAGTCATCCTCTATACAAAATGTGTACATATTGTGACACGTTGTGACTATTTATTTTTAAAGATCCTGTGAAATTGAGTCATTAAATAAAATAGAATAATAATTAGTTTTTGACCTGATTATTTCAACATTGTTTAAAAGTCTATTGTTCAATTCTTGGTGGGGGGAGTTTTTGGAAGCAAAATTACATTCTTGCCTTAAATGAAGGAACTTTAGAGATTTTTGGCTACAAAACAGACAAAAACTATGAACTAATATTTTAAAAATACAATAAAATTTAAAATTTACATTCAATATTTTAACTTTTATTTAAAATTATATAGAAAATATAAAACAAAAACTTAAGTCTGAATTAGAAAATTCAACCAGGTGATGTGGGAAAGTGAGCTGACAGAAAGGAAATAATATTTTAAAATATAAAGTGAAGAGTAAACCAAGAGAAACTTTAGTAAATAAGCACCATGCAAATTGCTTTAAAATAAGTAGAAGATTAAAAGGAGGAAATTTTTTTTAATTAAAAAGAAATTAAGAAAGATATAATGAGTTTAGAGAAAGTGGTAGATACAGAAGATAAGAAAAAAATCCAAAATATAATAGGAAGAAAAAGAAAAAGTAATGGAATGGAAAAACAATGAAATTAATATAATTTTTAATTCAAGAAAAACTGCTTTAGTTAAAGTTTTGAAACTACATATTGAAAGGGCATTCTACATATATGGGGAAACTGATACAAAACATTCAACACTGAGATATATTTTACTAAAATATTTATATTTTAAAGGAAAATGAATCATTTAGGCATCTAGGCAAAAAGATCAACTCACAAAGAAAAGACAGTGAAATTGTCATCAAGCTTTTAAACAGTCCCCCTTTATGTCAGGAAACAATGGAGTTAAGAAACTCAAAAGAAAGTAAAAAGATAGCAAAGGATTTTATATATTCATCTGTAGTGTGTTGAATAGTGGCCCCAAAAAGATAGGTCCAAGTCCTAACCCCCAGTACTTGTGAATGTGAACTTGTTTGGAAATAGGGTCTTTGCCAATGTAATTAAGTAAAAGATCTCAAGATGACATGATCCTGGATTTAGATCAGGCCCTAACTCCAATAACAAGTATCCTTTAAGAGACATAAAAGAAGACAAAGAGACCCATTAAAAAGAAGGTATTGTGAAGGTGGAGGCAGAGATTGTTTTTATGCTACAACATGCCAGGGAACTCCAAGAGCTACCAAAAGTTGCAAGAGGCCAAGAAGGATTTTCTTGTAGATCTCTGGAAGGAGTGTGGCCGTTCTTGTATCTTCATGTTGTACTTCTTGCCTCCAGAACTGTGACAGAATTCATTTCTGTTATTTTAGTCTACCTAAGTTTGTGGTAATTTGTTTAAGGCAGCTCTAGGAAACTAATATAGATTTTGGTACCTGGAAATAGGGTGCTGTTGTGACAAATACTAAAAATGGAGAAGTGGCTTTTATATTAGGTAATGGGTAGAAGCTTCCAGAATTTTGAGGTACATAATAGAAAATGCCTTGATTTATTGCCTTGAAGAGATTTAGGGAAATATGGACATTAAAAGTGCTTCTTATAAGGTCAACATGTTATTGTAAACCAGAGGAAAGGTGATCCTTGTTATAAAGTGTCATAAAACTTCGCTGAATTGTGTTCTGTTGTTTACAAAGCAGAACAAAAAACAAATTAGTTGAGATTTCCAAGCAAAGTAGTAAAATGTGAGAGGAAATAACTAAATTGAGGAAGGAACTATTAAGCAAAAAGAAACCAATATTCAGTGATTTGGGAGGTTTTTGACCTATCCAGATTGCAAATGAAGCTAAAATTTAACAAACTCACTGCTGGAAAAGCCTGCCCTTAAGAGAGGGTCATGGGGTTGCCTGGACAACCTTTTCTGAGAGATTATGCATGTGACTAATGGATATACTCAACCATCTCCACAGAAGCCAGGGCAAGATAGGGAGTTACCTAGGAAAGATTTGTGGAGGATCTTCTTGTCTAATGGCATAGATCTCCATGAAAAGCATGGGAGAACCACAGTATTTTTTTTTTTTTACAGGTAAAGCAGATAACTTTTAATGAAATGGGTGAACTCCAAAATGGAAATTATAAGACTTCAAAAGATTCCCCCCCCCACACCGCTTTCCCTCCTGGTATCCATACGTTTGTCCTCTACATCTGTGTCTCCATTTCTGCCTTGCAAACCGGTTCATCTGTATCATTTTTCTAGATTCCACATATATGTATTAATATACGATATTTGTTTTTCTCTTTCTGACTTCACTCTGTATGACAGTCTCTAGGTCCATCCACATCTCTACAAAGGACCCAATTTCTTTCCTTTTTATGGCTGAATAATATTCCACTGTATATATGTACCACATCTTCTTTATCCATTAGTCTGTCAATGGGCGTTTAGGTTGCTTCCATGACCTGGCCATTGTAAATAGTGCTGCAGTGAACATTGGGGTGCATGTGTCTTTTTGCATTATGGTTTTCTCTGGGTATATGCCCAGTAGTGGGATTGCTGGGTTGTAAGGTAGTTCTATTTTTAGTTTTTTAAGGAACCTCCATACTGAGAAACACAGTATTTTTTGAGTATGTTGTATCAGCAAAAACACTGCCAGCTCGGACTGAAGGGGACAGAGATAGGACAAAGTGAAAGAGGGCAATCGACTTCAAAAATTCTATAGGCAGGAGTCAGGCTGATAGAGCTAATCAGCTACAAACATGTGATATCCTTCAAGAGAAGTGAACCATGTCTCCAAGGGAAAAACTGTGGATACAGAGAAAGAAGCCAGAGAGGTGGGCCCAGAGAGCTTCCATGGGCCCAAAAGGTAGAACTTCAAGGCATACAGGATTATTTTCAGGTCTTAAAATGTAACTGAATTTTCCCTGGTGGGTTTCTAACTTGTTTTGTTTGGAACCAATGACTCCTTTATTACCTCCAATTTTTTCTGTATGGGAACTGGAATGTCTAACCAATGAGTGCCCCACATTTTATTTTGGAAGCAGATAACTTGTTTTGTAGTTTCACAGGTACACAAATGGAGGGGAGTTTGGCCCAGAATGATCATACGCAGAGTCTCACCCATACCTGATTTAGAAGATGAGATTTGGCACTTTTTGAGCTGATGATATTTAGATGAGATTTTAGACCTAGACTTGATGCTGTAATAGGTTGAGACTTTTGGGGATGTTGAGATGGTGTGAATGTACTTTGCACATGGGACAGAAATAAAGTTTTGGGGGCCAGAAGGTGAATTGTAGTAATTGAATAACAGCCTTCAAAAATATGTCTAAGTCCTAAACTCTAGTACTTGGAAATGTAACCTTATTTGGAAAGAGGGTCTTTGCAGATGTATTAAGGATCTCAAAATCTTTAACTTAATTTAGAATGGACCCTAAATCCAATGATGTTTCCTTACAAGAAACAAACAAGGATGTGAGGGCAATCTGGCTATGACATCTGTCATACAAACAAGAAGACACAAAGACATAAAGGAAAGAAAGCCATATGAAGACAGAAGTAGAGATGATCATTATGCTGCCACAAGACAAGGAACACCAGGAGCCACCAGAAGGTGGGAGGGGCAAAGAAGGATTCTCTCCTAGAGGCTTCGGAAGGAGCTGCTGACATCTTGATTTCAAACTTCTGGCTTCCAGAACTATAAGGAAATATATGTTGTTTTAAGCCACCCAGTTTCTGGTAATTTGTTATCACAGTCCTAGGAAACTAATACACCACCCAAACTTATCTTCAAAAATAAAGGCTCAGAGAATATTATTTTCACAAGTCCTTCCTGAATAACCAAGTAAAGAAATAAGTTCAGGCAATCAAAGTGACAGGAGCAATGTCAACACAAGCATTATGTTCATTTTTACCTATAAACATAAACCAAAATTGTGGCTATAAGGAAGAAAGGATGGTGTGTAATGATTATATTGATACTTCCTGACACTGTAGATAGAGTATAAATACTAAAAGTGGTAGAGAAATGAAGAAAGTGTAAATAAAATAGAATAAGTTCACTTATTGCCTTATAGCTATTAACTGAATAAAAATGTTACTTCATATTAGATGGTAGGGAGCAGATAATTTTAGCTAATTTCAGTACTGCTCATGATACAGAACTAAAAGACAATAGCTAAAAATTGGATGGAACAAAAATATTATTAAAAAATCATATTTTAATGATGTCAATTAGAGCAAAAGATATAAAATTTATACCAAAAGAATCCAAAATGTGTGCATGTGAGAGAGAGACAGAGAGAGAGCAAAATGGCATAGTGCAAAACTATATGTATATACGTGTATGTACTTTAAACAATGTAAAAATATTCAACTAGGCTTAACATGCCTACTTTAAAGAGAAAAAATAAGATTCACTTACAAAATAAAACATAACACTATGATGTATAAAGAAAATACAGCTAATAAAAAATTTCAAATGCACGATGGAGAAACATGTAAATGCAAATAAAAAGAAAGTAAAGGTCTTAAAGCTGATATCTGAGAAGGTAGACATCAAACAAAACATAAAAAGAGACAGATAAGAATATAGGGCTTCCCTGGTGGCGCAGTGGTTGAGAGTCCGCCTGCCGATGCAGGGGACGGGGGTTCGTGCCCCAGTCCGGGAAGATCCCACATGCCACGGAGCAGCTGGGCCCATGAGCCGTAGCCGCTGAGCCTGCACGTCTGGAGCCTGTCCTCCGCAGCGGGAGAGGCCACAGGAGTGAGAGGCCTGCATACTGCAGAAAAAAAAAAAAAGAATACTTTATAATGCTAAGGTGACATTCTCAATGAATATAAAACAGGTGTTAATATTTATGTACCTAATAACTCAGCAGAACCAAATTCATAAGAAAAAACCCTGAAAATATAAAGAGAAACAGAGGGGAACTGAGTATCACAAGATTTACTTTTCACAAAAACAGATCAAGTAAACCAAAAAATGTTATGTCTGTAGGAGAATTTAACAACATAATAAATCAGGTAGATCTTATTGATATAAATATCAAATTCTGAGAATCAAGAATTCATGTTATTTCCAATTGCACATGGAAAATTCATGAAAATTGACTGTGATTTACTTAGGCCACACACACACATCTCATTTATATAATTACAAACAGTATACAAATAGCATTCCAAATCCACAATATGATAAAACCAAAACATTTTCACCAGCATACTTACCTTGAGTGCCTAAAATAAGTTTCCTAAAAAGAAAAAAATTTATGAAAGAAGAAACCTTGGAGCATCAGGAAGGTTGAAAATGCATGATAAACAAAAATATGAGTAAATACAATAAATCTTCCTTCTCCTCTTGAGTTTTCTATATTATGTATGACAGTGGAATCAGAAGCTGTAATACTATTTGATGTGGTTCTGAATGCATGTAGAGGAAATATTTGATAATCATGTTATAAATGGGAGAGGATAAAAGATGTAAAGGGAGGTAAGATTTCTTTACTCAAACTGGTTAAACGGTAACACCAGAAGATTGTGATAAGTTATACATACGTAATATGATACTAAGAGCAATTATTAAAGAAACTATACAAACACTCAAAGCCATCATTAAAATTAAGGAAGGAGGGGCTTCCCTGGTGGCGCAGTGGTTGAGGGTCTGCCTGCCGATGTGGGGGACATGGGTTTGTGCCCCAGTCTGGGAGGATCCCACATGCCGCGGAGCGGCTGGGCCCGTGAGTCATGGCCACTGGGCCTGCGCGTCCAGAGCCTGTGCTCCGCAGCGGGAGGGGCCGCAACAGTGAGAGGCCCACGTACTGCAAAAAAAAAAAAAAAAAAAGGAAGGGGGACACTCCCAAACTCATTCTATGAGGCTACCATTATCCTGATACCAAAACCTGTCAAAGATACTACAAAAAAAAAGAAAATTACAGGCCAGTATCTCAAATATAGATGCAAAAATCCTCAACAAAATATTAGCAAGCCAAATTTGACAACACATAGAAAGGATCATACAGCATGGTTAAGTGGAATTTATTCCAGGGATGCAAGGATTGTTCAGTATCCACAAATCAATCAATATGATGCACCACATTAACAAAAGGAAGGATAAAAATAACTTGATCCTCTTAATAGACACAGAGAAAGCATTTAACAAAATTCAACATCCATTCATTATAAAAACTCTCAACAAAGTTCGTATAGAGAGAAAATATCTCAACATAATAAAGGCCATTTATGAAAAACTCAGCTAACATCATACTCAGTGGTGAAAAGCTGACAGCTTTTCCTCTAAGATCAGGAACAAGACAAGAATAACCACTCTCGCCATTTCTATTTAACATAGTATTGGAAGTCTTTGCCACTGCAATCAGACAAGAAAAAGAAATAAAAAGGCATCCAAAATGGAAGGAAAGAAGTAAAACTGTCACTATTTGTAGATGATGTGATACTATAAATAGAAAACTCTAAAGTCTCCACCAAATAAACTATTAAAACTAGTAAATGAATTCAATAAAGTTGCATGATACAAGACTAATGTACAGAAATATGTTGCTTTTCTCTACACTAATAATGAGCTATCAGAAAAAGAAAGCAAGAAAACAATCCCATTTACAATTGCATCAAAAAGAATAAAATACCTAGGAATAACTTTAAACAAGGAGGTGATAGACCTATATGCTGAAAACTGTAAGACATTTAAGAAGGAAATTGAAGATGGTACAAATAAATGGAAAGATATCCCATGTTCATAGATTGGAAGAATTAATAATTAAATGATCATGCTACCCAAAGCAATCTCCAGATTTAATGCAATCCCTATCAAAATACCAATGGCATTTTTCACAGAACTAGAACAAATAATCCTCGAAAATTTATGGAGCCACAAGAGACCCTGAATAGCCATAGCAATCTTGAGGAAAATAAAAGAACAAAGTCAGGGATATCATGCTCCTTGACTTCAGACTATACTACAAAGCTACATTAATCAAAACAGTATGGTACTGGCATATAAACAGACATATAGATCAGTGGAACAGAATAGAGAGCCCAGAAAAGAACCCATGCATATATAGTCAATTAATCTAGAACAAAGGAGGCAAGAATATACAGTGGGGGAAAAGATAGTCTATTCAATAAGTGGTGCTGGGAAAACTGGACAGCTACATGTAAAAGAATAAAATTGGAACATTTCTCACACCACATACAAAAATAAACTCATAATGGATTAAAGACATAAATGTACCACCGGAAACCATAAAACTCCTAGAAGAAAACATGCAGTACACTCTGACATAGACTTAGCAGTTTTTTTTTGGATCTGTCTCCTCAGGCAAGGGAAAGAAAAGCAAAAATAAATAAATGGCACCTAATCAAACTTAAAATCTTTTGCACAGTGAAGGAAACCATCAACAAAACAAAAGGCAACCTACTGAATGGGAGAAGATATTTGCAAATTATGTCTGATAAGGGGTTAATATCCAAAATATAAAAAGAACTAATACAATTCAATATCAAAAATACAAACAACCTGATTAAAAAGTGGTCAGAGGACCTGAATAGGCATTTTTCCGAAGACATACAGATGGCCAACAGGCACATGAAAATGCTCAACATCACTAATCATCAGGGAAATGTGAATCAAAACCACAATGAGATATCACCTCATCATACCTGTCAGAAAGACAGGTATGAAAGATATCAGAAAGATATCACCTCATACCTGTCAAAAAGACAACAAATAACAAGTGTTGGTGAGGATGTGAAGAAAAGAGAACCCTCCTACACTGTTGGTGGGAATGTCAACTGGTACAGCCACTATGGAGAACAGTATGGAGGTTCCTCAAAAAATTAAAAATATAACTACTATACAATTCAGTAATTCCACTCCTGGGTATTTATTTGAAGAAAACAAAAACACAAATTCGAAAAGATATATGCACCCCAATGTTCACAGCACCATTATCTACAATAGCCAAGTTATTCAAGCAGTCTAAGTGTGCATCAACAGATGAATGGATAAAGAAGAATTGGTATTTATGTACAATGGAATATTACTCAGCCATAAGAAAGAATATGAGTTTGCCATTTACAACAACATAGATGGACTTGGAGGTTATGATGTGTAGTGAAATGTCAGACAGAGAAGAACAAATACTGTATGTTTTCACTTATATGTGGAATCTAAAAAATAAAACGAATGAATATATTGGGTTGGCCAAAAAGTTCATTTGGGTTTTTCATAAGATGTAACAGAAAAACCCGAAGGAACTTTTTGGCCAACCCAATAACATCTCCAAACACCTGGAAACTAAATAGCATGCTCCTAAACAACCAATGTGTCAGGGAGAAAATTCCAAGCAAAATTTTTAAAAATAATGAACTAAAAATGAATGAAAATACAGCATATCAAAGTGTGTGAGACACAGCTAAAGCATGGATAAGACAGAAAGTGATAGCACAAAATGCATACATTTGGGAAAAGGGAAAGTTTCAGATCAATAATCTAAGCTCCCACTTAAAGAATGTAAGAAAGAAAGAACAAAATAATCCCAAAGCAAGCAGAGGAAGGAAATAATTGAAAAGAAATCAATGAAATTGAAAACAGAAAAATGATAGAGAACATCAATGAAATAAAGTGCTGCTTCTTTGAAAAGATTAATACAATGGATAAACCTCTAGTAAGAATGACAAAAAAAGAGACACAAATTACCCATATCAGGAGTAAACAGGGGCTATTACTAAAGACCCTGCAGGAATCTAAAAGATAATAAGAGGATATGTGAATAATTTTGCACACTTAATTTTGACCACTTAAATGCAAATGACCATTTCCTCAATATGGGGGTTTGTCCTCTGGAGACTGTATGACCTTGGAGGATTACAAGAACATATGTTACGAGGAGATGTGCACATAAACTGCATTAGCATCAATGTTAATCTCCATTTACCTAACTGGCTTACTGAAAATCATCTCTGATATCTACATCTCTCTATTTTATCTTCTTTTCAAGGGATTTTATAGTCCAGTTATGATGGCATATTTAATTCAAAAGAAAAGTACATAGATTTAAGATACTATAGCCTTAAATGGGAAAAAAAGAAAAAGAAAAATGCAGGAATGCATTATGAATGCATCCTTAAATAATAAAATGCAACACATAGTCTCAGAAAGCAAAGAATGGCACTCTGTCAGAATTATAGAGTCTCCTCATTGGCACCATGACATGCATTGCCTACAACCTTCTGTGATTTGCATTAAATCAGCATGCTCTATGGTACCAGCACAAACAGATGTCTGTACTATTCTTTAAATCATTTATTCATTTGTTTGGCTTTCAAAGCTTGTACTCAGTTATTCTGTTTTTAACCTTCAAATTGTCTTCCTGATCTTGCCCAGACTGGTATGCCATTTAGACAAAACATATATATCATTTGTTTTCAACAGATACCACAAATCTGAGCTGTCTCTGAGGACACTTAAAACTACCATTATCCCCATGCCTCTATTTCAATTTTCTTTTTTTCATAGCCTCATCTTCCCAAACCATATTTGCTTCACTTAGAAACCATACCAGGGGTATTGATTTTTCTTGATAATTTAACACTGGTGCCTCTTGATTTTTATACTCTCTAAGAGTTCATCTACAGATCGTTTGCTAAGGAACACCATAGTGAAAAATTAAACACTCAAGTGCTTCCATCATTTAAAGGGAAGTTACATCTTCTTACTTCCTTTTTAGGAGGACACTTTTTGTTCTTCTTTGGTGTGTCAAAAAAAAAAAATAGGACATATATATCCCTAAGTGGACGACTTATCAAAGTCCTCTTCAGAGAAGAGCAATTGTGTCCCTGCCTCAGCCCACATGCCACAGCCTGTGGCCAACTTAGCAGTGTCCCTTTCCTGCCCTCTTTTCATACTGCTGTCTCATGGAGTCTCTGGAAAAGTTAAAAGGGTAAAAAGGTTCTTAAAATTCTTGGCACACTCTGTGCTACTCTCTCCAGATGTTCCTTCTCTTAAATGGGCTTTAAATTATAAATTCCACAGCATGAAAGCCATTGGGATTCCATAGTGACAGTACTGGCCAGCCAGCCAGTGTAGTTACAGCAGGGTTTGATACTGGCCTTTGTGATGTGTCATGTTCAAGGCTGTTAAGCCTGAGCTCATTCTTTTCATCCATGCCCATGTTGGACACACTGCAAGGTTAGAAAGTAACTCTTCACTTGTCAAGTTCCATAGAGACATATTTCTCAGGTATCTAGTTTCAGATACAAAGTTTCCTAAGTATCTAGTTGAAGTGTTTTGAAGCTGTGAAATTCAGTCTTAGTCATAAACACATCTTATTTCACTAGAAACTTGGCAGAAATTCCAGTTATAAGTGAGCAAATGAAAGCCATAAAGACAAGAGCGCTTTTAGTGGAAAGGGGTGCGTGTATGTTTATGCTGAAACTAAAAAAGTTGTCTTACTTTTTATGAATATTTAAATTTTAATAGCTTGTTAAATTTCTTCTTAGGTTACTGATAATGATAAAAAGAAAATACCTCAAACAAGGACAAATGAGGAATATTTTTTACACATCTTCTTTTCACTTCTGTTATTTAGAAAATTGAAGGCATAATGGGATGCAAGCTGAGTTATTTACCACCTCAACTCAGTGGACAATTGCCATTCTTTCACTATGGTTTGAGTTATAAAGATTTAGCATAAGGTAGAAAACGTCTCGCCAACCCTCTAATGAAAATGGACTTGTCTTTACGTTCGACTGCTTTGGTTTGAGCTCCCTTGCAGAACTCATATCTCTTTTAAAAGTATAGCTATCAGCAGTCTATGTATCATTTTTTAAATTCATCTTTCCTTGATTTGCTGACCTTTGACCACAAATTACATTGTTTTTAGGGTCTCTTCATCTAATCCCTAAACTTGAAGCATGTGACAGGAGAGTACAGAAAGAAATCAAACAAAAAAAATCAATGAGCCAACCAACAAACCCCAAAACCTCAAGCCGAAGAATCACCCCGCTTCATCCATTTTCCCCATCTTCCTTGCCGATGTGCCTCCATCATTTTTGATAATACGTGACCTGTTCCATATTTCTACCTCTGAAATCTGGTGCCACTTTTAAAAAGCATCATCCTTTACCCTGCCCATTTTATCAATAGTCAGGTTAACCAGTTTGTTTCCTAAGTCTTAGAAATCACAGTCCTTCATTGCCTGATATTCAATACCTTAAGAATTTTGCTTCATGTATTTTGACCAGTGTTTTCAGTTTGTTCATGTAGGAGGGTAAATTCAGCCCATTAACAGATCTTGAATAGAGGTGGAAGTCTGTTTCCATTTTTGATTGTCATCCTTTAACCATCTAATCAAGAGTAAGATTAACCTCACCAGTTCTTTTTTAATGTTCTTTGGATATCACCCTTCTTTCTGCATCTCTTTAGCTCTGTCTTGGATTTGCCAGAAGAGTAACTAGATTTCTTTGACGTGTTCTCACATTTTTCTCTTTATACTGTCATTTCATGGGGTTTGACACTATCTCTCCCAGTGGAGAAAATAGAAAATGTTAATAAATAAGAGCTTGCTCTTTACAAAGTTCATTGTTTCATAAGTTTCCCATTTGACAATAAGGTCCAGGACTACACTGTTACTAGCTTTACAATATATTTGAATTTTCAACTTTGCCTCAACTCACATTGTCAAAAAAAATAGGTAATTTGGCTTTGCTTATAAAGATGCTGCCTGCAGAATATTAACTCTTGGATGGTTGAGCTCACAGATCAATTCCAGAAGAGCCTTGGGCAATATCCCCATTTTCCTAAAACGTATTATAGTAAGAAACTCAAATATATAGCTCCTATATTCCCCAAATTCAAAAACTATACTAGACCTAAAAGAAGGATGGTAGTGGAGAAAGTAATACTTTGGTTCTATACAGTTTCTCTACCAGGACTACAAAGTCTCATATGATAGCCCTAAGACGATCATGTTTCTATTTCCTGATATTTATCAGGTATACAAACCTGCAGCCTGCGAAAAGGAGAACCCAAACACAGTAAGTTAAACAAAATGAGAAGACAGAGAAATATGCAGCAGACAAAGGAACAACAAAATATCAACCAGACCAAACAGCTGAAGAGGAAATAGGCAGTCTACTTGAAAAAGAATTCAGAGTAATGATAGTAAAGATGATCCAAAATCTTGGAAATAGAATAAGGAAAATACAAGAAACATTTAACAAGGACTTAGAAGAACTAAAGAGCAAACAAACAATGATAAACAACACAATAAATGAAATTAAAAATTCTCTAGAAGGAATCAATGGCAGAATAACTGAGGCAGAAGAATGGATAAGTGACCTAGAAGTTAAAATAGTGGAAATAACTACCACAGAGCAGAATAAAGAAAAAAGAATGAAAAGAATTCAGGACAGTCTCAGAGACCTCTGGGACAACATTAAATGCACCAACATTCGAATTATAGAGGTTCCAGAAGAAGAAGAGAAAAAGAAAGGGACTGAGAAAATATTTGAAGAGATTACAGTTGAAAACTTCCCTAATATGGGAAAGGAAATAGTCAATCATGTCCAGGAAGTGCAGAGTCCCATACAAGATAAATCCAAGGAGAAACACACCAAGACAAATATTGTTCAAACTATCAAAAATTAACTACAAAGAAAAAATATTAAAAACAGCAAGGGAAAAACAACATACAAGGGAATCCCCATAAGGTTAACAGCTGATCCTTCAGCAGAAACTCTGCAAGTCAGAAGGGAGTGGCAGGACATATTTAAAGTGATGAAAGGGCAAAACCTACAACCAAGGTTACTCTACTTAGCAAGGATCTCATTCAGATTCAATGGAGAAATTAAAACCCTCACACACAAGCAAGAGCTAAGGGAATTCAGCACCACCAAACCAGCTTTACAACAAATGCTAACGGAACTTCTCTAGGCAGCAAACACAAAAGAAGGAAAAGACCTACAATAACAAACCCAAAACAATTAAGAAAATGGTAATAGGAACATACATATTGATAATTACCTTAAATGTAAATGGATTAAATGCTCCAACCAAAAGACATAGACTGGCTGAATGGATACAAAAACAAGACCTGTATATATGCTGTCT
Organism: Delphinapterus leucas; assembly: GCF_059928025.1. Lineage (NCBI taxonomy): Eukaryota > Metazoa > Chordata > Mammalia > Artiodactyla > Monodontidae > Delphinapterus > Delphinapterus leucas. The sequence continues at coordinate 101,855,394 of NC_143150.1, read as the reverse complement.
ACAGCAGACCCACTTCAGACCTAGGGACACATACAGACTGAAAGAGAGGGGATGGAAAATATATTCCATACAAATGGAAATCAGAAGAAAGCTGGAATAGCAATTATCATATCAGGCAAAATAGACTTTAAAATAAAGACTATTACAATAGACAAAGAAGGACACTACATAATGATCAAGGGATCAAACCAAGAAGAAGATATAACAATTGTAAATAGTTATGCACCCAGCATAGGAGCACCTCAATATATAAGGCATATGCTAACAGTCATAACAGGGGAAATCAACAGTAACACAGTCATAGTAGGGGACTTCAACGCTCCACTTTCACCAATTGACAGATCATCCAAAATGAAAGTAAATAAGGAAACACAAGCTTTAAATGATACATTAAACAAGATGGACTTAATTGATACTTATAGGACATTCCATCCAAAAACAACAGAATACACTTTCTTCTCAAGTGCTCATGGTACATTCTCCAGGATAGATCATATCTTGGGTCACAAATCAAGCCTTGGCATATTTAAGAAAATTGAAACCGTATCAAGTATCTTTTCCGACCACAATGCTATGAGACTAGATATCAATTACAGGAAAAAATCCATAAAAAATACAGACACATGGAGGCTAAACACTACACTACTTAAGAACCAAGAGATCACTGAAGAAATTAAAGAGGAAATCAAAAAATACCTAGAAACAAATGACAATGAAAACACGACAACCCAAAACCTATGGGATGCAGCAAAGGCAGTTCTAAGAGGGAAGTTTTTATAGCAATACAATCCTACCTCAAGAAACAAGAAACATCTCAAATAAACAACCTAACCTTACACCTAAAGCAATTAGAGAAAGAAGAACAAAAAATCCCCGAAGTTAGCAGAAGGAAAGAAATCATAAAGATCAGATCAGAAATAAATGAAAAAGAAATGAAGGAAACAATAGCAAAGATCAATAAAACTAAAAGCTGGTTCTTTGAGAAGATAAACAAAATTGATAAACCATTAGCCAGACTCATCAAGAAAAGAAGGGAGAAGACTGAAATATATAGAATTAGAAGTGGAAAAGGAGAAGTAACAACTGACACTGCAGAAATACAAAGGGTCATGAGAGATTACCACAAGCAACTATATACCAATAAAATGGACAACCTGGAAGAAATGGACAATTTCTTCAAAAAGCACAACCTTCCAAGACTGAACCAGGAAGAAATAGAAAATATAAACAGACCAATCATAAGCACTGAAATTGAGACTCTGATTTAAAATCTTCCAACAAACAAAAGCCCAGGACCAGACTGCTTCACAGGCGAATTCTATCACAGATTCAGAGAAGAGCTAACACCTATCCTTCTCAAACTCTTCCAAAACATAGCAGAGGGAGGAACACTCCCAAACTCATTCTATGAGGCCACCATCACCCTGGTACCAAAACCAGACAAAGATGTCACAAAGAAAGAAAACTACAGGCCAATATCACTGATGAACATAGATGCAAAAATCCTCAACAAAATACTAGCAAACAGAATCCAACAGCACATTAAAAGGATCATACACCATGATCAAGTGGGGTTCATCCCAGGAATGCAAGGATTCTTCAATATACGCAAATCAGTCAATGTGATACACCATGTTAACAAATTGAAGGAGAAAAACCATATGATCATCTCAGTAGATGCAGAAAAAGCTTTTGACAAAATTCAACACCCATTTATGATAAAACCCTCCAGAAAGTAGGCATAGAGGGAACTTACCTCAACATAATAAAGGCCATATATGACAAACCCACAGCCAGCATCGTTCTCAATGGTGAAAAACTGAAACCATTTCCACTAAGATCAAAACAAGACAAGGTTGCCCACTCTCACCACTATTATCCAAGTTAGTTTTGGAAGTATTAGAGAAGAAAAAGAAATAAAATGACTTCAAATCGGAAAAGAAGAAGTAAAGCTGTCACTGTTGGCAGATGACATGATACTATACAAGGAGAATCCTAAACATGCTACAAGAATACTACTCGAGCTAATCAATGAATTTGGTAAAGTTGCAGGATACAAAATTAATGCACAGAAATCTCTGGCATTCCTATACACTAATGATGAAAAATCTGAAAGAGGAATTAAGGAAACACTCCCATTTACCACTGCAACAAAAAGAATAAAATACCTAGGAATAAACCTACCTAAGGAGACAAAAGACCTGTATGCACAAAACTATAAGACACTGATGAAAGAAATTAAAGATGATACAAATAGAAGGAGAGATATACCATGTTCTTGGATTGGAAGAATCAACATTGTGAAAATGACTCTACTACCCAAAGCAATCTACAGATTCAATGTAATCGCTGTCAAACTACTAATGGCATTTTTCAGAGAACTAGAACAAAAAATTTCACAATTTGTATGGAAACACAAAAGACCCCAAATAGCCAAAGAAATCCTGAGAAAGAAAAACGGAGCTGGAGGAATCAGGCTCCCGGACTTCAGACTATAGTACAAAGCTACAGTAATGAAGACAGGATGGTACTCACACAAAAACTAAAATATAGATCAATGGAACAGGATAGAAAGCCCAGAGATAAACCCACGCACATATGGTCACCTTATTTTTGATAAAGGAGGCAAGAATATACAATGGAGAAAAGACAGCCTCTTCAATAAGTGGTGCTGGGAAAACTGGACAGCTACTTGTAAAAGAATGAAATTAGAACACTCCCTAACACCATAGCGTAAATTAAACTCAAAATGGATTAAAGACCTAATGTAACGCCATACACTATAAAACTCTTCGAGGAAAACATAGGCAGAACACTCTATGATATAAATCACAGCAAGGTCCTTTTTGACCCACCCCCTAGAGAAATGGAAATAAAAACAAAAATGGGACCTAATGAAACTTCAAAGCTTTTGCACAGCAAAGGAAACCATAAGACGAAAAAACAACCCTCAGAATGGGAGAAAATATTTGCAAATGAAGCAACTGACAAAGGATTAATCTCCAAATTTTACAAGCAGCTCATGCAGCTCAATATCAAAAAAACAAACAGGGGCTTCCCTGGTGGCGCAGTGGTTGGGAGTCCACCTGCCGATGCAGGGGACATGGGTTCGTGCCCTGGTCCGGGAGGATCCCACATGCCACGGAGCGGCTGGGCCCGTGAGCCATGGCCGCTGAGCCTGTGCGTCTGGAGCCTGTGCTCTGCAACAGGAGAGACCACAGCATTGGGAGGCCCGCGTACCGCAAAAAAATAAATTTAAAAAAAACAACCCAATCCAAAAATGGGCAGAAGACCTAAATAGACATTTCTCCAAAGAAGATATACAGATTACCAACAAACACATGAAACGATGCTCCACATCACTAATCCTTAGAGAAATGCAAATCAAAAGTACAATGAGGTATCACCTCACACCATTCAGAATGGCCATCATCAAAAAATCTACAAACAATAAATGCTGGAGAGGGTGTGCATAAAAGGGAACCCTCTTGTACTGTTGGTGGGAATGCAAATTGATAGAGCCACTATGGAGAACAGTATGGAGGTTCCTTAAAAAACTCAAAATAGAAGTAACCTATGACCCTGCAATCCCACTACTGGGCATATACCCAGAGAAAACCATAACTCCAAGAGTCATGTACCACAATGTTCATTGCAGCTCTATTTACAATAGCCAGGACATGGAAGCTACCTAAGTGTCCATTGACAGATGAATGGATAAAGAGGATGTGGCACATATATACCATGGAATATTACTCAGCCATAAAAAGAAACAAAGTTGAGTTATTTGTAGTGAGGTGGATGGACCTAGAGTCTGTCATACAGAGTGAAGTAAGTCAGAAAGACAAAAACAAATACCGTATGCTAACACATATATATGGAATCTAAAGGGAAAAAAAAAGGTTCTGAAGAACCTAGAGGCAGCATATGAATATGGACGCAGATGTTAGAGAATGGACTTGAGGACATGGGGAGGGGGAAGGGTAAGCTGGGACGAAGTGAGAGTGGCATGGACTTATGTATACTACCAAATGTAGAGCATAGCTAGTTGGAAACAGCCACATAGCACAGGGAGATCAGCTCTGTGCTTTGTGACCACCTAGTGGAGTGGGATAGAGAGGGTGGGAGGGAGCCGCAAGAGGGAGGAGATATGGGGATATATGTATATGTATAGCTGATTCACTTTGTTATAAAGCAGAAACTAACACCCCGTTGTAAAGCAATTATACTGCAATAAAGATGTTAAAGAAAGAAAGTGCTAATATTCAAATGTTGTGAAAATCACCGGGTGGGAGCACAACAGAGGAGTCTGGTTTGCAGAGGCGCCCTCATCCTGGGAACACAGGGTGAAATAAGGACGCTGGAGCAGAAGGTGATGTGATGTAATTGTGAAAATTCTCCCTGAAGCAGGATACAGATTTCCCCTTTCGCTTAGTCTGATGCTGTAAACAGGGTTCATTTCACCCAAACCGGAATCTCATTATCCCTTCACACCCGGCAGACACAGCCTCTGAAGCAGTTTTCTGTGGTGCTTGCCGGTCTAGACAGGCATGATTTGCTCGGATGTTGAGAGGTGAAGGGGCAGAAGCCGTGAGGCTCCCTCGTGAATTTCGCAGGCAGGTCTCTTTAATTCAATCACTTGCTGGACCTGCTAACCGAAATGGGCGAGTGAGAGAGAAAGTCAGCTGTCCAGCAAAGGGGTTGCAGTGCCGGCTTCATCTCGGCGTTTATCAAGTGCGACTGTGTTTTAATGCAGTGGCAGTAATTCCAGAGGGAAAGATGGAGCTGTGGCAACTTGTTTGGATCTAACATGAGGCTTTAAGACGTGCCTGGAGAGACTTGTGCAGGGAGGAGCTCGCGTCTCTGGCCACGGCCTGTGGAGACGCTGCGTTGGCTGCTGTCTGTGCATTTGAACGTTCTCAGTTGTGCTTGTCAGCTCGTCATCCTCAGGTGTAATTGCCTCTTTTCTAGCTTATTCTCTGATCGGCATCACCTGCACTGCAAATCGGCTTCCCACTGCACATGCTCCGTCGGCCTCTTGGTGATTTCAACACCGCAGGCGCCTTGATAAACACACTCAGCACCAGCGTCCAGTTTCAACGCTGGAGAAATGGGTTCTCCTCATCGCCTTTCCCTCCCCTCCTTCCTTCTCGTTTTGATGGGTTTCGTCCATACAAATACGGTCTACTTAAGGCTAAAACTACATTCCATAGCATACCTTCTGGCCCCATCGGTATCAAAAGTGAATTATCTTTGCCTTAATTTTCCCCCTTTGGTAAGGGGTAGGAGGATTAGTATAGGGAAGCCAGGCAGGACAAAAAACCAAATTCTTCCACATTCCACATTTTCCTAAATGGATTACTAAATGCATATTGCCAATCACACCGTTTTGTTTAGGCAAAACAGAGGGAGAGAATATCAAGCTGTTGTTATCCACTCCTAATTACGGATGAAAGGATTAAATTGGAAAGAATCTGACTGCAGGAAAATAGCAAAGGAAAAAAATAAAGAAGCCTAACATTGTTATTATTCAAAAGAGACAACAAACAAACAAAAGAAAACAGTTTAACTCTTCCTTCAAAGGAATTATAGAGCCAATTTGATGGATTTTTACAATCCAATTTGTTTTTTTAATCAAAAGTTCAAATTCCACCATGAGTACATTTTTAAACAGAAAAACTTACGGAATGGCAAAATCTCCCCAGCATGGACAGGAGAGAAAAGGATCTTAATTATTTCATAGTAATGGGTTCTTTACTATGAAATCCCTGATTTCTGTCCTGTTTTGGCTACCTTCTGCCTAGCATCCTCTATTCCCTTCTAATATCATAAGCTTTACACAAGCCATCTAATCAGGCATACATCCCAGTATGATTTTCAAACTTCGTTGGTCAGGCTAAATGAATCTTAGCCTACAATGTAGAATACATGTTCTCATGCCTCAGAAATGCATTTGTTCATTTTCAGGTGTTTCAAGGAATAAATTACTTTGCTGCTTGATGTAGCATAACAGTTCCATGCCTCATTGTGCTCTTCATGCTGATTGAACTTGTCTGCTAAGAGAGGTTTTGAAAGTTAGCAGCCTCACATCTCCCAACGCAGTGAATTCATATTATCTGTCACACAAACATGTGTGACCTGTGGAACTGACAAGGAAAAAACTTGGGCCAGTTGCCAGGTTTTCAATAGCCTTTCAATTTCTGTAAGTCTCCATCATTAAGGAATAAAATGACCCCTTTTAATTGAACTAACAATTTTATAGTGGGGTAGTAGAAAGTAAAATTTTCTTATATTTTTTTCAATTACATTGGCACACACACCTTGTGATTTATTTGATTCATGTCCTATAATGTATAATGTAGCTAGACTGTCTAAAACGTCCATTATCCATCAATGAATATATAAATACAACTAATTATGAATATTGACAAAAATGGAAGTGTTATTTCTTTAGAGAAGTTATGATGAGCTGAGTTTTGTGGGAAAACAAGCAGAGCAAGCTAAACCCTAATGTGATGTTATTTTGTCTGCTAATGCAGATCAGTCTGCCCCTAATAAAAGCCAGAGGTTTACTGCAAAAAGCAGTGGCAGAGGAAAGTTAATGATGATGTAAATGATATGATTTTAGCTCAGAGGGGAAGCATAGGTAATAGAAATCTTTAGATCATTTTCACACTTTAATTTTAGATATTTATCTCTACCTTTCCCAAAATAACTATTGTACCATATCTATAGTGTTGTAACTTTTCCATATAAATCTAACGGCAAAAGAGCCACTTGGATTTAATTTTTTAGAGTTGGCGATTCATTGAGTCATTTATTTCAATTTAATTATTGAGCATCTACTACACACCATGAGTGCTAGGGGGGTTACAACTGTGATGGGATATTCATAGCCTGAGCCCCAACAGAGATCACCGCTTAGCGGTTTTGAGTTTGCACTATTTCTCCTTCTTCCAAGGCCAACAGTCATCCCAACCTCCTTGGGCTCATAGCTGCCTCCACACTAGAGCTGTGATCTTATTGGGGGTGAATGGCCAAGGCTGCCAGCGTCTCTACCCCAGAAACAACACAGCAGATCCACCTGGGCAACTTAGAATCCAAAGACCACAGTTTGGGCTTCAGTTTCTCCTGAAGTTGGTTTGCAGGTCAGGAGGAGGTGCTAATATTCTAAGGAAACCAAAATGCATGTGCATCTTCGTCTTCACCCCATCTCGTTTCCTCCCAGCTAGGCTGTGACATCCTCCCCCAGTGTTCTGCTGCAAGGCTTGCTGAGTAAGAACCTAGGTTTCAGAGGTGAGATGGTAGAAGTACTGTTCTGTTTATGTTGTCCTAGACAGGTTATGTAGCATTCTGTTTGTTTTTTCCAGCTGACATAAAATAAACTGCAGGTGTTTAAAACATATAGTTTGATAAGTCTGGGCACATGTGTATATCCATAAGGCCATTATCACCATCCAGATAATAAACAAATCAATGACCTCAAAATTGTTTCCTCACCTCCATTTGGTAATTAGCATTCTAAGCCCCAGATTCTTCATCTGTAAAACCAGTATGAACATAGCATCCTCATAATGTCATAGCAAAAATTTACAAAATACAGCATTCTAAGAAATAAGCAGCACATCAGACAAAATTGGACTCGGCACTGATGAAAACCCTCAGGGAAAATGTATGTCTGCTGTGAAGTAGTCCCCCCAGATATCATTAAATTGTACAACACAAGTCTCATTTTATGAGTTTGGCAATGGAAAATCTGCTTTAACACTGCACTAGATTAAGATATTTCCTGAATGCTGAATACAGCTCAGAACAACCAGGATATAGGACTTTAATGTAGAGAGAGGAGAAAGTAGGGTCCTCAAGAGAAAAATAGGTATCAGAGATAAAGTTTTGAATTTTGGAAGTTTAAAATATTGTTACTGTACTGAGGTCCACACCTCCATTATGTAGCTGTGGTACAATTTCACTTGTTTTGCTGCAGACTTTGAGCAATGATCTGCAGATCACAAATGCTGTCTTCTAGTCAAACATCAAGTATTGGTTTTACCAATTGTTCGGCTTCAGCAAGTCATTCAACCTCTTTGAACCTTAGCTTCTGTGGCATATTGTATTTGCAAAAGATGCCTGCAGCAATATCCCCATATCCCTCATGCCGTTCTAGAACATTACCACTCCTATTTAATCTGGATGGGTTTGTGATTCGCTTATAACAAATAGAATGGGATGGAAGTGATGCTGCTTGATTTTTAAGGCTCAGCCATAGAAAGCAAAGCTCCTTCTGCCTTTTTTCACTAGAACACGAGCTCTTGGATCCTTGAGCCACCATGTAAGAAGTCAAATTACCCTGAAACTGTCATGCTGTAAGGATGCCAAGTGACGAGGGAGACCATGTATAGATGTTTTTTCTATTGGCGGCCTTAGTCTTCAAGTCCTGCCAGCCCAGACGAATGAGCGTCTCCTAATAACAGCCCCTGCCATCAGTTCATCCTCAGCCTTTAAGTTTCCCAGACACTATGGAAAAGAAACAAGTATTCCCTATTGTGCCTTTTCCAAAGTTATGACCCACAGAATCTATGTGCATAATAAAATGGTTCTTTTACAGCACTAAACTTTAGTATTTGTTGTGCATATCTGTAACTAGATGTAATTGTAACTAGGCCAGCCTTCGTACAATGTTAAGGAAGTCAGATATGTTTCTGTGTGGGAAAACTTCCTAAATTGTAATGTGCTTCTCTCATATGTAAAGATAGTTCTCTTTTTCCTGCCTTATAACTCAAGGCCTGCAGGTATTATAGCTATCCGCTTTGAAACAATTTCCAATTCCAAAAACCATTTTTTACTTAGTCCTATAGAAACCTTAGGTCCTTGGAAGAGCTTGTCATCAGTTTAAAACAGTAATTTCTGCATAATTATCAATATATATATGTATATCTACACAATGCATATATTCACGCATATATATTTAATACACACACACATATATACAGACATTCACATGCACATAATATATTTTCATGTTTAGCACGGAGAAATGAATCTGATTAGGAAAGATATTTACCAGAGAAACATTTTTGCAAGCATAGGTAGTCAGTAATACCCAATCTAGTATATAGAGAGCTTGAACATGAAAAAACACTCATGCATTTTTTTATTGGATAATTTTTTTCAAGAGGAAGAACTTAGGTTAATTTCAGTTCTGCTAATGTTTTTTCACTAAAACCACCAAACATTTTATAATTTTATGTAAAATTACGTCTCTCCCAACATACATCCTAAATGAATAGTCTTCCCTTGTTTCTTTGCTTCTCTGGCTGTGTCAGAGGTGCTAAGGCATATAAGGCCTCAGAAATGACTAGAATACAAGTTCTTGAGAAGCTCAGGATCCCTCTTCAGTTTTTGTCCATAATTTAATTTTCTTTCTGAGTTGGCCTCATTCTTTCCTCTCTCTAAAATGAACCCTTTCCACATACAGAAACCTGAATATCAGAAGTATACCCAAGAAGTTCATCTTACGGCATTAGTCACTAGTTGTCCATACATTCTGGGGAAATCTGTGATGGGTGATGATGGATGGTTGAGCAAGCTTAATTTGGGCCCAAGATACACAATATTTAAATGGCTTGGGGGAAGGGGAAACAGTTTATAACAACACAAGCCAGGACTTGACATCTTACATAATGGAAACTAGTCTTCCTCTTTGCATTAATTTTTAAATCTGAATATTTTTTCTTATTTTAATGCATTTTTACTTATAGTATCACATAAGATAATGGAGAGCATTAGAAAATATCTAAGGGATTCAGGATTTGGCTTTTTATAATGGCTATCCCTCAAAGGACCTACTGTAATCATTTATTCTTAATCTATGCAAAGGGAGGTCTTTTTCTGACTGTCTATCATTTGCTGAGATATTTGAACAGTCAGGCAGTCATTTTCTGTCATTTCAAGTGCCTGATTTAGTTCAAGCTCTGAGTAGATTAAAAATAATAGTTATAATGAAAAAAAGAACAAATATTTTCCAAATGTAGAATTATAATTTTTTAAAATTCCTTTTAAAAAATTATTGAAATAGAGTTGAGGTACAATATTATGTTGAATTACTATTTTTAAAAAGGTACCCATATCACTCCTTGCATTTTAAGTTAATCAGGTTCAGAATGATATGGACATGTTACCTATCATAGAAACTACACAAAGATAATTTGAAAATATACGTCATTTTGTTGATAAACCTCTACAAGCACACTATTAGCCATGGTCTTCCGGTATCCTTTGAGTTTATTTTTCACTATTATTGAGCTCTGCCAATTCTGCCAGTGGGCTCTGGTCCGTGTGCATTTTTAACTGCGTCCTATCTTAGTGCTGATCTATAGGATACCATGCCTCTTCTGTAAAACCTACTCACAACCTTGGCCTCATTATTAGTGCCTAGATCGGGATCCTCCTGTGCTTTTCGTTTAAGTTAGAATGCGAGGCATTTAACATATAAGAACAAAGGAAGCTCAACTAGTTGTAGGGTGTCTTTCCTGTAGGTAGCTAAAGTGTAGCATTTCTAATGACATTTGCATGTTAGGTCTGCCCTGACAATAGAAGGACAGTTACTCTTCTGGGCCCACAGCAAAATTCATCCCAATTTTCACTTAATTTTTTAATGATATCCAATAAAAGTGTGGTTTAACTAGTGAAATTCTCCAGAAAGATGAGTGATACGATCCGAAAGAAGAAAAGGAGGCAGAGCTAAATATTATCTTTAGCTCTGTGGGTAGACATTACTTAGATTCTTACCTTGAGTCTTTCCATCCAAATTTGCAAGAACAGCTGATTGCCCAAAACAACCATTTTGGATAGACACTTCAAGATTTAAAATAGAAGCATCCTAAAGAGGACCCCCTTTTTTCCACTTATTCCGTTGCTTGATGTCATTATTCTGTATTGATTACAACCATTTCACAAATGGTGTGAAAACCTAATATTGGTGTACTTCCATTTCTCCTCTTTGCATGCATTTTATTCTTACACACATAACAAAGCCTACAATGTATTGTTGTTATTCTTGTTTAGAAAATGAGATTCTATACTCAAGCTTGATGGAAACATAGGACAGCCATTTACTTCAAGACTTCATCTTTGTCCCACTAATGCATCACCCTGTGGATATTCTAAGTTTTCATAGGAAGTGTTCTCTGATTCTGAATGTGGTTGCAGAGGAGAAAGAGAACTACTAGATGCAAGGACTTGTGCTCATGCATTCAAGAGTTAGACGGGTGGGGAGGCCACATGGGTATGTTCAGATTGTGAAATTCTTTGCACAGTGCATTTATAATTTATGAAATTTTTTGGTATGTATTTCACAGTCCAATAGGAAGTTTCAAATTTTAAAAAGCTATATTTGGAAAAAGTTCAAAGAGATGAAAGAGAGAAGAAATTTTTATTTTTATCAACTGAGGTGTCAGACTTAGCAATTTATGATGATGTATCTTAACAACTAGTAAATTAACTCGTTGCATGGATTTATTTAATGGCAAACTCATTTTATTTTTTTTAACATCTTTATTGGAGTGTAATTTCTTTACAATGGGGTGTTAGTTTCTGCTTTATAACAAAGTGAATCAGCTATACATGTATCCCCATACCTCTTCCCTTTTGCGTCTCCCTCCCACCCTCCCTATCCTCCCTTCCCTATCCCACCCCCTAGGTGGTCACAAAGCACCAAGTTCAAAGGCAAACTCATTTACCAAAAAAAAGTTCCATATCAGATCACAAAACAAAATTGGTTATAGGTGTTCAAACTCTGACTCAATAAAGGGTCACATGATAAAGCAAATGGGAATTTGGGAATCTGATACCAAGATAACCTAAATAAATTGTTTGGTACAGTGAGAAACCCTGAAAATACAATGCAGTGAGACCCAAAGTCAAGAAGACTTAGTAGAAGGAAAGTAAAAATAAAATAGGAGATAACCTCTTTCAATATAAAATTCAAGGCCCTCCGCACCCTTTATAGTTGTCATGTGTGGGAAAGTAAAAGACATTAGTGGTGAGAAACATACTCTCTGACTTATGTGGCAGAATGCAATCTGGATGCATCACAGAGAGAAGATATTTGCATTTTAATCACTGGTTTAGCAGACTTGGTAGCAATATGAGTAGATAATCCATGTCACAATACCTGTAACTTATTGAGCTTATATACCAAATGTGGGGCTAAGCATCATCTCATTTAATCTTGCCAATGCTTCTGCAACATAAGAGATGTTATTTCCATATTTTAGATGAAGAACAGTGTGCACAGATGGACCAAAGGCATCCCAGTGGAGAAAGCACAGGTCAACTGATCCTAGCATTGGAATAAGAAAAAGGAGAGGAAGGAGTAGAAGCCAACCACAGGGTAGGAACTGAGAGTCAAGGACTGAGAAACAGGAAAAGACATGTCCATGGCAGACCATAGTTGGTCCTGGCCAAATAACTCTCTGGGCCATGTTAGTGCATGCACATTCCCCACAGCCCTTTCTCCGTGACAAGATGAGGGAGGAAAAAGACATCACATATAGAAAGAAGCATTGGAACAATCACAGGACAAAACCATGGTGTGAAACACACTTCCTCCTTCTACCCTCTTACTTCACTTCTAAAAGAATTCTAAGGCTCAGGGGACTCACACAAGTAAACTGGCCTCTGACTCGAAAGTATTTTTAGCATCATCAGTTACCATAACAAGTGCTGAGTGTGCATCTTTAAACTACTGTTAAAAATATTATATCAAAATAGTCTCAGAGTCAGTTGACTATGTTATCAGTACTTCCTACTATTTAAATCAAAAAAGCACTGCCAATTGGTTTAAAGAAGATAATTTGAAAAGTGAGTTTCCTTAAAGCTCTTAAATGTCTTTTTCACTTAATAGGATTTCATTTCTGCAAGAGGATGGATATGACAATGTTTTGTATTATTATGGGACATTGAAAAATATAATGAAGGCATATATTTAAAACAATAAATTATACACCATTTTTTTTAGCTCTCACTTTTGGATGTTTCAAACTAAATGAGCATTTTCAAGTTAAATTTTGCATTGGTCAATTAAAAAGTAAAACATTTCTCTACTTTTCTTTAAGCCTTTGTCAAGGCCCTGGGCATCCGTTATAGTTGTCACATGCGAGAAAGTGGAAGACATTAGTGGTGAGAAACACATGTCTATACTCGCTAATAAGAAAGGCAGAATGCAGTCTGGATGAGTTTCAGAGAGAAGATAAGGCAAGGCCATGGACATATGTTAGCTCTCTGTGTTGCACCCTTGGTAGTCTTGCTCTGATTTGATGGTTTTGCAATTCGTAAGCTAAACATTTTAAAACCTCTACCAGACAAAATAATGTTATAGATAAAAATAAAGTTAATGGGTTTTCAATCCTCTGAGAGATATTTCAAAGAGATTATTGATTTTTCATTCAACAGAAGTTAAACCCTAAAATCCCAATAATGCTTTACATGTGGCTCTATGTATTTTTCAAAATAGTATTACATAAATTATCCTGTTTCATTTTTCCAGCATCTGTGTAATGTAGGCATTGGTCAGCCTGGTTTCACAGAGGAGAGAATTCAAGTTCTAAAACGTATTGTGATTTACCAGCATCCCCATGGTTAATTGCCACAGAACTAGAACTAGAACTGAGGGCTGCATCCTGCAGGATTTTGTGCTGTTTTCTGTACCACTTTGCCTGCCTTGAAACAATGTTGGAGGCATCAAAACAATCTGCATTGAGAAAAATCTGGTAATTGTTTTAAATCTAGAATTGCTATAATGTAAATGGTCATTGTGAGAGCTTATTGCAGACCAGTCTCTAGCAGAGTACTCTGCATGCTTTGCTTCATATTCTCTTCACTGTATCTCTAGAAAGGACTCTGGTTATCTTCTCTAATTTACAGATGAGGGGGATGTTTTAGGCAAATGAATAATGGACCAACTGTGACAAAAATGTCTCTGGCTTCAGTCATCTCTGAGGAAACAGTGAACGTGACATATCAATCACAGGTAGATAAATTCATCATTTTACAGGCTTACTTGTCCACGGACAAATCTTGGAGCTTCTCATTTGAGGGCATGTGAACTAAATCCACTGTCATCCCTCATGGCAAAAAGGAAATGCCAAGGTGCTATTTTAAAATGTCGAGATTGCGACCCATCATAGTGAAGGTGGGTACCTATGCATGGCCAGTTAGGAGCGCTTCTTTAGCTTTAAGGGTAATGGAGTCTGATATTTGCATACTCACAAATCCCTGCACATCCCTGGGTTAAGGCTCCTGAGGAAGTAGGTAGATAGAAAGTGAACAGAGGTTAACTGACAAGGAAAACTCTGAAAGTCTGAACAAATCTCTTAGTCTCAGGAAAGCATCCCACGCAAGTTGAAAACACTAATTTACTGTTGTCTTACTGCACAGAAGAAGTAGGTGGCTCTTGAGCATCAATTAGAAGAAAGTGCTATTAGTTTTATTTACTCAAAGTGGTTTTATCCGGTTAACCATGGAGCTTATGGAATGAACATTCCATTTTTTTATGTGGAGTTCACTGTTATTAGAAAAGCTCCTAGTTCATCAACTCTTGTATGAGCTGGAAGCTCAGATAGAATCTTTATGTGTGGTGGATTTTAGAACCCCAAATGGCAACAGGATTAGTTTAGCCTGTAGTGTTATATGCAACCATTACTCTGCAGGGGAGACATTTCCAAGATGGATACTTGACTGGTAACAAGTTGATATCTTAAGTTAATACCTCAAGCAGAATTGATAACCCCACTGGCAAGGACTCCCCTTTGTTGTACACTCGACCGAAATTTTAGTTGAAGAAAATGCCATTTGAAAGTTTCAGATCTCTTGTTTGCTTTGGAATGCCATGACCTTCTTTGACTTTAAAAACGTTCATTTTATTTTCTTTCTCTGAATGTCATTGATCACCCTCATCACATATATCAGTTCAAAACATGGCATCAGGGTTTGACAAATCCAGTGTGAAATATAGTAATGCCTATTAGTGAGACATAAAAAAGATTTTTAAAAGTTTACCTCCTGAATAGTTATTTTCCCAACCTGCCTGAATTTTTCAACTTATATCCTTTGGGTTAAAGTACTATTTTCTAGAAGGCTTTGTAAGAATGAATATATATTACATAGAGGGAATAACATGGATCTTGGCATACAGCAGGGGCCTAATAAACAGTTGCTGAATGAAATGTTCATTAATGACATGACTCTTAAGCACATTAGTTTGGGTTAAGTCCTGAGTTCAAGATCATAAAAAAATTTCCAATGGGGATGGGACCCAAGGCAGAGGAATGTCAGTAAACTGAGGCAGGATATGGAACAGAAAGCATATGAGCACTGAGGGCTGTGAACGCCTACAAAAATTAAGCTTCAAAAATGGAAGAAACTTGGCTTAACACCTCCTTAAGGTGCCAGAAACAGTGTGTGGCAATCTACAAGGTGTTTAATATATATTTTTGGTATAACAGAAGATAAAATTCCTTCACATCAAAATTTGCATCTGTGTGTGTGGTGGTCCTGATGGTGGATTACATGTAACGATTGCAGAGACAGAGAACTAGAAAATGGGCCAAATACTCAGCAGGAAATAAAGTTATTTCTGTAAAGAAAACCTAGCAAAGATTGAAATGGGCTAAACAGTCTGTAAGTGAAAAATGAAAGAAATGGTGAATAGTGAGAGAAGGCAAGCAAGATTTTCCCCTACTCTCTCCTGAAGGCTCAGATGTTCATCCTGTGTGTAGGCAGTATTTACCAGCTATTGGGTGAAGAACTTTCGTGCATTATCGCAATCCTGACAACGCTTATGAACTACACCTATTATCATCTGCATTTTAGAGATGAGAAAACCAAGGCGTTGAAGTCACACAGCTAATACGGGACAGAGCTGGGATGCTACTGTCAGAGGTTTGAGGATGTTGAACACAGAACAGAGGACAAGAGATACTTGTATGTCTAAATAAGTTCTGAAGATGGTGACTGTGAGTGCAGTGCAGGTATGCAAGACAGACCCTTGAGTTCAGGTGATATTTTGGCTCTGAGGCATAGGCAGACCCTATGTATTTAGCACTAACAATGCAGAGAGGCAAAGGACTTTGAAAACATTGTCATTTAGAGAAGTCAAGTTTACAAGAAGAGTTTTAGCTTTCACATATCAGCACTGTCTTCCTATTGGTTATATACTATTTTCCAATAATTAAACATTTCAAATATACCTCTAAACGTGCTCATTGCGGGGTGGTGGTGTCTGTAGCATGGCAGGTTAGGGAATAATATGAAGAAAAAGGGAAATCTGAAGAGAGCCACAAACATTCCTAGGAAGCCCCTAGCACCAGACCATTGCATACTTTATTTCATTTAATCCTCAAAGATAAAAACTAAAAAGAGGGCTTCCCTGGTGGCGCAGTGGTTGAGAGTCCACCTGCCGATGCAGGGGACACGGGTTCGTGCCCCGGCCCGGGAGGATCCCACATCCGCAGAGCGGCTGGGCCCGTGGGCCATGGCCGCTGAGCCTGTGCGTCTGGAGCCTGTGCTCTGCAACAGGAGAGGCCACAGTGGTGAGAGGCCCACATACCACAAAAACAAAACAAAACAAAAAAAACTAAAAAGAAAGATAAAACTAAAAATTAATAAAATAATGATTATTAGCATCATTGAGAGTTGAGATTTACTTTGTTTTACAAAGGTTAGGACATTTCCCCAAGGTCAAATGACTTGCAGATGGCAGAACCAGAATTGCCTTCTGAAAAATAAATGAGAATAAATAACAGTGAGTTTGTGTTGGGTCAGGTGATTGTGAGTTTTCTTTTTATTTTCTTTTCTAAATTTTGTATAATGTGGTTAACTAACTTTAAAAGTGAAAAGGAGAAAAGAAAATATTAGATGTAGGTCTAAATAGAACCATCAGCACTGGCAACAGCCACATCATAACAAGTTACCAGATTTGTTCCCAGTTCAAACTATGGAGAAGGGATTATCACTCCACAGGAAATGAGTTTGTGAGCAGCTGCTCTCCATTACCATGGCAACCCGCAGGTCCTGACTTCCCTGAGATGCAGCACCAAATACAATCTACCAAATCTATGCTGGGAAAATGTCTTCAATCCTTCAAATGCCCTTGTAACTGAATCACAGTTGATAGGTCTGCTCTCCCTGGGTGACACATGCCTCACCCCTCTGATCAAGCTGAGGACGATGAGAAGAGTGAGATGGGATACACTTTTGGTTTAGTGAGTTGGGCAGCAGTGGCGCTGTGAACCCTTGAACATTATCTAGGCCCAGCACTGACCAGCCGTGGGACCTAGGATAACTTATCTGACTTCTCTGAACCTTGGTTTCTTCACCTGTTACCTGGGGCTCAGTTGTCACAAGGACTCAGGAACACATTAGCATGCAGAGTGCTTAGCACTGTGCCAGACCCTGAACCAGTGCTTAATGAATGCAGCTGTTTCCACTATGGACTTTTATAATTTCTTCCATTTCTTTGACAATCGTGTACTTATTGTCAACTCTGTGTGGGGCACCATTCTGAACACTGGGAATACAGCAGAAAACAAAACATAAAAATCATGGCGCTTATGTGCTGATGGGGATACACACAAACAAGATTTTTAAATGTCAAATAAAATAAGTATATTAGGTAGTGATGTGTTAAGGAGAAAAAAAATCAAAGAGGGAGATGTGACATGTCAGTGTGGAGAGTTGACTTTCAAGTTCGGGTGGCCAGGTAAGTCGAACTAGAGAGATGGGATTTTGGAGTAGAGACATGAGGGAAGGGATCAAGAAGCCGGGCAGGCATCTGGCAGAAGAGCATTTCACGTAAAGCAAAAGCCAAGGTCCTAAGTTGGGAGCTTGCCTGGAATGTTTGAAGAACAGTGAGGAAGCTGCCTTGTTGAGATCAGATGGAAGGGGGTGTGGAAGAGGTGGGGGACTCTGTTCAGGGACAAGAACTCGGGAGTTCAGACCAGAGGTGAGCTCAGACCAGGTTGGTGACGGGGGAGATGCTGAGCCGTGGTCAGATGCTGGGTGTCTTGTGAAGGCAGAGCTGACAGGACATCCTCATGGAACAGCATGAGCGTGAGATAAAGGCCAAGGCTCTTTGCTCGTCTGAATCCACTACAGGCCTGGAAATAATGACCTATTTATGGTAGGCACTTCAGAAATATTGAATATTATCAGAATTGGAAGATTCCTTAAAGCCTGCTAGTTAAGCCATGTTGTTAGTTCTTGTTTTTTCTCATCATCAACCACTAGCTGGCTTTAACCCAATAATACTTCAACAAATGCCAGAGGAAAGCACTGCCTCTCAGAGTAATCGATTCTACCCTTAAAATAGTTTAGTGTGTGTGTAACCTGTCTCTCTGTAGCATTAAAAAATAAATATGAATAGGACTATATTTAGGTCCATTTCACCTTTCTAACTTTCAAGGTTTTTTAAATGTTTATTTCTATTCTGATATTTAATATAGTGTATATCACACCAATTACTGTGATCTACACATAGAAGAAACCTATAAGGCTTCATCAAAAGAACTGATACAAATAAAAAGGGAAGTGATCTCCCCAAGAGGGAGGAGATATGGGGATATATGTATAACTGATTCACTTTGTTATAAAGCAGAAACTAACACACCATTGTAAAGCAATTATACTCCAATAAAGATGTTAAAAAAAAAAGGGAAGTGATGAGGACAGAGATCTATGGAAATGGCCCCATGATAGATTCCTATCACAGCAATGCCGACTCATTTTGTTAGCATCAGTTTAGTCACGCTAAATCAACCTGTTACAAAATGACCTAAATTTAGCCAATGGTTTTTCTATTCTCTTTTTTCTCCTAGGAGAATAAAGGGACTTTCTAATAGTTTCCAGAAAACCAGATATATTATGTATTCTTTATTTTGTTCATTAGTCAGTTTATTTAGTAAACACACACTGGGTCCTAGTGATTAGAGCTCAAGTTTTATTTTAATGAAATATTCTTGCATTAGAGTAATAGGAAATCAACTTTTCCCAACTTTTACAAAAATATATATTTACATAAAGTCAACTTTACCTTTTTTAGTACATAGTTCCATAAGTTTTGATAAATGTACACAGTTGTGTTACTAAAACCAGAGTAAGGTATAGAGCAGTTCCATCAATCCCCAAATTCTCTCAAACTCTTTCGTATTCAACCTTACCCACACACCCTGTCTTCTTTTGGATTAATCAAGTATTTTTTAAAATTCTTCCATTTTACCTTGATTATTGGCTCCTTGGTATGATTTCTATCTTCTTGAATTTGCTAAGACTTGTTTTGGGGCCTATCATGGGATCTATCCTGGAGAATGTTCTATGTGCACTTAAGAGGAACTTGTATTCTGCTGCCATTAAAGGGAGTGTTCTAGAAATGTCTGTTAGGTCCATTTGGTCTAATGTATGGTTTGAGTACAACATTACTGTGTTGATTTTCTGTCTGGATAATCTGTCCGTCGATGAAAGGGGTATTGGAGTCCCCTAATATTATTGCATTGTTGTCTGTTTCTCCCTTCAGGTCAGTTAGTATTTGCTTAACGTATTTAGGTGCTCCAATGTTGGGTGCATATATATTCAATCCCCTTGAGTGTGGGTGAGACCTGTGAATATAATGGGATATTACTCCTGTAGGTTACTTTATATGGAAAGAGCGAAGGTATTTGTAGATGTAGTCAAGTCCCTAATAAATTGATTTTAAATTAATAATAAATAATGAGATTACCCTAGGTTGACCTGACTTAATCAGGTGAGCCCTTTTAAATAGGGTCCATAGATCAGATATAGGAGAAGTGAGAGAGATTAAAAGTAGCATACATGCTGTCCTATTAGCCTTGAAGAAGCAAACTGCCATGTTACAGAAAGAGGCACATGGCAGAGAATGGTGGCTAACCACTAAGAGCTGAGAATCTCATCCAACGACAACACAGAACTGATTTTGCCAACAACCAGTGAGCTTGGAAGAGGACTCAAAGCCTCAGATGAGATCATAGTTCTGGGTGGTACATTGATTTCAGCCTGGTTAGACCCTGATTAGAGAACCCAATTAACCTGATCCATGGAAAACTGTGATGTAACATATTTATGTTGTTTGCAGACTCTGAGTTTGTGGTAATTCGTTATGCAGCAATATAAAACCAACGCACACTCCCAGGCTGATTTAATTAGTATGGAATGGTGCATGGGAATCATGTTTATTAAAAGTTCCCATGTTGTTGTAATATGCAGCCAAGGTCAAGATCACTGGCCTAGACTTTTTTTTACATGCTTCCTCTTGAATCATGGAGGAGAAGAGTTGTTTTTTTAATGCAGCTTGAATTTTTAAGTAAACTCTACCTTATGATACAGTTGCTATCACTGTAGTTAACCATCCCAAACAGCAACTTTTCAATGTCTGTTAGATTTCTGACAGATAGTCAGGGTGATACCTTGGGGTATCAGAGTCATTTTAAGAAAAAATCTTCATGCCTATAGAGTAGGAAAAAATTCATAGGACTACACAGAATGGCAGCATCAATGCTAGCTGCTTATGAAACACCTTTCTAAAAATTTCTTTCCAACATTCAAATGAACTAAGTGGGAATATAATTTTTGCATTAAAATGTAAAACTCTATAGGACATGATTGACCATACATTTCAAATACATTCTGCTGACAGTCCCCATGGAGAATGTCCTACTATTCTATGACCATCATAGTTCTTAAAATTACATCTCTGACTAGGCTATAACATCAGTCCTCCAAATAACATGGAACAGTGATTCTCAAAATTTGTTCTTGGGATCAGCAACGTCAGCATCACCTAGGAACCTGTTAGAAAGGCCAAATCTGTAGCTCTAGCCTAGACCTAGCAAATCAGAAACTCTGGGGAGGGAGAGGCCACAGTGTGTTATAACAAGCCTCCAGGTGATTCTGACGCATGTAAAAGCTTGAGAAAAAATAACACAAAGACAAAGACACTGAATTATATATTTACACTCTTGCCCCCAGAGAAATTTTTGCCTTGATTAGGCTATAAATAAATTTTTGGAAATTAGTCTATCTATTGTTGTCCCTAAATCAGGATTCAAACAGACTTGTAAAGAAAACCCCTAAAAGGGCCAGGACCACAACACCACAGCGTGATGCTTTTAATATTCTTTGAGTTCCATTATTCTCTTTGCTTCTTGTTCATTTTACAAATAAATAGCCAAGGTCACACACCATGTTTTTTCTTTATCTCAGCTTATAATAACGTTGGCCTTGATATGAGTATCTTCATGGAATTCTAAAGAAGTCTACAAAGGTAAGAAAGAAGACAGTTTCCCGACAGCCTGCTCTCTTCTGGGAGTTCATTTGTTCTCTTTCTGTCAACAACAACACTCTTAATTTAATATCCCAAATTTGTTACCCTTCCTTGTCCCTGAAAGAAAATTCAAGGGACACTTAATCCTTAAATCTGGTGAGCAATTTCCCATCTTCATGCTACTCATATTTCTGGTTTTTTTCTTCTTCTGTTTCATGCATGTCACATCACTTCATTTCTCTTTGTGATTTTCTTTACAATTGACCTCCTGGTTACTTTTCATGGCAAGAAGTCTCCCTCTTCTTCCCAGGATTCCCTCTTATAGACAGTCCATTGAATGCATATGCAGAATCATTAAACATTCCTATCTCAACCCAAGTTCCTTAGAAAACAGAGCCAATAGTAAAGATTAATACTAACATTTTACTGGTGGGGGGTTGGAAGAGCATGTGAAATTCCAGGGAGGAATAATTCATAAAAGGGAACTGAGGCAAGAAAAAAGAAAACACAATATATAAAATTATTAGATTGGCCATAGCTTTATAAGAAAATGTAGTTATTTGATCAGTCACATGGACCATTCCCTGAGAGATGATATGGAGCCATTGCACCTCAGAAAATACATGGGAAGAAGAAAAGGATGGGATTTATCTAACAAAATCTTCTTGGTTACTGTACACTGGCTCAAGCTTGCCACATAGAGCATTAACTCCCTAACCCTCCAGGTTGTGTTACTGAACTTCTCCAGGAAACTACTGGGACAGTCAAATTCCCCTATTCATGATTGCAAGAGATCATCTAAACCCAGAGGGATGGAAGTAGCAATAGCTTCTATGGGTTGTAGGCCAGGGTTGAACGAGCTGTGGTGGCTCCTGCTCTGATACATGTAGAAGCTTTTTATCACACTGGGAGGCTGAGACAGATGGCAGTGTGAGGAGATGTGTCCATGACAGTGATGGATGAGGTTCTCCACTAGTAGGTGGTTAAGTCTTTAGGTGGTGGGGGTGAGAGGGTGGCATATAGTGCCAAGAGAATCTGAGGAGGTGCATAAACTGGGTAAACCAATCAAATCCCCCAGTATGCACCCTGAAAGTAGAGGTAAAGATTCAATCTTTGTCAGTTGTAATCTCCTAAAAAGTTACAAAGACTTTTAGTACTGTTGCTGTACCTGGTCCTGAGGCTATAATAGACATTCATCTTCACCACCATTGTAGATGACTATCACCCTCTGAAAGCATTTAGTCTCATTTGGGTTGCTTGCCTGGTAGGGTGAACCAGAAATTCATCCCCAAGGGCTAAACCCTTGCTGGTCTGGTGTTGCTAAAATTCTTGACCTATACTAATCTGGAAACATTAAAAGATGCCCCAGGGAAATTTCTAGGTGTGAGATATACTTCTCTGTTCCCATTGTGCAGTAGCATCCTTACTTTTCATTGTTAACTTCATAGAGTGTTTCCCGTCTGGAAATCATGGCCTCTAACCAATCAGAGGCTAAAATTGTGGATCAGAAATCATAAATTGCACAACTGGATCAGTGTGAGAGGTGATGAGATGGGCCTATCCTATATCCCACTTCTATTTCCAAACCAGTGTTTTCTAGCTATTAAGGATACACCACCATGTAATCACATGTATGTTCAGGGCATATACTGCCCTTCATGGAACCACTATCCATCTATCTGGTAACACAGAAGCCTGCCAGTTTTGAGTGGCACCCAGTGCAAGGGAAGGCTCTGACTAGGTGCAGAGTGAGATACAAGCTATCCTGCCATTTTGGAAATATGACTTAGCATGTTCATTTGTGCTGGAGGTTCCAGCATGCCAAGGTTACTTTGTAGAGTCTCTGGCAGGCCTTGATAGGAGAGCCACAGAGTGGACCCCTAATTCTGGGGAAAAGCTACGCTCTACACCTGTTCTATCTAATGCGGTAACCACAAGTCACCTGTGGCTACTTACATTTAAATAAATTAGAATTAAATAAAATTAAAAATTCAATTCCTCAGTCTCATTACCCACATTTCAAATACTCGATAGCCACATATGACCAGCGGCTACCGTATTAAGTGGTGTAGATGTAGAATATTTCCATTATTATAGAAAGTTCTATTGACCAGCCCTGCTTTACACAATAAAAAACTATTCTCCTTTAAGAATGATGCTAGTGGTATGCTACTGGATCCTAATAAAGGCTGAACAACTGATCATGGGCATCAAGTTACCTTGTGATTAGAACTGTTCATCATGAACTGGGTGTTATCAAATCCACCTAATTGTAAATTGGCTCTGGGTAAAAACAGTGGGAAGCTTATAAAATAGGTCCAGAAAAAAAATCATGTAAGAAACAAAAAGCTTACTGATAGGAAAATATGGAATATTAGTAATAGAAAGGATCTTTGAGAACTCATTGGCTAATTTTATAGGTAACTTGTAGAGCTCTTCAAAGTCTACAAAAATTATGAGGGAAAGAAAATCCCTTTTGTCCCAAAGCTAGCTAATATTTGAATGAGACTAACTCAGTGTCATCCCCTAATCCTCTTTCCGTTAAGGTACCTGGCTGCATTTAAAGAATCTAGAAAGCTCCACTTCACAAAACTGGCTACTAAGAGAAGGGCAGTATTTATGACTCCGTTTAACATACCCTCCAGTCCCCCCAAGAATGCTACCAAGGAAGTTTCTAATGAGGTTACAAAGCATACAATTCATATCAAAATGTTTTCAAATTTATTTTCATGGAGCTGTGCAAAGTAGTCTCTTACAATTATTTTTACTTTCTCTGTGTCAATAGTTATTTCTAATTCACATATAGTTTGTGCTTTCTTCCTCTTTTCTTGATTAATGGGTTTTTTTTCTGTACCACTGAATTTTTACATAGAACCATTTTGATTTATTCATTTCATCTCCTATTTCTCTGTCCTTATTAATCTTTGCTTTTATATTAGTTCCTTATTTGTGCTTTCTTGTGATTTAATTTTTTATACCTTATCTAGCCTTTTAATTTGGAGATTTAATTAATTTTTATTCTTTTATTTTTACTGATGTAAGTGTTTAGGGCTTTGAAACTTTCTCTGATCACTGCTTTAAATTTGCCCCATTTTTTTTTTAAAGATTTTTTTGATGTGGACCATTTTTAAAGTCTTTATTGAATTTGTTACAATATTGCTTTTTTTTTTTTCTTTTTTTTTTTAATGTTTTGGTTTTTTGGCTGAGAGACATGTGGGATCTTAGCTCCCTGACCAGGGATCAAACCCACACGCCCTGCATTGGAAGGCAAAAGTCCTAACCACTGGACCACCAGGGAAGTCCCCTGCCCCATATTTTTAATTGAGATATAATCAAGATATAATATTGTGTAAGTTTAAGGTATACCACATGTTCTTTAGCTAACACTTCCATCACCTCACATAATTAGCATTTCTTCATTGTAGTGAGAATATTTAAGATCTACTTTCTTAGCAACTTTCGAGTATATAATATCGTTAACTATAATCACCATGCTATACATTAGATCCCCTGAATTTATTCATCTTAAACTGTAAGTTTGCACCCTTTTACTAACATCTTCCCATTTCCCCCACTCCCCCCAGCCCTGTAACCACCATTCTACTCTCTGTTTCTTAAAACAGCTTTTTTTTTTAGATTCTGTATATAAGTGATATACAGCATTCGTCCTTCTCTATATGACTTATTTCATTTAGCATAATGCCCTCAAGGTCTATCCATGTTGTCACAAACAGCAAGATTTCCTTCTTTCTCATAGCTAAATAATATTCCACTGTGTGTGTATCACCTTTTCTTCATTCATGTGTGAATGGAAACGTAAGTTGTTTACATGTCTTGGCTATTCTGAATAGTGCTGCAATGAAAACAGGAGTGCAGATGTTTCTTCAAGATAGTGATTTCAATTCCCTCAGATATATAGCCTAAAGTGGGATTGCTTGATCATGTGATAGTTTCATTATTTATATTTTTAGGAGCTTCCTACTGTTTTCCATAGTGGCTGTACTAATTTGCATTGCCACCAAAGGTGCACGCGGGTTCCCTTTTCTCTTTTCTCTGTATATTCCTCAACACTTGTTATTTCTCATCTTTTTGATGCTAGCCATTCTCACAGGTGGGAGGTGATAGCTCATTGTGGTTTTGATTTGCATTTCCTTGATGATTAGTGATGTTGAGCATCTTTTCATGCGCCTGTTGGAATATCTTCTTTGAAAAAATATCTATTCAGTTCCTCTGCCCATTTTTAAATTGGTCTGATTATTTGTTTGGGCTATTGAGTTATATGAGTTTTTTATATATTTTGGATATTAACCCCTTACCAAATATGTAATTGGTAAATATTTCCTCCCATTCTATAGGTTGCCTGTTAATTTTGTTGAGTGTTTCTTTTGCTATGCATAAGCTTTTTAGTATGATTTTTTGTATATGACACAAAGTGCACAAGCAACAGAAGCAAAAATTAATAAGTAGGACTACTCCATATTTTTTATATGAAACTATCTTTACTGAGATTTTTATCTTTTTTAAAAGAAATTCTGTAGTTTCTGTTTGTATTTTTCCTGTAATCCAGGAGATGTTTAATAGTGCTTTTTTTTTCCCAAGGGAGGTAAACTTTTCTTGTTTTCTTTTATGTTTCATGTAATTATGCTTTATGGTTTCCATTTTGATTTCTGTTTGTTGGCATTATAATTAGAGAATGTTGTTTTAATAGTTTTACTTTATGGAATTGACCAATGCTTTTTAACACTGTAATAGGCATTCCATTTTTGTGAATGTACCATGTGTACTTGAGAAAGTATAATGTCGATTATTAGGGTAGGGAGCTCAATATATAACCAAAATATCTACCTTATTAATTATGTTGTTTGTATCTTTATATGCTTACTTTTTCTCCTACTTGATCTTTCTTGTATGAAGAGTAGTATATTAAAATCTTCTGTATTAATTTGTATTTCTATGCATTTCCTTGCATCTCCTATACCTCTGTTTTATGTGTTTACTGTGTTATTTAATGCATAGATGTCCATAACTGCTATATCTTTGTTGTGAAATAAAACTTTTAGCATAAAAAAGTGTCTCTAGTTCACTTAATGATCTTTTTCCTGAAATCTGCTGTGTCTGTTACCAAAGTAACAACTTCTGCTTTTATATCATCTCCATTTACCTAGTAAATCTTGGCCCATCTCTTTAATTTTAACTTTTTTGGATCACTACATTTTAGATGTGTGTCTTATTTTGTCTCTTGGATTTTTCTTGAGAAACTAATTAAAACATTTTTTTAGGCAGTTTAAGTTCATTGATGTTTATTGATATAACGGATATGGTTGGTCTCAATTCTGTCATATTTTTTGCTTTAATTACTGTGTGTTTTATGTTATATACTGTTTCTCTCTCTATTTGGTGCTTCTTCTTGGCTCATTTCAAACAACGTTGCTTTTGGTTTTTAAAAATATTTCTATTCATTTTTGTATTAAGGAAAAATTTTTATTAATAAAAAGTAGATACCACTATATTAATGCATTTTAAAGGGCCCTTAATCCATCTTTTCTTTCTTTTAAAATGTTTACTAACCAGTATTTCAGTTTTGAATCTTTTGGCTCCTGCCTTTAACCTATATAACAGTCAATGGTCTTTCTCTGTTTTCCTTTTCTCCTATGTTTCACTTGAGTTTTTTCTCTAAGAACACACAGTTTAAATATTATCCTTCTATCCAAGTACTAACCTTTGTCTTAGTCTTAGATATATAATTAAATGTATGGAATTCTCACCATATGTCCTTTTGCAAAAGTTTTCTCAGTCATCTCTTAGTTGGATGAATCTTAGCCTCTAGTAGATTATGCAAGAAGGGGTTCTGAGTACAAAATTCCAGTATAATCAAAATTATTTTTTACAGGCTTTTCACATAACAGAAAGTTTGACTCTATGTAAAATTCATGATTTATACTTTCTTAAGTTTTTGAAAGTGCCATTTCACTATTGCCTTCATTTGTATGTTGTTTTTGAGAATTCTAACAAGTTAATTGTCTTTTCTTTGAAACTTACTTCTTTTCTTTTGTTGTCTTTTTTTTTTTGGCCTGGAGGACCAAGGGATATTTTTTTTCTTCATGTTTAAACCTGAATTGTTGTATTAGGATATTTCTCTGTCTTGATCATTCCAGTTCAGTTTTACCCACTACATTTTAACATGGTATTCATGTTTTTTTAAATTTGTTTATCTGTTTGTTTTGCAGGGGGCGGGAGAGATTGAGATTGTTATCTTAAATGCTAGTTCCATTGCACTGTATTGAATTTCTTCTACAGGGACCCAGTTATAATATTTTGGAGCTCTGCTTTCTGTATTCCATTCCTATCACTTTCTCTCTGACACTCTTTACTTCTTTCTTCCTTCTAATTTATTTTATTGGATTTTTTCCAGGTTTATTTCAATACTTTTATTAAATTTTCATTTAAATTTATTATTCCTTAGGTAACTTGTAATTTAGTCTTCCTATCTAACATAAATTTATCTTTTACTTCTATTTCTTTCCTTAGTTTAAACAACTCTTGTTTTATGCTTCTTTTATTTTATTCTTGTGTAACTGATTTTGTATTTCTGATTCAAGATCTCCTAATGTTTGCATGAGGATATTTAATTCAATTTAGAGGGCTGGGCTACAGTTTTCTTCAATTTCATGAGTTTCAATTTTGGGGGGCAGGGGTTGTTGTTAGTGGAAAAGCCTCGCTTTGAATTTTCTGTTTCTTGCTATATTTTTTGGTGTGTGATTTTTTTCTATTTCTATTCATTTCATGAACAAGATTAATACTTTTAGACTGTCCTTTTACATTTTTTCTTCTTTTTTTATTGAAGTATAGTTGATATACAATCTTATATAAGTTACAGGTGTACAATATTAGTGATTCACAATTTTTAAAGGTTATACTCCATTTATAGTTATTATAAAATATTAGTTATATTCCCTGTGTTGTACAATATATCCCTGTAGCTTATTTTGTATCCAATAGTTTGAACCTCTTAATTCCCTACCCCTATGTTGCCCCTCTGCCTTCCCTCTCCCCACTGGTAACCACTAGTTTGTTCTCTATATCTGTGAGTCTGCTTTTTTTGTTATATTCACTAGTTTGTTGTATTTTTTAGACTCCACATATAAGTGATATCATACAGTATTTGGATTTCTCTGCCTGACTTATTTCACTTAGCATGATGTCCTCCAAGTCCATCCATGTTGCTGCAAATGGCAACATTTCATTCTTTTTTCTGGCTGAGTAGTATTCTGTTGTATATATATATATATACCACTTCTTTATCCATTCATCTGTTGATGGACACTTAGGTTGCTTCCATATCTTGGCAATTGTAAATAATCTGCTATGAACATTGGTGTGCGTGTATCTTTTCAAATTAGTGTTTTTGTTTTTTCTGGATATATGCCCAGTAGTGGTTGCTGAGTCATATGGTAGTTCTGTTTTTAGTTTTTTGAGAAACCTCCATACTGTTTTCCATGGTGGCTGCACCAGTTTACATTCCCACCAACAGCATACAAGGGTTCCATTTTCTCCACATCATCACCAACACTTGTCATTTTTGGACTTTTGGATAATTGCCATTCTGACAGTTGTGAGGTGCCATCTCATTGTGGTTTTGATTTTCATTCCCTCATGATTAGCAATGTTGAATATCTTTTCATGTGCCTGTTGGCCATCTGTGTATTCTCTTTGGAAAAATGTCTATTCTGTTCTTCTGCCCATTTTTTAAATAGCTTTTTTTTTTTTGATGTGGAGTTGTATGAGCTGTGTATATATGTTGGATATTAACCCCTTATTGGTCATATCATTTGGAAGTATTTTCTCTCATTCAGTAGGTTGTCTTTTTTTGTTTGTTTTGTTTTATTTTTTTAATTTTTAAAAATTGAAGTATAATTAATTTACAATATCGTGTTAGTTTCAGATGTACAACCCAGTGATTTAGTTGTACATAGTATATTGAGTATAGTTCTTTGTGCTATACAGTAGGTCTTTGTTGGTTATCTATTTTATATAAAGTAGTGTGTGTATGTCAATCTCAAGCTCCTAATTTATCCCTGCTCCCTCCCTGTTTGGTACCCATAAATTTGTTTTCTACATCTGTGAGTCTGTTTCTGTTCCATAAATAAGTTCATTTGTATCATTTTTTTAGATTTCACGTGTAAGTGATATCATATGATATTTGTCTTTCTCTGTCTGGCTTATTTCACTTAGTATGACAGTCTCTAGCTCCATCCATGTCAATGCAAATGGCATTATTTCATTCTTTTTTATGGCTGAGTAATATTCCATTGTATATATGTACCACATCTTCCTTACCCATTCAGCTGGCAATAGACATTTAGGTTGCTTCTATATCTTGGATACTGTAAAGAGTGCTGCAGTGAACATTGGGGTGCATGTTTCTTTTCGAATTAGAGTTTTCTCTGGATATATGCCCAGTAGTGGGATTGCTGGGTCATATGGTAATTCTATTTTTAGTTTTTTAAGGAACCTCCATACAGTTCTCCATAGTGGCTGCACCAGTTTACATTGCCACCAACAGTGTAGGAGGGTTCCTTTTTCTCCGCACCCTCTACAGCATTTATTATTTGTAAATTTTTTAATGATGGCCATTCTGACTGGTGTGAGGTCACACCTCATTGTAATTTTGATTTGCATTTCTCTAATAATTAGTGATGTTGAGCATCTTTTCATGTGCCTTTTGGCCATCTGTATGGAGATGTGTCTATTTGGAGAAGTTTCTATTTAGATCTTCTGCCCATTTTTTGATGGGTTGTTTTTTTTTTGATATTGAGCTGCATGAGCTGTTTGCATCTTTTGGAGATTAATCCCTTGTTGGTGGCATCATTTGTAAATATTTTCTCCCATTCTGTAGGTTGCCTTTTTGTTTTGTTTATGGTTTCCTTTGCTGTGCAAAAGCTTTTAAGATTAATTAGGGTGCATTTGTTTATTTTTATTTCCATTTCTCTAGGAGCTGGGTCAAAAGGGATCTTTCTGTGATTTATATCATAGAGTATTCTGCCTATGTTTTCCTCTAAGAGTTTTTTAGTGTCTGGCCTTACATTTAGGTCTTTAATCCATTTTCAGTTTATTTTTGTGTATGGTGTTAGGGAGTGTTCTAATTTCATTCTTTTACATGTAGCTGTACAGTTTTCCCAGTACCACTTATTGAAGAGGCTGTCTTTTCTCCGTTGTATATTCTTGCCTCCTTTGTTGTGGATTGACCATAATTGTATGGGTTTATTCCTGGGCTCTCTATTCTGTTCCATTGATGTATATGTCTGTTTTTGTGCCCGTACTGTACTGTTTTTATTACTGTAACTTTGCAGTATAATCTGAAGTCAGGGAGCATAATTCCTCCAGCTCTGTTCTTCTGTCTCAAGATTGTTTTGGCTATTCAAGGTCTTTTGTATTTCCATACAAATTTTAAAATTATTTGTTCTACTTCTGTGAAAACAATGCCATTGGTAATTTGATAGGGATTGCATTGAATCTGTATATTGCCTTGTGTAGTATAGTCATTTTAACAATATTAATTCTTCCAGTCCAAGAACACAGTGTATCTTTCCATCTGTTTGTGTCACCTTCAGCTTTTTTCATTGGTGTCATAGTTTTCTGAGTACAGGTTTTTTATTTCCTTAGCAATAAAAGGAAATAGGTAGGAATAAACCTATGGTAAATGGAATTGTTTCCTTAATTTCTCTTTCTGATAATTTGTTGTTAGTGCATAGAAAGACAACAGATTTCTATATATTAGTTTTGTATCCTGCAACTTTGCCAAATTCATTGATGAGTTCTAGTAGTTTTCTGGTGGTGTCTTTAGGATTTTCTATGTATAGTATCATGTCCTCTGCAAACAGTGACAGTTTTTCTTATTCCTTTCCAATTTTGATCCTTTTATTTCTTTTTTTCTCTGATGGCTGAGGCTAGGACTTCCAGTACTTCGTTGAATAAAAGTGGCTAGAGTGGGCATCCTTGTCTTTTTCCTGATCTTAGAGGAAATGCTTTCAACTTTTCACCATTGAGTAAGATGTTAGCTGTGGGTTTGTCATATATGGCCTTTATTATGTTGAGGTAGGTTCCCTCTATGCCCACTTTCTGGAGAGTTTTCATCATAAATGAATGTTGAATTTTGTCAAAACCTTTTCAGCATCTATTGAGATAATCGTATGTTTTTTATTCAGTTTGTTAATGTGATGTATAACATTGATTGATTTGCATATACTGAAAAACCTTTGCATTCCTGGGATAAATCCCACTTGATCATGGTGTATGATCCACTTAATGTATTGTTGGATTCGGTTTGCATTTCCTCTTTGATTTCTTTAGTGATCCATTGGTTGTTTAGTAGCATACTGTTTAGCCTCCAAGTGTGTGTTTTTTGTAGTTTTTTTTCTTGTAGTTGATTTCTAGTCTCATAGTGTTGTGATCAGAAATGATGCTTGATATGATTTTGATTTTCTTAAATTTACAGAGGCTTGTTTTGTGGCCTAATATGAGTTATGTAAAATAGTCAAATTCATAAAATCAGAGACAAGCATGGTGGTTACTAGAGGTTGGGGAGAGGAAGAAATGGGGAGGTATTAATCAAAAGCCTAAAGTTTAAGTTAAGTAAGATGAATTAGCTTGAGATCTGCTGTACAACATTGTACTTATAGTCAACAATAATGTATTGTACCCTTACAATTTGTTCAGAGGATAGCTCTCATGTTAAATGTTCCTATCACAATAAAAGAAAAAAGAAAAACAGAGAGAAGATGCATACTACTAAAATCAAGAATGAAAAAGAAGGTACACTGTAGATCCTGCAAGCACCAAAAAGATAATAGTAGAATTCTTTGAACAATTCTACAAAAATAAATTTGCATGAAAGAGACCAATTACTTGAAATGTATAAACTAGCATACCACACTGAATCTGAAATAGATAATTTTAATAGCTGTATAACTATTAAGGGAAATCAATTTTTAATTTAAAAACTCCCTCAAAAATCTCCAGATTCAGATAGTTTCACTGGAGAACTTGACCAAATGTTTAAAGGAGATTTAACAACAATTATACCCTATCTCTGCCAGAAAAAAAATGGTAACACTTTAAACTCAGTTTTTAAGCTACTATTACCTTAATAGCAAAAAGAGATAAAGTACAAAAAAAGAAAAAATATAGACCAGTATCCATCATGAATATAGATGGAAAAAACTATTAACAAAATATTAGAAAATAGAATTTGGCAGTATATAAAAGAGAATTTTACAGAATGACAAATTTGTGTTTATTCCAGGGATATGAGGCTTTGTAGGTATTCAAAAAAACAATCAATATAATACTCCATATTAATAGGAAAAACAAGAAAAATCCCATGATTTATGTAACACAGAAAAAAATGTGATAAAATTCAACACCCATTCAGATTAAAAACTCTTAGAAAACTAGGAATAGAGGGGAGCTTCATCAACTTGATAAAGAGTATCTACAAAATAAATTACAGCTAACATACCTATTGATTTCACTTAGGTCAGTAAATAAACAGGACAATTCATGAACAGGTTGAAAATGTATACCCTAGAACTGTGGTTCTAGAAAGTATAGAATTTTTTATGGGAAAGGGACTATTGTGAGATTATTAAATCTGATTTATTTTCATGGGTTATACTGATGGATACAATTCAAAATTTTCAAAATTAACATAATCAACAAAATTGAATCCATTGTCACTTCCCAATCCCTTAAAACTGTTTTCCGGGATCACCTTCCATAATATTTACAGGCAATGAGTCACTACACTTGTCATTACACGTTTAACTGTTTTCTGTTTATAAAACAATGCTAGAATAAAATTCATATTTTAGTAGCCAAAATATTAGTGAACCTGGTATAAAAATGTGTGTGAATTTTTAAAAGAGTCTTCAAATTGCAGAGAAATTACATTTACACATTTATTGGATACCTAATTTTTATCAGTAAGAACACAGTGTTTTCTATGAGCTGAACTTTCTAATAGATTTTTTTCTTGGGAAAAAAGTTGAAACCTATTTCCCCCAAAGGTCTAACCCTGATGGAAAATCAACTTACAAAGACAATAACAATAATGTTGGGAAATTTTCTCATCTGGCAGAGCCAGTGGGGGAGAAAACCATCCTTCTGGCTATTGGCAGATGGGGTTAAGCAGTGGACCATGGTACAGAATAATCACCTTTTACTGTGCACTAAGAGTGTGGCTCAGGAATTGGCACACACTGGAAATTCCCAGTGAGTCTATGAGATGTCAGGGGAAAACTTTACAAGCAGCAAATTTCCTAAAAGGGTATGTGTCTGTAGTACACTCTACAAATGGCAATACATTTTGCACAAGGTTGTAACTGGCCTTCGTCTCCCTTCTGTGTCATATTTGACAATTGGAAACACAACTGGCACATTTAATGACCTCGCAGAAGACAAGCTTTCAAACATTTCATAGCATTTAGATTGTCCTGGGTGGGAAATGGAAGTTTTTGTGCTCTCAACTCATCTTTGGTTTGGGCCCTTTAGTTGATGCTGTTGGTGTCCTATGTCTCTACTGTTAGCATGCACCTCAACGTGAGAAAAGTTGCTTACTGCAAACATTTGCTACTCTCTTAATGAGGGCTTTCTTTGAAGCTAGCTGAGTCTCTGTAGTGGGCGGACCAAAGTGCTCAAGAGAGTTAGTACACCCAACAAGCAGCTCTCAACCAATGATGGGAAGGCCAGAGGTCCATCACGTCTATGGCCTGAGCTTTCACTGCTTGTGCACAGTAGTTACTACCATATTAACAGACTACTTATGATTTCTTCCCTTCCTTATCTCACCTCCTTAGGCCCTATGATGTTTCCTCAGATCAACTTCCAAATAAATACTTGTCTCAAGTTCTGCTCCCTTGGTGAATCCAAAGCAACACAGGATTTCATTGAGTATTTTTTTAAACCCCATAAATGAGAAAGAACATATCTCTAGACTATCAGGTCCAGAGTAAGTCATATATGCACTATTTATAGAGACATTTGAAAGGGAGACATTCCCTCTTCCAGGTTGCAGACTGTTGACTTCTTGATGTATCTTCACATAGGAGAAAGAAGGCAAGAGAGCTCCCTGTGTTTCTCTTTTTAAGGGCACTAATCCCATTCATAAGCATTCCATCTTCATGACCTAATTAACTTCCAAAGGCCCCACCTTCTAATACCATCACTTTGGGGGTTAGGATTTCAACATATGAATTTTGGGGGAACACACACATTTAGTCCATTCCACCTTCCATTCCTAGTACTCTGTAAGTTTTCATCAGGAATAGATGTTGAATTTTTTCAAATGTTTTTTCCTCATCTATTGAAATATTTATTTTTATTTTTAGTCTGTGAATATGATCAACTATATTGACTAATTCTTGAATTTTGAATCTGTCTTGAAGTCCTGGGATGAACACCAAATTGTTGTAATGTATTATAATTTTTAGATATTGGTGAAATTGTTTTTTTTTTAATTTTGAGGGATATTGGCTTATGGTTTTCTTTATCTGTAATGTATTTGTCTGGTTTGATATGAGTAATGCTGGCCTCATAGAATGACTTGTTATGTATTCACTTATCTTCTATTTTCTGGAAGAATTCATGTAGACTTAATATAGTTTCTCCCTGAAACATTTGCTGAAATTTACCATTGAAGCCATCTGCTCCTGCAATTCGATTTGCAGAAATAATTTTAACTACAAATTCTATTTATTTAATAGAGTAAAAGTCAGGTTCTGTATTTCTTGAGTTGCCTTTGATAGCTTGTGTCTTTCAGGGAATTTGCCCATCATCAACTAAGTTGCCAAATTTATTGGCATAAAGTTGTTCTTAATATTCGTTTATTATCATTTTTAATGACTGTTGAATATACAGTGATGTTAACTATCAATTCCTGACATTAGTAATGTATGCCTTCAATTTTATTTCTGATCACACTGGTTAAAAACAATAATTTTATCCACCTTCTCAAAGAATCAGCTTTTACTTTCATTGATTTTCTCTATATATTTTCTGTTATATGTTTCACTTATTTTTACTGTACTCTGAGTGATTTCCTTTCTTCTAATTACTTTGAGTTTATTTGCTCTTTATCTTGTAGTTTTTAAGTTGGAAGATGAGATTGATTTGAGACCTTTATTCTTTCAAAAGTTAGTCATTTAATGTTATAAACTTCCCTCTAAGTTCTGCTTTAGCTTCTTGATGTGTGCGTTTACAATTTTCATCAAATTTACAAAAATGAAACTTCTTAAAGATGTTCACTGTTGATTTATTAAATTTTTTCCAGTCTTTCTTTTTTCCTTTGTGTTCCATTTTGTATACTTTCCATTGTTATGTTATCAAGTTCACTAGTAGTTTCTTCTGCAATGTCTAATATGCTGTTATTCCCATATAGTGTATTTTTCATCTTATACTTAGTCATTTTATATCTAGACATTCATTTTGAGTCTCTTATACTTTTCCATGTCTCTACTTAAGATGTTCCATCTTTCCTCTGGCTTCTTGGATATACAGAATGCGATTACAATAATTGTTATAATGTCCCTGTCTCCTAATTCTATCGTCTGTGTCAATTCTGGGTGTGTTTCAATTTTAAATGATTAAACAGTTATTCTTCTCAATAAGGGTTGTATTTTCCACCTTCATTGCATGCCTATTCATTTTTTATTGCATGCCAAC
Source organism: Delphinapterus leucas (assembly GCF_059928025.1). Taxonomy (NCBI): domain Eukaryota; kingdom Metazoa; phylum Chordata; class Mammalia; order Artiodactyla; family Monodontidae; genus Delphinapterus; species Delphinapterus leucas. Next base: position 101,819,345 of record NC_143150.1, on the reverse strand, counting down.
ATTGCAATTTTTACCTGGTTAGGCATTAGATGTATTTGTATATTTGTATTCCTTAACTATTTTTGATCTTTTATCCTGAATACAATTAAGTTACTTGAAAACCAATCTTCTTAGGCATTAATTTTCAGATTTGTGGAGAAGGACCAGATGAGTGTTTAGTCTATGGCTAATTTTTAACCACAACTGGGGCAAGACACTTTTGAATACTCTGTGCCCCAATAATTATGAGGTTTTCTACTCTGGCCAGTGGGAATGGGAATCCTTCCCAGTCCTGTGTGAGACCCAGGGATTGCTGACTCTAATAACTTTAGGCAATTCTCTCTCTGGTCTTAAGGAGTTACTTCACATGTGTTTGCTGATCAGTATTTACCTGGGACTCTGCAGATCTCCAGAATTCTCTCTCTAGTACTCTGTCCTATGAATTCCAGCTGTTTTGGCCTCCTTGGTCCTCCAGCTCTGTCTCTTTAACTCAATGTTATGATGGCATCCACATTGCTTCCTGAGTGTTCCTTTCCCAGGAATTGTAGCATGATCTATTTGCTTAGTTGGTTATATTATTGCCCCAAGGGTTTGCAGTCCTACTGTTCCTTCTCTCTAATGTTGGTTTAGTGAACAGATTTCATGGGAAACCAACTACATAACATGACCAAACAAAAGTGACCCAATATCATTGCCTAATGGCAAGAGCAAGACTGGAAAGTCTGGGGCCATTGCCACTCTTTGGTATAATCTTATGCTGTGCATTTCTAGAGTTGAAAGAAATGATGTTCCCTGGTAGTTTGGGCTCTCTGGCTAAGAGCACAGAAAATCAAAGCCATATGGTTAATGGACATTAGGAACCTGTTGGGATTTCCTATTCAGTAAGTGGGATTTACTCAACATCCTTCATCAATGCACTAGCTGCTGAGGTTCACAAGAACCCTGTGGAGAACATTCTGTCAAAGCTCACACTTTGAAGAGTATGACTTCAAACAGATGGGAGTAGTGCTGGGCTCATATGTTGGTTATTACATTTCCTAGTTTTAACTGTATCACTGAACACATTAGGTGAATAGTATAAAGCTGTACAGAGCATAGAGAAAACAAACAGAAAAATACTTTCACAAGTTCCTGGCAATATATGTAACTAAGAATTGGGATTTTAAGAGGATCTTCAAGCCAGTTTCTATTTTCAGGTGTGCAGGTTTAGGCAACTGGTATTATATTCATCATTGCTGACAAGAACAAGATACCCTTACTGCATTTGATCTCATTTCATGTGACACAGTGTTTGCAGGCATGACAGGAGCGCTGCCCAGAGAGACACCAGTGGTTAACAGTCCAGTCCAAGTCCTGACACAGAAACTCATATTAGGAGAAAAAACACTTAGAACTAAACAGTGTGGTGAGAACATGGTGGACAGAACATTGTTTACATTTGTTTTAGCAAAATTCTGAATGATACAAATGAACAAATTATGAAAGATTCATAATGTTATTTTTAAACATGTATCTTTAAGTAGAATGGGATGTTTAGCTAAGTGAGATGATCCATCAGATTAACTCTTCTCAACTTACCAAAAAAAAGTGAACTGAACTTGGCTTATCTGTTCATTTCATGTAATGCTGCTTTGATATTTTTGGAGACAGTTCCTTTAGGAACTAGCATAATATTTTAGCATATTATTCTAGAGTAAAAAAAACTTTTAATTTTGGTTCTATCATTTATGAACAGTGTGACTTTGGGTCTCAGTTCCTTTATCTACAATATGGCGGTAAAAATAGTACCTCCCTCATAAGCTTCTTCTGAGCATTAAATGGTGGCTATAAACTGAATTATTTTAACTCTGATTGATATATTCATCACTTCCCCTCATTGAACTGCACTGCATACAGAATACGCAACACAAAATATTCAAATTATTCTACTTTTCCTGACTTTAGCCTTTGATTTACTACTGAATTCTGTGTATTCATCACACATTACATAATTTCTATATCATAAGTATTTGTATCATGATTTTTTTCAGTTTTCCAATCAGATATATTTGACATTCAGTGACAGAGATTAGTTTAGTCAATGGAAATTCTTTAAAAACATATCTATTAAATATTGAGAACAATTCTAGGCACTGGAGATAAGCATGGACAAGTAAGATGTTAATGTCTCAGCCCAACAATCCTAGAACATACTGAGAAAGATGGGACTATATGAGGGAGACAGAAGCACAGAGGAGGGAGGCTAACCCCTTGGGGGAAGAACATTTAGATAACTTTTCTCAGAGAAGGTGAGGTTTGAGCTAAGTATAGCAGTCCCAGATTATTAGGAAGACAAGGACAAGATATTTCTGGCAGAGGGAATAGCATTTACAAAATCATGGTATTGTATGACGGCATGGAGGTTTGAAAGAACTAAAAGTAGAATGGAGCTTACAGAGCAAAAGATACACGAGGGCGTGTGAGGGAGCTGAGACAAGAGAAGAAGGGACAAATCACAATATCTTGAATACATATTAAAAACATTCACCTTTGTCAATCATCATCAGTATGAACAATAATTATCCATGACAGTAAGCTGAGATTTCAGTGGCAGAAACCTGAAAGTACATGAAAAAGAGGACCAACGTATTTGAAGTGCCCAGTATATGCCAATCTCAAGGCTAAGGAGTTTAAACATATAATCATCTTAAATTCACCTAACAGAATATTTAGCACATTCCATTCTCATCCACACTGCCCACTGCCACGGGTCAAGTCCCACACAAAGGTTCTGGGAGAAACACTGGAAATGCAGAGCTCTGCCTGTTGGCTGCTGTTGCTGCTTCTGCTGAGGGAGCTGTTTAAGCATATGAGTTCTGGTGTATTAGAGCCAGCACCAGGTGAAGATACCAGAGTTTATGTCCCTGCGGTTTTTGGCAGTAAGTCATTTAACCTTTCTGTGTATGCTTCCACTGCAAAATATGAAGAAATGAACCAGGTGATGTCTGGTATTGCTTCTTGCAAAAAAGAAGAAATGTTATTATCCAAACATACAAGTTGTGCTAAAACTACAGAGAAACTCAAAGGATGGACTCATTTATTTTTTGAGCAAAATGAATAACACTTAGTCCGTACTTCTATGAGGATTGGAATCACAAGGACATATAAGGAATGAATAGCTCTGCTGGAGAGACAGATAAAAATAGATTGCTCTACACCCACTCATCGGGACAATGGCAAAGAGTGAGGCAAAGCCCTTAGAGGGGCCCCAAGTCATAACTAAGTGTACAGGAAATCAGTGAGAACTTCTGAGAAGAAGCTATATCTAAGTTCAGAACAAAACACGTGTTCTAAGTTCCTAGTTAAGAAAGCAAGAAGACATTCATTCATCTGTCTCCCGGGGTAAAGTATTCATGCCTTCTGTGTCCCTGTGTTTCCAATCCCCTTAGGGATCTAGACCAAGGATCATTCCTTTTGCTCACATAATAAATGAGTCTGTTCTTTGAGTTTCTCTGTGGTTTTAGGCATCCAAGCAGGGGCAGCAGCAGGTGCAAACATGGATGGTTAGAGAATCTGGAGTGTGCAGGGAAACTTAAGGTGCTGAGTAGGGCTGGAGCAGAGGGAACAATGGGATTCTGGGACATAAAAAATGAGTCTGAGGTTAGCAGGGGACAAGTCATGAAAGAGCATATTAAGTGGTACCCAAGAGATGAATTTATTCCAAAGGTCATGGGGGCCATGGAAGGATATTTTTAAGCATGAAATCACATGACCAGATTTGCATTTTAGAAGGCTCTCTCTTGAACAGTGAAGGGAATGGATAATAAAGGGATGAGGAATGAGTGTCAGCATGTGTAGAAATTGAGATCAAAATTGATGAGAGCCAGTACCGAGAAAATAACAGAGAAGACAAAAAAGGAAAATAAAAGAAACACATTTCATTTCAAGTCTAAGAGCAATTACATGGTAGTCTAGATGTAGTCTAGAGTAGTCTAGATGTGGTGTCTACTTGGATGCAGGAAAAAGAGAGAAGACCAAAGAGGAGACAGGTTCCACTCCCTGATTTCTGGTTTTGGCACTGAGGAAATGATGAGGCCATTTGCTGAGATAATGAATCTAGTTCAGATTTTTCCTCCAGGGCGTGAACCTTATATCCTGTCCAAGATTAGTCCCGCACCAGTGCTTTCAATTCACTTCTCTTGTCTCTTCAAGTATCTCAGGTCATTACTTTTCTATACCCTCAATCAGTTTGCTATTTATCTTTTACACAGTAAAAAACAAAACAAAAACAAATGCAACAAGCTTCTTCAGCCTCATGTTCTATGCAATTATTTCCCTGTGTTTTTAAAAAAATATTTCCATTGCTTCATACTCAAATTTCTTGCATGAACGATCTGTCCTCTTTCTTACCATCTTCTGTTTGAGACCTTGCCATACTCCCGTTAATCTGATGCTTAATATCAACTAATCAGCCCTAATTCCTGGCATCCTTCCTCCTCTGTGACTCAGATTCACTCTTAGATCTTCTTTCTTCTCTGGTTTAATTCACCATATTCTCCAGATACAGAATCCGCCTCAGCCCAGACATTTATGAGACCATTTTCAACCCACTGCATTGTTTGATGCATACTGCATGCATTTTCTACACTAGCCCCTCATTTCCTACTTTCATCTGAAAGCTGATGACTCCCAAGTGTTCTCTCTAAAATCACCTTTCTGAGTTAAAAGCCTGTATATCTACTTGCTTAGTGTCACCTCCATCCAAGTGCATGCACAGGAACTTCATATTCCTCATGTGTAAAATTAAATTTATAAGCATGTGCATGCACACACACATGCCACGGTATATTTTGTAAGGACTTACACATATGTAAAGACATACGTCAAACACATTAGCAGAGATGTTACAGAATAGAAGATAATGGGATTGAAAATAGGAGAAAAGGGAAGATTACAATTAAACTCCACCGATGGGGGAGGTTAATGTATTTTAAGCCGAGGAGTTTAATGAGCTACTCAACTCTCCATACCTGAGATTTTGGCTGGTGAAGATAGAGTCTGCAAATAATCGTAGTGAAATGGTCAACTGTCTGACGTTGCTTAAGATGACATACCAATGGAGCTACATTATGGGTCCATAACTAACACAGAAGCTAAACTTGTGACTTTATAAGTGATATGAGAAAGAGTCTTGGCCTTTGACTAAGATACTCCTAAGGGCTCACACATAATGCCTTAGTCCCTGTGCAATCAAACCTGAGGCAAACATATATATATATGCTATATTTCATAGAAATTATTGACACTGACATAATTTTGTAACTATGATGTAAGTTAAAATAAGAAAACCATCAGCAATTACCAAGTCTGAGTAATTCATGGTAAATTTAATACTGATGTGTGTGCAGGAGCTGGGAGCTGTATGTTCACTGTTTGGTGAACATAGTGTACATGGTGTGTGCCTTCTGCCAGCTGTGAAGGTGCCTAAACAACTCTTACACTTTCAGGAATCTTTGCCGCTCTTATCCTTATCCATTCTCAGTTTTGTTGGGGAAACTGAAAGAGCTTATTTGACCCTATTAGACTACTTAAAGGTTTTCTAAATATTAAAAGATATACTTTCTTTTCTGTTGCAAATCATTGTTACTTTGTCTTTTCTTTGCCTTAGCCTTTTTTTTTCATAGTTCAAAATACAAATGGAAATGTCCGAAATATATGTAGGATGAAACATGGGTATTATTTTGCTCAGTGAGTTTTCATGTTTATTAAGGTTTTCTGTCTTGGTTTCTGCTTTCCTGACAAACAACTATAATCCCTTTGTTCTGTGCAGAAAAAATACGATGAATAAAATATAGTTGGTATAAATAGATTTTTAAAGGAATTTGATGACTCACTGTTTACAGGTTATGCAGTTTTAAATTCAGCAAATCAATCATGCAAACTTTCATCGGTTGATATATTCTATTTGAAATCAAATGTGTCTATTATGCCGCTAACACACTGAGAAAATTGTAGGACCTTCTTTTAAACAATGGGTAAAAGACCTAATAATAAAGGCTATTTTTACATGATAAAAGAGCTGTTATCTAAAGCAGTTTCAGAAGATGGCGGAGTAGAAGGACGTGTGCTCACTCCCTCTTGTGAGAGCACCAGAATCACAACTAACTGCTGAGCCGTCATCGACAGGAAGACACTGGAACTCACCAAAAAAGATACCCCACATCCAAAGACAAAGGAGAAGCCACAGTGAGATGGTAGGAAGTGTGCAATCACAATAAAATCAAATCCCATAACCACTGGGTGGGTGACTCACAAACTGGAGAACACTTATACCATGAAAGTCCATCCACTGGAGTGAAGGTTCTGAGCCCCATGTCAGGCATCCCAACCTGAGAGTCTGGCAACAGGAGGAAGAATTCCCAGAGAATCAGACTTTGAAGGCTAGTGGGATTTGATTGCAGGACTTTGACAGGACTGGGGGAAACAGAGACTCCACTCTTGGAGGGCACACACAAAGTAGTGTGTGCATCGGGACCCAGGGGGAAGGAGCAGTGACCCTATAAAAGACTGAACCAAACCTACCTGCTAGTGTTGGAGGGTCTCCTGCAGAGGCGGGGGACGGCTGTGGCTCACTGCAAGGACACTGGCAGCAGAAGTTCTTGGAAGTACTCCTTGGCATGAGCCCTCTCAGAGTCCAAGATTACTCCCAGCAAAGAGCCTGTAGGCTCCAGTGTTGGGTCACCCCAGACCAAGCAACCAACAGGGAGGGAACTCAGCCCCACACATCAGCAGACAAGCAGATTAAAGTTATACTAAGCTCTGCCCACCAGAGCAACAGCCAGCTCTACCCACCACCAGTCCCTCCCATCAGGAAGCTTGCACAACCCTCTTAGATAGCCTCATCCACCAGAGGGCAGACAACAGAAGCAAGAAGAACTACAATCCTGCAGCCTGTGGAACAAAAACCATATTCACAGTAAGATAGACAAAATGAAAAGGCAGAGGACTATGTACCAGAGGAAGGAGAAAACCAATACTGTATGCTAACACATATATATATGGAATCTAAAAATAAAAAATGGTTCTGAAGAATCTAGGGGCAGGACAGGAATAAAGACACAGACATAGAGAATGGACTTGAGGACACAAGGAGGGGGAAGGGTAAGCTGAGATGAAGTGAGAGAGTGGCATGGACATATATACACTACCAAATGTAAAACATAGCTAGTGGGAAGCAGCTGCATAGTATAGGGAGATCAGCTCGGTGCTTTGTGACCACCTAGAGGGGTGGGAGAGGGAGGGTGGGAGGGAGACACAAGAGGGAGGAGATATGGGGATATATGTATATGTACAGCTGATTCACTTTGTTATACAGCAGAAACTAACACCTCATTGTAAAGCAATTATACTCCAATAAAGATGTTAAAAAAAAAAGTAAAACTGTCACTGTTTGCACACGACATGATACTATACATAGAGAATCCTAAAGATGCCACCAGAAAACTACTAGAGATAATCAGTGAATTTGGTAAAGTTGCAGGATACAAAATTAATGCACAGAAATCTCTTGCATTCCTATACACTAATGATGAAAAAATATGAAGGAGAAATTAAGGAAACACTCCCATTTACCATTGCAACAAAAAGAATATAGTACCTAGGAATAAACCTACCTAAGGAGGTAAAATACCTGTATGCAGAAAACTATAAGACACTGATGAAAGAAATCAAAGATGACATAAACAGATGGAGAGATATACCATGTTCTTGGATTGGAAGAATCAATATTGTGAAAATGACTATACTACCCAAAGCAATCTACAGATTCAATGCAATCCCTATCAAATTACCAATGGCAGTTTTTACAGAACTAGAACAAAAATCTTAAAATTTGTATGGAGACACAAAAGACCCCAAATAGCCAAAGCAGTCGAGGGAAAAAAAACAGAGCTGGAGGAATCAGACTCCCTGAGTTCAGACTATACTACAAAGCTACAGTAATCAAGACAATATGGTACTGGCACAAAAACAGAAATATAGATCAATGGAACAGGATAGAAAGCCCAGAGATAAACCCACACACCTATGGTCAACTCATCTGTGACAAAGGAGGCAAGGATATACAGTGGAGAAAAAAAAGTCTCTTCAATAAGTGGTGCTGGGAAAACTGGACAGCTACATGTAAAAAAATGAAATTAGAACACTCCCTAACACCATACACAAAAGTAAACTCAAAATGGATTAAAGACCTTAATGTAAGACCAGACTCTATAAAACTCTTAGAGGAAAACATAGGAAGAACACCCTTTGACATAAATCACAGCAAGATCTTTTTTGACCCACCTCCTAGAGAAACGGAAATAAAAACAAAAAAAACCAAATGGAACCTAATGAAACTTCAAAGCTTTTGCACAGCAAAGGAAACTATAAACAAGACGAAAAGACAACCTCGGAATGGGACAAAATATTTGCAAACGAATCATCAGGCAATGGATTACTCTCCAAAATATATAAACAGCACATACATCTCAGTATTAAAAAAAACAAACAACTGTATCAAAAAATGGGCAGAAGACCTAAATAGACATTTCTCCAAAGAAGACATACAGATGGCCAAGAGGCATATGAAAAGCTGCTCAACATCACTAGTTATTAGAGAAATGCAAATCAAAACTACAATGAGGTATCACCTCTCACTGATTAGAATGGGCATCATTAGTGAGTCTACAAACAACAAATGCTGGAGAGTGTGTGGAGTAAAGGGAACCCTCTTGAACTGTTGGTGGGAATGTAAATTGATACAGCCACTATGGAGAACAGTATGGAGTTTCATTAAACGACTAAAAATAGAGCTACCATAGCACCCAGCAATCCCACTACTGGGCATATAGCCAGAGAAAACCATAATTCAAAAAGACACATGCACCCCAATGTTCACTGCAGCACTATTTACAATAGCCAGGTCATGGAAGCAACCTAAATGCCCATCGTCAGATGAATGGATAAAGAAGATGTGGTATATATACACAATGGAATATTACTCAGCTATAAAAAGGAATGAAATTGAGTCATTTGTAGAGACGTGGATGGACCTAGAGAGTGTCATGAAGACTGAAATAAGTCAGAAAGAGAAAAACAAACATCGTATATTAACATATATACATGTAATCTAGAAAAATGGTACAGATGAACCAGTTTGCAAGGCAGAAATAGATACATAGATGTAGAGAACAAATGTATGGACACCAAAGGGGGAAAGGGGGGCGAGTGTTTGGGATGAATTGGGAGATTGGGATTGACATATATACACTAATATGTATAAAATAGGTAACTAGTAAGGACCTGCTGTAAAAAAAATCACTAAATAAAAATAAATAAGTAAATAAAGCAGTTTCAGCAGTCTATGGCCAAATCCAGCACACTCTCTATTTTTTTTTTTTTTCCTGGCTGCGTTGGGTCTTCGTCGCTGTGCACAGGCTTTCTCCATTTGTGGAGAGCAGGAGATACTCTTCGTTGTGGTGTGTGGGCTCCTCATTGCGGTGGCTTCTCTTGTTGCAGAGCACAGACTCTAGGAGCACAGGCTTCAGTAGTTGTGGCTCATGGGCTCTAGAGTGCAGGCTCAGTAGTTGTGGCTCATGGGCTTATTTGCTCAGCAGCATGTGGGATCTCCCCGGACCAGGGCTCGAACCTGTGTCTCCTGCATTGGCAGGCGGATTCTTAACCACTGCGCCACCAGGAAGTCCCCACTGTCTACTTTTGTCAGTAAAGTTTTATTGGCACACACCTATGCCCATTTGTTTGCATATTGTCTGTGGCTGTTTGCACACTACTAAAGTAGGGATGAGTACTTGCAAGAGAGACCATATGGCCCACAAAGCTTAAAATATGACTATTTTTATCATTGTTATATTCTTGTATCTATCCTATATATAGAATTATACTTAAGGAAAATCATATAGTATATATGCATCTAGTATTCTCAACTATAATTGATAATATGATTTCAGTTTAATATTCCAGAATAATATTCCATTTTATGGATCCACCATGACTTTAAATGTTTCATTTTTTCCCAATGCTTTTGTTATTGAAAGTGATATGAGGTGAATATTTTTGAACATAAATATTTGTTCTTTTCTTCAATTACATTCTTTAACATTCTTTAAATACAGCAACATTCTTTAAGTTAACTTTATTGAGGTATAATTTACATAGAATAAAATGCACCCATTAAAATTTTACAGTTCAATCAGTTCAGTGAGTTTTGACTCATCTTTATTGAGGTATAATTGACATAAAATGCACCCATTTTAAGTGTACAGTTTGATGAGTTCTGTCAAATATTTGTACTTATATAGCCATGATTCCAATCAAGATATTGAGCATTTCTGTCACTCCAGAAAATTATCTTTTGTCCCGTTTGCTATCAGTACTCCTCTGTGAGCAACTACTCATCTAATTTCTAACTTTATAAATTATTTTTATCCATTCTAAAACTAAATATAGAATATAGTCTATTGTGTCTTGCTTCTTTCACTCAACGTAATAGATTTGAGATTTATCTATTTTGTTCCTTTATTAGTAGTTTATTCTTTTTGTGGCTGTATAGTATTCCATTGGATAAATATACCAGAGGTTGTTCAGTCACTGCCATGTTGATGAATATTTGGATTGTCTCCTCTCATTAGCTTTTATGAATACAAATACCAAGGATAATAATGGACAAGTATTTTTGTGGTATTTTGGGTAAATACCTATAAGCGAAATTGCTTGTTCATACGATAGATATAAATTTAACTTGGTAAGAAACTTCTAAAGTGATTATTATGGTGACTGTATCAATTTGCCCTAAAACCAGCAGTGTATGAAAGTTCCAGTTGCCCCACTTTCTGGATAAAACTTGGTATTGTTAGGTTTTGTTTGTTTGTTTGCTTGCTTTAATTTCAGCAGTTCTAGAGGGCAGAAGTTCATTTTGATTTTATTTTGTATTTCTCTGATAGCTCATGATGTTAAGGACATTTTAATGTGCTTTCTGTCCATTCTGTTTTGAGTGTCTATTCAAATCTTTTGCCCATTTTTTGTTAGATTTTTTGTTGTCCTATTATTGAGTTGTAAGATTTTTACTATATTCTAAAGATCAATTCTTTGTCAGATATATGTATCACATATATTATCTCCCAGTCTGTAGTTTGCCTAATAATTGAATTTTGTTAAAGACTGATTTACCATTTTTTTTTGTAGTTGCGCTTTCTGTATTCTCTATTTTCCTACCCCAAAATCATGAGTACTTTTTTTCTCTTTGCTCCTACAGGTTTTAAAAATTTGGCTTTTACCTTTTCGTGTTTGTTTATAAGCCTCTATTCATTGATTTTTGTGTAAGGTGTGAAGCTAGGCCTAAGGTTCATTGTTTTTCCCATGGAGATAACCAGTTATTCTAGTGCCATTTATATAAAGGACTTTTTTCCCTATTGAACTACATTGGCAACACTGGAAAATCAATTGATCATCTATGTGTGGGTTTATCTCTAGGTGTTCAATCATGTTCAGTTTATCTATATATGTATCAATATCTTTACACCAGTAACACACTGTCTTGAATATTGTAGCTTTATAGTAAATTTTGAATCAAGTAATATAAGTACTCCAACTTTGTTCTCTGTTTCAAAATATCTTAGCTATTCTATAGGTCCTTTACAAATTTCATATAAATTTTAAAATCAGCTTGTCAATTTCCATCCCCATAAAAGGCTCCTTCCTGGATATTTTGATTGGTGTTATATTGAGTCAATAGATCAGATTGGGAAGAATAGACTTATTCAATTTATTGAATCTTCCACTCATGAAAATATTATAACTCTCCATTTGTTTTGATTTCTTAAATTTTTTCAACAATGTTTTGTAGTATTCCCTATAGAGTTGGCTTACCACTAAGGCAATTAGAAGAATTTTTACAAGTCAAATTAGGGGTTTGAGAAGTGAAGTTAGAAGTCTTGGATAACCAATGAAATGGACATGATATCACAAGAACAGTCAGTGCACATATTTAAAAAAAAATGAGTAGCAGTAATGGTCTAGTTGAGGTTAGAGAGCATGCCTTTGATTTGGAACTAATTCCCTTTTGTCACTTTCTTCATGAATGAATGGTGGCTTGAAGCAATAGTAGATAAAATATATTATAGAGGTGAGCTAGAATTAGAAAATTATCAGCAGAAATTCTAGACAATGAGGAATTCTTGGGTGGTGATCATTTTCAAAGGGATGAAGTGAGTGTCTGTGATTATTATTGTGGTCCAACACCAGAAGATTTAAAAAACAAAATGAGGAGAATAATTTTACAGATGTAAAAAATGGGGTAAAGTTGAGTAGATTAAGAGAGCAGAAAGGAGAGATGAGAAAGGAAATAGGCAAAATGAGAAAAGAGGAAGTTGTGTTTGTTGTATTTCATTTATATAGGTCAAAGATGCAATCTAGGTTAAACAGATAACTCAGTGAATATTTAACACTGGGCTCTTCATCAGGCTTTGACACCAATGCCATTTGTCCTGTAAGAATTCTCTTTGACTGCAGGGATGGTATTCTTTGTTCCTTTTACACATCAGCCATAGTTCCCTCTTTTACAGCAATGATAAGAATTTTTAATGTTGTTAAGTATGACTGTCTCCAAGATTAAATGACAACATTCTTCCTTTGAAAATAATGTTTGCAGACGGCTTGTTGAGTGTGACCATTTTATTAGTATTCAAAGAGCTAGTACAGCTTTTAATCCAAAAAAGGGGTACAGCTTGTTGCCTGCCTTAGGAAGAAAAAGGAGTCTTGATCTGTGGTTATGGGCTTGCCAAAGCACCTGAGGGTAATTCAATTCCATGCATTGTAGAATTATCATTTAGATTTTGCTCTTCAAATGTAGATGCAGCTACATTGGCAATACTGTTTTCCTTCAGGCCATCCACTGATGCAGTATGCTGTAGGCAGTTTGAGACTAACCTTCTCAATTAATGTTTCTGGCATGGTCTTTACATTGTTTACAAATGGCCCTAGGCAGGGATAGAACGTACCATTTAATGTTGCAATATATTTCTTGTGAGTTTCTTGCTTCTCTCATTTGAAAGACTACTCCAAAATAGCAATGAGGAAGACAAAAGCCTGTACATTTGGTAAACATCCATTTGGTTTCCACTCTATCAGTTTTTCCACTAATTTAATATTTCAAGTTCAAACAATTCTCAACACCAAAACTCTAACAAATCAGGGCTCACTTATGAAATCAGTGATATTGAAATGCTTTTATTTTCATCAGTTTAATTATCACAAACATTTTTAGATACCCAGGCTCAGAGATTGGTGAAGAATGTGTAGTGGAATCTTCACTGTGCTATTAAAATAGCACAATGCTTAATTTTTTAAGTGAAGGAATAAATCTTTAGATAAATCGGGGCTTTGAGCATATAAATAACAATTCTACTTGAGACTATTATCTTATGAATTGATTTATAAGGAACTTGAGTACTGCTAAAATAAAATCAGAGGTTTTATTGGCAGCTGCAGTGATGATCCAAACAATAAGACGGCAATGTCTAAAGTAAAAAAAAAAAAAAAAAAAAAGCTTCAAGATTTAAATTAGGATAAAATATAAAATATGGATTTATTAAACCTCTTCTAAAAATGCCAGTTTTCAGTCTATGTACTGATTTTTCTTTTTGACAGATTCAACAGCAAACTAGGAGGCAGATTAATTATGAAAGTTCAAAATGAGTTTACCAAAAAGTGCCAGTGTGGGCTGAGCATGAGACATATAACTAACAGAATAGAAGCATGCACTCTGAAACCAAAATGCCTGAGTGTGAATCTGACTCCACCAGATTGTAACTGTGTGACCTTTGACAAGTGACTTAACCACTGTACTTTAGTTTCTCTGTCTGTAAAGTGAGAGTGACTTAGTACCTACCTCGCTCAAGGTGTCATGAGGATTAAATTAGTCATTGTGCGTAAAGAATTTACAGCAGTTTAAGCGCCATGGAGTTGTTTGATATTACTATTCTTTTTTTTTTTTTTTAACATCTTTTTTGGGGTATAATTGCTTTACAATGGTGTGTTAGTTTCTGCTTTATAACAAAGTGAATCAGTTATACATATACATATGTTCCCATATCTCTTCCCTCTTGTGTCTCCCTCCCTCCCACCCTCCCTATCCCACCCCTCCAGGCGGTCACAAAGCACCCAGCCGATATCCCTGTGCCAGGCGGCTGCTTCCCACTAGCTATCTACCTTACGTTTGTTAGTGTATATATGTCCATGCCTCTCTCGATATTACTATTCTTAAAATTATTTTGGCAATACCAATGTTGTAGTCATGGAAATTTGTCTATTTTTACAGTTGTTGAGCTATAATGCTGTACACTTGAAACATAATAAAAAAAACCTATTTTGAGACATTTTTCAAATTTTCTATTTTGAGACAAGTTTCTGGCTTTCAATATGAGAAATCCAGAAGATGGTATGTGATCCAGCCATTTGAACTCGCATAGAATGATTTGCCTGTACAACTGTAAAGGGGATTTTTGTCTGCCAATTTCCTGGGGAACCAGGGAGGTGTGAATGGGAAAGAAAATGCAAATTTTTTTTTTACAGCTTTTCATATTTGATGGAGACAGAGCTTTATATAAATATGAAAAATAATATAGGTTTGGGCTTCCCTGGTGGCGCAGTGGTTGAGAATCCACCTGCCAATGCAGGGGACACGGGTTCAAGCCCTGGTCCGGGAAGATCCCACATGCCGTGGAACAACTAAGCCCATGCACCACAACTACTAAGCCTGCACTCTAGAGCCCACGAGCCACAACTACTGAAGCCCGCACGCCTAGAGCCCATGCTCCACAGCAAGAGAAGCCACCGCAGTGAGAAGCCCACACACTGCAATCAAGAGTAGCCGCCGCTTGCCACAACTAGAGAAAAGCCCGTGCGCAGCAATGAAGACCCAACGCATCCATAAATAAATAAATAAATAAATAAATAAAGCTTTGAGGAGACCCAAGTATGAGAAAAAGGCTTTTGCTCCCTGACTCTCCATTTACTTTAAATAAGTCATCAATTCTCAGTTTTTCCATTGATTATTTACTCTGACATCTAAATGTGCAACCTGCTGACAGCAAAGACAAATGCCCAGAATCCAACATAGCACCATTTTGAGGGAGAAGACAATGACCTACCTGGTGGCAAGTTGATTATAATTAATTCCTTACATCATTTAGGGAGCAGTGATTTGTCCTTCTACCATTACCACCATCAATGGATGTACAGAATCCCTCATTCATCAACATGGTATCCACACACACACTGTAAAATCTATTTCACAGCAAAGGAAGTAAAGGAATTTTGTCCTGTTCATTCATTGATTTTACCATGTTTCACAACACACAGAAAGAAGCTAAACTGTGAAGAACCTATTGAAGGCTCAGTATGGTGCCCTTGGATGACAACACATTGTGAGTTGGGTATCTGCACTTAAAGGCTCAGTATGTGCTCTGAACCAGTGACCAGTATAGGATGCCAATTGTTTCACAGCCAGAATTCCCAAGGTGATGTACCAAGAGGTAGAAATGGAAGTGCCCTCTCTCACTATTACCAGTGATAAGACATGAATAAAAATGTGGCTTCCTGCCACAGTAACTTTGTACTTCCCTGGTTTAGAGTGTTAGTTCCCCCTCCTAAAAGGAATACTTCCACTAGGGTCACAAGAATTCTTCTAGTAAAGTGAAAGCTGAAATTGCCACTGTCTTATTTAGGATTCAGCATTCCAGTTAATGGAAAGACAGAAAGATTTCTCTGTTGGTTCTGTTAGTTGATCCTGATTATTAAGAGGAAACAGGGTGGCTGCTACACAGTTGGATCAAGGTGGATATGTATTAAGTGTGGAATTCAAATGATTCTTCTTTGCAATTCTGAATCTAGTGGTAAAAGTTAATGGAAGATATAGCAACCCAATGCAGGCAGAACTCTAAGGATTCTAACCCTTTAGGAATAAAGGTTCTGAGTCACATCTCCAGTTAAACAATATGACCAGTGTGAGAGCAAAGGAAATATTGACTAAGGAAGAATAACATTATAAATGCCAACTATGACACTGTGACCAGTTACAGTAATCAAGACTTTAGAATGTAAGCAAGTTTTATTCTGCTTGCTTTTTAAATATATATACCAATTTATGTTTCTGATCTTCTCTTTGCCTACTATTTTCTATAATTCATTGTAGGTAAACATCATTTTAGCTTAAAATTTTTAAATATCAAAGGGAGTTTGTGACTGAGGTAAAAGAGGAAAAAATATCGCCCAGTAATGGACAAAGTTTATTGGGAGTTAGTGTTCCATTTTGGGGATAGAAGGGGAAAGCATTTTCTTTACATCAGATATAGTCACATCATGTTATGGAAAAGCAGGATCTGTTGCTATTTTTGTCATTTGAAAGTTAAAAATGGGCAAAAGGGGTGTGTGCATATTGAATTGTCAAAGGAGTAGACTGTATCAGATTATCTGTGTCAGATCAGCATAATCCATACCCTGATTTATGCTTGATTCTACATCACAGGGGGAAACTTCAAAGCTATATTTCTGAGACTTCACTGACAACAGAGTTCAGGGTTAAATTTTGCCAGTAAGAAGAATCCACATGCTATTTGAAAGGCAGAAGTGAAGTAGAAGCCATTATTGCCCAGCACATTAAAAAGAGACTCTTGGGAAATTGTAAACATGAATTTGCATTAGACTTAGAGTGGGGTCCTGTTAGTCCCTTGCTTTAGTCCTACTGGCAGCTTAGATTATCATCAGTGGCTTCCACTTGATTCTTATAGTTCCAGATTTCCTGAAAGACAGGAGTGTTATTTCTTTGAATTTTACTTCTCCAGCACTTTCGATGATTATTACTCTAATTCTCTATATTAAACCACTTTCCACTTGAGATGGGTAGGGGGGCATCTCTTCTATTGACTGATTTCTGATGGATATAGTCACGGATCCATACATTATGCTGAGGAGGAAGGATTTGGAGAGTTAGGAAGGAAAGTCATTGTTTTAAGTCAAAATGATGCTTGAAAAATCCTTCATAAGGTAACACATTAGGGGCCAAAGTATTACCTAAAAGTTCAACATATGATTTTTCCAAAACATGGGAGCAGGTTGCTGCTTCTTTAGTTTAGCACCAGATAAAGTGCATGGCTTGCTTTCAAAAGACATATTATATGAAAATATATATACCTTTAAACACTAGAATCACACTCAATACAGATAGCTCTTCACTTTATGGGAGGCATGCCGTAATTGGGACCAGCCAAAGTAAGAGCAAGAGCCAATTCAGGTTTCTCACTTTATATTCTCTGTAGGCTGTATGTTCACTAATTGGAATGGTGGACTGAATTGCCCACATTATTTGAACTTTTATTCTCTCCCTGTCTCTTATTCTCTCTCTCTTTACCCCTCTCAACTCATCCTCACTATCTTACTATTAATCCTTTCATCTCTCTCCTAAAAAGATAAAATTGAATTTATCGAAGTTAAATGAGTAAGTACTTTATGTCCATTGACTTTCCTTTTGTTAATTGCCCTTCTATCTATGCCCTTGAATCATTCATTCCTAGATATCAATATAAACATATTATAGCCTAGACATAGAATAATTTAACTTTTCTCAGGAAATTTATCACTCAAATTATACCTTATCCTTTATTTTCAGTTTAACAGTTTGAATGAGGTAACAGTTCAACACTGTCATATGTAAATATTTAATAGAATAACATATAAGACATAGATTTTGAGCTCTTGGTTAGCAATAAAAGTTACTTTGAACCACAGGGGGAATACCCTAAAGTGAAAGTGATTTAGAATCACAAATATGCTTATATTTGAGCTTTGGACTGTAGTTCCCATTGCAGCTGTGTCAATAACTGCAAAGGATCTCAGATTTACATTGTTTATAAACTAATAAGCTAGCCTATTTTTATTTCATAGACACTGGCATAAAGCATAAGATTCCTGGGTTAGGGATAAATAACTTTATTACTCACAGCACTATAAACAGCATAATCATCACCATATTTGTGTCAGTTTTCCTTGCCTAAAGTTCCACAAGGGGAGCACAGATTAGTCCCAACCGTAAGCTTAGTGAGCCTGAATCTTTTTTTTTTTTTTTTTTTAAATTAATTAATTTATTTATGGCTGTGTTGGGTCTTCGTTTCTGTGCGAGGGCTTTCTCTAGTTGTGGCAAGCGGGGGCCACTCTTCATCGCGGTGCGCGGGCCTCTCACTATCACTGCCTCTCTTGTTGCGGAGCACAGGCTCCAGACACGCAGGCTCAGTAATTGTGGCTCACGGGCCCAGTTGCTCCGCTGCATGTGGGATCTTCCCAGACCAGGGCTCGAACCCATGTCCCCTGCATTGGCAGGCAGATTCTCAACCACTGCGCCACCAGGGAAGCCCCTGAATCTTTTTATAATAGGCAGTAAGCATGCCCTTCCTTTGGTCCAGATAAAGACCTTGTCGTTATTATAGTGGAAAGTAAACCTCTCCTTTGATCCAATGGAAGACACTACATCTGTCTTGCAAGGTTGGTCACTACACAAGCATCCTTGAAGAAATGCAGTCCCTTTGCTCACAAGACATCCAGACACATGAGAGTCCCAGGGAAAATTGTCTCTCAACAGGCTGACTTTGCAGTGTAAGGCTAATCTCTTCATTGTGACTTGCTCCCCTCTGCCTGGGAAATGAATTATCAATGTACTGTCTCCTGAAATATTTTTGACTTGAAGTCTTTAATCAAAGGACTAGAAGAAAACATGCCCCATAATTTTAAATACTGTGAACTCACAGAAATAAAGTCAACAAAAGACCAATAGCTCTGACCTTCACTTCCTGAATACACACACACACACACACACAAATGGAGGAAACAAAAGAGCTTAGCCAAAATTCACTTTATCCTGAGAGAAAAAAATCCTATTCAAAAATAACCAGATATACAAATTGCCCTTCTCCTGGAACCAGGGTTATTTTTTCTTCCAAAAAACAAGTTATATAATGCACACCAGTCTGACCTCAGGGCAAACCTCTGTTTCTTGGTCAAAAAAAGATGGGTTCGGAAAAGAGACTACCCTACTCCTGTTTTTTTGGAAATTAAGTAAAAGAGGTAGATTCTTATTTTGTCCTGAAACTGAGAAAGAGAGAAACAGAGACAGACAGACACAGAGACAGAGAGACAGAGACAAAAAGAGAGCAAAGAGAGACAACAGTGTGGAACCTTGGAAGAACATGCCAGAACTTTATACAAAGATATGCCTGGGTTTCAGTCATAGTTCTGCCCCTTACTAGCCATATGCCTTTTATAAACTGAGGTTCTGTGAGCCTCAGTTTTCTTAATTTTTAAATACAGTGCATTCAATAAATTAGAAATAGTTATATGAAAAACCTAGCCCACACTTGGTATTCAATCAGCGTTAGCTGCTAGTTACAGGGAGTTGGTAATATATTACTGGAGAAGTCTGGTTAAAGAACTGAGATTCATCCCCATGAGGTGTTAGATAAGTTGTGGAAGTAGATGAGCCCTCCAAAGAAGAGAATATAGATGAGTCAGCATTGCCAGTCCCCAGAGATTAAACAAGGACATTGATGTAGTCTGAGATATTGTCTGTCCCCAGTGAATTCACACCCTTGGTCGTCTTCTCCCTTCTTCTCCCTTTGAATCAGGGCTGGGTCAGTTTCTTGTTTCAATCAACAGAATGTGGCAGAAGTGATACTATTCCAGTTCTGGGTGTAAGACTTGAAAGCTACTAGAAGCTTCTGCTTTTGTGCTAACGGAACCCTGAGAAGGAGTCCTGCGGGAGGTTCCATATGGAAATAATGTGTAGAAAAGCCATGTGGAGAGGTAGAGGCCTGTGACTGCAGAGAGAGGGAAAGAGAGAGAGAGACCCAGTCATCGTGGTATCTCAGCAGACCCCAGCCTTCCAGGAGCTGGACCTGTGAGGGAAACATTGTGGATGTTCCAAGCCACAATCTGGCTGAAGCAGCACAAGAGGTTTCAAGTGAGACCAGCAAAAGAATTGTCCGTTTCTCTAGGTGGTGGGTCAAAAAGGATCTTGCTGTGATTTATGTCATAGAGTGTTATGCCTATGTTTTCCTCGAAGAGTTTGATAGTTTCTGGCCTTACATTTAGGTCTTTAATCCATTTTCAGCTTATATTTGTGTATGATGTTAGGGAGTGTTCTAATCTCATACTTTTACATGTACCTGTCCAGTTTTCCCAGCACCACTTATTGAAGAGGCTGTCTTTTCTCCACTCTATATTCGTGCCTCCTTTATCAAAGATAAGGTGACCATATGTGCATGAGTTTATCTCTGGGCTTTCTATCTTGTTCCATTGATCTATAGTTCTGTTTTTGTGCCAGTACCATACTGTCTCGATTACTGTAGCTTTGTAGTATAGTCTGAAGTCAGGGAGCCTGATTCCTCCAGCTCCGTTTTTTGTTCTCAAGATTGCTTTGGCTATTCGGGGTCTTTTTTGTTTCCATACAGATTGTGAAATTTTTTGTTCTAGTTCTGTGAAAAATGCCAGTGGTAGTTTGATAGGGATTGCATTGAATCTGTAGATTGCTTTGGGTAGTATAGTCATTTTCACAAGGTTGATTCTTCCAATCCAAAAACATGGTATATCTCTCCATCTATTTGTATCATCTTTAATTTCTTTCATCAGTGTCTTATAATTTTCTGCATACCGGTCTTTTGTCTCCTTAGGTAGGTTTATTCCTAGATATTTTATTCTTTTTATTGCAGTGGTAAATGGGAGTGTTTTCTTAATTTCATTTTCAGATTTTTCATCATTAGTGTATAGGAATGCCAGAGATTTCTGTGCATTAATTTTGTATCCTGCTACTTTACCAAATTCATTGATTAGCTCTAGTAGTTTTCTGGTAGCATCTTTAGGATTCTCTATGTATAGTATCATGTCATCTGCAAACAGTGACAGCTTTACTTCTTCTTTTCTGATTTGTATTCCTAATGAAACTTAAAAGCTTTTGCACAACAAAGGAAACCATAAACAAGACCAAAAGACAACCCTCAGAATGGGAGAAAATATTTGCAAATGAAGCAACTGACAAAGGATTAATCTCCAAAATTTACACGCAGCTCAATAACAAAAAAGCAAACAACCCAATCCAAAAATGGACAGAAGACCTAGACATTTCCCCAAAGAAAATATACAGATTGCCAACAAACACATGAAAGAATGCTCAACATCATTAATCATTAGAGAAATGTAAATCAAAACTACAATGAGATATCATCTCACACCAGTCAGAATGGCCATCATCAAAAAATCTAGAAACAATAAATGCTGGAGAGGGTGTGGAGAAAAGGGAACCCTCTTGCACTGTTGGTGGGAATGTGAATTGATACAGCCACTATGGAGAACAGTATGGAAGTTCCTTAAAAAACTACAAATAGAACTACCATATGACCCAGCAATCCCACTGCTGAGCATATACCCTGTGCAAACCATAATTCAAAAAGAGTCATGTACCAATATGTTCATTGCAGCTCTATTTACAATAGCCAGGACATGGAAGCAACCTAAGTGTCCATCAACAGATGAATGGATAAAGAAGATGTGGCACATGTATACAATGGAATATTACTCAGCCATAAAAAGAAACGAAATTGAGTTATTTGTAGTGAGGTGGATGGACCTAGAGACTGTCATACAGAGCGAAGTAAGTCAGAAAGAGAAAAACAAATACCGTATGCTAACACATATATATGGAATCTAAGAAAAAAAAGATAAAAAGGTCATGAAGAACCTAGGGGTAAGAGGGGAATAAAGACACAGACCTACTAGAGAATGGACTTGAGGATATGGGGAGGGGGAAGGGTAAGCTGTGACGAAGTGAGAGAGTGGCATGGACATATATACACTACCAAACGTAAAATAGATAGCTAGTGGGAAGCAGCCGCATAGCACAGGGAGATCAGCTCGGTGCTTTGTGACCACCTAGAGGGGTGGGATAGGGAGGGTGGGAGGGAGGGAGACGCAAGAGGGAAGACATATGGGAACATATGTATATGTATAACTGATTCACTTTGTGATAAAGCAGAAACTAACACACCATTGTAAAGCAATTATACTCCAATAAAGATGTTAAAAAAAACATATAAAAGATGTTTACCCATTTTAACAAATTTTTCAATTAACCGACCAACTTTTCCAGGTGTTCATATTGAATAAAAGGGCTCTATTGTGTGGGTGAATTGCAATAAATAAGGAAAACTTAAAAAAAAAAAAAAGAATTGTCCGGCTGAGTCCCAGTCATTCACAAAACAGTGGGAAATAGTAAAACATTGTTTTATAAGCCAGTAAGTTGGACCAGTTGGTTACACAGCAACAGATAACCAAAACAGACAAGAAAATGCTAAATTAAATTTGTCTGTAGTCCATCTGGCCCCAGTGGTTTTCTGCAGGGGACAGATTTTAAGAGCATGATAGCCCTGCCCATACTATTATTCTGAAATATAAATGATATGTTGGCATCCTCAATTTCCCCATTATATATGTGATTTGCAGTGTATCTAAACCATTCCTGAATCTATGTATATCTTTCATATGCATAACTTCAGGGCATAAATGATACATATATTTAGAAACTATCATATTGATTGTCCATCCTATAAATTGTTCTCAAAGAAATTATTTTAAATGCTAAGCAATAATTACATTTTGCCTTTTAAGCCAACATTCTCCAAAGAAAAAGCAAGGGAGAGAAATTGAAAGAAAATTAGATAATATATCTGGAGCATTTCACTAAACTATTCAATATCTCATGATTTATACAACTGAATTCAGCTCAATTTCTTATTGATCTTCTAGAATTCAAATAATAATATCCATGATGAAAGGCAGTTTGCCTACTTTTGAGGAACTTCTCAATTTGTTTATTTAGCATATTATTAGTGGTAAATTCCATCTAAGATAATTTTAAGGTATATACATTTAATCAGTTCTTAATCCTCTTACCCTAACTTCAGGGAAGGGAAGCCTCTCCCCATTTACAGGAGTCCATGCTATTGCAGAGATGTAGGTTTTTATTCTATGATTTCTTTGACTCTTTTTTAAACCTTTACGTACAAATATGTGGCTGGAGATGGGGAGGACCAGGGTAGAATGAGAGAAAAGGGTTAGAAAAGATGAGGATACTAAGAGCAGTTGATTTTGTCCTGAGATTTATTTACTGAGAATGGCCTGGGCTGAGAAGTTAGGATGTGACTCAGTGCAGGGTAGTTAGGAAGGAAAGCTAGAATTTCTGTGGTCCAGATACACATGTGAACCAAAGGGAGGATGAAAGAAGAAGCCAGAAGTCTGGTGGACAGTTAGGTAGTAGGTGTGCATGTGGTGTCAAAGAACAAGGCAAACAGTGAGTCAAAGACCAAACCCATTCACTCTGGTGTCAAAAGGCAAACGTACCAACGAATAAAGAGGGGCTGATGGTCACTGATGGAGAGAGTCAAGAGATTAGTAGAAACCCAAATAATAAATAAAATAAAATGAACTAAAATTAACTAGGGAAGATGAAGCAAGAAAAGAGACGGCTCTCCTGCTGAACTTTCTGACTCTCACTCTACTCTCTTTCATTAGTTCTGGGCCCCAAGCACAGTTTCCACTTTTGACTGACTGGCTTTATAAAGGGAGTATGGTATGACTCAATCTCTCAAGTGTTTTGTTCAGCTTTCATGGTAATAGACTCTGAGGGTTGGAATGCCCTGTCAAATGCTTATTTTTAAGGACAATAGAGAGCACTGCTGGTGGACAAAGCAGTGTCGTGGAAGCACTTGCTCACCCTGCTCAGCCTCAGCATAAGAAATCATCCTTTGTTCCTTCCAAAACAAGGATGAATGGTGTTTTGAATTGGAATGAATTTTTTAAAAAAATCATACTTTATATTCCATCCAAAGAGGAAATTAACTCACAACAGAAAGGTATCACACCATCAGCCAGAGGTGCAATCTAAAATCAGGTCTCAAGACTTGCTCCTTTTAATAAGTGAGAAAAACTACATTTTCCCCAGCAGTTACAGTCTCAGACCCAAGCATGACAAATCTGGGAGGAGAGGTCATTTCTTAGTCTTTAGCACACGGCTTAACCCAAAGTCTAGACACCTCCAAGGAGCTACACATGGGGACGAAGAAACTATACATATCATGTGTCATGTGTTGAAGTGTGCTTGGAGAGAATTTAGATGGTCACCATGACAACTGCTAGCCGAGGAGAATTTTTGGTAGTGGGGGTACAGAAATCATTAAACACCACATGCATGGGGTCATGTTAGTCATATGGCCAAGTGGACCTAAAGCAACTTGACTCCATTTATTCCCATTGTGAAGCCGTTTTATCTCAGTCTTACAATAAATGTCAACAGCAAAGAGCTCAATGGCAGTTACTACACAAATATCTTTGCAGATAATCTTGCCTCGTTCTTTTCCCAGCTTCAGACAAACATTTCAAGTGTGGCTTTGCTTAACTCAGCATAATTAAGAAAAAACACAACTTATTAGTGAAAGCCATTTTGCATCTCTCCCTTCAAAAGTGTTTTTGCTCAGTACTTTGTCACTTCCTTTTTGTTAAGGAAGGCTATGAATATCACGTTTCAAAGTTGTTGCCTGGTTTAACAAAAGATAAATGGTAAGAGAATTTATTCACTTGCTGATCCAGCTGAGGAGAGAGGCAGAGAGAGAGAACGTAATGTTGAAATTCCTAATGACTTCATTAAAAGCCCTTTTGTCCCATCTTCAGAAGTAAAACTCCATATACAAAATACACATGGTAGGAATTAATCCTGAATGCTATGTATCAAATTCCAAAGCAGTGGTGAATCATTCTCATTTTCCTCTCATTTCCTTCCTTTCCTACTCATATTGGACTCCCAAATCTCTGAATGCCGTTCTATAATAAGTTACATACATACTACATGCACTTTTGTAATTTTTCAATAGAGTATACTTCACAACCTCTTCTGAGTTACTTTTGGTTAACACCTAGTCTCAGCTGCGTGGAACAGTAACTAGGCATGCTGTTTGATGGATGGATTCCATATAAGCTGCAGCAACCTCCATCTCCCCTTCCTCGTGTACCAGCCTCTCTCTCCTTCACTATGGAATGCACTATGGAGTTACATATTCTGGGATATACATGTCAACCCTATTAACTGTCTTATGTTTATGTCAGAGAAGAAGCTTTGTATTAGAAGTATTGAAGGAGGGATAGCAATCAAGCTGATGTCCTAAATGAGATGCTGGGAATCTCTGGATGGGAGACTGGATGGAAGGCTAGAGTTGAGGCTTAGAATAGGAGATGACAGAAACTGGAATAGGGGCCAAAGTGGGTTCTTATGGAATCTATAACCAGTGGATTAGAGGTGGAGTAATGAGGTTAGTCAGAGGGATATTTGAGCACAGAGACAGAAGTCAACTGGGGACTCACACACCCAGGCCAGAGAAGAGGGCAGTTCAGAGGTCTACAGGTTGAGTTTAGTATACAGAATGCTTTTAAGCAAAAGCCAGAATCAAATGCTTGCATCCCACAAAAAGGACCTTTATTTTCCAGTGGCTACAAAGGCTGAAGAACATCACTGTACTGAACTGGCTGGTAATTATCAAGACAAGACATTATTGTTAAAGGACTAGATTACTGGCTGGGTGCTACCCCTTCAGATGAAAGAGCCTGGAAACACAGGGTATTCTCTTAAATTAGTTATCTGAATAATATGAGACAGCTACAGTTATTTACCCATTCCGTGAATTGCAAAATTCCTAGTGTTCATTGCTGTTATGAATATACATTTTAAGCAGGTCTCTGTGATGAACCTCAGTGGAAAATACAAGGAGTGAGATCCAGTGACACTTGGTTGATTATGAAAGCACCAGGCCCTTTGTTGCTTAAGTATTATCTATATTATGTCATTATCCCAGTGAACGGACAACACCCATGGCACTCACTGGCCAGGCCATGATTCATCTTTCTGATTACCCATTGTTGCCCATGGTGTTATCCTCTCCTGGACTCGAAATATCACAGTGACTTTATATGTTTCCATCTATAGTATCTAACTGCACATTATATCTAAATAAAACCTTTTAGTCTGAACTCCCAGGCCCTTCATGGTGTGACATCAGCCTCCCCTCCCTTCCCCATTACTATGACAATGACTTAGTAATTGTCATTATCATCATCATCATTATCGTCATCATTTCTGACAGTTATTCAGCATTTATTATGCACCAGACTCCTTTACAAAATGTCCTTATTCATCATAACAGTGCTATAAAGTGGGCTATATTATTGTTCTTAGTTTACCAATAGGGGCTTAGTGACATTAAAAACCTTCCCCCAAACAGCACAGTGTGTAGTGGAGCTGCGATCTATACCATGTCAGTCAGCTTTGAAACCTAGAGGTCTCATTGGAAATGCATTGAAAACACAAGGATGACCTTTATAATACATTTATATATCTAGCCAATTTTCTATTTTATTTTATTTTATTTATTTGGCTGAATTGGGTGTTAGTTGTGGCGCATGCACGGGCTCTTTGTTGCGGCATGTGGGCTTCTCTCTAGTTGTGACGTGCAGGCTCCAGAGCACGTGGGCTCCCTAATTGTGGCGTGTGGACTCCAGAGCACATGGGCTCAGTAGTTGCAGCCTGCAGGCTCTCTAGTTGTGGCACACGGGCTTTAGCGCATGCGGGCTCAGTAGTTGTGGCACATGGGCTTAGTTGCCCCACAGCATGTGGGATCTTAGTTCCCCAACCAGGGATCGAACCCACATCCCCTGCACTGGAAGGCAGATTCTTAACCACTGGACCACCAGGGAAGTACCCCTCTAGCCAATTTTTAAAGCAACAGGAACTAAGGAGTGTCATAGAAAATTAACCTTAAAAATTATAAACAAAGATGTATAAATCAGGATATTCTGATATAGAATAATCTTGCACAAAGATGGAAGGAATATGGACAAAGAAAGAACTTATTGTCAGGCACTGTGGTACCAAAAAGTTGTTTTGTGGTGTATATAGTTCCAGTTAAAATTCTAGGAATCCCATTGGTTTCTGACCAGCAAAGTAGCTTTTGAAATAAGAAATTTATTGGGGTGCATGTATCTTTTCAAATTAGTGTTTTTGTTTTTTTCGGATATGTACCCAGGAGTGGAATTGCTGGATCATATGGTAGTTCTACTTCTAGTTTTTTGAGAAACCTCCATACCGTTTTCCACAGTGGCTGCACCAATTTACATTCCCACCAGTAGTGTACGAGGGTTCCCTTTTCTCCACATTCTCACCAACATTCCTTATTTGTGTTTTTTTTTGATGATAGCCATTCTAACAGGTGTGAGGTCATATCTCATTGTGGTTTTGATTTGCATTTCCCTGATGATTAGTGATGTTGAGCATCTTTTCATGTGCCCGTTGGCCACCCACATTTCCTCTTTGGAAAAATCTCTATTCAGTTCTTCTGCCCATTTTAAAATCAGGTTGTTTGGTTTTCTGATGTTGAGTTGTATGAGCTATTTATATATGTTGTATATGAACCCATTATAAGTCATATCATTTGCAAATATTTTCTCCCATTCTGTAGGTTGTCTTTTGGTGTTGCTGATGGTTTCCTTTGCTGTGCAAAAGCTTTTGAGTTTAATTAGTTCCCATTTGTTTATTTTAGCTTTTATTGCATTTCCTTTAGGAGTCAGATACAAAAAAATATTGCTATAATTTATGTCAGAGAGTGTTCTGCCTATGTTTTCCTCTAGGAGTTTTATGGTTTCTGATCTTACATTTACATCTTTAATCCATTTCAACTGTATTTTTGTATATCATGTTAGAGAATGTTCTAATTTCATTCATTTACATGTAACTGTCCAGTTTTCCCAGCACCACTTATTGAAGAGACTGTCTTTTCTCCACTGTATATTCTTGCCTTCTTTATTGTAGATTAATTGACCATAAGTGCATGGATTTATATCTGGGCTCTCTATTCTGTTCCATTGATCTGTTTTTGTGCCAGTACCATACTGTTTTAATTAAGGTAGCTTTGTAATGTAGTCTTACATCAGGGAGCATAATTCCTCCAGCTCTGTTCTTCTTTCTCAAGATTGTTTGGCTATTCAGGGTCTTTTGTGTTCCCATATAAATTTTTAAATTATTTGTTCTAGTTCTGTGAAAAATGCCATTGGTATTTTGATAGGGATTGCACTAAATCTGTAGATTGCCTTGGGTAGTATGGTCATAGCAGCATTATTTACAATTGCCAAGATATGGAAGCAACCTAAGTGTCCATCAACAGATGAAAGGATAAAGAAGACGTGGTATATAGAGACAATGGAATATTACTCAGCCATAAAAAAGAATGAAATGTTGCCATTTGCAGCAACATGGATGGACTTGGAGGGCTTTATGTTAAGTGAAATAAGTCAGACAGAGAAAGACAAATACTGTATGATATCCCTTATATGTGGAATCTAAAAACTACAAATGGTGAATATAACAAAAGAGAAGCAAATTCATAGAGAACAAACTAGTGGATACCAGTGGGGTGAGGGAAGGGAGGAGGGGCAATATAGGGGTAGGGGATTAAGAGGTACAAACTATTAGGTATAAACTAAGCTACAAGCATATATTATACAACATGGGGAATATAGCCAATATTTTATAATAACTATAAATGGAGTATAACCTTTAAAAATTGTGAATCACTATATTGTAGGCCTGTAACATATAATATTATATATCAACTATGCTTAAAAAAATAAGAAATTTATTTTGGACCTCATTTCTCTATATATCATTTGGACAAATTCTTTTCATTAATTGATAACAGACAAAGAGAGCTCCTACCCTCATATTCTCTCTTTTTCCCCACCCTTTCCTTTTAGAAACCCAACGTAGATCTTTCACTTGACCCTCTCTTGGGGCTGGATCCCTGAGTGCCAACGTATAGGATACTTCTTAGGAATGCTTACTTCTTAGGAATCTAGGTTAGGATCCCATTCAATTGGCCTTAAACTTTCTCCCAAAGAACACACATGCAGACATCTTCCTACCCCTAAATCTTAGGAATCCTGCATCAGATGCCCTTTCACCACGCCTTTTCTCATCTGTGATTCCTTGAGTGCACATAAGGTGGCCACTTACCGTATGCTCTTCTTAGGAATCCAGTGTAGTATTCCCTTTCATGTGGTCTTCTCTGGGGACTAATTCCTTGAGTGCACACATGCTGGCCTATTCAATCGCTTTTCTCTTATAAATCCTGCATAGGATTCCCTTTCACTTGGCCCTTACTTGGGGCTGATTCAACCACTGAGCTTCATCTCCGTGGCATGGAGAACAGAGAACTTGGAATACAGTTAGTGCTTTTCTGTTTTACAGTCAACTAGAATTGTTTACATAGTAAATCTTGGTGGCATTTTGCATAAGGAGGAGCCGCAAACGTCCTGGTGTTTTTGCATTCCCAGGAAGCAATCCTCTTATTTTATGCAGCACCCACTGACATCTCATTCTGAAAATTTGAGATCTGTATCTCTCTTGCTTGGTTAAGAACCCATCTAGTTTTCTCTCTGCCTTAGGAATACTTTCAAAATTCAATTCAGGATGCCTAGAACTCAAATTCTAGAGCCCAATTTCTAGTTGTACGTGATCTACAATGTCTACTCATGTCAACAAGTCTCAGAGGACAGAGACAAGGAGGTTCATTATAATAAATCAGGGCAGTCTCTTGAGCGTCTATCGAGTTGTGAGTAGTTTGGTGAGTTATGAGAGGCTGGTTCTATAGAAATAGAGATCCTTATCCCGTAATTGCTATGGAAAAATACAACTGTGAAATACTGGGGAAAGGGTAAGCAGGATATACAAATAAAAACTGACGTCAGCCAGATTTATTCTAGGAGATCCGTTGGCTCATCTTCCTTCTACCACATGGCCTTGGCAGCCTTTGAAACAATCAAAGGTAGAAGGACTGGCATGAGACAGTACCTCTAACATGCAGGGTACAAACTATGCTATTTGTGAACTCAAGCCTTGATTCAGGGCTTTTTTTTAAAACTTTTTTTCCCCTCTTCTTCAAAAGACATTTTTGAAGCAAGTGGATAGCTTGTTTCAACAAGAAATGGGATCATTACTTTGCCAGCTGATGACAATGTTCAAGGTCAGTTTCTCACTAGTAAAAGAAAGCCAGCCCCTGCAGACATCAATGTATCGCTTCAGAGGACTCAGAAGTTATGAGGGAGTCACAACCCTGCCAAGCAAACATGCAAACTGTTGAAGTGCACAGCTACATCATTCTGAAGATAAAATTGGAGCATATGTGTGATGATCCATTTCCTTCTCCATGTAACAGGAAGCAGTAATTTTTTCTAGTTGTAACTGTACCAGAAATAGCCCTCTTCACATGCTAGGGGTACAAATAAGGTCACAGTGGTTTTTAATAATCCACTCAATATTTCTGTAAGTTCTCATATCAGCACTGCAAGGTTATCCATCCCTCCCCCGTGGGCTCATCACCAGCATCATCCCACTTCTAGCGTATGGATCAGAGACCACATACTGGAATATTGTATTCTGTGGGAACTACCTCATGTTTGGAGCTGAAACCCAAATATAAATTGAGGAATTCTGCATCCACTACTGGAAGCAGATGCTAGTCAGCTCACAGCAAAGCCAGAGACTAATGCCCATGAACGGAAATCTGGGGAGACCATTCCCAAACCTCTACTGTCATGCCAAAGTGACTCACTATAAGCAGAACACAGAGGGCCAGATTTGACTCCAGACTACCTCCACCTCACAGTGTCACTGTTAAAAATCAGGTGGTTTGAAGAGTCCCATGTCATTCCTGTTTACTGATACAGTAATACTTTCGCTGGTTTGTTTTTCCTTTGAGTTCCTATTGTTAGTTGGAGGTGAGGAGGGTATGAGAGTGTGGAGATAAAATGCTCTCTCTCCTCCCACTGTCACGATCAGCTGTGGCTACCACATATAAACTATGTTATAACCTAAGTTATAACCGGTTATTTTACTATTAATATGCAGCCATTAATCTCAGAGCCATCCCATGTGGTGTTTGAGTTATTTAGTCACAGGAAATGTTTAGATTCAACCTATTTTGCTTGGAACTCCATGCATCAGAGATACTGGCTGGTTGTTTACCAAACCCATTTCCATTTCTTCACAGTCACCTTTTCTGACCTCCCTTGCAACAGGTGAGGCCATGTGGATGAAAGTGATGAACACCAACCACTGTCAGGTCCAACACAACAAAATATCTCTTGATCCTCCACTTTCCTATGGCAGACAGAAGAAAAAAAAAAACAGCAGGAGAACCTGAAGTCCTCTGTGGCAGCAGTGCTATAAGAAGGAGGAACCTGGATTTGGAATCATTCCATCAAAGGCCACCTATCAAACACCCATGTTAAACTATTGCATAAGCCAGCACTCGATCGGTATTATATTAAGCCACTGAGATTTGGGAGCTGGTCATTGGTCATTACAGTTGTAACCTTCCTGGTCTAATACATCCTGGTAATTTAAGGCCAGATTAAGCCTTAGTTACCACTCCAAATTCCTTTCTACTGCTCTCTGCCCAGTTCATTTATAAAAAGATTTCTAAAAATGTGCGATCCCAAATGAGGAGTCATATCTTTTATAGGATGGATAGATAGATAGATAGATAGACAGATAGATGTAGATATACCAAACAGACTTTTTGGCCAACCCAGTATATGTTTTCTCTGAAGAATATTTGGCTCCTTTACTTTGTCCATGTCTTTCCTGAAAACTGCTTCTTCCTCCAAAATGTATGGGAACCACAATTTCTGTGGCTGAATACTTCATCAGTTACTTAGCTGAAGTAAATCTAATTCTCTCTGGAAGATTGTACTTTGAAGTCCAAAAATTACTCCAGTTAAATTTGTGTGACATATAAGATCACAGTAATACACACACAGACACACACACACACACACACAACAAGTACCATAAATGAATGTTGATAAAAACATTAAACTTCAGTATCAGATCCACAAAGATTGCAGATATTGGAATTATCAGACTCATGTTTAATATGATTAAAGAGATAAATTATCATGATTATGACTATGACAAATTCTATATTGTTCGGCAAATATATTTCCCACCCCTATATGTGAATGTATATGAGGATGTTTGTTGTCTCTGGGCTAGGCTACTGAAACATGACTGAGAATTTTTAAGGGTTCCTCCTTGAGAAGAGAGTACTTCCGTATCTCCATCCCACTGAGGCTGGACTTGGTCACATGGCTTGCTTTGGCCAAAAGAAATGTGTGGAAGTAACAAGTTGCCAGTTCCAGACCTAGGTCTTAAGAGGCATTGTGCGTTTCCACCCGAACTTTGGGAAAATTTAGATTTCTTCCATGAGAAGAATATGAACTAGGTAGCCATTGCCCCTTCAACCTGTGTCCAAAAATGATACACAGGGGAAGACCTCATTTTGACACACAGCCTGAAGCAGAGCTTTTTCTAATCACACAAAGGCATTGTATTGGCTAGCAATTGTATTGTTCACATCATTATTCTTTGAATATGTTTGGCGATTTTATATGTAATGTGTGATAGTAATGGTGATGATGATGATGATAATGATGACAATAAAAGCAGGCATCTTATATATTTCAATAGCTATTAAGTCCATATTCTTTCATCAGTGCGTAGAATTTGAGGAATTTTAGGCTAAGTAGAGAAATCAGTCAATCTGTGTCAACAGCTATTTTATCAAAAGGAGTAGAGAGGAATACTCTGTGTATTAGTCCCCACCAAGGAAAGGATGAAAGTGACTATGATTATGTCAGCACAGCTCTGACTTTAGCAGGGAAAATCATCTATCCATTTGGTGAGACTGTTTTAGATAGTTGTGGTGTTAGAGTGTACATTTCCAAAATAATTTACATAAAGGTATCTGTGGTACTCCTGGGTCAGTGTTCCAAGAATGAAAAAATAAGTATATTTCTAATGCTTGCTTAAAATAAATAGAATGGATGTGTTCCTATGTGTATGTGAATACATATGTGGACCTTTATTTTCTCTGAGCTAGGCTACTGGAATATGGCTGACAGTGTTTACTGGTTCTCCCTTAAACAGTTTCTGCTGAGTCTTTTAGAAACTGACAGATCAGTTACAGTCTGAAAATAAATATTCTTCTGGAACACTGTCAGGAAACGAAGGAAATTTGATGACCCGATTTTTGCCCACACAGCATTGCTGGGTAGTGACTTTCCCCTGAAAGTGCAAGTGTGTCAAACCCTAATTGCACTGCACAGTTCACACTGGAGGCCTTTGGATGGCTATTCCTCATTTCTTCTCATACCAGTGCTCTGACTCCAAATTAGAAAAGTTTATCTTTCTCTACTTAAAAACTGATTTTCTTAACTTGATATAGAGACAGTCATGGTTTTAAGACTGATTTTGAAAATCTAGGAAACAAGTGACAAACTGCATTTATTCTACAGTATCTGACCATACAGTGCATAATGCCATGTATTTACCTCTACCCTTGGCATCAACATGCTCCCTTACCATCATCTGTCTTCTGAGTGTACACAGAAGTTAGCTTTGTGACTGTCGGTGAATTTGTATAATCAGAGGTACAAACTGCAAAGTGAAATGTAACTCTTCAAGAACAAAACTTAATGAGAATTGTGTGATTAAAATTAGTTTGTAGGATAATCTTGAAATCAGCAGGAAAGGTTATAATTGATGCATACATGGTATGACCTTGGACCTAGATAACTTGTGAATTTTTAAAAATTAAGCATCAATTTGAATATAATTCAGTTTTTATAATTTAATTTTTATTATAAATATACCTAACAAAATTTACCATTTTCACCATTTTATATATATTTTTTTTAAAAAAGGAAGAGAGCAACCAAATCAATAAACAAATCTACCAATGATAATAAACTCTACACACTAAACTAAGATAAACATAAAACTAGAAACAAATTAGATGCAGAAAGCAAACCCCCAAGTCTATAGTTGCTCTCAAAGTCCACTGCCTCAATTTTGGGATGATTCGTTGTCTATTCATGTATTCCTCAGATTCAGGGTACATCAAGTTGACTGCGGAGATTTAATCTGCTGCTCCTGAGGCTGCTGGGAGAGATTCCCTTTCTCTTCTTTGTTCCCACAGCTCCTGGGATTCAGCTTTGGATTTGGACCCGCCTCTGCGTGTAGGTCGCCTGAGGGCATCTGTTCTTCGCTCAGACAGGACGGGGTTAAATTAGCAGCTGATTAGGGGGCCCTGGCTCACTCAGGCCGGGGGGAGGGAGGGGTACGGATGTGGGGCGAGTCTGCGGTGGCAGAGGCCGGCGTGGGCTTGCACCAGCCTGAGGGGCGCCATGCGATCTCCCAGGGAAGTTGTCCCTGGATCACGGGATCCTGGCCGTGGCGGGCTGCACAGGCTCTCGGGAGGGGAGGTGTGGAGAGTGAGCTGTGCTCGCACACAGGCTTCTTGGTGGCGGCAGCAGCAGCCTTAGCGTCTCATGCCCATCTCTGGGGTCCACGTTGATAGTCGGCGGCTCGCGCCCGTCTCTGGAGCTCGCTTAGTGGGTGCTCTGAATCCCCTCTCCTCGTGCACCCTGAAACAATGGTCTCTTGCTTCTTCGGCAGTTCCAGACTTTTTCCTGGACTCCCTCCCATCTAGCTGTGGAGCACTAGCCCCCTTCAGGCTGTGTTCACGCTGCCAACCCCAGTCCACTCCCTGGGATCCGACCTCTGAAGCCCAAGCCTCAGCTCCCAGCCCCCGCCCGCCCTGGCGGGTGAGCAGACAAGCCTCTCGGGCTGGTGAGTGCTGGTCGGCACGGATCCTCTGTGCGGGAATCTCTCCGCTTTGCCCTCTGCACCGCTGTGGCTGTGCTCTCCTCCGCGGCTCCGAAGCTGCCCCCCCACCACTCCCCATCCCCACCAGGGAAGGGGCTCCCTAGTGTGTGGAAACTTTTCCTCCTCCACAGCTCGCTCCCACTGGTGCAGATCCCATCCCTATTCTTTTGTCTCTGTTTTTTCTTTTTTCTTTTGCCCTACCCAGGTACGTGGGGAGTTTCTGCCTTTTGGGAGGTCTGAGGTCTTCTGCCAGCATTCAGTGGTTGTTCTGTAGGAGTTGTTCCACATGTAGATGCATTTCTGATGTGTTTGTAGGGAGGAAGGTGATCTCCACGTCTTACTCCTCTGCCATCTTGAAGGTCTCCTCAATATTGCCTATTTCTGATGAGTTGTATACTTGCCCCTCATGTAGTCAATTTATTTATTCCTAATAATGCTTTTTACCTTATGATTTATTTTGATATTAACATTAATGAAGGGGCTTTCTTTTGGTTTGAAAATATCTGCTATATATTTCCCACTTTTTTAACTTTAATACTTTTGTTTCTTTATATGCATGTTTACTTTTTAAAAATTTTTTTAATTTATTTTTTTGTACAGCAGGTTCTTATTAGTCATCAGTTTTATACACATCAGTGTATACATGTCAATCCCAGTCTCCCAATTCATGACACCACCACCCCCATCCCTCTGCCGGTTTCCCCCCTTGGTGTCTGTACATTTGTTCTCTACATCTGCATCTCAATTTCTGCCCTGAAAACCAGTACATCTGTACCATTTTTCTAGGTTCCACATATATGCGTTAATAAACGATATTTGTTTTTCTCTTTCTGACTTACTTCATTCTGTATGACAGTCTCTAGATCCATCCACATCTCAACAAATGACCCAATTTCGTTCCTTTTTATGGCTGAGTAATATTCCATTGTATATATGTACCACATCTTCTTTATCCATTCGTCTGTTGATGGGCATTTAGGTTGTTTCCATGACCTGGCCATTGTAAATACTGCTGCAGTGAACATTGGGGTGCATGTGTCTTTTGAATAATGGTTATCTCTGGGTATATGCCCACTAGTGGGATTGCTGGATCATATGGTAATTTTACTTTTAGTTTTTTAAGGAACCTCCATACTGTTCTCCATAGTGGCTGTATCAATTTACATTCCCACCAACAGTACAAGAGGGTTCCCTTTTCTCCACACCCTGTCCAGCATTTGTTGTTTGTAGATTTTCTGATGAAGCCTATTCTAACTGGTGTGAGATGATACCTCATTGTAGTTTTGATTTTCATTTCTCTAATAATTAGTGATGTTGAGCAGCTTTTCATGTGCTTCTTGGCTATCTGTATGTCTTCTTTGGAGAAATGTCTATATAGGTCTTCTGCGCATTTTTGGATTGGGTTGTTTGTTTCCTTAATATTGAGCTGCATGAGCTGTTTATATATTTTGAAGATTAATCCTTTGTCCATTGATCCGTTTGCAAATATTTTCTTCCATTCTGAGGGTTGTCTTTTCATCTTGTTTATGGTTTCCTTTGCT
This sequence comes from Delphinapterus leucas, assembly GCF_059928025.1. NCBI lineage: Eukaryota > Metazoa > Chordata > Mammalia > Artiodactyla > Monodontidae > Delphinapterus > Delphinapterus leucas. The sequence continues at coordinate 101,782,928 of NC_143150.1, read as the reverse complement.
GTTCAAAAGCTTTGAGGTTTCATTAGGTCCCATTTGTTTAATTTTGTTTTTATTTCCATTACTCTAGGAAGTGGATCAAAAAAGATCTTGCTGTGATTTATGTCAGAGAGTGTTCTTCCTATGTTTTCCTCTAAGAGTTTTATAGTGTCCGGTCTTACATTTAGGTCTGTAATCCATTTTGAGTTTATTTTTGTGTATGGCGTTAGGGAGTGTTCTAATTTCATTCTATTACACGTAGCTGTCCAGTTTTCCCAGCACCACTTATTGAAGAGACTGTATTTTCTCTATTGTATATTCTTGCTTCTTTGTCATAGATTAGTTGACCATAGGTGCGTGGGTTTATCTCTGGGCTTTCTATCTTGTTCCATTGATCTATGTTTCTGTTTTTGTGCCAGTACCATATTGTCCTGATTACTGTAGCTTTGTAGTATAGTCTGAACTCAGGGAGTCTGAATCCTCCAGCTCCGTTTTTTTCCCTCAAGACTGCTTTGGCTCTTCGGGGGTCTTTTGTGTCTCCATACAAATTTTAAGATTTCTAGTTCTGTAAAAAATGCCATTGGTAATTTGATAGGGATTGCATTGAATCTGTAGATTGCTTTCGGTATTATAGTCATTTTTACAATATTGATTCTTCCAATCCCAGAACATGGTATATCTCTCCATCTGTTGGTATCATCTTTAATTTCTTTCATCAGTGTCTTACAGTTTTCTGCATACAGGTCTTTTGTCTCCCTAGGTAAGTTTATTCCTAGGTATTTTATTCTTTTTGTTGCAGTGGTAAATGGGAGTGTTTCCTTAATTTCTCTTTCAGATTTTTCATCATTAGTGTATAGGAATGCAAGAGACTTCTGTGCATTAATTTTGTATCATGCAACTTTACCCAATTCATTTATTAGCTCTAGTAGTTTCCTGGTGGCATCTTTAGGATCCTCTATGTATAGTATCATGTCATCTGCAAACAATGACAGTTTTACTTTTTCTTTTCCAATTTGTATTCATTTTATTTCTTTTTCTTCTCTGATTGCCGTGGCTAGGACTTCCAAAAGTATGTTGAATAATAGTGGTGAGAGTGGACATCCTTGTCTTGTCCCTGATCTTAGAGGAAATGCTTTCAGTTTTTCACCATTGAGAATGATGTTTGCTGTGGGTTTGTCATATATTGCCTTTATTATGTTGAGGTAGGTTCCCTCTATGCCCACTTCCTGGAGAGTTTTTATCATAAATGGGTGTTGCATTTTTTCAAAAGCTTTTTCTGCCTCTTTTGAGATGATCGTATGGTTTTTATTCTTCAATTTATTAATATGGTGTATCACATTGATTGATTTGCATATATTGAAGAATCCTTGCATCCCTGGGATAAATCCCACTCGATCATGGTGTATGATCCTTTTTATATGTTGTTGGATTCTGTTTGTTAGTATTTTGTTGAGGATCTTTGCATCTGTAGTCATCAGTGATATTGGTTTGTAATTTTCTTTTTTTGTAGGATCTTTGTCTGGTTTTGGTATCAGGGTGATGGTGGCCTCATAGAATGAGTTTGGGAGTGTTCCTTCCTCTGCAATTTTTTGGAAGAGTTTGAGAAGGATGGGTATTAGCTCTTCTCTAAATGTTTGATAGAATTCACCTGTGAAGCCATCTGGCCCTGGACTTTTGTTTGTTGGAAGATATTTAATCACAGTTTCAATTTCATTACTTGTGATTGGTCTGTTCATATTTTCTATTTCTTCCTGGTTCAGTCTTGGAAGGTTATACCTTCCTAAGAATTTTCCCATTTCTTCCAGGTTGTTCATTTTATTGGCATAGAGTTGCTTGTGTAGTCTCTTAGGATGCTTTGTATTTCTGCGGTGTCTTTTGAAACTTCTCCTTTTTCATTTCTAATTTTATTGATTTGAGTCCTCTCCCTCTTTTTCTTGATGAGTCTGGCTAATGGTTTATCAATTTTATTTAACTCCTCAAAGAATCAGGTTTTAGCTTTATTGACCTTTGCTACTGTTTTCTTTGTTTGTATATCATTTATTTCTGCTCTGATCTTTATGATTTCTTTGCTTCTGCTAACTTTGGGTTTTGTTTGTTCTTCTTTCTCTAGTTCCTTTAGGTGTAAGGTTAGATTGTTTATCTGAGTTTTTTTCTTGTTTCTTGAGGTAGGCTTGTAAAGCTATAAACTTCCCTCTTAGAACTGCTTTGGCTGCATCCCATAGGTTTTGGATCATTGTGGGTTGTTTTTTTTTTTCCTTTTTGCGGTACGCGGGCCTCTCACTGTTGTGGCCTCTCCAGTTGTGGAACACAGGTTCCAGACGCGCAGGCTCAGCGGCCATGGCTCACAGGCCCAGCCGCTCCGTGGCATGTGGGATCTTCCCGGACCGGGGCACAAACCTGTGTCCCCTGCATCGGCAGGTGGACTCTCGACCACTGTGCCACCAGGGAAGCCCGATCATTGTGTTTTTGTTGTAATTTGTCTCTAGGTATTTTTTGATCTCCTGTTTTATTTCTTCAGTGATCTGTTGGTTATTTAGTAACCAATTGTTTAGCCTCCATGTGTTTGTGTCTTTTACGTTTTTTTTCCCTGTAATTCATTTCTACTCTCATAGCGTTGTGGTCAGAAAAGGTGCTTGATATGATTTCAGTTTTCTTAAATTTACTGAGGCTTGATTTGTGGCCCAAGATGTGATCTTTCCTGGAGAATGTTCCATGCACAGTTGAGAAGAAAGTGTAATCTGCTGTTTTTTGGATGGAATGTCCTATAAATATCAATTAAATCTATCTGGTCTATTGTGTCATTTAAAGCTTGTGTTTCCTTATTAATTTTCTGGCTGGATGATCTGTCCATTGCTGTAAGTGAGGTGTTATAGTTCCCCACTATTATTGCGTTATGGTTGATTTCCTCTTTTATAGCTGTTACCAGTTTCCTTATGTATTGAGATGCTCCTATGTTGGGTGCATATATATTTATAATTGTTATATATTCTTCTTGGATTGATTCCTTGATCATTATGTAGTGTCCTTCCTTGTCTCTTGTAACATTCTTTTATTTTAAGTCTATTTAATTTAGATAACTTGAGATTTTTTAAAAATTAAGCATCAATTTGAATAGAATTCAGGTTTTATAATTTATTTTTTTATTATAAAATATACCTAACAAAATTTACCATTTTCACCATTTTAAATGTACGGTTCAAAGGCATTAAAGTACACTCATTGTTGTACAAGGATTACCACTCTCTCTAGAACTTTTTTCATCTTTCCAAACTCTAACTTTGTATCTTTAAACAATAACTTCCCATTCACTCTTCATCACAGACTTTGGCAACCACAATTCTACTTTCTGTATCTATGAAGTTCATTGCTCTAGGTATCTCATATAAGTGGAATCGTACAAGATTCACCCTTTTGTGACTAGCTTATTCACTTAGCATAATGTCTCCATGGTTCGTTCATTCATCTATGCTATAGCATATGTCAGAATTTCATTTCTTTTTGAGGTTGAATAATATTCCATTGTATATATATATTCACATTTTGTTTATTTATTCATCCGCTGATGCACATTTGGACTCTTTCCACCTTTTGCCTTTTGTGAGTAATGCTTGTATGAACATAGGTGTACAAATATCTGTTTGAGCCCCTGCTTTCCATTTTTTTGCATAAATACCCAGAAGTGGAACTACTAGATCATATGATAATCCTATGCTGAATTTTTTGAGGACTACCGTGCTGTTTTCCACAGTGACTACACAATTTTGCATGCCCACCAGCAATGCATAAGGATTCCAATTTCTCTACATCCTTACCAGTACTTGTTTTTTTTTTTTCTTTCTTTCTCATTTCTTTCTTTCTTTCCTTTTTTTCTTATAATGCAATCTTTCTCTTTTTCATATGCAATCTTAATGGATGGTAACTGGTACCTCATTGTGGAGTTGATTTGCATTTCCCTAATGATTAGTGATGTTGGGCATCTTTTCATGTACTTATTGGCCATGAATATCTGTATATCTTTTTTGAAGACATGGCTTTTCAAACCCTTTGTCTATTTTTAGTTGGTTTTGTTGTTGTTGTTATTGTTGAGTTGTAAGAGTGATATATTTTAGATGTTAATCCATTATCAGATATATGGTTTGTAAATATTTTCTCCCATTCTGTGGATTCTCTTTTCACTCTGTCGATAATGTCCTTTGATGCATACATTTTAAAAAATTTTGATGAAGTCCAATTTATCATTTTTTTTCTTTTGTGGCTTGTGCTTTTGGTGTCAAATCAAAGAAATCATCGCCAAATCCATTGTCCTGAGGATTTTTCCATTTTTCTTATAAAAGTATTATATTTTTAGCTCTTATGTTTAAGGCTTTTATCCATTTTGAGTTAATTTTTGTTTATGATGTGAGATAAAGTTCCAAACTTCAATGTTTTGCATGTGAATGTCCAGTTTTCCCAACACTATTTGTTGAAGACTCTCCTTTTCCTGTTGAATGGTCTAGGACCCTTGAAGAAAATAATTTGAGCGTACATGTAAGGGTTTATTTCTAGATTCTCTATTCTACCCCATTGGTCTATATGTTTGTCTTTATGGCAGTACCACACTGTTGTGACTAGTATAGCTTTGTATAAGCTTTGAAAACAGTGAGTCTGAGCGCTCCATCTTTGTTCTTTTTAAAAATTATTTTGGCTATTCTTTGTCTTTTGAGATTCCATATGAATTTTAGAATGGATTTTTCTGTTTCTTCAAAATACATCATTACAATTTTCATAGGGATTATGTTGAATCTATAGATCACTTCAGTGGTATTAATATCTTAACAATATAAAGTCTTCTAATTTATGAATACCGGGTATATTTCCATACATTTATGCCTTATTTCTCTTATCAATGGTTTTTAGTTTTCAGTGTATAACTCTTTTGCCTCTTTGCTTAAGTTATTCCTAGGCATTTTCTTCTTTTTGATGCTATTATAAATGGAATTTTTTCCCTTAATTTCCTTTTCGGATTGTTTATTATTTGTGTAGAGAAACAAAACTAATTTTTTGTATTGATTTTGTGTCTTAAAACTTTCCTGAATTAATGTAATAGTTCTAAAAGTTTGCATGTGTGTGTGTGATCATTATGGTTTTCAACATATAAGATCATGTCATCTATGAACAGCGATAATTTTACTTCCTTCTACCCAATTTCAGTGTCTTTTATTTCTTTTTCTTCCCTCATTTCTCTGGCTAGAACTCCAAGTGTTATTTTACATAGAAGTAGCAAAAACAGACTACAATGCAATTTTTAATATCGACCAATATCTATTTTCACTGAAGATCAAATGTACGGTCCCAGTTTACATTAACGCTAATTGATTCATGAAAAAGAAAATAACATGGGAACATTTACCTTCCTTCCACTAATTACAAGTTGGGAGACCAACAGAAATTAAGTAGGATGGATGGGATGGAGAAAGGGTCTAAAAATAAATAGTAGAATTTGGAGCAAAAGCTAAGAGGTCAGTAGGAATGGCAGCTCTGGATTTTGTAGGATCTGATATTTATACAGTTTTGGGGTACTCCTTTAAGGAAAAAAAATACAAAATTATGAATACAAAGTTAAGCAGGAAATTGAATATTTATTTAAAATGAGAAAATAAATAACAAATGTTTGTAGTCTTAGAAATTCAGGTTCTTTTCTCTGAGAAAATTTTGGAAATCCATCAGCAATAATTTTTTAAACAGGTTTCCTGATTGCAGTCTGGTTTCCTCTCCCCATCGACAATACTCTACAACTCCCAGAAACTCTCAGCATTATCAGAAGTCCATAGAATTGAGGGGCCCTGATGATGCTGAAGCATCATTTGCTTCCTGGGGAGTCCACCAGATGATAGTAGAATGCCTGATTATATATTATTTCCTCACATGTTGACCCTGATGAGTAAGACTGGGAATAGTTACACTGTATCATTTTGTACAGTTGCTCTAGGACTAAAATTTGAAATACCTGTATTGCATCTGTATTTGATTTTTGCTTGAAAGGAAGGAACATAATCTATAGCCTTATTATAATGCCAGGGAATAAAAAGCATGATTTATTAAACCAATTTATCATGAAAATTCTTGCCAAGGAAGCTTGATTATTGGAAATTCCAGAAGTATTTGCTGACCATTCAGACTCATCCATAGTGTAATCTCCAGAATTATACACCTCAGTATTGTCTGTAAAACTTTTTCAGTGTCTTTAAAAGCTGCGTGTACGTATGTGAATGTGTGTGTGTGTATATGTAACCCCTACCAAGGACTCTGATTTTTAGTTCCTTAAAAATATCAGAGGGGTGCTTCCCTGGTGGTGCAGTGGTTGAGAGTCCGCCTGCTGATGCAGGGGACACGGGTTTGTGCCCCGGTCCTGGAAGATCCCACATGCCGCGGAGCAGCTGGGCCCGTGAGCCATGGCCACTGAGGCTGCGCGTCCGGAGCCTGTGCTCCGCAATGGGAGAGGCCACAACAGTGAGAGGCCCGCGTACCGCAAAAAAAAAAAAAAAAAATCAGAGGGCTTCCCTGGTGGCGTACTGGTCAAGAATCCGCCTGCCAATGCAGGGGACGCAGGTTCAAGCCCTGGTCCGGGAAGATCCCACATGCCACGGAGCAGCTAAGCCCGTGTGCCACAACTACTGAGTCCACGTACCACAACTACTGAAGCCTGCATGCCTAGAGCCCGTGCTCTGCAACAAGAGAAGCCACGACAATGAGAAGCCCACGCACCACAACGAAGAGTAGCCTCCACTCACTGCAACTAGAGAAAGCCTGCGCACAGCAACGAAGACTCAACACAGCCATCAATCAATCAATCAATCCAGAAATTCTGCATTAGTGTTTTCACGAACTCAGTAATGTGATATATCCAATAAGAAGAAGAACAGAAAACATTGATATTGTGGTAGTCGAGTGTCAAGCCATATTCTTGTATTTACTTACTTGATTCTCACAACAACCCTATGGGGAAAATTCTATTATTCCCATTTCCCATAAGAGAAAGGTGAGGCACAAAGAGGATTATTATCTTTCCCACGATAACAAATGTAATAAGGTGTGTGCTGGCTCCGGAGACTATGAGCCCAACTGCAACATTTTGCTACTTCACCAGGCTGCACCAACTACTAGTGAGTATGTTGTATTTATTTGTGATGTGGGGGTCCTCAATTATAAACGGTTATTCTTTCACTGCCCCAGTAGCAGACCAATTATTTTACATCCTATGCTGTTAGTCGCAGAACATGTGGCTGACGTGTATTTGCTTTTTGAACTCTTGCTCATCTATTTTCTAGGAAATCTTCCTTAGCTTGTGTACTAAGACTCAACTCTGTCTTCTTTAGTCTCATTTTGCTTTCCCAGTTAGAGTTTGTGCTTCATGAGGTCAAGAACCATATTTTCTATTTCCTCTGAATCTCCCAGAGTTAGGGCATGGTATGAGATTCATAGAAAGGTAATGATAAACACTGACTTATTTACTGATATTTTTCTAACGACAAGTCAGTGGTAAAACTCAGTTATCTGTAATTTGCATTAAAAAATTATGTGAACCACACATTCCTTCAAACAAGATTTATGGAGGGCCCATATGTGATAAGGATGCAACAAGAATGAAATACAGTTCTGCTGCCATTGAGGGCCTTATGGCATAACAGGAAGATAAAATGTAAACAAATAGTTTAGTGATGTGTTACAGAGACATTGTTAAGATTCAGTAAATGTGATGAGTAAATAAATTAGCTTTAGTGGGGATGGAGTGATGTAATTCTAATCTTGGTAAGAGATACCTGACCCATACTCTATTAGAATTGAAGTAAAGTTTTAGGGATTATTTTTGTCTAATCCTTCATCTTATAGGTAAGAAACTGGAGTAGTAAGATATTGAATGGGATTTTTCCTGTTAGTCCAGGCTTGGCTATTAAGAAAAACATCTGGTAACAAAAGACCGTACAAATCCACTTCATCTGAAGAGGGCCTTTCTATGAACACCATCTTCTTGAAGGAATTTAGAGGCAACAGAATTAGCTCTACTACTATGCACCCTCCCATCCCAGAATTAGCAGAGACTTAGAGACGGGAGGAAAGAGAGTTATGGTGGACAGTTTTTGGAGCGTGCAGGTGCCCAAAGAAAGGCTCTTTCCTTCCTTTTACAAGTTTTTCCTCCTGAATCCAAATGTTGACAGTGATGGGTTTGTATTAAGAGAATAAATCACACATTTTGGCTGAGTCTGTGAGAAGGAGAGAGTGAGATCTCTTTTCCTACTTTCTCACCTGGATGTCCTGGTACCGTACCCTAAGGGGAGTCAGTAACAAATTTTGGGAATAGTTTGATAAGTGTTCTTTGGAGGTTGGTGGCATATGGAAGAGAAAGATTGATGCCACTTTCTGATCTAGAGATTTCTGAAGATGAGAGTCCCATCACAGGGGTCAAGGCCAGCAAGACTTTAAGAGATCATGGTGTAGGAAGGCTTGGAAAAAGTTTGGAGGCATCTTCACCTCACCCCAGTTTCCACAGTCCTTGGAGAAGGAGATAACACAGTTCCTATGGTTCCAAGAGGAGCTCCAGGGTTTCTCAAGCCACTGACAGGCCAAGCATTGGGGTATTCAGCCCAGAGAAGGGATTGGGAGTATGGAGTATGGTAGGAGGCCAGGGGGAGATAAGGGACTACTGCTCTCTAGGCGGTCCTCAGAGATGGAGTGATCCTGGGTAAGCATCACTGATAACCTGAGTATCACCATTCCACCTACATACCAGTAACCACAGAAAGAATTAGACCAAATCAAAGTGAGAAATGGGGCTCCAAAAGGCAGCAGTTACATACAAACATCACTACATTCCTGACTCTGCTCCCTGTTTCCAAACCTGCAGAAGCTATATGCTTAGGAGGGAAGTAGGGAGAATATCCCACCAACATATACACATACACACACACATGTGCACACACACACACACACACACACACACACACACACACGGTGTCACATTGAGGGAAAGAAGTACGAGAAGGGGAACAGATCACAACCTCTACAACTCCAGTCCTTTTTAGATACAAACCCAGCATTAACTATAATATCTTTAGAATAACAACTGTGATATTAGAGTTTGAAAGAGGACTAGAGAAAACTTTTACTATTCAAAAATAAAGGATTTGCCCAATATTATAAAGGAGAATTTGAGATTTCATGGTTGAGAGTAGTTAAAATAAAACCATTTCACATTTACAATTTAAACAGTTCATATCAGAATATCAAGGTGGGGAGTGAGCGATAGGGGTGCAGTCTGCCGAGACAGGGCAAGCAATTTTATTACTGACGTTTAAAATTACTGGGCTCAGGCGGATAATAGAAAGCATACCTACTTTTCATTGACTTAGTTATTGTTTTTTTTTCTCCTCCACGGACAATGCACTCCTTGACTGCTTGGTCTTGGAGCAGTCCCTACCACACCTCCCTTGATACAGGACAGCCAGTTGAGACTCCCCGAAAATTCATTTGCACTATGGCCTGCCCAAAGAAATAAAACTTCTTTTCCTAGCAAAAGAAAATTTATTAAAGGTGGAGAATTTTGTATACATTTTATAATTTCTGGCTTTGATTTAAAATCATTTATATTTTTCTTTAAATTAGTTACAGGTTGAGGCAGATACAGTGGATCATTGGGGTTCTTTGGGAAGCAACCATGGAAACAGAGTTGTGAGCACAGATGATTACTGAGAATAATGCCTGAGAAAGATAAGGAGGGGGCAGGACTGGGCAGAGAGAGCCTTAGTTTACAATGCAGATCTGACAAAGCCTCAGCCAGCTCAGTAGGGAGCTGGGAACAAGGATTACTTGTTAGTCCCCTGCATTGGGAAGAAATGGCCAGGTTCTAGTAATACTACTGCCCAGCCATTGACTGGGGGCTACCCAGGAAGACCATGACATTTTCTGGAAAGCTGAGTCGTATCCTGAAGGCAGTGCGGCTAGAGGCTGTCAGCCAAATGCACCCCTTGCAGCTGAACAGCACTTCTCTCTTGAAAGGAGATCTAAGTAGTGCATATCCCTGGCTGCCACACCTGATATCAAGTTAAAGATCTGCATCCCCAGCTTTTCTGTTAATTTTACAAGTGTAATAAGTGCTTTGTGATGCCTCATTAGATATTCATCCACCACTTCTATACAGCCAAGTACCATTTGGACACCCAGCATGTTCAGCTGTTAAGAAGAGTCAATTTAGTAAACATGGAACTGGAGGCACTTTGTGACTTGGCTCGATTCTGTGTCACATTTCAGCTTCTTTTTGATCAAATAAAGTGCTGATTCTCTGACAACAAAGGAGTATCTTTTATTCATATTTATATCTTCTCACCCCCTACACAAAAAAATACAGGGCCTGACAGGGCATCTGTTGCCCAGGAGGATGACAGTAAATGTTGTATGTAATAGAATAACTGATTACAGAATGTTTTCCCTTCTTTCCTTTACTCCATGTCCATATAAACAGTCTTTGTGTGACTTGATATTGCTGGTGGTTCTGAATCTGGTTTTGAAATCAATATATTTTGTCTGTCTTCTTCTTTATGAAAGAAGGAATAAAAATCCCCAATGGTAAGAGATAATTCAAATAAAACCATGCTAAGAAGAAGAAATGCTGTATATAAAAAAGACTGAAGAGCCATTTTCCGGGACCTGCCACTTCAGTGACATCTCCAGCAAGGTAACCTTCCTCCCACCACACTGGAGAGCAAGGCTGGGAGCAAGATATGTTACAGATTGAGGGAGCCAAGCACTCATATGTCAACACAAATTCAGAAAAGAAGGAAGGGAAGAAAGAAGGAAGAAAAGGAGGACGGTTATAGAAAATAATTATTTACAAAAATATGAAGGTTGGAAGGCTCCTTTGTGTAAATTTAATAACAACTTTCATTTTATCAGTGGACTGAAGATAGTTTTATGATTGGGGGAAGCTTACTTCCATGATGAGGACATCTGACCACAACAGGGAGGTCCAGGTGGCAGCTAGGATGAAACGTGAATGTCAGAACCTTTAGTAGCCGCCAAGGAAGAACCTGTCCTTTTCAAGTCTGGCGAGTCACGAGGCTGCCATTAAAGCTAAATAAGTGAACAGAAACAGTTGTTTCAGAGGATGTGGCTTCATCTGCAAAGGTGTCACTGATGGATGCCCTTCTGTGCTAGGAGACAGCTATTGATTCCTGACTTCCTGAGGGGAGCCGTGGAGAGCTGCAAATGGGGAAGCTGAAACAAAGCCACATGGGGGCTTCCTGGAAGGCTTTTTGATGCAACTGATTATGATGTTCTGCGGGATAATTTACTTGTTTCAAGTGCATGATGAATGGGATTATTATTCATAATTAGGAAATGCCCAGAGAGAAAAGAACACAAACAATGTCCTGACTAGCTATCAGTAATTATCAGGCACACACGAATAATGCCCAGGAAATGAAAAGGCTCCAGCATTTTCCTTTAATTTTGTTTAGGAATGTGATTTCCTAAGAGCAATCGAGTGCTGTGGGCAGTGTATGTCCTGCCAATTATGTCACCTCAAAGCACCATTCCTCACGGCATCCCTTGCAGTGTACACAGAGGAGGCCCGTCAGATAGTATTCCTTAATTAATTATGGTCTTTCTTGTAGGCGTCTTTGTAAACAGTATCTCCCTCTTCTCTTCTCCTTCCTCATCTCTTCCTAAAATTGCATGTGCTGCCTGTCCCTTTAGGAGACACACTATATTGGAGAAACTGAATTCTGTTAGCTACCAGCTTAGCCTGTAATGAGAAAGCTTTATAAGGCCAATCAACTTGGTTTCTATGAAATGTCCTCTCTTCTGGTAGTGAGGGGGGAAAAAGTCTTAGCAGCTTTTTTTCTATAGGAACTGCTCCAGTTTTTTTCTTTTTCGTTTTGTTTTGTTTTCTTTGGTACAACTAAATCAAAGTACTGTCATGCTCACCACTGAAAATTACTGCAAACTGCAATGAGCTGTAGAAAGACCCCGGTCAGAGTGAAGGACCATTTGTGGAGGCAGTTGCCAACTTCTCCAGTGGCATATCTTTGGGACTATAGCGATCAGAAAAGCCTGGGCTCCCCTGCGCAAATGTCCAAAGAAAATAAACAGCGATGTGAGGGAGGAGATAACGGGCCTCAAACACATTTCACAACTTGCTTCTCATTTTGAGTGTGTTCTGCTGGATTTTCAGAAGAATGTACGGCTGCTGTGCTGGGTGCAGCTGTTTGAGTTCTTACAGTTCTAGGAGCAAGACAGGGAGGAGGCAGAGTGCATTAGCGTGGACCAATTCAAAGCAAGCTAAGTGCAAAAAGCTAAACGTGGCCAAACTCTCTGCAAAATTCACACACGCACACAAAAGATTATATTTGGTTCTGCCTCAGAGCACCTAAAGCTATAGTTGAACTGCACAATTTTATCCCAAAATAGGTCACTTTTGCCCATGCCAAGATGAAACAGAAAATGGAACGGGAGAAGGGTTAAGGTAGCTGGTTCCTACCAGGGCTTTGGGCACAATATTTGTCCCTTCAGTGTATCTAGCTGCTCACTACTCAAACTATGATGCATGGTCCAGCATCACCTGGGAGCTTGATAGAAACGCAGAATCTTGGACCCCACCACAGACCCACTGAATTAGAATCTGCATGTTAACAAGATACCCAGGGGATTTCTATGCATATGGCACTTTGGAAAGCCCTGGCCTAGGGCACTTGCTCAAGTTACCTCTGCAGTTTAGAAGGGAGGAAGGTCCATACTGAACTTCATGAAAAATCAGAATAAATCTGTTCAATATCTTATTTAACTTTCTTTCTACAGGAACTTGACTTCCTTTTTAAAACAACTCGATTCCCAAATTTTTAAAAACATAAGATGTACCGTGGCGATGACAAGCATTAGGTTTTCCATAACTGGGGCAAAGTTTTAGTGAACAATGGGCTATTTTTAGAGCAAATTTTATATTGTTAGCCCCAGAATTACATGAAGTATTATAAATAGTGGGATTCCTCTTCTATGCAGTTGTGGCAGCAGACAAATTCATGGGTACTGCATGTTTTATCTCCCAGGGTGCTGAAAATTCTTTTGATCACATTAAGAGTAAATGGCCAGCACTCTGTTCTCTTTACCTCACTTGAATTTTTACTATTTTCCATAATATTTATCACCATAAATTTACTTATTCTATTTAGTGTTTGTTTTATGTCAACCATACCTCCCACTGCTCGAAGAATGTTAACTCCAAATAAGTAGATACCTTGCCTGTGACAGCACTTGGCATATCACAGATGCTCAATCAACTTGTGTTGAATAAGTGAGACTCTGTTGTAGGATAGAGATATTTCTTGGGTCCTTCCAATTATTAGGCATAAATCCCCGTAAACTGTTTTACTCACACTGTTCTAGGTTTATCCTCACAAAGCAAATTCATGTATACTTTGTCTTCCAGGATGTCTGGAGAGTGAAAAAGGAATCTGTGGATTGGACAGTGTTGTTGTTGTGTGTGTGTGTTTTTTTCCTTTGGCTGCGCCACACGGCATGTGGGATCTTAGTTCCCAGGCCGGGGATTGAACCCATGCCACCTGCAGTGGAAGCACAGAGTCTTAACCACTGGACCGCCAGGGAAGTCCTGAATCTATGGATTGTTGTTGAATACATCCCTCTGGCTTTATTAGACATGATGGTCTCTGGGGAAACTATTGCCCATTAACATTAACAAATTGGCTTCTCTTTCACATAATAGTTTTGTGTGATTTAGTGTGAATCCATTGCAGTGGCTAGTCTTTGGGTATATTAACTGCATTCATTTCTATGCCCGAAAAGCTGAGACCAGATGCCAGCACAACATGACTTACACAAGGTGATAATCCTGAGAGGGTGACCAGTTTGCAGCTTTATATGACATCCACCTCTGCTCCTCACCTCTACCTGGCCCCCACAGGCATGGCAGACACTGTATGCAAAGGGACTTAAGATTTCTTATTCTGCAGTGTAACCAAATGTTGGGAGTTTAAGCATCCCATATTGTAATTAATGGCACAGACCCACAGAGCATGCTGACACACTGAACAGGTTTAGAAAGTACCATGCAACCAAGGCGGGGTTCATGCTATATAGTCCTTTCCTGTTTCTTTCTCTTCTTTCTGCCCCTTAGCCTTGGAGTGCCCCAGGGTTCGGTCCTTGGTCCCAACTTTATATTCAATATTATACTCAACTCCTTCCCTGTCCCTGCCCCTGGTGAACTTAACTCCCATGGCTTTAAATAGTATCTAACTGCTGACTACACTGAAATGTGTATCCTAGCTTTGAACTCCGTCCTGGACTTCATAGTTACAGATACAAGTTGTACATCCAACAATTATACTTGTTTAACATACATTTCAAATTGAGTGTGTTCTTTTTTCATTTTGTTATTGAGTTATGATTAACATACAATATTATATTAGTTTCAAGTGTGCCACACAGTGATTCAGTATCTTTTATACATTATGAAATGATCACTGCAACAAGACCAGTTACCATCTCTCATTCCTTGTTAAAAATTTCACTCCCCAAACATACTTTACTCACAATCTCAGTTGAGGGCAATTCTGTTATTTCACTTGTTCAAGCCAAAAACCTTAGAGTTTGCTCTTGGCTCTTCTTTTTCCTTCCCAAGCCTCATCAAAGCTGCCAAGAAATTCTGTTAACTCTAACATCAAAATACATCTGCTATATGCCCACTTCTCTCCAGCTTTACTGCTATCCTGGTTGGAGCCACGGTTATTCTCTCTTGCCTGGATTATAGTAACAACCTCCTAATTGGCCTCTCTGCTTCCAATCTCAGGCCCCAGTAGATGATTTTCAACAAAACAGCTGGAGATATCCTTTAAAAATTACAGATTACATCACTCTGCTCAACCCCTCCAATGCCTCCCTAGTCCATTCTGAGTCAAAACCAAAGTTGTTACAGGGTCTGGCCCTCTGTGACTGCTCCAACTTCATCTCCTTCTCTTCATCCTCTCTTACCCCACTCCTGTTGCCCTGGCTTCTGCGTTGTTCTTGGAACACACCAAGCACGCTCCTGCCTTGGGATTTCGCTCAGTGGTTTCTTCTGCTTGGAACATTCCTCATCCCAGACATCCACATGACTTGCTCCCTCACCTCCTTCATATCTTTGTACAAAGGTTACCTTTACATTGACCACCCCTTTTTGAGTTGCAACTCACTTTTCCCATGTGGTACTCCCATTGATTCTCTCTGCCCTCATTTTTAAAAATTATTTTTTACTGAGGTAACATTGGTTTATAACATATGTTTCACATGTACAACATTATATTTCTCCTGTTTATACTACAGCATGCTCACTACCAAAAATTTAGTTTCCATTCATCACCATACAGTTGACTCCCCTTTACCCATTTCACTTTCCCCCTGCCCCTTCCCTTCTGGTAATCACTATTCTGTTCTCTGTACCTATGTGTTTGTTTCTTCATTTATTTTGTTTTGTTGTTTGTTGTATTCCACATGTGAGTGAAATCATAATTTGTCTTTCTCCATCTGACTTATTTAGCATAATACCCTCAAGGTCCATCTATCATGTTGCAAATGGCAGGATTTCATCTTTTTTTACGGTTGAATAGTATTTCATTGTGTATATATATATATCATTCATTGATGGGCACTTAGGTTGTTTCCATATCTTGGCTATTGTAAATAATGCTGCAATGAACAGAAGTGTGCATATACTTTTTCAAATTAGTGTTTTTGTATCTTTGGATAATTACCCAGAAGTGGGATAGCTTGATCATATGGTAGTTCTGTTTGTAATTTTTGAGGTATCTGCATACTGTTTTCCATAGTGGCTGCATCAATTTACATTCCCACCAACAGTGTATGATGGTTCCCTTTTCTCCATATCCTTGCCAACACTTGTTATTTATTACATTTTTGATAACAGCCATTCTAAGAGGTGTGAGGTGGTATCTCATTGTGGTTTTAATTTGCATTTCCCTAATAATTAGTAATGTTGAACACCTTTTCATGTGCCTGTTGGCCATCTGTATGTCTTTTTGGGAAAAATGCCTACTCAGCTCCTCTGCCCATTTTTTGATCAGGTTGTTTTTCTGTGGCTGAGTTATATGCGTTCTTTATTTTCTGCATTCCTTTTATCATCGTTTAATTGTACTTAGCCCTCCCTAGCATGCTACATAGTTTAGTTATTATCTTTATCGTTTATTGTTCGTGTCTCGAAACCCAAAATGAAGCCTCATGAAATGCAGATTTTGTCTGTTTGGTTCACTAATAAATGACAAGCACCTATAATGGGCTGGGTTACTTAGCAGGTGCTTAATAAATTTGTGAAAGGTGTTAATATTTACTAAGTTCCACTTTTACACTGATTGAGAATTTGCCTCCCTGCTATCCTGAAAAGCTG
The DNA here is from genome assembly GCF_059928025.1 of Delphinapterus leucas. Taxonomy (NCBI): domain Eukaryota; kingdom Metazoa; phylum Chordata; class Mammalia; order Artiodactyla; family Monodontidae; genus Delphinapterus; species Delphinapterus leucas. The sequence continues at coordinate 101,766,529 of NC_143150.1, read as the reverse complement.
ACTCCTATTTTGCCCTCTAAAAGAACACAGGGAAAGCTTGCTCTAAGTTTCTCAGGATGACCCCTGGCCAGAGAGTATATGTGGCTTTTCCCACATACAAATCAGATGCATTTTGCCTGGAACTTTTCATTTATTCCAATGGTGTCTGTAATTTTATCGCAGGCCTACCCTGCCATACTTAAGGTAAGCAGTGATGTTTTCCTAACTTTATGATCAATACACAGGCTTGTGTTCATGAATATGATTATGATTTTTGATCCATTAATTTCTGGTCATTATCACCAAAGCCAGGAAGGACTGAACTATTTGAATAGTTTTGCCCAATTGTTGAGGCCATCAGAGACAAGTAGGCCCCAAATAACATTAAATCCAAGGGCATTTGCAAAAAGCTTGTGAGTCAATATTTTACAGCTCATATTTCCTTCTTCTCCGTCTGTAACTGATTTATGTAGTCAAGTTCCCTGTGAGTTGAAAGCTTACACCTAGCTGAAAATGACCCACTTGTAGAATCTTGGGCTTTGTCCAGAATATCTCAAGAGAACTTAGAGGGTGAGTTGAAATACCAGAAACAATTTAACTTATTATCAACTCAACCTTACGTAACAGGCATGTCTGGGAAGGAAGCCACCTAAACTGCATGTGGCCTGTACCAGATCATTAAAGGCTGTTAATGCCCAGAGTGTGTTTGCGTCCCAAATATTTAAAAGGTCCCTTTGAGGAAGTTAACTATTTGAAATATTATTTATATGATGTCACACATCCCAGTGTCTTAATTTGGGAATACAGAATAGAGTTCTGGAGGAGAGAAGTAACTGAAAGCTCTTGCTAGAGAAAATGATGATGCTAACTCTATTGCATCAAATATATATTTACAAATATTTATAAATTATAAACCTAAAAGTAGCATGGATAGTCATACTATCTATGAAGAAATAATTGCTTAAAATAGACTGAAGAGTGTTCTATCATATTATATCAGATTCATAGAAAGAGCAATGCCATTTCCACCTCCGAGCATTGTGAACTTATTTCCAGAATATTCTTATAACAAAAATCATTTAAGTTTTAGAGGTCTTTTACTTTTCAGTTGACACAGTATTTCCAAATGTATAGTTTCAGTAGTCTCATGGAGATGACTTCATCTTTGTTTTGCAGCTGAAGATAATGAAAGTTACAAAGTGAAATAACTTGCCCAAGACCAAATACCCAATCTGTAGCACACACAGTCTTGTTGTTCTTGGTCCAGTAGGCCTTCCTCCATACCCAGGTGCCTTCATTTGCAAGTCCACAGTAGAGTTCTGGAGGGAAGAGGTTTCTAGAAGTTCTTGCTAAAGGAGTTGAAGATAATAAACTCTGCTATAGCAAATAATACTTATTTCCATATCTGCCTTTCCTATTAGATGGTAATTCTTCTTAAAGACAATACATTAAATCTGCGTTCCCCCATACCTTGCACAGTATCTAGAATGTAGTCAGTACTAGAAAGATTGAATTTAGAAAGGCGTAATGAGTACAAATGTCATACTCTCTCAGGTACAGCGTGTCCTGTCACTAAGAGCAGAGACCCGTCTCCAGACCTGTGAAGATGTTACAAGGTACATGGGAACTGAGTTCATTCATTTAAAAAGAAACTACTTACTGAGCATTTACTATGTGCCAGGCACTGTGTTAGGCAAAAGGCATAGCACCGCAGAAGACAGACAGACATGGTGCCTATACTCATAAAAGCATCCAGAGACTTGGAGCTGAGCCTTTAACTCTTGTTATAAAGTATGGACCAGTGATTCTCAAACTTGAATGTGTGTACGAATTGCCCAGGGATCTGGCATTCTGATTCAGTAGGTCTGGGGTGGGCCCAAGAGTCTACATTGCTCACAAACTTCCATTTGATGCTGATTATGCTGGTCCCAGGCTCACCTCTTGAGTAGCAAGGACCAATGTTATAAAATTTTATTCTCTTGAAATACTGTCCTGTATTACTTACCCTGCAAGATTTCCCCAGCATTACTTGTTCATGTGTGTGTGTTTAGTTCTATGCAATTTTGTCACATATGTAGGTTTGTAGATTCACCATCACAGTAAACATACAGAACAGTCTTATCACTGGCAACATCCCATCCCACAACATTGCTCACCTCTGGCAACCACTAATCTGTCATCTATCTCTACAATTTTGTCATTTCGAAAATGTTATATAAATAGAATCATACAGCACATAACCTTTTGAGATTGGTGCTTTCACTCTGTGTACTTTCCTTTTGGCCTGTATCGATAGATCATTCCTTTCTATTTGAGAGAAGCGTTCCATGGGATGAAAGTACCACAGTTAGTTTAACCCGTCACCAGTTGAAGGATATCTGGGTTGTGTCCATTTTCAATTATTACAAATAAAACTGCTCTGAACCTTTGTGTACAGATTTTTGTGTGAACATAAGTTTTCATTTCTTTGGGATGAATAACCCAGATTGCATTTGCAGGGCAATATGGCAGTTTCATGTTTAGATTTATAAGAAAGTGCCAAACTGTTGCCCAGAGGGGCTGTAAAATTTTATATTCCCACGAGCAAAGCTTGAGTGTTCCAGTTTCTTTTCATTGTTGTCAGCATTTGGTGCTGCCACTATTTTTTTTTAATATTAATGCACACTTCTTTTTATTATATTAAAATCAGGCAATGGTCTGAAAAATGAAAAGGCTGCTTATGGAATACTGTTATGTTAAACTTTACTTACAGGACGTCAAATCCTTAGAACTAAGGGTTTCCCCAGAAAAAGATTAATGGTAACATCAGCTGCTTTTCAGACTTGATGGTTGCTGCTTCAAAAGGTGGTTTTATACAAACACTAAAAAAAAAGAAAAACCCTTAGAATACAATGAATTGCTTTTATTTTGGTATGCATCCACATCTCAGCATTTAGTGGTCCTGAACAGGAAAGTGGAAAAATGCAGCAATTTGCCAGGAAGTCAAGCCCACCAATTTTGGGGATCCACTTGGGGGTACAAACAAGTTCTTTCTTATCTCTGCTGAGGACCGTGAGAAGCAGCAAAGTATGCACTGAATCTAAGGTTCTTTTTGTTCCAGTTGTCAGATTCCAAACTAGACCCAAATGGATTGCAAGGATGACCCAGTGAGAGCCCTGTTTAAAACTTCTTCAAATTTTAAAAGCAAAAGCAATTACAGGAAAAGAAAACAATTCATTCAGAGGGATTGTGTGTGCCTACAAATGTCTCCTGTGGCCTTTCTCCAAGTTTAACCACCAAGGACTTTAGAGCTGGCAGGTCTCAGTAACCCTGGTGACTGTTCTTTTCACCTTATCAAAACCTGAGCTAAAAATATGCATCAGCTGATGATGACAGCAGAGGGTGGCAGGGCTGAGCACCCAACATTCATTTCCCAGGCTGGTGGAGAGTAAAAAGTGTGGTTCGAAAACTAAGTGAGGGAGGTCAGAGACGCTTTCCAACCTTACCTGATGGCTTCTGATTAAAGCAAGGAAGTGTCATGGAAAGTGCTGGGTGGTGATGGTGCCAAAAGGGACTTGAGGAGGAGGAAGGACAAAGCAGCACGCTCGATTAAGGTGGAGGGAGAAGATATGGGGAAAGCCCTGAATTCCTCACCAAAGGCCAATTTCAGAGGGGAGCTGAGGGGGTTACAATCTATGCTTCGGCCAAGGGTGGTAGTGGAGAGTGGGAAGAGGATGGTGGCTTGGAAGGGGGTCAGCATTTAAGACTTAAAGAAAGAAACCAGGCGTGCAGACGAAGCACCCACACACACCCAGCAGGAGTCCCACAGGCTGTGACCTGAAACCCTCACATCTACTCTAAGAAGCCACCCCCAGCTGGAGGGCTGTTGCAGGGAGGGGGGAGGCAGGGGGAGGGGAAGGGGAGAAGGCAGAGACCCCAGGCCATGTAATCAGCAGCAAGGTGATTGCGTGATGTGTCTTTTCACAGTTGAGTTAGATGTGCCCCGCCGGTTATGACGGGAATCGATTTAAATACACTTTCTTGATCCCAGAAGTTCATATGTGGACAGTG